>NC_040908.2:39447467-40051152 GCF_004126475.2 Phyllostomus discolor
GAGCACCGGCTGGATTTCGGGCCCTCCTTGCCTTGCTGGCCTGACGCCTTTGTGTGATGCATAAACCGTACATTCCTACGCAGGCTGCCGCCAAGCCGCCAAAGTGCTCTCTGAGAAGCTGCCTCCTCCTCTGCTGGAAAAGGACACAGACGACTGTCTACCTACTTCCAGCAGGATTGTTATAAGGAGCAGTGTATGAAAATACTTTGAGAATAACTTCAATAACTACAGAAAAAACATTTTGAGAACTATACTTCTGAGTACTAGTAAAGGAAATGTGCTCTCTTTCTCCATGTGGAAACAACCTCTTTTCTTGGGCCCAGTTTCCTCATCAGAGACCCAAATCCCATGCCCCTTCTGGAGGAGGAGAAGTAACACTCCTGGCACCTGGCGGGCCACATGCTCTAAGCCCTGATTATAGACTTACTGCTGTGTCGTTTTTCCATATGGTTTTCCCAAACAAGAATCCGGAACACCCGATCTCCGGTCTCCCCCCCAACCCATGCAAGCTGAACAGCATGGGTATAAAAAGTTGGCTTTCATGGTATTTCATCTAAGATTCCTGATAGTCCTCTACATCTGCCTCGCCAGCCGGCACCCAAGCACAAAACGCATGGCCTCAGTTAGCACCAGAACCTTCCACTCTCCTCTAAGTGGGCCTCCCATTCAGCCTCACCATGCCCCCAACAAGAAAAACAAACTCTACAGGAAAAGAGAATGACCTGAACTTTATCAAAGACATTGAGGGAGGGGTGGTAATCTTCCCCCCAATACCTGTGTTCAGAAAGGCAGAATGAGTATTGCGATGCTTTAAGGGCAAGGGGGAGATAACCTAGGAAAGGGGTGGCATTCCAGGATGTTCAGTAGAGAGAATATTCAAGAACACATCTATCCTAGGTAAAGGAGGAAACAATTGAGTGAAAACCTTAGAATTAAAAGTAGTGAAAAAGCACATGTCACACCAGGGACGAACAGCTTCTTGGCATGTCTTCCAATCAGAATTCCTCCTCAGTGTCAGGGAGGGTGGCAATGGCACATGTCTATCTATGTGAGGACATTTTAGAGTTGTGCCCCTTATGTTTGACAGATACATACCAGACCCAAGGAGTGGAGAGAGGCACCACTGGGTTCTCTGCAGCAATCTGCAGGCTGCAAGTTCGAGGCTCACGTTTCTCTGGACAGATAGTGCTGAAATTCAGCAGGTGGTAATTCAGGTGCCCCCCACATACTGCTGTAGACCCCTGGCAGTGGGAAACTAATGAAGGAAGCAGGCTTTCTAGGTGGAGAGGAGGGGGAAGGTCATAGTGAATGTGACCTTACCCTGAGATGATTCCTGCCTAGGACCACACCTGGGATAAGACTTACCTAGCACACACCATACTTCAGTAATATTTTCTACTACCCAGATTAGAATCACAGTGCATGGAACAGAGTAGAGAAGCAGGGCCAGCCTTAAGCTGGGACCATGTTCTTTAAAATCAGGGCATTTTCTCCTGATACAGAGCTGCCTAAGGAAGGACCATCAGGGAGCAGGGAAACATGGGTTTTAAAATCAAACAAGCCTTGGTTTTTTCATCTTGAATATGGATACAATTCTTACTTTGGGTTATGATGAGGTTAATGAGAAAATAAAAGTGCATGTACATGGCAAGGTATCAGGGGACATAATAGGTGTCCAATAAATGTTCCCTACTCCTCCCTCCATCCCTTCCTTCCTTCCTTCCTCTCTCCCTTCCTTCCTTCCTCTCTCCCTTCCTTCCTTCCTCTCTCCCTTCCTTCATTCCTTCCTTCCTTCCTTCCTTCCTTCCTTTTAATGGCAAACCACTTCAGTCACGTCTTCTTTCCAATAACGTAAAAGTGCTCTTTCTCTTTAAATGTCCACTTGTCCCCAAATAATAACACTTGGGTCAGATTCGCACAAAAGACAGCTTCTTTTCCTTCACATGGGAAAGGCTAAAGAGATGGGTTCTGCCTACATCATCTCCCTGAAGCCCCAACACAGTTCCGGGGCCACAATGCCTTTACACACCTAAAAGAAAACAAAAGGACATGTTCTAATGAGTGCCAGGCTGTCACAAAGATGGCCATGTGTACTCTAGCCAGGTTCCTGCCACTGGGCAGGCTGGGAACCCCAAAGAAGGTGCCCAGGACCAGACACAAAAGTGGCTGTGGAGGGCACTGCGCCTCCTGCCTGACTTCCCTGTGCCCAGGCTCTGCCTTCTCCATGCCCCTGCCAATGGGTCTTTGGAAAGCACAACTCTATTCCTGGCTCTCCTTTACTCAGAAATCATCCCTTCATCCCCATTACCCACAAAAGGAAGTAGAAGTCCTCATAGAGCCACTGCAACACCATCCCATGAGTCTGTCTGGCTTCTCCTCTGTGAACCTCAGGCTCTAGTCAAGTACTTAGATCCACGTCACCAGAAATGGCCCCTGCCAATCCTCAAGGCCTGCTCCCCTAGCAACCTCCTGCATGATGCTTTGTCCCAGGACTACCGGCTGCATCCCAATCAGATGAGATCACTTGGTATTTCCAAAGGACAGCATCTCTTTGGGCACCCCACAGACTTTTTAGATTAGCTATCTGTGCTCTTGCTTTCTTATAACCCACACGCCCACACACATACCCACACATATGTACAAACACAAGATCATTCACCCTTCAAGAGCAGGAACTGCCTCTCCACTTTTATCCAGTAGAGACTCAATAAAAGCCACTAAGGCAAATGTTCCAATGCACAACGACACCCAGAAAAACAGTCAATCCACTCCCACCAGCACAAGGTGAACAGAGTGCTAACAAATTCAGAAGTTCTACAGGAGGACATATTCTTCAACAGTTATTCTAGTTCAGGAATAATAATGGCCACCAACCACCAAAATAGCATTGGTCCAAAGTACCTGACAGGCACAGCCCTATACTTCCCAGTGTTAACTTGTTTAATCCTCACAACCACCAAATGAGATAGCTATTTTCATGGGCACTATATTACAGCTGAGGAAACAGGCCTGGAAAGCTTAGCTACTGGCCCAAGGTCACATATCAAAAGGCCAAGCCAGGACCCACCCTGGGCAGGCTGGCCTCAAAGACAGTGCACTTAACCAGCACACTGCATTGGCTCTTGGTAGGGCACTTGATTACCAAATGGATGCTGGTTAAGAATCCGTTCTCTAAATAAAACTCAAAAGTACCTGGCAGGCTCACAAGGAGAGGGAAACAACACTGGGTAACATCTCAAACTGTCCACACTCACTGCACAGCAGATGAAGTATGGGGCTGGGTTTTCTGTTTAAACTTATTTGGTAGAAATGAGGCAGTATCTGCCCTGGCCTAGGTCACTGCCTGCCCTGAATTTTCCCTTTGAAGATAATAGATCTGGTCAATTTAAAAGGGCCAGAGGTGAGGTGAGAAACCAATAAACCCCTTAAAGTTTGGTAGCCTAACTAATCGGTGAATTATGTGCTCATCAATGAATCATAGAAATGAGAGATAGTGGAGGCCCCCCTGGGTCGTGTGCCCATCCCCCCAGCATGGGGGATTTTCTCTGCAGTATTTTCTTTGAGTGCTTCTCCAGTCTAATTAGAAATGACCAAGCAATGGGGTTCCCACCATTGTCTCTTGGGGAACTATTCTGCTGTCTAACAGACCTAATTATTAGGAAATTGATCATTATATTCATACTAAATTCTTTTCTGCACAGTTGTATCACATCGCTTCTTAATTGTTCTCCTTTTGACCCTGCCTCTTCCTCCCCCAAACAATTCCTCTTAAGCACTTCAATTACTTTTTCCCTCCACTGATTCCTAGCCAGCCTACTGGGGAATGAAATGAAGAGGAAAGAGAGAAATGAGCAAAGGAGGAGGAAGGAACAGAGGCCTGACAGCCCAGGACAGTCACTGACTCTACTAGAAGGCCCTTCACGTCACTTACAGGGTTTCTCCTACTTGCAGAATCCACAGCAGAGAGCAGGACACTGAGCACTGAGTCCCCTCCCATCATTACTTAGTGGCCTTTCCCTTGGCCAGCCCCAGACTTGCCGGGGTATCCAGCAGAGCAAAAGGCATGGCCCAGCCTCTGGAACTTTTTAGGGCACACTCCACTACCACTGCAGCAACAGCAAAGTCCTAGACAGGCTGAGGCAAGTCAGGCAGAGCAGATGTATTGGGGGTTGGGGGGAGAGTGGAAAGGACACCCCTTTACTATCATCATACCCTTTAGAATAAGAATGTAGGCCAGAAATCTACCGGTCCTACAATATCAATTTAGCAGGAGGGTAGGAAAAGTCAAGAAGAACTGACCCAAGCTCCTGGTGACCCCACACATGTCCGGCCAGCCTCAAATGACTGAATCAATATTGTGGTAGCCAACTACCTTACCAATGATCCTCATGGAGTGTATGGGCATTATGGTGGCACTGGCCTTCGTTATGTCCTCTCTAAGACCCTGGCTGGGGAAGGAAACTGGGGGCAGCACCTCCACACAGAGTGGTGAGGGTTTTGCCCTGAACAGGCCTGACCAGTAAAGAGTGGAGATGGAAAATCCAGTCCATTATCAAAACCAGAAGAAAGAGCACAATTTTGTAATTCATACAAAAAACTATATGTACTAGTGGTTATCCTAGCCAAGAGATGATCCATTTATCCAAAAAATTTTGTTTCTTTTCATCTTAGATAACATTAAAAATTCATTCCAGTATCTATGAAATCATAAACTTGTGTATCTACAGTTGTCATGAATTTGAGTGCAAGCTCATTGAGGGCAGCAATCATGTCTTAAACTTAAATTTGCTGTGATCCCCACAGCAAGCTGAACTATGGCCTTCACATATCAGATACATCAGAAATATTTACCAATGAACTGCAAGGTTCTGAAGGCTTGAGATTCAGCAGGGACATGTTTCCTATCTTATTCTTTCTTCCTTAATGCTTTTCTCATTTTATTTTTCCTTTTACATGTTTTACCTCACCTTACTTTCCCCACAAGTTGCTTCTCTGTAGTGCTTCGACAGACTTCTGATATATGTTTCATCTATATGTCCCCTAGTGGCCTCTCAGCTCCAAAATCCAACAAACTCCAACACAGAATCACAGAAATTTAGTGAACTTTGAGATACTGTAGTTCAATTCATTTCTCTTATAGAGGAGAAATCTAAGGCCAAGCAAGAGAAGTAACTGCCTAAAGCCATTCATTATGTTAGCTTCAAAGTAGGAACAATTATTTTTCTCTAGAAACATGTTTGAATACCTACTCTATATAAAGTTCCAAGTTAGATACAAGGGCTGCTAACATGACTAAGGCTTGATTCCTAAAATTAAGAAGTTCATAGTCTGGTAAAACAGACTAAGATATATACCACTATCTCCAATGCAACAAATACATGCTTTAATAGAAAACTGGCTCAAGTTCTCATATGATAGGGGAAAGAAAGAGAAAAGCAAAGGAAGCCCCTTGAGAGAGGTGACATTTGAGCCAGGTCCTGAAGGATAAATAGTTGACTACAAAGAGAAGGCTGGAGAGATATTTTAGGGCATGAAAACACATTCAGCATATAGCTAGCAGGCCATGGGGTCTGCATCCCAGAGAGTATATAGATAAAAGGGAGGAGGAAGGACAGGAGTGTGGAGAGGTGGAATGGAAAAGATGTTGAATACCACATTAAAAAATGTTGATCTTAGTTTTGTGTAGTCAATGGGGAGTCACCAAAGGTTTTGATTAGGGAAATGACAATACCAAACCTGGTATTTTAGAAAGATATAAAAGGAAGAGATTACAGGCAAGTCCAAGTGACAAATTAGGGCTTACTGAATGTGTTCAGTCAAACAATAATAAGAAACTAAACTAAGATATCAACAGTGGGTATGAAGAGGCTGATTTGAAGAAACACTTTGATGACTGACTCAAAGGACTAGATATAAAATAAATGAAAAAGGAAAATTCAAAAATGATTTTGAGATTTCTAACTTGCTTAACTAGATGAATAATAGTGCTTTAATGGAGAAGAGAAAATGCAAAAAGAAGACAGGTTTAGGGAAAAAGATAGTTCTGTTTTGGAAATTCTCAGCTTGAATAATGGGGATCAGGAGTTCAATGGGGAAGTGTCCACTAGAAATAATAAATGGGAATGTATAGGTGGTAGCTGATGCCACCTAGGACTTAGGTCAACACTCAGGGGAAGAATGTGTTATGAGATGAGAAGAAGACACAGTATAAAATTGAGAAGCAGCTGTATGTAAGGATCAAACAAGTGAGAGATGCCAGAGAAAGGGATTGAGAAAGAGACATGGTCATCACCAAAGAGAAGAGCAGGGAACCAGAATGGAATGCCTTAGGCACCAGGGACAGCAGGGTCAAAATGTCAGTGCTACAGAGAAGTTAAGTAAGATGAATGCAGGGAACTGCTTCACAAGGTGTGGAAATGTAGCTCAGCACCCACGTAGAAAACCAATGGGGAGTGAGTCAGCACACAGGACCACATCCACGAAGAAGTTCTCCTGTGGGAAATCAGGCCTGCATTATACTGAGGCTGCTTTGTGACTTGCTCTTGCTAAAACTCCCTCACCCTGAGTTCAGGCAGCAAATGCTTGCTGCATATCTTTAAAGTAACTTCCTGAAGTCTGTGCTAATTCTCCCAAGGATTGAAATGTAACCAGATCTATTGCTCTTATTGTTCCTTTGCATTTGCAGCATT
This sequence comes from Phyllostomus discolor, assembly GCF_004126475.2. Taxonomy (NCBI): domain Eukaryota; kingdom Metazoa; phylum Chordata; class Mammalia; order Chiroptera; family Phyllostomidae; genus Phyllostomus; species Phyllostomus discolor. Next base: position 39,454,157 of record NC_040908.2, read on the forward strand.
TTTTCCTTGTTAATCTGTAAGAAGTAATCAGTAACATCCCTTCCAGTTGCTATCTGTAAAAAGTAATTGCCTAAAGAAAACCTAAGTATAATGAATGAAAACCTTCTTTGATGTATGCTATTAGAAAGCCAATAAAAGCTTGTCAAGGCAAGGGTCGGTGTGCTCTCCTCTTAAGAGAGTAGCCAGGCTGCTCCGAGATGCTCTCTCCTTGAGAGAATAGCTGAGCCATCCCTTTTCCTCCACAGGACTCGGTAGTCTGTGTGAATTTGTCTCATTTCATCCATAATGCCATGGACACTATGGGCTGGTGTCTGTATCAGATGAAAACTCAGAAAAACCAATGAATGTGGCCATGGGGATATCAGCAAGAACTCTAACAGAGAACATAGTATAGTGATGGAAGCAGAAGTCAGATAATAAAAATATTGGACTGTCCTGCTTAGGTAGGAAATTGAAGATGAGGAAGAGTGTAGGTCATTCTTCACAGATATTGGAGATTAGGCCTAGCTCCAAAGGAAGGTAAGATTGAAAAAGACTCAATTTTTAATAAAGGAGAGACTCGATTGTATTTGTAAAGAGGGAATAATGCAGGAGACAAAGAGGACAATTAATGAGTAAGGATTCTAGAGAGTCTGTGAAGTGATGTGACCAAGGGCAAAGGGGAAGAGTATGGAACATCTCTTAAATCAAAGGGAATGAAAAAGGTAGTTGAAAAATTAGGTATGTTTGGTAGGAGAATGGAAATAAGTTGAAGAAATTCAAATCTGGTGACCAGTATTTTTTTATTTAAATAGAAAAAATCATCTTCTATGTGTGGGTGAAGAGGTAGATTGAGGACAGTGATAAAGGCTAAAATGGCTATACCTAGTTGCAAAATAGGAGGTAACCAGAGATGAGGCAACATCAGAGTTCAGACTAGAGGGAGGCCAGTGAGGCACATAAGGCACAAAATTTAAGGAGGCACTCATTCTCAGGGTCCAGCAAAATGCAGGGTCAGCTCCAAGAGTGAGTGCCTCCTTAAGTTTTGTATTTTAGTCACCTCACTTGCTCCACACTAGTCCTGGCCATGGGGTTACTAAACAGCTTCATCATCTAGATGAGGTTGGAAATCATGAATTTTTAATGAGGTAGATCATCCTGGTTAGGAAAGTGTTTTTCTATAAAGTCCACAACAACAACAACAACAACAACAACAACAACAAAAATGGAGAGGGAGAGAGGGAATAAGGGAGGGAGAGAAGGAGGAGTGAGAAAGAGAGAGGGAGAAGGGAAAAGGGAGGAGGGTTAGGGGGAGGCGAGGGGAGGGAGAGCAAGGAGAGAGAAATTATTAGCCAAAGGTTGGAAAGACAGATAAAACAAGAAGTCAAAGGAGTGAGAGAACTGAACGTGATTGTGAGAGTATAGTTGAAATAGTTGCACAAACAAGGTAGGAATCGAAATGGAGTTATGAGGGAGTGATATACTGCTAACATAAGGAAAGGTCAAAAGACCAAGAGTCCCAATGAGACCAAAGAACATATTTCAAGGGCATGAAAGACTGGGGACTGATAGAAGGATCAGAGGTTGTGGTCAGAAAGGAGAATTTCAGAGTTCAGGATTTCAAAAATGGAGCAACTCCAGTTGATGACAAGGTCTCGTAGTTGCTATGGGAGCAGCTGTTAAAGTGAAGTTCAAGTGTAGGTTGTTGGAGCAAGAGGTGTCAGGATCTGTGAGGCTGAAGCCTTAGACGGAGTCTTCCATGAGAACGTGGCTGTACTAGCGGGAGGTAAAAAAAGTCACTCCACTGTCCAAACACAGGTTTTTTAACATAACCAGAGGGGATACAGACAATCCTTCACATCCACCCATCTGTCCTTGTTACCCAAGTCAAAGTAGTTTCATCAGCATAAAGCGCAGTAGACCTATGCTCTCACATAACTTTGTGCCTTGCTAGAGCAACTCTTCCATATTAAGCTTTTACCATACATCATTATATATCTTGGGATGATATATGACTCAAAGTTTATATCAATCCATGCAGTAAGATGAATATAATTAAGTGCTATTGCCATATCATCAAGAACAAAGCTCCTTCTATCTTCCACAGATAAAAACTTCCTTTTGGTGCTGAAATAATGCTTATGTGTAGAAGAGGAAGATTACTACTTCTTACATTTTATGATCTGGTGTATGAAAAGTTTTTTTTTCTGTCCTGAGCCCTATTTCTCATCAATGCATCAATTCACATTGAACTGCCTAATGAATAAAGAAAACCATCTGATCTAGCAGAACTTAACTTTAAAAAAAGATAATAGGTGAGTTCTAACCATTTTTATTGGAACAAAAACACAGCCCATTGTTCAAAGACCTAAAGGCCTGGGTCTGGAGAAAGCACACTTGACCTAAGAGTTTGGATGGAGGTCATTTTATGTGATGATGACCTGGCACACCCAAGCCAGTGAACTTTTACAAGACTTCATCCATTAAAGGGTCTGTGCCAGTGCAGGTCCTATTCATTTTGGCTACTCTGTTCCAAGGAAAAATTTAAGGACATCTCCAAATCCATTTATATAGACTTTCCAAGGCTCTTTACACAAAAGAACACCAAGATTAAAAAGTACCACCAGACAACAATGGATAGCCCATGCATGCACCTGCCACCACAGGCATAAAGATTACTATTTTTCCCAATCTTTACTACTGAAGTGTTCCAGCACTCATTTAATAATTATGACTTTACTGGTATAAGCTCAATTGACTCCTTCTCCTTTCATGTAGAAAACATTAAAAATGTTTCAACTAAATGTCAACGTTTTGGAGGACTTGGATTAAGGGAGCGTATCTTTAAAATATTGAGGAAATCCATTACAGGTGTAAGAAGGATGATAGATTTCTAAGAACAATAACATTCAATAAATCCTTTAGAACCCCATCTATGAACTAGTTTATTTCTCTGATGTCTCTCAAAAAGACATCTCTCCTTTGCCCCAAACAAACCATCCCTTCAAGTACCAAGTGAAGTGTCACCTCCTCCGGGAAGCCTTCCCCAGTATTCTAAGCCTTGACACTTCTCTCTTCTGAAGGAAAGGAGAGTTTGCACAACTTAGGGGACCCATGTCTGAACTGAGCAACATTTATTCAGACTGTTAATATATCTGTGCAAATAAATTAACACTTCCCAACTCCAGCAAAGACTAACTGGATGTGAATTGTCTGAGTTTTGAGAGTGTATACTACCTTTTTATTTTAACCAAAATAGCACTTATTTTAACATTTGAGTACATACTCTTTTTCATGATGTTGACCTACATTAACCTTGAGGGAAAGACATCATATGCTTCTGTTATGTCCAACAGGACAAAGTTATGTACATAAAAGGTATATTTCACAAAAGCGAAAGTCACAGCCAGCACCTAGATGCTAAAAACCAAAGGTTTCTAACACCATTCTCCTATAAAAGGAAGCAGGGATCCTCAAGAAGTGGTTGATTCTAGGGTGAGGGCAGGGAATACACAGTATGAGCCTGAAACATATGCAGCGACACAAAGAAAGGAAGTGCTCATGAAACAAAATGATGAGGATATGTGAAAGGACATAGAAAGAGCTCCTCATGGCCGAAATTGTAACCATTTGAGGAACAAAATAAATAATATAGTGTGGATTATAATGAACAACAGTGTGGTAATTGTGGGGGGAGGGAGGTGGGGCGAGGTGGAAGAGGATCTAAGGGGGATAAATAGTAATGGAAAAATACAATAAAAATAAAATATATATGCACACTGTATGCCAACCATGTCTCAATAAAACTGGACAAATAAAAAATATATCCATCAGTTCACAGTGATATAAATGAATGATTGAGTAAATACATAGGGAAAAGAGATAACTCTCCCTTATAGAAGTATTCTAAATAATTTATGTAGACACTCCTCCACCGGGAAGTGGAGCTTAACCCCTTCCCCCCTTCCTACCTCAAGTTGGGCTACACTTCATAACTTGACTCCAAAGAGTACAGCATGGAAGGTGTGTAGAGGACCTTTGCAGTGGAGACATCTGGCAAACACCGCCTTAGCCAGGTGATCAAGGTTAACATTACTGGTTGATAGCATGTACCATACCATTGATATGATGGGATAAGAACAGCACTTCACCTCTGTGGTATTCCTCCCCCAAACGCATAGACCCAACCTAACCATGAGAAATAGAGACAATCTACAGAATACCTGACAGGGCTCCTCAACACTGTGCAGGTCATCAGAAAGAAGAAAAATCTGAGAAACTGTCACAGCCCAGGGAAGGCTAAGGAGACAAGACAACTAAACGGTATCCTGGACAAGATTATGAAACAGGAAAAGGACATTTTAAGTAAGACAAGTTGAAATCTAAATAAGCTGTAGACTTTGGTTAACAGCAGTGTATCAATGCTAGTTCCTCAGCTATGACAAATGTACCATAGTAATGTATATGTTATTCATAGGGGAAAAGAGGACACACATGGAAACTCCATACTATCTTTGCAACTTTTTTTTTGTAAATCTAAAACTATTCTGAAATAAAAGGTTTATTTTAAAATGGACAGAATGGGAAGAGAATTGGTATAGAATGTTATAACTAGAAGAGATCTTAGAGGCCACCTACTCCAAACACCTTGTTCCAAGTAGACACGGGAGTCCGGAATAGTTCAAGATCACACAGCTAGGAAAAGAACCAGAACTGAAGCCAGGGTCTCTTCAGTCTCAGTGCAAGATTCTCCTTACTACACCACATTAAGAAAGGATAAGTGAGAACCCTCCAAACAGGAAGTGAATGTTACCTTTGGAAGGGAATGCTCCCCTTTGAATCTAATGGTATGTCTTTTAGGGAAGGAGTGTAGGAGGAAGGGCCAGTGCTACACACTGCCTGGCTGGGGGTGGAATCATTTCAGGCAGAGGCCTCCAAATTGACTCCTTGGGCAACACCAGTCTGCGTTTGTCATTAGCTTCAGAAGCTAAGGACATTTTCTTGTTTTGCTTGTTGTGCCTGTTTTCCTCTGACGGAAAAAAAATAGTACCTTGGTTCAAATATTAGTTGCGAGCTAGCAAAAATGAATAGCAATGAGACTATTTCTATCAAAATAGTTTCATTACCATGCCAGTGTCTGATAAAACCAAATGCTCAACACACTCTCTCTCTCTCTCTCTCTCTCTCTCTCTCTCTCTCAAGCAAGGTGCTGAAGGCAGCATCCCTACACCTTTGGGGAAGAAAGAATCCATAGTTTAAATACAGAGTCTGGCAGAAGTAAAGCTTGCTTGAGTGTGGTTGGTAGGAAAATAATATGGGTGTAATAATTTATAGTTTTAATTTGAACATTTCACCTAAATGTCATATGTGTGCTTGAGTGTGATATCATTATGTTACAGAATACATGATTATGATTTTGTAATAAAAGATTTTGTAATAAAAAAGGGATGTTATTTTTGCCAGACTCTGTATTTTAAAGACCTCCTCGTTCACATATACCCATTTCTGATTGAGTCAAATTGGGATACTCATAGCCCTAGCTAGCGTAGCTCAGTGGATTGAGCGCAGGCTGCAAACCAAAGTGTCGCAGGTTCGATTCCCAGTCAGGGTACATGCCTGGGTTGCAGGCCATGACCCCCAGCAACTGCACATTGATGTTTCTCTCTCTCTCTCTCTCTCCCTCCCTTCCCTATCTGAAAATAAATAAATAAAATCTTTTAAAAAATTGGGATACTCATTTTCTCCAGTACAATCTTCAAAGGACCTAAGAAGATAATAAAATAGCACTAGTCTGGACTTTTCTTATGTTTTGTTTTATTTTTTTTTTAAAAAAGGCCACATGCACTTGATAATGCTATAAAAATTTGCCCTAATTCTTGCAGAGGAAAAATATTGTTAAAGATTTAGAAAACTAATGTGTCTTGGCTGTGGACCAGGCTTCAAGGATTGTGTAAAACTATTAAAAAATTTCTTTGGTGGAGGGTGGGTGAAAAAGGTGAAGGGATAAGCAAAAATTAAAAAATATATAAATAAATTTTAAAAACCCTCATACGCAGACAACAGTATGGTGATTACCAAAGGAAAAGGGGGCGGGGCTAGAGGGTGGTAGAGGAGAATATACAGGGGATAAATGGTGACAGAAGGAGATTAATAAAAGTTTTTCCTTGATTTCTTCATACATGAGACAGTAGAGACTGTTCATTTTCTATGTAGAGGGGGCTGTCAGCAGAATGCCTCTGCTGTCCTGGCATACACTTAGATGGCAAATGAAACCACAATCTCATTCTTCATTCCACTCAAAGAGGGGTGGGCCATCGGTCTCAAGTATCTCTGCCCAGAACTCACATCGACAAGGCTAGTTTTGTGACAGGAGCAGGTTTCTGTTCACTCGGCACTCACCTTCCATTTTTCCCTTTCCCCCATCCATTGTAACCTGTAATCAAGGACTGCAGAAGGAAACCACTCACTGCCCACATGAAAAAAATATCTCAGAAACCATAGAAAACAAACACCAAAGCAAGTCCTCCAGTGAGCGTTGCCATTCTGACAGGAGGAATTTGTTTCTTCCAAGAAAGGAAGGAATGGGCCAAATTCTGGATTGGTAAGTCAAAGGTGCTCATCTCCTCTGCCCCTTTCCTACATGGGAGAGTTCCAAAAGTTTCTCACTTGGCCCCTGAGTCAGAGCACTCTGTCTGTCTACTTTGCCAATCCAGGAATAGTTAACCTTGATGATCGTTTTCCACTAGGTAATAAACCTTTCCCTTAACACATCTTGAGAGTTCTGATTATTCACTTTTAAGCCAGAAACTTCGGACAGAGTGAGTAGAGTGCATCATTTGTAAACTTGACTTGGCCAAGGCAGGAGGACTTGGTGGGAGGTGGGGGGAGGTCCCTGAACTGCTGCTGCAGAGCCTTTTAACACTGAACAGTGTAAATTGTCCACCAGGGGTGACTTGAAATATCTCTGCAATGCACGGCGCCGGATGCCTCCAGCCTGGCTCCAACTTCATTCCTACCACTTATCGAGGACTCTTACAAAACAGCCTTATGGAGCCTCTCTGGTTCCAGCAATTAGGGAAAATTCAAGATGGGAGACAAAAGAATGGGAATCTTCTTATGGAAATATGAGTCACCTACCCCTGAGCAAGAAACTATTATCTTGGTAAACACACACACACACACACACACATACACTCACATAGCTACTGAAAGCAAATCCACTTGTTAATGTTCAACTCTCCTATCTGGCTATGGAACAGGCTAGCAATAAAGGGCAGATAGTTCAGTTCTTTTAGGCGGCCACACCACCGATAAATCAGAAACAATAAAGCTGGAGACAGGCTTGCTGGGCCCCAGCTGGTATTGCTTATATCTGTCCTAAGCAATCAGGAATCATGAAGAAACTTCTTTTTGGAACGCCTAACCGCAAGACTTCACAGTGACCGCCTCAATCCCACATGCCCATGTGCTGAAGGGGGGTGCCGAGGACTGGATACCTTTATTCTTTTTGACAAGATCAATCAGTCTCTCTGGAATCTCTCTGTGGCCTACTTGCCTGGCCTGTTCCCATCCTCCACTCCAGTCCACGTCCAAGAAAGAAGTAATAAAACAATGAAGCACGGCCTCCTTCCTTTGCCTTTGCTAGAAGCTAACCAATCTTTGGTATGCCCAGACCCAGAGCACAGCTCAAGACAGGAAGCACAGTCACCCCCAAGAGAGTTAGCAGAGTCATTGGGCCCTGAAATCCAGAAACGGCAAAATCATACCCAGCAAATCCTCACCCTCAAACAATGAGGTTTTGTACACCCACCAGGCCAACAAACTAAAATGCCACCAAGATACAGGGGACTAATGATGCATGATCAGCCAGGGTGATCTGCAAACTCATGTTGTGACTGCAGCCCCAAGAATGATGGTAGTTCTCTGGCCAGAGCCAAGCCCTCCCTTCCACTGTGTCATCTCTCACACCTGTGCACACACCAAAACAAGAGCCCAGACAGTCCTGGTCTAGAAATACACTCTGGGCACATCACAGCCTTTGTGAATAGACTGGCTTCTTCTCCATCTTCTCATTGTGGGGGCCACAAATGGCATCTCATTTTCATTAATTACTGCGGCCTCTACCTATTGTCAGTCATCAGAACCTGCCATATGGTTACCATCAGGTGTGCTCAAGTTCCTATTATGTGGCATTCCCGGATGCCCTAAATAGATATTGCAGAATCTGCTTGTGTTTTTACAGGGCCACTTATATTTCAAAGAAGCTCATTCTGCTTCAAGTGATTGCTGGAGTGGGGGTGGCTCTCTGTTCAACACTGTACTCTATTGAAAATCCCAGTGTTTCCTAATGAATGTGGCTTCCCTTCTCCCCTACACTGCTGTAGTGCAATGGGGAGTGTCCTGTACACTGTTCCCTTTGGGGAAAGGAATTTAGGAAATGGTTTTCTGTAATTTTGGGCAAGTGAAACATTGAGTAGGATGCTAAGAGGTTGGTATATCATCTCTCCATCAAAACTAGATATATAATGAACAAAAATAACCCAAAAGAGCTCCAAAGAAAGCATTCAATAAACTATGTCACATCTTGTATGACTATGAAGAAACCCTTTAAAAATGTTTTTGTATTGCCACTGATCTAAATACAAGTGGCACCCCTCTCTGTGCTTTTGAGGATACTATCACAAGAATGACACTTCAGTAGAAACACCCACACCACGTAATGTCCTCCTGGAACTGCCAGCCTGTCCTGCCCATGTATGTTCGTTCATTGCTGTCCAACCTTTGAGTGTCCATTTTTTCCCCACCATCACAGAAGCACTCAGGTTGGAAAATTCCTCCATGGATCCTGACACTCTGAGTAAGGTACAGAGTTACATGGCCTGAGTAGATAAAACCACGAGGAAAATCTTGAAATAAATTTGGCATCTAATAGGGTATGATCTTCTACTACAGTTGCAGTGGCTTCCAAGTTACTGGGCCTATTTCTAGTGGTTGCAAAGACCAGACTGATTTCTGAACCTTTATAATTTTATGATAGCATTACCACCAGTAAGAGATTTCTAGAAAAGTGCTCCAAAATATAATTTTTGTCAGATGGTTTATATAGACACTTGCACTATTGAAATATCTATGTTGAACTTGGTTTATAGATATAAATACTTCCTATTTCTGCATTTAACTTGAATTCACACTTTGTAGGACCTGGGGTCCCTAGAGAGTGAACCATTAGCTCTGCATAGAGGTCCAGGGACTAGAAAAATGGAAATAGGATAAAGTGCAGAATTCCAGCTTCAATTCCAAGGTTCTCTGTTCCAAATTATTTTTTATTATCCAAAGATTTTCAAAAATACCTACTATCTTCACAGGATAAATTAAATTCTTTTTTCCAGCCTGAGAGTAAAAGGTTCATTGAAACAAGATACCTCCTATCTTCGTACAGACAACCTTCTTTAAGGAATGAGTGTGACACAAGCACACTGTATTTGTTTGCCCTTCTCTGTAGGCAGACATGGGGGTAAAAGGGACAGCTATACCTCTGGCAGGAATTATCAAATGCACCCAGTAATTTCTCTGCTTTTGGTGAAGGGAATGCCTACATATTCGATGATGATATCCAGACTGGCCACTGTGGCCTTGCAGCCATATCATAAATAGAAACCCACTCCAGTCAAGGAAAAATGAGTCACCAGAACAAAAGAGCAGGTCAGCATCCGGAGCTCAAAGTCACATTTCTACAAACACCTGCTTGTTCTCAGATAAGACCTGCTCAGAACCTCAAACAAAAAAAGGTCATGACTCTATTGATAAAATCCTCTGCTCTAGGCTGAAAAGTGAGACACAACCCTCCTGGTATAGTTAAATGGAGAGAATAGATGGAAAAACTCCCAGAGTGTCCCAGAAGATCCCTTTCCCCAGCTAGGAGATCAGTTGACAGGCAGCAGGGGCAGCTTTCAGATGCTCCCACAACCTGTGCTAATATATGCATCCAGAACATCCAGAGCACTGACCCAAAGGGAAGTTGTGTCAACTGGGTAGAACAAGTCCCCAGCTGGAACAATATCTAGAGGAAAATACTATTAAATATATAGTACTGTCTTTTCCGTTATTCTCACATACCAAACAGCTATTATTAGAGCTTTCAAATTCAGGCTATAACTCCAAAGGCCTATGGAGAGTGTAGGTTTAAAGAAGAGACCACAAAGAGTCATAAGCCCCCAAGTTCTCTGTGTATATAATAAGCTTCTGAATGTAATCTAATTTTCATCAAGGCATGGTAGGTTAAAGATGGCCACAAATCTTTGCTACTCCTCCCACTGAGAGTTAAAATCTAATCCCATCTGTTCTGAAACTGGAAGGGTCTGTGGCCCAAACTGACCAACAGAATATGGCAAAAGTCATAAAAAAGAAAATCTTTCCTTTGTATTGTATGGATGGACCTGGGGAGCATTATGCTAAGTGAAATAAGCCAATCAGAGAAAGACAAATACTATGATTTCACCCATATGTGGAATCAATGAACAAACTGAACTAACAAGCAAAATAGAGACAGACTCATAGACAGAGAGCAGGCTGACAGCTGAGGGGTGGGTGGGGGGATTGGGGGGCTGGGGGTGTGGTGAAGGATTGATAAAAAAAGGAAAAAAAGAGGAAAAATTCATGGACATGGACAACAATGTGGTTACTGCTGGAGGGAAGGGCGGAGGAGGCGGAAGAGGGAATAGGTGGGATACGTAGTGATGGAAGGAGACGGGCTGGGGAACACAAAATAGTATACAGATGGTGTGTTGTGGAATTGCACACCTGAAACCTGTATAATTTTGTTAACCAGTGCGTCACCTAATAAATTCAATAAAAAGGAATAAAAATAAACAAAAAAGAATATGGCATAAGTGACACTGAGCCAGTTGACCAGGCCCAAGTCGTAAGAGGCTGGAAGCTTCCATTTCCTCTCTTGTGGAACACATGCTCCTGGAGTTCTGAGTCAGGCGTGACCAGGGTGTTGCCCACTGCCCCTTTCGTGGCAGATCCTAAGTGGGCAACACCACCTCCCAAGCTTCTCAGTGCCACAGCTACAATAAAGGGGATCTCTAGTGCCAGAAACCCTCAAAGGTGCACTTTAAGCAGAACTTACCAAGAGGCTGAGACCTTCACAGACCGCAGGACATAGCACATCTACCCTTGGCAGCATGCCTTTGTTGTCCTTGTCACTGAGGGGCTGAACTCAGTAATACTGATCATCAGGCAGCTGGAAAAGGGTTGGAGACCCATGGCTAGTGTCATGGAAGGGTTTCTTAGAGGAGTAGAATATGTGTGTGGTCTTGGGTAGGACTGGGCAAGAAGGAATGACTTGAGGAATGACTTGAGGAAGGAACTACCTTGAGAATGACTCAAGGTAGTAATAGAGATATTCTGCCAAGAGTAGATGTGGCTTATCCTCTTCACCTTTCCTCATTCTTGATGACTGAACCTAATACAGAACCAAATATATAATAGGTATGCAGGAAACATGGCTTGAGTCTGGAATTGGAATTGAACTGAATTAAAATGGAACTGACCCCTGTTCAATATAAGTAAGCCTGAAATTCTGACCACAGTTAAGTGGAGGACCAGGTCATCCTGCCAGTCCACAAGAGGGTCCACTGAACATAAGCAGTGGCCTGCAGTGTGCCCTCTGAGCTACTTTAATCGGGGCAAAATGAGGTGGATTCACCTAAAGTCAGTGGCAGCTTTAGCTCCTGCTGGAAACATGGGGAAAGGGACTCTTGGCATCCTCCCTTCCTACCCAGCCCCAGAACTTCCCTTTCCCAAGGCTATCTCCTCTAACTAAATCCATATTTTCCTCCTTACCTGTTTTCCTAGGGACTACCTCTGTCCATTGTACAACTTCACTCCCATGTCTAATTTAAAACTCCTCTTCCCCTTCCCTCCAGGACTAGACTGGAGCTCAACCCCAAGAGTACAGAGCAGAGAGAGGTCTGGTTTGGCCATTAGGAACATGTCCCAGCCCATCCTCTTCTAGGTGCCATCACCTCCACTGTGAGGAAGTGAAGAAGGAAAAGGGCAGTCTACTCCCAATGTGGCTGAAATAATTGATAGTCACCTCCTTGTTGTTCACAACTGTTATCTAACTCATCATCTCTGGGCTGAGGTTGGATGAGGGCATCAACCTACTCCTTGACAGAGGGTAGACCCCAAACAGCCCCCATATTTTCTGACTAATAGCAATCACATTTCTTCCACGTGGCAGTCTCTGGAAGTTAGTACTTCCCTGGACAGCCAGGGGACCTATGCGCAAAGGCACGATCCATCCTCTCTAGCTCTCAGGGGTGGAGAGAAGGAACTTGGTGCACACCACCCTTTCCCACAGCCACCTCTGCTCTCCTGGCTCTCACACTGGGAGATGAAGCGGTCGGGCTCATGCTCTGAGTGGCGCCTCCCTGGAAACACTGAAGAGAGGTGGATGCCCATGGTTGCATTTTGTCCTCAGCCTTGAGCCCATGCCACAACTCTAGGACCACAGAAAAAGACACATTGTTCATTCTTTGCCATGTTTTACATATTAAACTTCCAAAATTTTATCTAAAGAATTCCTCAGCTTGAAAACTTTGAAGCTATTGCTCTTACCCATAAAGCCCAGTGCTTAATCCTATGGCCTCTGTATTATTTCTCATCATTTTAGTTAAGCCATACTTCCCCATACTCTAGAGAGAGAGCCTTGCTCATCCTACCCCTGACCTTGCCCCTTTCACAGGCCTGGAACACCATGTCCAGGAATGAACCCATGGAGAGCTGTGCTGCCTTCCATCCAGGTTCTGCCCTGATGGAGCTCTGTATGCTGTATGGATCTCAGCAGGGTCTTGATAACAGCATATTGGAAATGCAGCTTTGCTGGCCCATATGGACAGGTTTTTGTCTATTTTCATCCTTTCCCTGCTCTGTTTAAATATGGTGTCTGTGACTGAGTTTCGTGTTCCGGAGGCATGCGGTCCAGAGAGAAGGAGCCAGAGTAGCTTCTCTGCCTTGGCGCTTAGGAAAGAGCAAATGGGGCTGCCACCTGCCTGGTCTGGGGATGGTTCCAGAATGGCTCAGGTTATTCACAGCACAGATCCACCCGGGGGTAAAAATACCATCCCAGAAGGACTCTCCTTCTAGCCACAAAAATACCTATGTGGGTATGGAGAGACTCAAAAAAAATGACACAAGGTTTAGGAGAAATCATCTCCTTGGAAAAGAACTAAAGTCATTAGTATTGACCTTACAAAAGAGAAGATAAAGCGATCCAGGAGAAATGAATGAGAGCAGCTTCAGGAGGATATAAGCTAAAGATACAGCAAGAAGAATATGGTTTACACTACAGGAAAAACTTCCCAGCCATGAGCCATAAGGGAATCTTTACAAGGTGTCTCCTTGAGAGATGGAAAATAGAACACGATATCAGCTCTCCTTTGTGAGTCCCACTCTGAAGCAGAGGGTTAAACTGGGCAATCTGACTGAGCTCTCACCAGCCTTGGGCATTTACAATTCATTTTAGAGGAGGGATGACTTCCTTGGTAGAAGAGTTTATCCTCTGCAAGCTTTTTGACTGTGTGTCCCTTATGAGCTTCATCATTCACACTACAAACACATTTATACAACCACTGTGCCCACACACGAGGCCCAGGGATGCATGAAATGAAATTCCTCTCTCTTATGCCTCATCATCAGGGTACAAATCCCTCCCACCCACCTTTCTCTACCTGCCTTAGAACCCATCTCACACTTACTGAGCTGGCCTCACTCCAGCCCTTGAGTGTTGTAAGAGGTAGTGTCTCCACATTTCACACAGGAAGTGGATATTCCTAAGAATTCATTACAAACTCTATATTGCCTTTGACTTGGACTTGTCACCAAGGATAGAGAATCTATCCTTAGGAGTCAAAGAACACATCACCAACATAGCTGTATAGCCAACTCACTCTTTTAGGGTGCCCTGCCTTTGAGATGTTGCCCATCCCACATCTGTTATCAACAATATATCTTCTTCAGCTCTCAAAAGTTATTCTATATCTCCATAGAAATCCATAAAAAAATAAAGAATTGTCCACATTATCAAAAAGATAGTATAAAACAGCTAATACACTAAAATCCAAAAATAAATTACTGTACCATTGGGTGGTGAATGTTTAAAGTAAACTACAGCATCCTCCCTAAGCCAGGCTGAGAAGCAGCTCTGGCTCCTTCCCCTGGACTGCATGCCTCAGGGACATGGAACACAATCCAGAAAACATATTGAGGCAGAGCATGAAAAGGATAAACACAGACAAAAACCTGCCCATGTAGGAAAGGAACACTGCATGAAACATGGAGAGTATGAACCTACTAATTATTCAGAAATGGTTCCATCATGCATTCCAAGGTGTGTTCATTTCTCAGGCTGGAGCTTTATGATATTTCATTTCTTTTGAACACATACTTGTCACTTGATTAATGCTATATGATACCAAAAAAGTAAAACTGAATGCTAAACAAGAGAAAAGGGAACCACTTAAGCCTATGGCTCAAATCATTGAGCCAGCACACCCTCTTAGGCTTGATACACCCCTGTTTCAAGAACACAATCTTATAACAGGTGACTTTGTGAGTTGTAGCTTAAGATGATGGAACAGTCCCAATGAAGGGAACAGAGAAGGACTAGCTCCAGCTCCCAAAGATCAATAATGAAAATGGGGCCACAGTGAAATGCACGTGTTCTACTATTGTGGAAATCTCTCTGTTCTTCCTCTTTTTCTTCCATGTGAGAAATTAATTCTATAAAGTATTTCAAATATCAAACTAGAACAGCTATTGCTACTTTTACTTTGGTATCACCGATCAAATTCCAGTTCCACATCAACATAAGGCAACTCATTGGCAACATCTTAGGATGACACCAAAGAACCTTAATAAATGAAAGAATGATCATAATAACAAAACTAATGAAAGATAATACTATGGTATTTGTTATGTGCCAGATGTTGTTCTAAGTGCTTTATGCCTGATTCTCACAACAAAGTGATGATGCAGGTACTATCATCACTCCCATTACCCAGACAGGGAAACAGGCTACTCCTTGGGCTGAAGAAAGCTGTGAGCTCCTGGAGAAAGTGCCTATCTCTTCCCACCTTTTGCCCTTTGGTATTAATAATAATAGCTAAAATTTATTGAACATCAAATGTGTCAGGCACTGTATAATCAATTCTTATAATAAACACAAGAGCTAGACATTGCCCCTTCTCTATTTAGTAGCCAACTGAGACTCAGAAAGGTTTAAAATATATATATATGTGTGTATATATATATATATATATATGTATGTGTGTGTGTGTGTGTGTGTCTCCCAATGTAACAAAGCTGGAAAGTAAAAGAACTTGGATCTAAACCCAGCCTGTCTTATAACAAAATCTTGGCACCTAAGTCTTAGTCTATTTTCCCTCCCAGGTACTTCCCATCTCTATAACACTTGCAGTTGCCACCAAAACCCAGCCTCTTGGGTTATTTTCATCAAGTTTAAAAACCCTTCCTGAGGCTGAAGACAGCCAAGCGGATTCCTCCCAGAGAGCCCAGTGGCACCGTTGCCATCCGTTGGCCTCAGCCACAGCTGTGGTTTCCAAAGGAAATAACTCATGCGGCCGTTGGTCGCACCTGTCACTCACTGCAGCCAGGACTTGCATCAGAACACTGAGGCCCCACAGGGAGAGAACAGCAGCTACGTCAAACTGATGGGCATCAGGGCAGGTCACAGTGGGATTTATGGGTCTGCTTCCCTCGATCTGAGATCAGGTTCCACTCTCTCTGCTTCAGAAGATCAGGGAGAACTTCACTAGGCTTAGTACATTCTAGATCTGTGGAGACAGTCCATCCCCGTGCCCTGGACAGACTGAGGGGTTGGCAAATCAGCAGGCATGGTCTAAATTAGGTTAAGCACCTTCAAGCATCTTTCAATTTAAAAAGAAAGAAATTGAGAGACAATATTAAAGGGAAGATTCTCTATAAAAAGTCCAACAAATGGCCATAAGACCTGGGCTCCTTCCCAAAGTTCAGAAGGAGGAAAAGGCTTATAAACTGCCACTCTGGTGAAGAAACAGGAGTTTGACTAGGACACAAGAAAAGCAAAATATCAGGGTAGAATGTGATGGTGGCAAAACCAGAGAAAACTAGAATGAATGATGTCATATTGATTCCATTCAATGCAAAATTCTATAAACATTAACAGAGCATCAGCTAAGCATGTACACTTAAATGTAGGGACTACATACAAGAGTTATTATACCTGCATCTTCTTATATTCTTTCTAATGAGTCAAGGCATATGTGCTTGGAGCCCTTAAATAACAGGAAATGCTGGCATGTGAGTAAGTGCTAAGATGAGTGGTAAGTTCTGTGAAAATCAGAGGATGGAGGTATGTGTTTGCTTCGATGGGCAGAACACTCTTTGTGGGTGGTATAGGATTTGGTCTGGGGCCCAGAACTGGTTCTGTAGAATCTAGCACTCAAATCTTTTCTCCCTAACCACAGCTTTCAAATTTACCTGCATAGGTATCTGGGAGAACAAATAGTTGCACTCTAATTCTGAATTATTTCTTTTCTGTGACAAGTGGTTTCCAATACCACCTTCTTATGGATCTCTGAATCCCTCCCAGGACTCAGCTTTCCCCTGTGGATACAGAAAATCTTTAATCTTGTACCCTACAAGCTACATTAGCTGCTCTGCCATGTGATAGTTTTCCGAGGGTCAGAACTCAGAAAGAGGGAGAAGGCCTGGGTAATTGAGTTACCAGCATGTCAATTCTTTTCAGTTGGGGAATTTTCCAAAAGTAAAGTAAAACTACATATTTTAAAAAAACACTTCATTTTTATTCTGAAAATATAACCATTGAGATGGAGTTAGCCAAGGCAGCAATGCACAAATGTCTTGCCTACATTTGTACTATTCAAACTACAGAGAATACCTAGTAATTTTTAAACACTTCTTAGAAAAACAGATGGCAAGGGGGACCCAATAATCCAGTATCTTCCTCTATTGAGTTAAAGACTACCCTTCCTCCACCCTGATAGAGGTGAGGATGCACACTGCTTGAAGATGAAACTGTCTAGTGACTTTAGAAACAGTAGGTTAAGATGCTAGATTGCCTATATGAAACCAAAGAAACTAAAAACAGTCTCATGAGGCTCGTCCTAAAGTGTTTTCTTGAGATGCCCTGAAGCTACCTGAGGACAACATAAATCTGGCTGAAAAATCCAAGGTGCTGGTTCCTCTCATAAGGCACTGAAGTTTCATTGGCCTCTCCTGACCACCCAATAATCTTTTCTTTGGAAGAATGTGGTGTCTGATTGCCCTAGGAAAAACTCATCCTCAGGGTCTTCTCCTTTTGTGTCCTCCAGCACCAAGTGCAGTCTCTGGGACATGTAAGATCTCCATACATTCATGTTGAACTAAACAGATGATAACGGTGTCAAGCCTAAATCATAATAACAGTACCAGAAGGGAAGATTCCAGTTCTGGGAGAGGGTTTAGGTCAGGAAATGGGCATTAAGCAGGACCGGATATGCTGGGAGTTTTGTTAACATGGTTTCTCTGTGTCTCTTTCAAGCCTTTAGTGATCAATAATCCAATGCTGGGATTGAGTCAACATGAATGAAAATGTCAGCAAGCTAACAGAAGACTGTCATCTCCTTCCTCTTTCCCCAGAGTATGGCACCACATTTGGTACATTGTAGAAGCTCGACAATGTTCATCTAACAGAAATGAAAAAAGGTGAATATACTTAAATTTTTCGGAGACATAAAAGACAAGGAGAATAAATTAAAGAATAGGTGGACCCTTACCACTGGATGCTCTGGGGCCTTTTCTGGGATGTAGAAAGTCAGTGTGAATGAACCAAAGCTGGGCATTTGAAGGGCCCTCACAAACCACTGTGACACACAAACACCAAGTCCTATGGACAAACCAATGACGGAAGTGCAGAGCCAAAGACAGTTCAATGCCTCAACCTCCACTTTTACTATTATCTTAGGCCTGGACTATCTTTCCAAAAGACCTGATCCAAAAGGGGGCTAGAATAGTGAATCCTCAGGGTTTCCTAAAAAGGGAAAACAAAACTCTCCTTTAGGGCACTTTGCCCAGGGGGTCCTTAGCTGAAGGCCATCCATCATGTGCTTCAAAAGGCCCATGAATTCTCTGAAATTATTTTATGTGCATGTGCATTTTCCCTGGAAGGGCCATAACTTGCATGAATTTCTCAAAAGGATCTATAACCTGTGTAAAATATTAAGACTCGGTGATTAAGTAGCTGTGGTATTCTAAATTTGACCAAAATCATTTGCTGGGTAATAAGATTAAAAAATGTTTTACATTACAAAGGTAGCATGAGTGACAGAAAGAGCATAGAATTTAGTCAGACTAACTTGAGGTTGACTTCCCACACTGCCACTTACCAGCTGCCTGACCTAGGTAAGTGACTTAAGCCACCTGAGCTCCTATGTAATAGAACAATAATATCCACCTTTTTGAAGCCATTAATGCACAGAGAAGCCACTAAATAAATGCAAGTCCCCTTCCTTGTTTCATTAGCAGTCTTTCTCCCTCTCTTTCTTCCACCTTCTCCTTTTTCTCCCTTCTTTCCTTCCTCCCTCCTAACCCCTCCCTCCCTCTCTTCCTCCATCTCTTCCTTTCTTTCTCTCAATGGTAAGCACCAATACTCTGAACAAATGACCCTTTTTAAAGAGTACAAATCAGTCACCTGACATACATAAGAAGTAAACGCGCTATCGCATAGCCTGACAACATTATCCTTTTACTGAAAAATTAATGGGGTTTTGCACCATGAGCAATACTGAGCAGTAAAATCCTCTCCCTCCATTGTTTGTTGTTATTTTATATAAATGAAACCCAATAAACTATGAATTACACGTAGGAGCTTACAATCACTAATGGTTAACAGTGAGAAGTTGCCCAAGAAAACAAAAGGGATGAGAGGAGCTTATTATAATTTTTGAAAATGCAAGCACCAAAATCTCATGTTTTTACAAAGAAAGATGCTGTAAAATCAATTCTAATAATATCAATAACACATCCCAGAGCCAAGGTCTACATGTGCCTTCACAACTCAGTTTGCATAAGAGTTACTCAGAATACTTCTTATACTTTTGGGGGGGATATGGCCTTATGGATGCTTTAAAGTTGTACTACATGAGTCATATAAGAGTGTCCTCTGTCCCCTCCATCTGTGGAGAGAGGAGGAGAGAAGAGAACAGGGGATGGAGCCAGAGTAACCAAGGGTGGGGGGTGTAGGGAGAGGAAAAGTGAGATTTTATAGCTTGCCAAAACTTATAAAAGTCCAAAGGTTGATTTTTTGGCATCAGTTTTACCCAAGTGGAAAATTCCCAATTTTCTCTACTTGGTCCTTTCTCTCAGAGGAAATGCACAGTTTTGTTGGACTCAAGCAAATGTATCTTCCTTTTCTAATTTTCATGTTCTGGATTCAATACTAATTTACATCCACATTTGTGAGAGAAACCTTAAAAATATGCTGTTGTTTCCTTCCCAAGCTGTGGGGTGGAGGCCAGCGTGGGGATGGGGAAGGGGGTGTGGTGTGGAGGGGTGGAGTTGAGTATGAGAGAAAGAGAGGGAATGTGTTTGGATAAGTGAGGAGGGAGAAGAAGAAAGAAAAACTTTACCCGGTAAGCATTTTCCATACTTAATAATTTGATTTTGAAGGCTAGTCATATCAAAGAGCAAAATATTCAATATTGTTAATTCAGTTTTGCAAAATATATTCTTAATTTAAAAATGATTTTGCTCCGGGTGGTAGTGCAGTAATAAAGCAGTTATTGACCAGATCTTATTGATTGTAGAGTCTGCGGGCAAAGAGCACTGACCTTGCTCACACTCTTATTGCTTCCTCCCTCCCTGGCCTTCTTCATCTATGCTCGCTCAATAATATATTATTAATATATATTTTTAGCAAAAACTGTATGTTACAAGGTTAAGGGCTTCTTAGTGATTTTTTCCAGCTACTCTCTGCCTTTGGGGTATTAGTGGAAGAATAAACTCGGTAACCAAGTGTCTGGATATAAATGACTATCCATGGAAATCCTTCACCCACCACTGAGGAGCACTGAGCAAGGTGCACTGAGAAGCACCTTGTCACCATCCACTTTTTTCTATCATGTAAGAACAGAGAGAAAAAACTCCCCAAGCCAAAGTGTGTTGCAGCCATTTGGTCAATAGCGGGACTATGGAGATGAAACTACACCATGCCTGCAAAGACCAAACTCAGGACTTGTGAGCCCAAAGGAGAGAAATCTGTGGTCATATCAGATTCAATGACCAGCAGTGACCAATCCTTCTAAGACCTCTTTCAGGAGACTTGCCCAGCACCTCACAACCACCTTCCTCACATCACAACCAGATAGGATATGCAGCAATTGCTTACTTTAGCACTTTCACATAAGCTATCTTTAATAGCTGTCTGGCTTTTTTGCCAGGTGGATCTTACTTCCCTAATAAATGTATAAGTCTTCTGAAGGCAAACACTATGCCATATGCTCCTTCATTGTTCCTTCTAGGACTTCTAGGACCTGTCATGTGCCAGGTTCATAGCAAACAGGCCGTTAGTAATTATAAAATTGGAATGTAAATGATGCACAGCTCTGTATTAGACTTCCTCTCAAGGAAAGCAAAAACACAGAGCATAATGCAATTTGCTTCTGCCCTTTGCTCTGGGAGACCCTCTAATCATGTGGTTTGCTTGTCTCCACATGTGCACCAGGTGAAAGAAGGAAAAGCCAGGTATTATTGAGTTCAATGAATATTGTAGAGAACCATCTTACACTGTTGCATCATGGTGTAGAATGTTCAAGCAGTTTGCTTTCATGTCACAAAAGAGGAAAGAACACTGCTCACACCTCACAAACACTGAATTCAGAGGGGCTAGCAAATCTCCAGGCTCACGGAGAGATCAGGAATGAAAATGAATGAGGGTGACTGTCATCCACCACTTCTCACTGTATACCACCACCCACATCTCCTTGTAGTGAGTGAATGTACTCATGAATGTGATTCTTCCTCAGATAGCACAAGAGGCACGTAAAAAACAATCTAGGTTTCTCTCATTTCCTTGGCACTGTGTATCCCCATGCCTGGGCTTCTACAAAGGAAAGTCCATCCAAGACAGCCAGTGTTCATAAGGACAGGAAAAACAGAAGAGGATCCAGGTATCCTATTTGCTGTTGGTTCCGCACTGAGAGAGGGGAAAAAGAGGACACTAGTGATGCAGTGATGGAACACCATGGCCTAATAAAACAGTCCAGATGAGCAAGGACAAATGCTGGGCTCTACCTACTCGTTGTGTAGTCACTGGCAAGATACTCATCCTATGGGTCCCGGCAGGTATCAGCTGCTCACTCAAAGAACTTAATAAAAAAGAATGCATGAAAGTGCTTTTTACAAAGATGAAAGGAGGATAAGGAACCCAACAAGGAACAGCAAAGGGGACAGCATCAGCAGGGAGTCTTTAACATTGTAGGTCTGAAGGGGCAAGAAGGAACAAAGGCACTGCTGGAAGAAAGTAGAGAGTGTGGGTGTGGAAAAAAGCCACCAAAAGCAATGTTGCCATAGAGGAGTATGGGCACTACCAACACCACTTAGGCAGGAATAGACCTCAGCCTCTGTGTCCTGGTGTCTTCTAACCTCACATCACAACCAGAAGACAATGGAGACTGGATAATGCGTCCTTTGCCAACCAGGGCAAAGAGCCAGGCAAAGCAGCATGGGGAATGATCTGGAGGAGCAAAGGCATGAATAGCCCCATCCTTGTGCCTCATTTTCTCCTCTGTCACACAGAAATAATTATGCTACCCTACCTACCATACAGGATCCTCAAAAGGATTGCAGGCAATCATAACTTTGAGTACACTTTGTTAAGGTTTTTAACCTGCTGCAGATCCTGTGTTGGTGAGGAACCCCCTGTGCTCTCTGTGGAGTCCTCTACCAGTGCCCACACCCAGGCCAGGGGAGCCACCCCCCACCATACTCCCAACCACAGCCAGAATGATGTGAACAGAGCAGCACAGGGCTCTGCAGGTGGCAGAGAGAGGGGGGAGCTACACACGCAAGGAAATAATAGAGACTGGATTGTTTATGCTTGTGGGAAAGGGCGCATGAATATGGATAAAACCCTGTGCGCATTTTGCTAATTACCCAGCATCAGTGTTAAAGGAGAAAAGAGCCCACTGCAGATTTTCAAGTGAATTCCATCCTGTTGAGCCTACCCCCACCTATGTACACACACACACACACACACACACACACACCACCGCTGCTGCCACCACCATCATTTTCTCTCCCCTCATGTGCATAACTGACAATGCTACCCTGAATATGAGCCACATAGACCCATTTGAGTCAAATCCAAATTGACAGAAGATTCCAATCTTGAATCATAATAGAGAGTTCAAGAAAGTCCTGTTCTGCCATCCTAGTTGGCAGGAGCTTCTTTCCTACAAGTTCCAGAGTCAAAGCGACCTTATAGCTCCATAGGCCAAGACATGAGGTTGACCAAGGAGGGGAGGGTGGTGAAGAGAAAAAGAATCTCACTTAGATGGAGACCATTTCTATAGGAAGCCAAAATTACAGAACAAAAAGGAAAAAAAAATCCCAGTCTTTGGTTCTCAGTCTCAATTAACGCCTTGTTCCTTTCCCTCCTTGGCCTGGCCAAACTCTGGCCAGGTGTTTGGAGTTGTATAGATCCAGCTCTAAAAAAAGAAAAGATGGTGAATTCTAGCCTTTATTTCCTAGCAAGTCCTGGACTCCTCCCAGACAGCCAGCCCCAGTAAGATGTCTGCTGACTCATCCTTGAAAATCAGTAGGGGTGGGGCAGTTGGCAGAAGGGTTCAGCAGAAGGGTTTGTTCAGGATGGAGACTTGGACTGCGGAGCTCAACCCAGCTGGCTTTGGTCCTGAAGTCCATCAGCACAGACTGCCAGGGAACACGCTCTTTTGTCTCATGATCAACCAAGTTAAAGAGCAACCAGTAAGCACCTTACTAAGCTACATGCTTTCGAGTAATCTCAAAGACCGAGACTTTTTACATCATTCCTTAAATGTGTTCTCTTCTGCAAGAAAGGCAGCAGCAAAATTCATTAGTCTCTGGACTATGATTCTGGAGACCTAGATTTTTATGCTTGTTCTGTCCCACATAGCTGTACAATTGTGAGTAAGGCATTTAGCCAGCCCTCTAGGCCTCAGTATTACAGTTCTTTTCATCTGAAAAATTTTAAAGTTTGGCCTGAAGAGTTCTCATAGTTCCAAATGTCAAAAATTCTGTGAATAACAATACCGAAGATTAAGCCCTTTGTAAGCACCAGTCACTATTTTACATACCTCAGCTCAGTATTTCTCAACAACCTTATGAGATGCATTGTGGCTGGGGTGGGGCAGGGGAGTTGTGTGGGGAAAATGGAGACAACTGTACTTAAACAACAATAAAAATAAATTAAATTAAATTAAATTAAATTAAATAACATAACTGAGACCCAGTGTAGTTATTTTGATAGGTGTTAGGGTAGGGATTTGAACTCTAAGATAGTATTTTGAAAGTTTAGCATATCAGGGAGAAGCATAGATTCTTCACCAACATGCTATTCTATCTGGACTCAAGACATTTTCATTTCATGTTTCTTCCTCTACACTAAACAGCCCCTGTCAGTTTCCTGGAGGAATTCCTCCATCTCTAGGCCAGTCTCAGAAAAACCAAGAAGGAGCACTCACGACCCAACATTAACAAACAAGTTTTGGTGGCTATGCCATCTTCAGTGGGCTGATAGGGGCAAAATGGAACTTCTGGGTGAAGGCTGGTCCCCAGCTCAGGCATACACATTCTACACCAAAGATGCTCAGTAAACAGCACACACAATTGCGTAGCAGATGCTCAGTAAAGGCATCAGCACAAGACTGAGTATAAAGGAAACACCTGGGAGAATCCTGGCACCGAGATTACAAGCATGGCAGAGATCACATAAACTAGAATAATGGAAGTTACCCAGATAACATCAAAAAAGAAAATAGTAAAATTAAGTATACAAAGACATTAAATTGTATTATCAACACTGGTAGCTTCAATCAATAGGATTCCTTCCCCATCTCTCCCTCTTCTATCACTGCCCCTACCAGAACTACCCACCTAAAGTCATGCTGCCTCCATGTGCCAGAAGGGAAAAACATCTTCTAAAAGCTAAGTCTCCCGGGGCCTAGACTAACTGCCATATTTCTGCCTTGGACTTTGCATCTAACTTTTTAGTAGGAGAGGCAGGAGCTGATTGGATTATAGGAATACAAATGGATTAATTTGGGGTGGATTAGATACATCACAAAACATAAGTTTGACGTGCATTAACATAAAAATGTCATAAAAATGTAGATGCTGAGGCTGAGCTTATTTGTGATGCTGCTAATGCATTGTTACTCCAGCAAAAGATGTACACAATATTTACGCTGTATCTGACCACATAAAACATGTCGTATACATATGCGATTTTTCATTATGTAGACGGAAAAGAGCCAGAGGGCCCTTCAGAATTCCAATTCTCAAGCTTCTGATTTTCCCTTCTTATTTTTAATCTTTTTTCTTTATTTTCAAGAAACAAATACAGTTTTAAACCATCATTACTGTATTTTGAACAGTTAATATTTCATATCGTGACATCTCTACTCAGAGGTAACAGGTTTAGTTGATTACTATTTGTTTATAGGGCCGGAGAAACCTGCAATCACAGGGAACATAGAAGGATTGCAATTAGATCTATTGGCTGAGAGCTGCACCTCGCTGACCCACGGTTAAGTGGTTAGCGCTATCAGAGAGAAAATGCCTACTGGCAGCTGGCACATCTGCACATAATAATATGGGCAAAACTGACACGGCCACTAAAGGCTGCTGCTCTCCTCTTTACCCAGAAGCAAAAAACAGATCATGCTTTTTAATAGTGCATCAACACATTTCTTCTGAATTAGCATAATCATGTGAGTTATGGGAGGAAGCAGTACATCCTGGCTAAGCTGCTTTGAATTTTTCAAATTATCCAAAAATAAAGGGATTTTTTCCCCCACAAACTGGAGTCTAGACTTACTTTCTGGTTTATTAAAAAGGCAAAGGACAAGAAGAAAGCAAAAGAAGAAAAAGAGTTCATCTGTGTTTAACAAGACAAGTAATGTGCCCATACACCAAAAAGGTTGTAGGTTTGATCTCCAGTCAGGGCACATCCCTAGGTTGTGGGTTCAATCCCTGATCACTCAGAGTGCTTATGGGAAGTGACCTGTGTCACATCAATGTTTCTCTCTCTCTCTCTCTCTCCTTTCCTCTCTCTAAAATCAATAAAATATTCTTGAGTGAGGATATTTTTAAGAAAAAAGAAAAGGACACACACATGAAAGAGGCAGGGAGGGAGGGAGAGAGAGTTAGGGTGGAGGGGAGTGGTTAGGATAAATACACATATAGGATTCTATCAAAGTGGAGATGATGATGATGATGATGATGATAACTGATTTTAAGAGTCCATATGTGCCTTGCACTACATAAAGACTTTTAAGGATCTATGGACTCTTCATTGAGGCCAACACATCTACCTACACCCAGGCATTCCAACTCATCTTTCTCCAACAATCATTTCACAGATCCCAAAACAAACAGAAGCAGGGAACTCAACTGGAGACTCTGTCTCAGGTATAGGGGGTTGATCACCAGAGGGCAAGCCAACAAAATTCCTTTGCTGCTCTGGGACAAAAACAGTGACCAGACTTCTGGTGGCCTCCACTCCCCATGAGGGGCATGCAGTTTTCAGGAATTACAGCTTCTCTTCCTGCAGCCAACTTCAGTGAGACTCAAGCCACATCAGCATGTACAGCACCCTTGAGGTTTAGGAAAAAAAGGCACTCATTCTTGGCAGACTAATTAGAACAAGGCAGCTCAATTAGGATAAAAACACCATAAGTAAAGTCGAAAGATAAATGAAGTTTTGAGAGAAAATATTTTTAAAATGTAAGATCTATGAGTGTGTATGTGTATAATTGGTTGATTAAACTGTGATAGATACACACAGTGAAGCACTATGTAAATATTAAAAAACAAGCAAGAAAAAAAGGTCTCTGTGAACTGCTCTGTATGAGTGATTTCCAGCATGTATTAGGCAAAAAAGAAAAATGCAAAAGAGCATGTTCTGTATGCTATTTTTTAATGTAAAAAGTGAGGAAGAAAGGAAAGCATACACAAATCTGCTTTTTTTCCTTCAAAACACAGAGAAGGTAAATCAGAGAACAGTGGAATTGGTAACCTACCATTCCCCACTAAAAGGAATCAGGGAGCTTCCTGGAGAAATGGATGATTACAGGGCTGGGGCAGAGAAGACACAAGATGAGCCCAGAATGCGCTCTTATTCCATAAAGTAAAAAAAAAAAGTGCTTAGAAAAGATGATGGTAACATGTCCAGAAAACACAGGAGCAACTTGAAGTGTCTGATAATTTAACCATCAGACTAAATTACATATTACAACCCGTTGTAAAAAAAGAACGAGTCTGTGAATCCATGTTGATGATAAATAGATGAATAAACAAATGAGGAACAATAGAGGGCTCTTCCTTACAAAAGAATTCTGACAGATAAATTTGGAAGAAGTGGTAGCTTGAAAAATTCCCATACTTCACCATCAATGAGCAAGAAGTTTCAATGGACATTAGATCTTGAGGTCAAATTTGATGAGTTACAAGATATTTACATGTTTAAAGTGCTCCCGCACAGGCTGTTTATCAGTTATAAGGATAAAAAGAGTAACTGTGCAGCAGAGAAAGCGGACAATACCTTAATGAGGTTATCGAAATTAATGTCAACAGTCAGGGTAAGACAGACATCATGCATCTCCAGATGTGTTGCCCTGAGAAGTACACAACATCGTCTATGTAGAATCCGGGCCAAGAATGCATAACCTGAATCTAATCATGAGGAAATACCAGAAAACCCAATGAGAAATATCTGTAAAACGACTGGTCTGCATGCTTCAAAATGTCAATGTAATGAAAGAGAAAGCAAAGTCAAAGTACTGGTCTGATTAATAGAGAAAAAAAGAGTTGTGACAATTAAATGCAATGTATGAGCCTAGATTACATCCTGTACTTATGTAAAAAAAATAACAATGCTCTAAAGGATGTTTTATTGATAATTGACAAAATTAGAAAATGAACTATAGGTTAGATTTAAAAATTATTTTGCTGCCAAATATCCTATTATTTGAAAACTTCATTGTGATTACACCAAAGAATATCTTCGCTCTCAGGAAGTGTGCATCAAAATATTAAGGCACAGAGAATTACACCTATTCCCAAATGATTCAAAAAGCACTACAATAGACAAATTGATACAAATGTGCCAAAATGTCAAAAACTTGTGAACCTGGATAAAAGGTGTGTAAGTGTTCTCTGTATTATTCTTACAACCTTTCTCTAATTCTGAAATTATTTCAAAATAATATATTTTTTTAATAAAATATGAAAGTGAGAAAAAAGAGAAGAGCGCCCTCTATAGCCCCATGCCAGCATCAGCACTGCTGAATTTCTGTACCATGCACCCCTTCAGCCAGGAGTCCTGGCCCGAAGCAATCCTTGCTGGACCCTACTCAGCAGTCCTGGTGAGGGGCACCTCTATCTTTCCAGTAAACCTTCATTTGAGCTTCTCTGAATGTTTCTGTTTTTTGCAACCAAATGACCCCTGACCAGTTCATCTTCAACCTGCCAGAGGGAAAGAGCAGCATCCTAGTGCCAGATTCCCATCTTCTCCTTAAGGCTTTGGTATCATGGTTGTGCACTTCTGCTCTACTCTGGGAACTCTGGATGGTTGCAACCATGCCTTACTCATCCTTATATCCCAAGTGACTGACATACAGAAGACACTGAATAAATGCTTTAGTACTGAGTGGAGCTGGAATTTGTTGAAAGATGGGGGAGGGGACCTATAGTCATCAGTGTTAACAAGTCAAAGGTGTGCACCTCCACAAATGCCTTCTCAACCGTGTGCATACCAGCACTCTCTCACCAAACACGCACCAGGAAAATGCTACAGCGACAACTACCAGCATTATGTCTCCATGTGATGACTTACACACTATTTTGGTAGATTTGCTGTATTTTAAATTAAGTTTGGTGATACAGTAGAGAGAAACATTAGCTCCACTATAACTATTTACTCTCAACCTGGGTAGCAAGCACTCCAGGAAAATGGTTAAACTTTCTGGAAGTTGGAGAAAAGAAACAGGTTAGCATCTTTGTGGATCCCTCCACCCAGGGAATTACTGCCCCATAATTACAGCGGGGAGGGCTCCAGTTCCCACAGACCATCGGAAATTCCTGCGCTCCAACTTCAAGTGCGAAGAATGAGTGAGTCTTTCAGATTCTCACTCTGACCAGATATAACCAGTTACAGATAAGAGCCTGGACTCAAAACCCCCCATATCTACCACGGCTCTTTGTCTCTTAGGAGCCCAGCATCATAGAGAGAGCAGAGAACACCCAGTAATAGCCCACAGAGGTAAGCTTCTCCATCCAGCTGAGGCCCTTCCTTTGGATTCCTTGCCAGGTTCCTAGTCCTGAACTATGCAGGAGTTAATAAGAACAATGAGCAATTTGAGGGGAGTAATGATTCTTGGAGAAGAAATGATTCTTGGAGAAGAATCTGGAACTGACAAGACCAGAAAGAGCAGTAACAACATTAGTCTACCTACATAGTCTACTCTATCCACAAGGATATTTCACTATAAACTTGACTGGACCAATGGCATCTAATTCTATTGTCTAACCAGAGGCAAGCAAGTCTTGAGCCAAATTTCTCTTGGCTGAATCCAAAATATGGTTTTTCTATCACTATTTTAATCATTTTGATGTTACACAGGAGTTACTATCTGTGCAAGTGATAAAGAAGCTTCCAAAGACAGGTTTGTAATCTATCTGATGTTAACTGGGTGTTTTCCAAAGCCTAGAACCCAGAAAGTACATAAGTGTGAAGGACATTATAGTGGTCTTGAAAAGTTGAATTATTCAGAGAGCTCTGTCAAAACACCTAGTTTCTACTGGGATAGTTTTAGGGAAAATTCTTAATTGAATGGAGGGAAAGATATGTCCATGGAGCCGTTAATAGAGTTAAAACCTCTTTGGAATACCTCTGCCACCAACTCTGGCTTGTCACCTGAGGGGGAAGAAAGCCTCAACAGACTAAAAGAATGAATAGACCCTAACAGTGATTTTGATGAAAAACTAATTAGGACTATAACAAGGAGAGTATTAATTCCTGCCAGAATCAAAATTACAGACCTTGTGATGTTGGAAACATGAGCCCTGGAAAAGAACAACTCATAGACCTCGCTCAGAAAACTGCCACCAGGAGCGGTGTGAATGAGGAATCTGAATGCCCTGGAGGGAATCAGAGACGTAGGCAAACAGGGAGGCTTAACGCTAAAGAGAGTCTGATTCCTAGACTTTGAAGAGGCTGCTGTGTGTGTGACTAAGAGAGAGCCAAAATGGGTGACAGAGGGCAGGACGGGAGATGGCACTAGACAGTTTGACTCAGGGCAGAATACTGAGAACAAAGGAAACATAGGTAGAAGTCAAGTGGGCAGAAGAGCCCCCCCACAGAAAGGAAAAGGAACTACTTTCTTCTACAGGGCATCAAGGAAAGTATGCTTTTAATTCTATCCTAATTTTTTCCCCATAGTTAAACTAAATATATTTTAGGGATATTTCTTTTTAAAAAACTATAAAGAAATCTTGCAATTATATGCCAAGTGAAACCTGAAATAAACTTTATGGACTTTATTTCTAAAACTTGGGCTGATTTGATTTAGTCCTTAGCACAGGGACAGGAGCAAAAAGAGTATTTCTAGTTTGGAGATGCTCAGGGTAAGTTCTACGCCAAAACTAAAGAGCCACTTCATTATCCACAGAAGGTCAGGCCTCTTTAAAGTTGGACTGGACACTGAGAAATCCTATGTTGGTGCTGGGTTCAGGCCTCTATGAGGAAGCCCCTTTTCTCTTCTTTGTCCTTGCACATCTTGGGAAACATCTATTTTTTAAGATCATTTGTAGTCCCCTGTCTTCCCTTGTCCCCCATCAAGAGCTGGACGATGGTATAATTCTCTGTTACTAAAATTTGTATTTCTCCAATGTGGTCATAAATGCTGGCTTGATGACAATCCAGAAATACTCCATACACTAAACACAAAAACTCACTATGAAAATCGCTTGGTTTATTTTTGTTTATGTTATTGAGAGTTCTTGCAAATGACACAGCTGAATGTTTATCCTACCATAAGGAAATGCATTTTGGTATTTGTATTTTTGTTTTTTTGGATTTTTTTTGGTTTTGTTTTAAAAGATAAAAGCAATAAAGAAGAAACTAAAATATGGACACACCCTACATACCCATATCACACACAAACACACACTCACACATAATTCTAAATTTGGGAAAAAATCATTCTACAACTTTTCAAAATTTTATTTTCCTCTCTTTCATCAAGATTAAAATACCCTGAATTCAGTAATATTAGAACACAAATTGAGACAGACTAGGCTGTCACATTTTTTCTGTACTGCATCCACAGCTTTTCCTAGGGTGACTATAGAGGACCAATGCGCCTCTCCCCCGCCGTGGTATGAGAGTTCTCCTTGGAAATAGCTGTCAGGGCAGGCTGTCCTGGACCAGAATGGATGGAGACAAGTAGGCCCAGTGAGGAGCGAAACAAAGGGACACAAGAGAAGGGCAGCTCTTATTAATAACATTAAGTTATATGACTCCCAAAACTAGAGTGGCAATAGGCAATTCAACCAGATTTCACAGAGACTGCTGTGAAATGGGAATTCAATCTAGATGACTGAGTAATGCAAGTAATGGAGAAATCAGATATTGCAACACATGCATGTAAGATCCTTTACTTTGCAATCAGATATAATAAATGAGATCTCTGGGAGTTGGACTGATAATTTAGAAGTATTTAATTAAACACTTCTTGGTCATTGTTAGCAGGCATGTCAGCCCTAGGCCTCAGCTAAACCATTGTTGGGGCCTCACTGTCCTTGATGGGAAAAAGAAATGTGTGTGCCCACACCATGGTTCTATTCTCCTCCCATACAACTCCGTAGGGTGTGCAGGTGCTACATCAGGTTCTGTTTTTCTAAAAGAGGTCCATTAGCCTCTAGCCCTCCAAACCTCACAATACCAAGTATTACAAAGAGATGGCTTCTGAGTTTCTAAAAGTTAACAAAACCCAGGGGGAAAAAATCCAGCTGGATGTTTCTTCCTGGGGAGCAACCTGTATTCAGGGTATGTAGATCCCTTTTGAACACTTTTTGAGTAATAAAAATGTGTTATGTCATGAAAACAAATTTGGAAGGAAAAAATCTTACTAACCATAGATCTCAAAGAAAAACACATCAGCAGTTGATGTCCCCACACACCCACTGAGCAGTTTCTAAATATCTTTGTGATTCCTGGGTTTTGGGTCACATGCCATTTTGGTAATGTAAGTCCAACGAGGACGTAACTACTGAGCAGCATCATGTAGGTTGCAGACAGTGTGGGTTTAGGGCAGATTGGGTTCAAATGCTGGCTCCTCCTTCCCCTGGTGACTATAGGGCATTACCTTACTCTAGTTTCTATCCCAAGCACGTATAATAGTGTCTACACCACAAAGTTGTTACAAGGATTAACTGAAAACATGTATACAGTAGGCACTCAATAAATAACTTCCCCTTATATCAGATGAACAAAGCTTGTCTCTGGAGGACCCTATGTGTCCACAGATAACAACAATGCAAACATTTGAGTCAGCACTAGCTGACTAAGAAAGGACATCAGGCATCTTTCCACAAAATAGAAACTGAGGCACAAACTGTGCCAGACATTGAATCCTTTCCAATCACAGAGCTGAGTCAAGTGACTTTAAATGAAACTGTGCTCTGTACCCTCTGACAATGGGGCAGGACATGGAATGATGTGTGATTAGTTTGTCTGTTTCTCTTTTTCTCTAAAGCTATGTTATATGTAAAATATAAGCAGAGGAATCTCGTGTTTTGAACTTTCGTACCTAGTTAATTTACACAAAATGCTGGATCAGCGCCACAATATTCACCTATACAACAGTCTGGCGGCTTACCCATGAGTAGACTGCCTCTCTGACAATTTCAGAACAGGCTCTGTGGTTTCAGAGTGTGTTCAAGGAACCAGAGGTTCTCCAAGGTCAGGATGGCGGCAGCAGAGCTGACAGGGAACCAGACCTCTGGTCCATCCCTGCTGTCACACCACGAGGTCCCCAGAGGCAGCTGGCCAGTGGCAACTAAAGTGAAGAGGGTGGTCTACCATTTCTAAGAGCCCACTCAGCCCAAATTGCCTCCAGGCACATGTTTTTGGTTGTTGCTGTTTGTTTGTTTGTTTGTTTGTTTTTAACAAACTCAACTTTATCATCTTTTCTCAGTAACACAGGTTTGAATTGATAAGTAAATCCCCTCAAAATGAAAATGCTTCTAGTCTTCCAAAGCATTGGGATCATCAGTGAAACTACTTTTTCCTGGTTGATTAGAGTTGAAAATACACTGCTAACATGTGTGCCAGACACTGGACTAGGGGCTTTACCCACAGGCCCTCATTAAACCTAAGCACCTGGGTGGGGGTGGGGGCAGTGGTAGGAAAACAACACATGATAAGGGGTGTAGGTACTGTCCACTGGGCTGAGCACATCACATATTAATACCACATGAGGGGTTTATTCATTTTTCAGTGCATACAGATGCCCCAAATACTAAGCGTAAAGCACAGTCACAAGCCAAAGATAGCTCTGACAACCTCCAAAGTCCATGGTCTCTCCTGCACTGCCCACACTGAGTCATAATGGCTGGCTTATTGTGCAGAAACAATGTAACATGGAACAGAAACTTACCCTCTCTGGACCTCAACATTTTCACAATCAAATTCCCCAGGTTAAGCCTCAGAGTTCTCAAAGGACTTTGCAGCTCTAAAATTCAATGATTCTCTGGTCAACTCAACAACCACAAAGGTAAATGTATTAAGTATCTGTGAAGCATAGTTTGTCTCTATGTCTAATTGGATTTCATTGCTCTCTGAGTCCTTTTCATCTTTCTAGCTCTTCCCCCTGGTCCAGCCCCCTCCCAAACAACAGTTAACCTCCAAGGATTCAGATACTGCAGAACAATTCAAATTAGTAAAATGCATATTGCCTGGTAATATACTTTACCATTAAAAAAAAAAAAACAGGACAATCAGCTTATGAGAGCTTCAAAATCAAGTGATTTGTTTCTCTTCTCACAGCTAATCAACTAGGGCTCAAGGGAGAGTTATTTGTTGATCTTTGAGTGCAAAGTGGTGTACTCTCTGGCCCTTTCAATTCAGATATCAACCAAAAGACTGAGAAGTTATTGTATTTCTGGGACTTTTCTTTGTTTTTTTTTAAAGGTGCAAAAAGATACTCAGTGGAATAAAAGAGAAGCATCGACATTTCCATTGGTAATCTCGTCCATGTGTTCCCTGCTACTGAGCATTTTCAGAAGGCCTGACTGTCTGGGTTAATTGTTTAATGCTTTTAGTTAGAATTAAACTTTGCACCTGCTCTGACAGTGATAAATTAAATGTGCTCCTTTTCCAATACTGTTGCCCTCTTTAAGTAGAGACCAAGAAGTGTATCTCCCTTCTTCCCCCGCGCTTGAGGAATCTCTGCTACACTGGAGTGTAAACCAGCATAATTTGTCACCAGAGCTAGCGCCAATTAAATTGATTGCGTTGGACTGAACTCTGGGACCCCTAATGCAAGCACTAAGGGAAAAATGGGCTCTTTTCTGCCCATTCCCCCATGTGGCACTTAGGCATAGCTCAACAGTAGAAGGCTTTCAAGGTTCAAAAGGGTTTTATTTTCAAAAGAAATGGGCATTGATCAGCTGCATTTAAAGGCAAAGATAATTCCAGAGCTTGAAGGCTGGATTTGTGTTTAAGGTCTAAATCTCTTTCTTTAACCTTGGAGGGGGGGCAGTATAACATAAAAGCAACAAAGAGATTAAGATTACAAAGGGTTTGCAAGTGTAAATGATGCAGTGGTATTCTCCAAACATAACATAGTCCCCATTCACAAGCCCAGGCACAGGCCAGCATTTGATCTGTTGTTTTTACACCTGTAAAAACAACTTGTGTTTATTTGTCACTCAGCAAACCATTTCAGGCAAGAGGGAGAGAAAAAAGGAAAGTGGAAGAGAAGTGAACTTGCTCATTCCACAGAGTTCAAATATGCCTTCCCTAAAACAGACTGAAAAGCAAACACTCTAAAGGTCAGTGTGGCAGAGACAACCAGAAAATCCTTCTCTCTTTTTACACCACACAGGAATACCAGAAGCAAAGTGCTCTGGTCCAACCCTTGGTCATTTCCCTGTTATCCCAGCCTCTGACGCTTAGGTTTATGTCACGTCCTACCAAAGGAGGTTGTAAGTGAACTCTAAGCTAATACCAGCCCCTTGTTCCTTTATTTCTGAGCTGCCAATTATGTGTTCCTCCGTCTTGCCTTTTAGCTCAATTTCCCGTAATCAGTCCTTAGAAAAGCACAATTTGAATGAACTCAGATATAAATCAAGTCCTCAAAGAGACCCAAACTCCAAATTCATTGATTCTATAACTCACATGGTAAAACCAATAATAAGTGTGTCCATTTCCTCAGTTTGTGTCTTCTTCTTCCTCTGTTTTTTCTCTTCTTTAGCAACATGAACCTTCTTATATTAACTCTGTCTCCTAGATCTTCTTGTCACAAACTGAATCCTTGCCAAGGACATCAAGCTATCATTGCTAATTCAGGTGATAACATGGAGTCTTCCTACATCAGAGAAAGGAGATGTTCATCAAGACTCCTGAGGCCAGATCAAACATCTGGCACCCTGAGAAGGTTAATGATTTGTTATGAACCAAGGTGGCTAAGAATTCAGTGCTCCTTCAAGATAAATAAACAAACAAGAGTTTCCCATTTATTCAGGAGACAGACCATGGACCAGTTAGAAGAAACTAGAAAGAGATGATTTGGATAGCAACTCCCTAACTTCTGGAGCAATTCAGCTCTAGCCCCAAACATGCATACTCCACCCAGACAAAAAAAAACCTTGTAGTATAGGGAAATCTAGTAATTTTTAAGCATGATCTTTGTGTGTATGTTGTGGGGGAGGGCAGTCTCATTCCTTTCCTAAGAATTTGGTCAATTTCTTCTAACCTTACACCAGAATCTCTTTGTAAATAATTGTGAGTTTTAAAAAAATTCTATCTTGTTACATTTCCATGTTACACTTTGTCATGCCAGTGATGTACTAGGACCCTGTATTAGTTTTGTGTGCTGTGTACAAAATTACAACAAACATAGTGGTTTAAAACCACAGCCATTTTTTATCTCAGTTTCTGGGCACCAGATGTCTGAATACATCTTAGCTCAGTTCTCTACTCACACTGAAATCAAGGTATCAGCTGAGCTGCAACCTTACCTGAGGCCTGAGGTCCTCTTCCAAGCTCACTCGTTGTTGGCAGAATTTGTTTACTTTAGTCCCCATTTAATTCAGATTACTCTTGGCTCCTAGAGATGACTCTCATGTACTTGCTATGTGGCCTCTTCATAGGCAGTTCACAGTATTGTTGTTTGCTTCTTGGAGGCCAGAAAGAAAATCTCTCTGACTTCTTTTAAGGGCATATCTGTTTGGGTCCAAACCATCCAGAAGAATCTCCCTTTGGATTAGTTCAAATTCAACTGGTTAAGAACTATAATTACATCTGAAAATATCTTCACCTTTGCCATATAACATAATCTTATTATGAGAGTGATATCCTTTTATATATCCTTTTATATTCACAGGTCCCCCCCCACACTCAAGAGAAAGGGATTATATATGGCACATATAACTGGAGTAAGGAATCTTGGGACCATCTTAGAATTTTGCCTACCAGAGGCCCACTTACAGAGACACCCCCAGATCATCCACTCCTTCACTTAGTTGTTCCAAGCCTTGTATTAGAAGTGCCATATACTTCGGCCCACTCTACAGCCATCGAATTCCCAGAGCCCACATTCTGGCCTCTTTTGGAGGGGACTTCCGGCAAGATGGAAGAATAGGTGGATGCACCGTACCTCCTCGCACAACCAAGATTAGAAAACCAATAATTTACAACAATAATTTACAGTCAGAATAACACCCAGATCCGGCAGAGGATTTATCTGAATGGAAGTTGGGCAGCCAAGAAGTTGAAGTAAACGCATTCATCTGAACTGGTAGGAGAAGACAAGCCGGTTGGGCGCGGGGCTGGCTCAGGTCGGCGGTGCGCGGAGGTCGGGGGAAGGTTTGGCGTGAACTCGGCGCAAAAGCCATCCGGGGGCGCAAGAATGCAGCGGTGATCCCTGAGTACGCAAGCTGCGGCTGGCAGACCCAGAGGGGTAGCG
Source organism: Phyllostomus discolor (assembly GCF_004126475.2). Lineage (NCBI taxonomy): Eukaryota > Metazoa > Chordata > Mammalia > Chiroptera > Phyllostomidae > Phyllostomus > Phyllostomus discolor. The sequence goes on from NC_040908.2 coordinate 39,490,651, forward strand.
ATTGTGGACCAGGGCAGAACTTTTGGCCCGGAAGACCAGACAAGGGTCTGAGTCCAGGAGAACGGAACTACCACCATTGTTTTCTCCCGCCCGCTCCCGCCCCGCCTCCGCCCTGCCCCCACATATAACGTCACAATCTAGCGACTGGGGTGCCCAGCCCTGGTGAGCACCTAAGGCTCCGCCCCCCACCGTAACAGGAGCAACCAGACCGGGAAAAAAAAAAAAAAGGAGAGACAGGGGAAAAAAAAATATGTTTTCAACAGAGCAGATCAGTCCCCTAGGACTCATCCTTTTGAGCCACCAAGAATTAGCCAATCTATCAGATGCGCAGTTCAAAACACTGGTGATCAGAAAGCTCATGGAACTGGTGGATTTTGGACGAAATTTAGATGAAAGAATGTAGATTACCATAAAACAGATGCAGGAAGACACACGGAGGAGAGCCAATAGTGAAAGGAAGGAATATGAGTCTCAAAACAATACAGTGGACCAGAAGGAAGATAGAATCAACCAAGCAGGAAAGCATGATGAAATAATAATTCAAAAAATTGAGGAAAAGATTAAGAGCATCCAAGACACCTTTAAACGTTCCAATATCCGAATTATAGGGGTACCAGAATCGGAAGGGGAAAAGCAACAGATTGAGCACGTATTTGAACAAATAATAAAGGAGAACTTCCCCAAACTGGCAAAGGGAACAGTCTTCCAAGAAATCCAAGAAGCTCAGAGAGCCCCAAAGAAGTTGGACCCAAGAAGAAACACACCAAGGCACATCATAATTACATTAGCCAAGGTAAAAACGAAGGAGAGAATCCTAGAAGCAGCAAGAGGTAAGGGGACAGTCACCTACAAAGGAGTTCCCATCAGACTGTCAGCTGATTTCTCCAAAGAGACCTTCCAGGCAAGAAGGGGCTGGAAAGAAATATTCCAAGTCATGAAAGACAAGGACCTACATCCCAGATTGCTCTATCCAGCAAAGCTCTCATTTAGAATGGAAGGGCAGATAAAGTGCTTCTCAGATAAGGTCAAGTTAAAGGAGTTCATCATCACCAAGCCCTTATTTTATGAAATGCTAAAGGGACTTATCTAAGAAAAGAAGATAAAGAAAAGACATGTATAGTAAAAGGACAGCAAACTCACAAATATTAATAACCACACCTAAAGCAAAACCAAAAGAAACTAAGTAAACAATTAGAACAGGAACAGAACCACAGAAATGGAGGACACATGGAGGGTTAGCAGCAGGGGGGTGGGAGGAGGAGAGAGGGGGAAAAGGTATAGAGAATAAGTAGCATAGAATGTAGGTTGAAAATAGATAGGGGGAGGGCAAGAATAGTACAGGAAATGTAGAAACTAAAGAACTCATAAGTATGACACATGGACATGAACTAAAGGGGGAAATGTGGGTGGGAGGGGGGTACAGGGTGGAGGGGAGAGAAGGGGGAAAATGGGACAACTGTAATAGCATAATCAATAAAATATATTTAAAAAAATTTAAAAAATAAAAAAAAAGAAGTGCCATATACTTCTCCCTGGAAATTCTCCCCTGATAAGTTCATTAAAAAATCCAATCTTTTTTATAATCCCAACTTTTACATGTTTATTGGTTCACAAAGAAACCATTGGCATTGCAGAGTTTTATGGGTGATGGACAGCTAACAGCCAGAGATTCTTCCTAGAGGAAAGTAATCACAGGCTTGGAGAGGGGGTCGGGTGCATACTTTAGAAATATTTTAGAAGGGTATTATGTAGACCCTGCTGCTTGTGTATGCCCTTAGATGGGAACATGCCAAAGATCCTTCATTAACACCTGATGGAAGAGGGGAAAAAAATCAAACTTTCTCATACAAATCACATTAGTAGCCTTTTTGTGAAAGAAAAAGATGTAGGGGAATGAAGGAGGGAGAAAGGAGAAGAGAAGGGGGAAGAGAAAGAAAGAATGGAAGGAAGAAAGGAAGGAAAGAAAGGAAAGAAAGAAGAGAGAGGGAGGGAGGGGAGGGAGGGAGTGAGGAAGGAAGGAAGGAAGGAAGGAAGGAAGGAAGGAAGGAAGGAAGGAAGGAAGGAAGGAAGGAAGGAAGGAAGGAAGGAGAGAGGGAGGGAGGGAGGGAGAAAGGGGAGGGGACAGGAGAGGGAAGGGAGAGAAAAGCTTCCTCTGTTCTAGTCTATGGCATCCTTATTAAACTACAAGGGAAACTTTTTAATGTATCCATTAAGAAGGAAAAATAAACACTACCAATAATTCTTTTATGTCATAGTCAGCCTATGTGCCTTTACTTGTTTTTCTTTACCAACACCATTCCACTCAGTTCCCTTATTTTGTTCACCCACTTCTGTGTACCAGGAGCTGAAGGTCCAGATTCACACTAACTTCCTCCAGGAAAACTTTAGAAACTGGTTTGAACCTGTTCCTCCTCTAAACTACTGATTTTACAGTCTAAATTTAACTTAGCTCTCATCAGATATCTTCTTCTCTAGTTTACTGCTGAGTATGTTTTGTCTTCTGAGATGGTTCTTCATGTAGTCTAAAACAGTTATTAAATATATGGGATAATATCTTTTAATAAAATATGAAACCAATTTAGTAGGTTGCAACCAGATTTTTTTAATTGAAATGGTTAGATAGGGAAAAAAAAGACCAGTGTTACGTAAATAAGAAGGGTATTTGGTTTTATGAAAATTTTGCTTTGATATGTATTTGTATGTATATGTATAAATTGAAATGTAAGTGTGTAGCATTGTATAATGATATAAAATGTATTGATGATTGTGAATTATAAGACAATTTTTAAAGCACTAGAGTATTTTAAATAAACTGAAGTTCATGCAAAAAGCAGAGCACATCAGAAAGATGCCAAAGGGTTCTACAGACAGTCAGACAACCAAAGACCCTAAAACAAAAGGATGAAGTGCCTTTGCAAACCTGGAAGCAGATCTTGCAACCTCACAGTCTACTGATACGGAGAGCGATGAGAAGTAATATTTATACATGCTTTTATCATTTGCAAAAGATTTCACATTCTTCTTGTCCCCAGTATTCCATAAGGAAAGCCAGGCAGGCTTTTTTTTTTTTCATGATTCCCATTTTTAAAAATTCGAGGCTTGAGTGGTTAGGTGGCTTGCTTGTCCAAGGCCATATTGCAAGTCGGTGTTAGAAAAGGAACTTACATCTTCTGACACAAACTCCAAGTTGTTTCTTGCACCTGTTTGGAAAATTATAGATTAGTTCACCAGAATCCTTCCCATTGTTAAGGCTCTAAGGCAAATTCTCCCTCCTCCAGAAAGGCTTTCCTGATAGTGTGCCCTTGACCTAACCCACAACTTCCAGCATGGATCCTGGATTGCTCCATCTGGGTAATGTTTTCTCTCTAGCTCCATTACAAGCTGGGAGCCATGATATATTCCTCTTCTTAAATTCTTATTTTTTGCTTAATCTATAAACTGCCTCAGCCTCCCACACCAGGTTAAGGTATTAAGGAGAAGAGAATAAACTTCATGTAGGACCAGGAAGGTCCAGGTAATCAGCAAACCTGGAGCCCAGTACCATGTGGCCCCATTCTTTTATTTCAAATCATCAGGCATTCAATACATATACCAGGCAAGTACAATAAGGAGTGCTATAGAGCTGACAGCTTTGGAGTACAGAAGGACAGGCAACTGAAAAGCACAGAAGAAATGAGGGCTGACTCCAAGTACAAGACACTGGCTGGGGAGACAGGAAAGAATGGGGCAGGGAGGATGAGAGAGGGCTTCACTGTGAAAGCAGCACATGAGCTGAGCCTTCCAAGTCCATGAGGATGTCACCAGCAGAGGCTTTTGAGACTTGTCATTAGCTCCATTTGCAAGACTCATTTCAGACTCCCTGGAACGACAGGATCAAGAGCAACAGTGATTGAAGTGGGAGGTCACAGTCAGTCCAGGAGGACCCACCCTGTTCAACATCAGGACCTCTGCCAATGACTAGGCTGCTAAAGGTCAAACATTTACCCCTGAGGCTGGATGCTGGGGTCATCCTGGTGGTCAGCTCCAAAGTGAAATGGAAGAAGCCTCACTCCTGGCTCTGAGGAGACTTTAAAACCAGTTGTAATCAGGTTGCTCTTTCCATAGTGTAGATTGTGTCAACCAGCAGCCCTAATCTGTAACTGTCTGGAATAGGAATGAGCAGATTAGCCTTTCAAACCCTCCAGGATCAGGTCGAAGTCATGCAAGGCCAGCTATCAAAGCCAGGTTAGATCCATCCTTGAGAAAAACTCGTGTTTTTTATATCACTTGGTTGGTGGGAGGTCGGTCTCTCTTCCCCCTACGCTCAATCTGGCAATTTTTCTGGTTGCAAGACAAAATATTTGCACATTTTTCAAATGTCTCAGGAAACCCTCGAGAGACAAGGAGAAGAGTCCATCCACTGACTTTTGGTCCATGTGAGCCCACCCCTGGGAGCCCTCAGATTCTTTTGTTCACCTGTGGTGCTGGGGGGTCATCCAGATCCTTTGTCTGAGAGAAGCCAAGCTGAGCCCCGACAGCAAATATTTTCCCTGGGAAAGGTTTGCAGGGCTAAACCCTGGTGACAGAAACCTCAGACTCTCCCAGAGTCCCTGGGTCAGCTTTTTGAAGACAAACCCTGTTCAGTGAAAGATCATTTTGTGCCAAGTGCCAACTGAGGGGATTTCCACACCTCACTTCCAGCACAGCAGGCAAATGCTGAGTGGCAGGATCCAATCATGTCCTTCTTTTACACTCCGGAAGCCTGAGCTTAGTTTCTGTGAGTCACTTTGGTCATTACCACTGACTCACCTTGGGCCCTTTATAGTTGAGGATTTAAGATTTCCAAGGCAGTTATGAGTGGGAACTAAGCTCCCTCCCACAGAGGACTCCCTCCCTCTCCCCAGGGAAGGCCAATGGATTACACCCATAAGAGAGACAAGAAGACTGAGGAAAGAGAGAGAGCAAATGATCTGGCTCAGAACCAATAGAGAAGGGAGAATTCATGTTCTGAATTGACCTTTCCTAGGCTTCAGTCAGAGCTCCTATTTCCTGAAGCCAGTTTTTCAAGCCACATTAAGATCTGAATTTGTATTGTAGGACAGTGTGCATTCCCCAAGAGGCTTTTTGAGAGGACTGTGTATAAATCTTCCCCTTGAAGGCTTCTTTAAAAATAACAATATTAGTAATATCTTTTGTTTCTCCCTCATATAAAAGTAATAAATCTTCATTGGCAAAAATTTGGAAATATAGAAAAGAAAAAAATAAAGATCATGCCATAATCTAATAACCAGAGATAATAATTGTTAATATTTTTGGTATCCTTTTGTTATATGCATGAATATATTTTTTCCAAACTAAGGTTATACCCCTATTGCTTTAGTAGTCTTCTACTTTACACATAATATTCTACTGTGATTATTTCCCCATGTTGATATCTATTATTCTACAGTATCACTTCAAATAACTGAGATAATGCTTTACAGAGGTATGCCATCATTTATTTTGCCAATCCACTTTTTGGACATTTGAGTTGTTTCCAAATATTCTCAAGTATAAAAAAGCCTGTGGTGGAAATGTCAGCTATATTAAGGATTAGGAAATATGGTAAAACCCCAGCCCAACTTCACCCCTATTCATTAATTCATTCTTCTTTTCATGGAAGTGGTGCCCTGGTAAGGTTTGATAGCTCCTTCCCTGGACCCTTTCATGAACAGGACATATGGCCAGCACACCACAAAAGCACAGATGCCATCAGAAAGGGGAAAGAGCTCTAGACTAAGAGTTGAGAGATTTGCCTCTATTACCAGCTCATTATTCACTGTGTGACTTTGAGCAAGTCACCTACTTCTGCAAACCACACTCCCCTCATCCATTAAAGAATGGAATTCAACTAGATTACTTTAACATTTCTTCCAGCCCTAACACCATGGTCCTACAGTATTGTTAAGGAGACAGCACTCAAACCCAAAACAATGAACTGTACAGTGTTATGCATTATCAAAGGCAGACTGTTTAAGTCAGAAGAACAGTTCTGCCCTGACTAGTGTGGCTCAGTGGATTGAGTGACAGCCTGTGAACCAAAGGGTGGTTGGTTCGATCCCCAGTGAAGGCACATGCCTGGGTTGCAGGCCAGGTTCCTGGTAGGAGGTATGTGGGAGGCAACCACACATTGATGTTTCTCTCCCTTTCTCTCACCCCTCCTCTCTGACTTAAAATAAATAAATAAAATCTTTTTTAAAAGCTTTAAAAAAAAGAACAGTTCTCAGCTGTGTTGGGAAGCAACTGTGTCTCTACCAGACATGACGTTATATCGTAGGCAAACTGTTCCTCCTGATAATTTATGGTTTGAAAATAATTTATTTTGTTTTAATAACTGAGAAGAGATTCGAGATTTCCGTCACTTCACTCTGACATGCTGAGAGTGGGAGAGAAGAGAGTAAATTTGGAGTTCATCTGCCTGGAGAAGCACAGGACTTTGCATCCATATTACTGAGTGTGCCCCTTAGGACTCTGAGTCCTTGCGGTTTCCAAAGTGCTGTCAAAGGACATTACTGCTCCTCCTCACCCCTTTCTTGTTCATTCCCCAGGGAAAAGCAGACCAACTGCATCCATTTAAGAAATGAGGAGCCTGAAATAAAAATGTTCCTTCTCTCAAGAGTACAGCAGCCTCTGATGTTTCTGGACCCCGGTGCTGGTCCTGCCCGTACCAGTCTGACATCACCTGTTTGCTGCCTGATCTCAGTGGCCAGAGCCAAAGTGGCTGCTTGGCTCCCATTCAAACTTGTCTCTGCTCGTGGCACCCATATTCACTCAAGTGAGCAAGAGTCCCCTGTGTCGAACAGGGGAAGGGAGCCTTGGCCATAAAGCTCTCCAAGAGGCTTCTGTGTGCATGAGGGGCTGGCTCTCACCCTGCCTTTGAAATATTCAGGGTACACTGAGGCGGACATAGCTCATCTTCATTCCTGTGTCAGTAAATTATTCCTGAAGGGTTCAACCTCTAGAGAATCATCCCCTCCAAGCTAGCAAGTATAACCTGTGTTTTATCCCTAGCTGAGAAAACAGAGCAAACTAGAGAGCTGGCAATAACAACCAAGAGAAAGAAAAAAAGCCTCTAGTGTGGAATGACACAGACTAATTCAAACACTCCAAAATTACCACCAGGGCCATGTTCCCAAAGGAAGCTCAGCTCAGGAGGGAGAAAAATTCAGTCAGTCCCAAAGCAGCCATAACCATATATATCCATATATGTGGATATATATATATCTATAACCATATATATCCATATATATATCTGGGACTTGTGTGTATAGTGGGAAGGAGTAACAGCAAGCTTTTTCTGCCCTTCTCACCCAAAGCCCATCTGAAGTCACAAAATCAGAGGTTCTATGAGGCTAACAATCTTCCTCCTCCAGGAAGGCTCCACTCCATCAAAGACACAATTTTGCCAAATTTCAAGAGACCAGAAGTGGGGTAGCCCCAGAAAGTTCCCTGGTCATTTCAGAAGCACCTGGGTATATGAGAAAGAATAACTCATGGTTGATCAGCCAAAGATTAGTTGGACCTTGAGGTAATTGCAAGGGAAACTCAGGTCAGTTCCAGTTTTCCATCCCACTGACCCAGAACATGGGGAGACAACATGGACAGGAGTGTAGAAGACAAGAGCTCTTGGTGAAGTTTTATCAAGAACTCATGAGACCTTGGGCTGCCCCAAGGCTCAGCCTGGCTCAGTCCTCTTGCCTTCCAACCCACCTAGCTCGGTTCTGATGTGGCTGCATGTGAACACCTCCAGCATTGAGTCAGCCAGCATTGAGGGTCCCTCTGTGTGATGTTCTTGGGAGTACAGACATGGGTTCAGTAGGATCCCCACCTGCAATCCAATATAGCCTATGGATGTGTGAGCTGACAATTTAACATGTTCAAAATATGAATGAGTCAAAAAATAAAAAGAAAATGCATGCATACAGGGGTATAGGGAAGGGCAGTAAAGACTGTAAGAGTGAGACCTAGGTAGCTGTGGAACAAGGAAAAGAATTTCAGCCGAAAGGAAAAGCAGTATCTGTGAAAACACTTTAGAGAATAAAAATCCATTTTCCCAATGGTATCACCCAGTCCAACCATGCTACACAATCTCAAAGGGCTTTAATATAAGTTTCCTATTTTTATCTTCAAAATTCTATGCAGTGATTCCCCATGTTGCAGAATAAAAGACTGGACTTGTCAGAATCTCAGCATTCATTATCACCAACTACATGTAAGGCAGAACAGCATAATGGTCAATAGTTCATTCTCTGGTCAGATTGCCTGGCTGCTCACTTACTAGCTATGTGACTGAAGCAAGTTATTTACCTCTCAGGGCCTCAGTTTTGCACCTGCAAAATGAGTACAATAATTGCACTGCCTCGTAAAGTTATTCTGAGAATTATATTAGACAATACAGGGAAATAATAGCAGCACATAGTGAACAAATGCTTGATAAATCCTGGTGACAATTAGGGCACTTAACTGAAGTATGAGGCTGCTAGGTAGGCAATCTTGTGTAATCTTATGACCTTCCTATGTCTGAAGTGTAGGTTCCCTATTGATAGAACAACTTGATTGGATAGGTAAGCTCTCAAATTCCCTTGTACTCTAACATTCTATGGTTCTAAGCACATCAAAGCCTGTGATAAAGCATCTCAAAAATCACCCTTCAACAAAATCTTTCTGAACACCCTAGACCTGCCCAGCACTGCCCCAGAAAGAGAGAAATTCCCCCAGGACCACAGAGTTTGACAAGTGGGCAAACATGCAGAAAGATGCTACAGTACAATGAGATCAGAGCTATCTACAGAGGGCCCATGGATCAAGTTATGCAATAGGCTAGGTCACCCCAAGCCTTAGTGGTTCTGCAAGTAGGTCCCCAGACCTGCAGCATCTGCAGCACTGGGGAGCTTGTTAGACATGTAGAATCCCAGACCTGCCTCAGATGACTGAATCAGAAACCCTGGGAGTGGGGCCCAGGAATCTGACTCTTAACAACTCTCTAGGTGATTTGGACACAACTGCTCTAGGATAACAGAAAGTTTCTGTGATTGGTAGTTAGCCTTCATTATTACTCAGCTTCCCTCTTCTTAGATCATGAAAGTCTAAGCTGGGTCAGCCTGGGGAGGCTCTCTCCCAGCTCTCCTATACCCTGTTGCCTTGCCCTTTCGTCTCAAGAATGAAGAGTTACAACCAATTGGAGGCTGTGGCCAGACCTAACCCTGAGAAAGAGTGACCTTTCTGCATTCCCACCCTTCAGCCCTTTACCAGATGGTTCTCACGGCCAGACAAAGCCATGTCCCAAGAACGTTACCCAGCAGCCCACAGGAAGGGTCTGAAAAACAGATGAATTTCTGCAGCGGCCAGATGAAATGTGAGGCCACTCTGAGGGGGAGGTCTGGGGAAGAAGGCAGTGTCTGTGAGTTGCTAAAAGAAGATCCTGTCCCCATTCAGGTGTTTGGTGTCTCCCAGTCTCGCACTTCACCAGCACAGTCTGTCAGCCTAGCCCTGCACTCTACCCCAGCCACAGAAACACGTTTCCTCCTCGGCTGTCTTCTCTGCATGTCATGAGGAAGAGCAAAGCAGAAGACTGTGTTTTGGGTTTGTGTTTTTTGTTTTTGGTTTTGGTTTCATTGTTTGTTTGTTTTTATTTTGTTTTAAGACAGGGCAGGGCATTTTTGTTCTAACTTACGAGAATCTTTTCCACATCTGGCTGAATTGCCAATAGGCTGCAAACCCTTTCAGGAATGTCAAGCAATTACAAGACTCCCAGACCCAGACAGCATCCTGTGCAGGGCAGGAAGCATTAAAGGGCTTCAAAGCAGAATCATCTCCCTCCATCCCAGCTCTCTCCTGCTAATTCATTGCTCCTCTGTCTCACAGCCTTCAGCAAAAGCCAGTGAGCTCCTTCCAGACCCTTCCCTGGGCACAAGGCAGAGCAGACTCAGGTTCTTTCACAGCAAGGCCAGGTCACCTTCCCTGCCTTCCAGCAGAGCCTGATTCCCAATGGATCCGGCCATTCTTAGTTAGCCATGCCTTCACCTCCCCTCATCTGTAATTCAGGAGAAAATAGAATAAGTAGGAAGAGTGAAATACTGACATGGCAAAAGAGTGAATACTGACATGACAAAGTGGTGGTAAACATAATAGAAAAAGAGGACATCTAGGTGCTCAGAAATGGGAGATGGTTCCAGGTGAGAAGCCCAACTTGCCTTCATATCCTCTGGCTAAATGGCATGGCCATCACATTTTCTTTTTGAAAAGTTGGTAAGCATATCTTGATTTAGAGACAAAATGCTCATTAACACAAAAGAGCAGCCAATGCAAGATCTTCCACCACTTGTTGGAAGTTGCCCTTTAACACTTCAGCTGCACTCTGCATTCTGGACTACTGTCTTAGGAGCTGATCTCAACCTCTGGAGAGCAAAAGTAGATAAGAACTTGAGATTTGAGACTAAAGAATCATCTTAGGCCATTAATAACCCATTACTCCAGCCTAACAGATGGTTAAAGTCACTTCTCTACCACCTCTCACTTGATCTCACCTTAACTCCTTTCAAACACTTCAGGACACTTCAATTAGAAATAAGAACATTCAGCCATGTTCCACAGCAAGGACAAAGTCTTCACAGACGATAATGAAATTAAATTGTTGTATATTAATATTATGCTCTAATTGTGAGCCACATATTTTTTAAACTTGGAAGAGTAGGTTGCTATGGAGGTCTGAAAAAAAATATCTTATCCTTATGACACAATCATCACCTTGGTATATAACATTTTCAAAAGACAATTTGTAATTTTCCCCTAGGTTTCTTTCTCTTCCTCCTCTTTCCTTCTCTTCTTCCCTCCTTCATACTATTCCTTCTTTTCTTTAGATTTTTCCTTCCTTCTTGTCCTTCTTATGCAAAAGAAATGTAAAACATTTGCAAGGAGGAGTGATTACATGCAGATTCATGTGGCTGAACTTTCATGCATTCCTTTCTCTTAAAAAAAAAGGACATTCCTGAGAGAGAAGAGCTAATAAAGTCCTATATCTCTGATGATAGTGATGCAGCAGTACAAACAAATTACAGTGTTCAGAAAGTCTGAGAGACTGAAAAGAAATGCACAACATGTAACACCAAATTTGCCTGTCAAGGGGTTTTTTTTTATTATTATTACTGCTTGTTTCATTTTATTTTATTCTTAAAGCTGATGTTTGCAGCTATTTGCTTCACTATAGGAAATTCCAGATCCCAGAATACTGATTTACAACTTCAATCGTCACCTGACAAATACAGCCCTTGCTAAGTGAGAGCTGATCCATAACAGGTATTTCAAATTTTCATAAGTCACAACATATCAACCCTGAAGTGAAGAGTTTCATTCACAGGAAACAATTTTCTGAAATCAGCAAATATTTTTTTAAAAAGAAAAAAGGTAAAGAATAAAGGGGGGGAACCATCCTATAAAGATAATTTCCTACCTGAATATAAGACTCTCTGTGTTGAAATATGGTGAGTTCTGTGGTTTTTATTACTTTTATTATACCTCTCTTACGTACCCCAGGTTTAACTCTTATCTTTCCTGGCCCAGGTAGCTTTCCAGAAACTGATACAGATGACCTGATAGCTTTAATGGAGCACCCAGAGTTAACCTATGAATCCCATAGTTCTGCCAAGGACTGTTGGCTGCTTAGTGTCACAAAACATTGTGGCTGAGCCACTATGACATTCTACTTCAAATTTTCATGGAACTTGAGACCATGTCAGCATTGAATGATTGTCTCAGACCTATTGTGTATGTGCCCCACCCCCCCAAAAGCTGCTGCTGTCGCCAAAGCTCTTAATCCCTAGGCTAATATAGAAGCACAAGGATCAGAAATGCCACCCTTTCAGGAAAAGTCCTTTCTTCTGTAGAATTCCTTTCTATTAAACTTTTTAAAATGGCATATTTTTATTTCTTTCAAAAATTAAATTGTACCTGTAAAATGTATAACCCATCTAGGTAATGTCTACCTCATTCACTAAAAAAAGACTAAAAATTTCAACAATAAAAAATTTGTCAAAGATGCTTCCTGAGTTATTCATTTTGAATATATTCACTATATTTTCTCATAAAAAAGATCTTTTTCCTCTTTCAAAAAAAATTTAGTCTATAAAAGTGAAGCCTTGCAGCATTACTAGATCTCACTAATTTATTTTACCAAAACTTAAATATCAAACTTGGGAAACTTTCAGTTTAGGGCTGTGGCTTTAATTTGTTTAGAAGAGCAAGTATTTCTTCAAATAAAAATGTATCAAAAGCCTAATATGTAAACTAAAAAAAATGTGGGTGTTTCTGTTCCCTCAAACTAGTTTGGGGAAAGAAAAAAAAACACTGTTATATATTAAAGAGCAGCACCTAATGGTAGAACCCAGACTGCAGGCTAGCTCTCTTAGACATTGGAAATATGCCTGGCAGAGTAATCTGAAAAGGGCTAAATTTTGAATGCTTTGAGTATAGAAAAAGAACATTCTCCGAAGTAAAATGTGTTCCCTGGTCTAGAGTAGGTAGAGATAAAGGAGGTGATAATACAAAAGTTCAGCCAAGTGTCTTGTCTTTCTAAAATAATTGCAAGAGCACACCCAATATATCTCCAGGAGCCCACAGAGCTTGGCCACCAAGTTAACATTGTCTTCATATAACATTTTCAACCCATTATTTGCTAACTTTTTTAATGGGTATCCAAGTAACATTTTGTGGAATCAGTTGAAAAAAAATGAGATTTGTTACAAAGCCAATTTTGCTAAACAGCAATTATTTTATAAAGTAAAAGCTACTGATATCATCAATCACTCATTAAAATAGAAAGATAGTATAAGCACAATGCAAAATTACACAATCTATTTTATTTCCATTTGGCTTTGAAATGCAAAGGCATAATTTCACTGCACAAAAGAAACTGCCAACTCCACAGAATTCAGTGATAAAAATCATTAAGATCACTTATACTTATAAAAAATTATGACTCCATTTTTTTGGAGGGACTTCATCAACCCCTACTAAAACACACAAACTTTTAAATAAAAAGGACCTTTTTAAAGAGTGCAATATTTGATTACTCACTTATTGACTAATTTGTAATAGACTTTAAGTAACCAATTTACAAATTAAAATGTTGAGAAACCTTTCTGGATATAAACAGAGATACTCAGGCAGGCTCCCACCCCAACACCTGCCCAGCCTGTCTTGTGAATCAGTTTGAAAGTTGGTGACCAGGTGAGTAGAAATAAAGGGTGGAGAACTCTGATGTCAGTGAATGAGCCATGATTTAGCACCAGTAGACTGTGAAGAGCTGAATACTGGGGCCCTATGGATTCAATGGAACCCAAACCAGAAACTAAACCTTTTTACTTTCAAAAGAGAGCTTCGTTTTCTCCTAGATCACCGTGTTGGACTAAGAGTACTCTGAACCTAAGAGATCTCCAAATGAAAGAAATGCATCTAAATGAGGGTGGTTGTGTTATTTATTGCTAGATAACAAATTATAACAAATAGCAGCATAAAACAACACACACTTCATATCTTGGTTTCTGTGTATCAGGAGTCAAGGCATGACTTCACTGGGTCCCCTACAAGGTGGCAATCACTGTATTATCAGGGATGGGGGGTTCATCTGAGGCTTGAATGGAGAAGGATCCACTACCACGCTCACTTGGTTGTTGGCAGCATTCAACCATGTTGTGCTGAAGGCTTCCATTTCTTGCTGGATGTCATCTAGATGCCACCCTCAGTTCCTTGCCAAATGGTCCTCTTCATAGGAAACTCACAACATGGAAGCTTGCTTCTTCAAAACCAGCAAGGAAGAATGTCTCTCAGCAAGCCAGACATCACAATCTTATGTAACAGAATTAGATACATGCAATTACACAGGAGCTTTCCCCTTTGCTGTATATTCTTGGTAGAAGCAAGTCACAGATCCCTCCCTCTCTCACTGGGAGAAGATTACAAAGGGAGTTACACCAGAGGAAAGAATAATGGGGGTGACCTGAAAGTCTGTCCACCATGGGTTACTAAAAAGCTAACAAACTGGTGGCAGCTATCTGAAATGGGAGATTAGCAAAGACTTGTAAATGGCCCCAGCACCACATCCCCCTGAAGAGACCGCTCCACTATCTAATAGATTTTTCTCTTAGGTAATTTATCTCCTTGATATTCAGCCCAATTTTACCTTCTCTTAGCTCCATGCCATTGTACTTGGGCATACTCCACTGGACCAGGCTAAGCCTTACTTCTCCTCCTTCAATACAGATACCTTGTCAGATTGATTATGGCATGAGCAGCTTCAGCCAGCCACCTACACAAGGTCCAAGATGGTAGCATTTAGGCAGCCAGATCCTGGCATGAATTCCTCAACTAGAAATTCACACAAACAGCACTACTGACTGCAAGGAGATCTTTTCTCCTGTGTCCCTCATTACCTACTTCCACCGCCTGCTCAGGGTTCATGTGCTGAGAGCAGCAGTGTTGAATATCTCCACTTTTCCCTAAAACCCTTCTCTTTCTCTCCATTCCTTTTTCTGGCACCAGAATGATCAGAAGGGACCTCAAGGATGCCCTGCCCCTTTAGATGGTAGTTTACCAAGACACAGCCTTTTGCATCCCAACAACGGATCCCAATATTTCACTCCAGCCTTCTCTAGTGACACAGAAGCCCTGACACAAAACAGCCCTAGCTGAACTCCCTAGATTGCCCTGGATTTACAAAACTGGGGAGGAGGTGGTTTCAACTGAGCTTTATTCATATTTGCAACTTAAGATGCTAGGTTTGTGTATCATTTGGGGGAAAGCACATAAGTATGTGTGCACATGTGTGTCTTTGTAAAATCACTCTGTGGTCTGCAAATTTTCTTTCTTTCTTTTTTTTTTTGGTCATAAAAAGTAGTGACTATTGAACGTTTTTTGCCACGTGCTGCATTCTAAAAGAAATTTTGCCACATCCTAAGAGAAAAATATTTTCTATCACAATTCAATGAAAATATGTATGTGTATATATTACATATTGGTATACAAAAAATATATATATAAATAAATAACTAAAATAAAATTTTAGGAAACAATATTTTTACCTAATGTGTGATATACTCTATTTTCTATTGTTACCTTTTTAATTATTTTTTAACCTCATCTAAGGACATATTATTACTGATTTTAGAGACAGAAGCAATGGAACAGAGAGAAGGAAGGAAACATCAGTGTGAGAGAAAAACATCTATTGGTTGCCTCTAGTATGCACCCCAACCAGGGATCGAGCCCACAGCCCAGGTATGTGCCCTGACTGGGGATCAAACCTGCAACCTTTTGGTGCCTAGATGATGCTCCAACCAACTAAGTCACCTTACCAGGGCCCCTTTTCAATTATTTAAAAAGGCTGTACTCAACCCATTAAATTAATTTTACAACTCACTAATGAGTCAATACCAAGAGTTTGGAAAACCTACTGCAGGGGTCCTGTCTCCACCTCTAACCCTAAGATCAGTTGCTACCCAGGACAGCCACTGCTTTTGTTCCTATCCTCACTGTGATCAGTGGCCAGACCCCTCAGGAAGCCCATTCCACTTAGAAACCAGTGCATTTCTATCAGCTGCCATAGGCAGCATCTGATTCCCTGGCCTCAGCTCCAGAACTGAAGACAGAGGCTGAAATCACGAAGAAGAATGCCAAGCTGAATCAGCATGCCCCTTTCTCCCAAGAGGCTCAAAGCCCACCAAACTCACTGCATGGGTCAGGAGCAGTGGCAGCAGATGTAGGAGGGAGACAGAAGTCCTGAGATGACTGTATAATCAAGCTCCAAGATATAAACTCCATGAAGTGGTCACAATTTGACCATTTTGTAAAACTTACCAAAGCAACATCAATGGGCACTCAAAGACACATTGCAAATAGGGCTTTTAACTAAGTGACGTCTATGGTATAATGATTGAAGTCCCCATGGCCTATTTTTATACACTTCCCTCCCAGTCCGATTTTTCCATCCCCTTAATATCTATTTCAACTATATTACATGTGAGAACTCAGGGAATTTACTTAAAAACTTCAAATACAATACATGTCTCTTAAACTTTCTTTTTCACTTTGGTAATTAGTTTCATTTACTGGTTCTCCTAAAACAAGTTAGATAATAATTCCCCTCTTTATTGACTATGTTGATTACCAATTCTGAGACCGGTGCTGATAGCTTTATTTTAAATATGGATGAACTTCTGGCTGTTTGTGTGTGTGGGTGTGTGTGTAGTTGAAGAGTGACAACTCCCTCTTTTGAAAAGGAAGGACATGTTGGGCCACCTGTAGCCGTGTGGAATGAAAGATGCCCACTTCCATCTCAGACCATGGACAACCCTGGTGCTGGAAACCCAAAAATTCTCCTAACACTGGCGCACAGGCCAACCCCTTTCCATGGCTATGTGCTTTACAGAGGCTCTTAATTACATGTTGGCTTCAACTAAGTAACAGGAACCTGATTTAACCCATTATTCAGCTAAAGAACCTAAGGCTCAGGGAGGCTAACCAATTTACCCAAGACCACAGAATACATAAAGTAACTGGAATTTAACCCAATGTTCTGAATCCTAAGCTCACTCTCCTTTCTTTTCAAAAAGACTGCCTCTATTTACACACATGGATTTGCCCTTTAAAAAAGGTAGTGATCCTTATACCTAATATAAAGATTCATTACTTAGATACTTTTTTCCCCATGAAAACACACTTCAAAAACCAAAACTGAAGTCAAAGTTAAAATGCGGTATGATGAATACACTCTCATGTTAACCCCAAAATGTATGTAGTATATAATAAATTGCTAAAGGTAAACCAGAATACTAGAGAAGAGGCACAACTTGCTTTTTAAAAAAATAATCAAAAATATTTATTTTTCAAAAAATAGATTAGGAATTTGCTATGTTTAAAAAGCAAGTCTCAAAAAAACAAACTTGGAATGAAACCTTGTCATTTGTGACAATACAGATGGACCTAGAGGGTATTATGCTAAATGAAATAAGTCAGAGAAAGACAAATACTGTATGCTTTCATTTATATGTGGAATCTATAAAGCAAAACAAACAAAACAGAATAGAAACAGATTCATAAGACACAGAGAACAAACTGATGGTTGCCGCCAGGATGGAGGCAGTGGGATGAGCAAAACAGGTGAAGGGGATTAAGAAGTACACACTTCCAGGTATAAAATGAGTAAGTCACAAGGATGTAATGCACAGCATAGGGAATATTAGTCAAAAACATGGTAGCAACTTTGTATGGTGACAACTGGTGATCATTTTGTAAGGTATTTAAATACCAAATCACTATGTTGTAAACCTAAAACTAATATAGTATGTTTTCTTTCAATAAACTTTATTTCAATAAAAAATAAAGCTCAAGCTCACTGTGCATTTAAAATATATATTTGATTTTACTTTTAAAGATTTATTATGTCCTTTAAGAAATATCTATTATGTAAAGTGTGGCTTACCAGTATGTTCATCTATCAATTACACACAAGTAAACAACCAGAAGTTCATCCATATTTAAAATAAAGCTATCAGCGCTGGTCTCAGAATTGGTGATCAACATAGTCAATAACCATAGACACAGTGTGTACCACACGAAGTTTATGACTAAAGCCAGAGCCCCTGCATTAACCCTAGAAGGCATGTACATTGCAGATGGTAAACAAGGGGCATGAGATGGCTCTCACTGCCTTCCTCCAAAAAGGAACCTTAAGCCCTGGTTTTGTTGTCTTTTAACCTTTGTAAGTGCCACACAGGAGAAATTTCAGTCCAACCTTGACCTTTCTGCTGATGCCAACATGTAAATGTGTTCATACACCCAGATCCCCCATTAATCATTTCAGATTCAATGGAAACCTAGATGAAGAGATAAATGGGGGATAGAAAGCGCAGAGGAAATGAGCGGCTAAGGAAATCTGAGATGGAATGCTTCTATCAGACATTTCTCATAAGAGAAATTTGGAAGAAGTCAAACTCCAACACAGTCCAGACATTCTCTAGCCAAAGATACTGACCTGTGATTTTTATGTTCCCTGTCCTTTTGATCATTTTAAAATAATGTTGACCTCCCTCCCTGAATCTTTTGAGCCTTAGGATATATTGGGGGTAATAAAGAATGTAAGTGGATTGAGAGCTCGGTTCTTGTGAAGATGGTTAACTTCAAGTTAACCTGTCTAGACATATGAATAAAGTCTCTTAAAAATGGAAGGCCAACCACAGCCAAGATTTTTCCAGGGCTGTCCTATAGCTGAGTAACTTCCCACAAGCTCAACTCACTTCATGGAACAATTTTAAAACGAAGGAGGAAATAATCAAGCCCACCACATGGAAATCTCTGTGGCTGGCCTTCATTTAGTTTTCTGCCTCTCTCCTTTGTATCACAGCTCTCTGTAGGTGGTATGCAGAGGGTATCTGGTTGTCTGAATCCTCCCAACCTGCAAAGGCTAGATGCCCAGGCCAGTTTTCTACTGATGCTATAACTTACTAAATCTATATGGATGGTATCAACTTGGGGGCAATTGAGGGTTGTACAATGAAAGGGAGAGCACTGTGGGCATAAGTGGATGACCCCAGCAGTCAGTACTGCCCTTGGAAGAGCAAGAGGCCTCAGCACTAGAACCCATGCTGCAAGACCAAGTTCTGCACTTCCTCTGGCTTGTCCTCCCCCATAGGTACCTTGGACCCCATAATCTCCTGCCCAAATAGCCCTAGCCTGTTTCCAGCATCCTTCACCTCCTGAGGGCATACTATGCCATTGCTATATACATCCCTAGGCCTAAGAGAGTGGGGCAGAGTTCACAGAGAAGATGGATATGTGGGCTCAGTGGATATGAACTGTAGATATGCAGGCTAAGCTATCTACCCATTTTTGCATAGGGTGCCATGTTCAGGGTGGGTCAGCACTGGAGAACAGAAACAGAAGCCCTAAAACACCCAGGACCTTTACACAAGGACTGGGACCATAAACCCCCAAGATCCCACCCCACTCCAGGGGAGTGTGGGGGGCCAGTGGGAAAGAGCCATGAGGGAAAAAACTTGAATGTGGACAGACATAAGTGATTAATACCCATGGCTTGGGGCTTTAAAATGTATGAGCTTGTCTGAAGTGGAAAAGAGGGTGAAGGTAATAAGTAAATCAGGGAAAACTATGTATCCAAGAACACAGCAAAAATAGTGAATTGCTACATTCCAATCATAGCCATTTGTGTGTACTATTGATCACTTGTACCAAATTAGATACATCCCAATCATGATTCCATATATATAATATGCATATGTACATATATAATAAGATATAAAATTGAAACTGCAACAGAGACATCAAAATACAACAGTTAGGAAAATTCAAATGAGGTGCTGGACCCAATGCAGGATTTTCAAAAGATATGAACTATAATTGGTTTCCCAACTCCTTAGTCCCTTACCCACTTGACGAATGTAGAACACTAGAAAGAGAGAAAAGCTTTTGTGGGAAATTTATCCTTTAGAAAAAACAGGGACTGTCCCCCAACACAAACCTTGTTGTCAGGGCAAGGAGTGGGAGGGAGGATTTCAGTGAGATCATTTGGACAGCTGGTAGGAGCCCTCCGGGGTTTAGAAACAGAGTGGACATAGAGGAAATCTAGAAAACAAGAGGCAGGCCAGGGAGCTGCTTCCACTGAGGAGGGCATGTGGCAGGTGAGAAAGTGTACCCACATTTCCCGTGGAGCCTGGAACCTGCCTCACAAGCACATTCCAGAGCCAGACTACCCAGGTCTGAAGCTCCCTTAGCAACCGTGTGGCCATGAGTAAGATGCTTAACCTCTCTGAGGCTCACTCTCCTCTTCTGTGTAGCAGATATAATATAAGTACCTATCTGATAAAATTGTTGTATTAAATGAGTTTATATACGTAAAGTGCCCAAATTAGTACTTCGCACAAATCAGTGCTATGTCGCTGTGTGTTATTAAGCAGATGGAGACTCCACAGGAGACCGAGCTAGCCTATAGTCATTTTAAGCCCTGCCCAACAAGACTGGGTCCTGTGTATACTGGATCTCTGAAGAACAGGGGCCTAGTGGGGAGCAGTCAGCCAAAGAGGGGCATCACCAATGTCAGGGACCATGCTTGCCACGGGGTGGGCAGCCTCTGATATCCCCATGAAAGGGAAAGGACACCTAAAACATCAGCCAGGCCTGGAGATCCTGAAGTTGGCTTACAACAGTGTATTGCCTACCATGACTTTTTCTGCCCAGTTCCCTCCTTCCTCCCCAAGCACTAAACCTGGAGAGGTCAGTTACAGCAGCCAGCCAGAGGGCAGAGAAAATGACCAAGAAAGCAGGGAGATGGATCTAGGAGTTCCCCTCATCTCCCACCCCACCACAAATACACAACCCACAAAGGGCCTTCACATGGGGAGATGTGACCTTTTATCATATTGGGACTCTCGATTATTTTATAGGACTGGCTATTCTCAGGACAATGGGAGACAGAGTTTTCCACAAAAGCAGAACCAACAGGTTCAGTCTCTGGTCAGACCGATGTTTCTCACATAGATGTTTCTCTCTTTCCCCCTCACCTCCCCCACCTCCCCTCGCTCTAAAATCAATAAGCATGTCCTTGGGTAAGGATAAAAAATTAATAAAAAATAAAATAAAAATAAATGTAACTTATTTTCAGGCTTGACCTTGAAGATTTTTCATACTGACCTCCTCTTGGGAACATCCAACAGAGCTGAGTAGCAACCATATAAGACAATAGCCATATTATGTTGACACTCTGGGGCTATCCATCTGCTTGATGCCCCAACCAAAGGGAAGATGGCAGGAAGGCCAGCCTTGTGAATGCCTGCTCCCAAACAACTCTCCCATTGGCTCATTGTACAGAGCTGATATTCACCCACCGAAATGGTTGGGTCATTCATTCCTTTGGGTTAAATTCTCCCCCCAAAAATCAGCACATTAAATTACTACTTACTGTCTTTTCTATTTTAATGTGCCTTGGTTTGCTGAACACAATGTTAACACTACAGCCAGAAGAAAGGGTAGAGTTGAAAGGTTGGAGAAAGGATCCAGGAGGGATCAAGAGAGAACCTTATCTTACAGAATGGGAAACTGAGGCTCAAAAGAATGAAGCTATTTGTCCAATATCACACAGCTAATCAGTGACAGAACTACAGCAATCTCTGCCCATCAAGGCAATGTGTTCTCTGCTGTATGCACGCCATGTAGACAATTTTGTGCACCAGATGCAATAGAGAAAATACCTGATTAGAAATGTACTGGACTAATGGCTCTGTTTAGCATCTAGCCAAATTCTGAATACATAATAGATACTCAATAAATGCTTTTTGATTAATTATTAATAAAACTTTATTATAGGGCACTAGTGTTATTTTTTTCTATTGCTTTCACATTTATAATTTCATGTTTATTTGCAGAGCTGATAGGGTAGGTGTTATCCAACTCGAGGACAGGAAACTAAGGCTCTGAAAGGTTCCACACCTTTCCACAGCAGGCACAGAGCCTCACTACACCTCAGGTGTCCTGACTGGCTGCCAGTGTTCTTCCATGGCCTGACTCAACAACACTGCAGGAGACAAAAGAGTTAATGTGGGTGCAGCAGCAGATGGCTCCTTCCTGCCTGGGGAGGTGACTTTGTGTCCCCAGGAACCTTTCTCCACCCACACAGTGAGGGAGGGGCAGGCAGGCACTGGCTTTTATGAGCTCAGTTTACAATAGAGAAACAATGGGTTTGCCAACATGCCCAGCATCCCACACAGGGAGCAAGAGGCAGCCCAGCCACTGCCTGGGGCACCCGGGTTTCCGCCCATGAAGAGTCCGTGCTAGTTGTCACGCATTGGAACTTCTCCCTGGGTCATCTAAAAGTCCTTTGGGAAAAATTAATGTTTTCTTTTAGGGCACACAAAAGCATGCACACATGTACCCACATACACTTTTTACATAGCTTTGAAATTTATTACTTACATATGACTTTTTTCTCACTGGACTCTCAAACAACAGTGTCAGAACCTTCTACCTTGTTGTTATCATTGTATCTTCAGCATCTAGCTTAAGTAACATAGAGGTTTGACAAATATTTGTTGAAGGAAAATTAAGGTGGCTGCAATACCCACTGGGAGGGATAAAACATGAAATCATGAACTCTTCATCCTGAACGAGTTTGTGCTGGAACTTCAGTGAGGACAGGCACTCTGGGACAGCTGGAGCCACAGTCTTGAGGGTATAAGCAATGACAGAAAGAAGGACTGGCGGAGAAAAGTCCCTAAGTGGACAAGGAAGTCCCAACCTCAGAATCCCAGATTCCAGATCTGAGTTGTATTATAATTCAGGTCCCTTCAATTCCATTTCAAACCTTAGAATTCAGGACAGAAAAGTTGCAAAATCTGACACCAACTAAGCTCCTGGGGAACTATCAAGGCTCCTGGAGTGGTTCCTACAAAGTCTACACAGGCCTCACCTTCCCACCCCACAAATGTGGGTTCAGGGAAAAGATCTGATTGTTATTGTTCAAAGAAGAGACCTGAGACAGGAACAACTGGTGTGGCCTGAGCGAACCAGGAATGTCTTCTCCAGGGAAAACTGGAGGTGCTTGTTGTCCGTCTTACCTCCAGGTCAGCATTCACAAAAGGAGTAGAAGAATGTGCTTTGACTGGGATGGGCCAAATGCTCACTGATTTGGACCCAGGGCTTGGTGGAGTCTGATGGGATTACTCTCATATGGAGTATAAAAGTGGAAGAAAGAATTTCCCTGTGCAACATATGGAAACAAGATTGAGTTCTGAATAAATCAAAACCCTCTAAGTTTGTTTTACAGACACAGGCAACTTTTTTGAGGAAGGGGAATATAGCATTGCTGTTCTTATTTCTATGGCTCATTGTGGGATTTTTGGATTCTGTTTCTGTTCATTCTTTGTTAGTTTTAGGTAGCCTAGTGCATACTATGTTCCCAACACTGCTCATATATTATCCTATTAAATTTTCTCATTTGTTCTATGTGTTAGACATTACTATGCCCACTTCCTAGGTAGGGCCATTGAAAGAGACAATTAATTAATCCAAGATCACACACCTAATAGCCAGCACAGCAATGTGATCCATAGTCAGCCCCAGATGACTCCAAAATACTTGCATTTTCCAGTATTCCAGGCCGCTTTTTGTGCCACCATCTACCTTCCCTGCTTAGTGAGTCTTTTCTAAGAACCAACTAGGTATACAACGTTGGTTCCCAGGGTAAGAGATGGCTATAAGTAAAACCCAAAAGCTCTATTCCCTTCAAAACCTCTGTAAGATATTGGAGATAACTGCCTTGGGTTCCTCTACCACTCTGCATTGAGTGGCATTTGTACCTCAGGAGCTACAGTAAGCAGCACTTGTGGGCAAAGGAGGCAAGGTCATCCTGTGGCCTTGTGGGCAAGGTCATCTATGGAGGGGGAGCACCCAGAAGACAAGGCCTGTCCAGTGGTCATGACAGAACCAGAAGAGGAGAGAAATAATGGGTAGGTCCCAGAAAATGATTGACAATGAGATACATCATCACAGCATTTACCGACTTATTTTGGTGTTGAATGAGTGTCTTTCCATCTCTCATCCAGCCCCTTCTAGATGGAAAAAGTCATAGAGGTCAAGAAGGAAGTGATCTTGCCTAGGTCTTCTTTATCCCCCACTCCCTTCCCCAAAGAAAACTGCACAACATCTGACATACCACCACCTGGTAGTCAAGATATAAATGAAAGAATGAGTGAGTGCATGAATGAATGAATGAATGAATGAGTGGGGACACTGTTAGAGGCATTGTACTCATCTCAGGAAAAGTAAACAACATGAACAAGAGCACAGAAAGGGGAATAAAAAGGGCATGGGGAAAAAACACCAGCCTAACTCTAGTCAAAAGTGAATATTAGGGAGTGGTGAGAAACTAAGATAGAGAGGGAGGGTGGGGCCAGTTGATGGAGGTACTGGGAGCTAAAACTTTTATCTCTATCTACCAATCAGTTTGTGGTCAATGAGGAAAAATATATAACTTCAGTCAAATACTTGGTTTCCTAGGTTCTCTATGATGTTAAATGACCAACCAAAAATTTGTTCTTTCAACCAGTTAATTTATTTAGTGTCCAGATATTTAGGTTCACTTTGGGGGAATATTTTGAGGACACGGTGCAAGTTTGTTTTGTGTTTGATTTAACTGTACAGATATACAGTTCATGTTAGGCCTATCTTATGGACGAGAACTTGAAGACCAGAGAAATGAAAGGAGATATGGCAACAAATAGACTTCCACGTATCCTGGTCAGTTTGATGGACTAAGAGCCCTCACCAATTCTGCTCTCTTCCTGTGGGTATTTGACTGAGTCGCCTGTCTCCAACCAGACTATCTCTACAGCTCTCAGAGCTTGAGAAATGAACTCCTGTTTCTGGCTTCACTTTCTTCATAAGCCCCCAGGTACTGAAATCACCAGTGAAACATTAATTAAGATTTTTCAGAATTACCAATGCTTCCTCAGAATCTGCTTTCAGTTCCAAATATTCCTCTGCAATCTGCTTCCCTGTTTCTTCTTTCACTTGTGAGCAAAGTCTGATAGGGCTAAAAAGAGAGAGAAGAGGAGGGGGAAAGGAGCGAAGGACAGTGTGTTACACTGTGAGTTAGGCAGCCCACTTACCTCAGTTTCCCCACCCTGGGAGGGAACAGATTTAATGCTGCTCATTGGGAGATTTTACTTCTAAATTCTTTTAAAACCCTCTGAAAATCAATTAAAATGGCTGAAAGAAAAAGAAGAAATGGAAGGAAGAAAAAAAAGTCCCATGGCATTAGGTCTTCTCTCGTTTCTATGGAGAGAGCTTTCAAATAATTCATGACCACTTAGAACATCTGCCCCACCTGTTATACACGCCCTTCAAATTAGCTTAAAATTTTACTACATTTTTGGCTAATAAAATTCTCCTTATTCATTGAACATGCTCTCCAGGTACAGCATGCATGGCTCGAACTCCACTTTCGAAACTTGCTCATTGTAGGTAACTGTGCCATTATAGGCTGATTATAGTTTATAGATGATTTCCTTCTTCCAAAACAGATGTTTCCAATGTCTTGTCTCCAAGACAAAGTGCCATAGGCTCAGTCCTCATAAGCCATTTAAAAGGAGCCAGTGAGAACATGCACAGTAAAAAGGATAGTATGCATGTATATGTAGCTGCTAGACAGAATATTTAAGGTACTTTAGTTTCTATGATAAGGACTCAATAGTCACATTTCTAAAGGGGGAAAAAATAAAGACTTTTAGGTACTTTTATAATCATGTTTTATTATACCAGTGAGAAATGGCCTTTTTATCCAGGTATCTGTACCTGATTATAGTAATAACAATAATAATAAGTTATATTTTTATAGGCCTTAAATTCCAAAGGCCCTTGAGCACTTTGTATCATCATCATCATTATTATAACTCACAGTTAATTGTACATGGACAGTCTGGGCATGTAAGTAAGAACACTTGTCTATAATCTTACTCATTCGTAATGGTAAGGTCAGTGGTTCAAATCCTGAGAAGGATGCTGATGAGCAAAGGTGGTTGCTGCTTTACAAATGCTTCATGTCAGCAAGAGTGGATCCAGTGGTCCCAAAGGAAATGAAAGGTTGCAATAGTAATCAACGTTGCTGCTTTAGCTCAGGGCCTAGAGATGAGTCTTCGAAGGGACTAGCTTCACTGCCTGGTGACCACTTGGTTTGGATTCTTTGAGACTGTCCCAATTTCAAATACTTTTCTCTTTTGATAATAAGAGAAATTATCTTTTGATAATGTTAGTTTTCTAGGGACGCCATAACAAAATATCATAGACTTTGTGGCTTAAATAATAGAAATTTATTTCCTCGCAATTCTGGAGGCTAGATGTCTAAGACTAAGATTTTGGCAGAGTTGATTTCCTCTGAGATCTCTCTCCTTGGCTTGTAGATGGCTGTCTTCTCCCTCTGCCTTCATATGTCCTTCCCTCTGTGCATGTCTGTGTCCTGATCTCCACTTCTCATAAGGACAACAGCCATATAAGATTAAAGCACACCCTAATGACCTCCTTTTAACTTAGCTAGCTCTCTAAAGACCGCATTTCTAAATAAGTCACATTCTGAGTCTAAAGGTTAGGGCTTGAACATGTAAATGTGGGATGGAGGACAGGGGACACAATTCAGTCCACAGCCGACAGTATCCCAATTCTGTATTATGGGTATGAACCATATAGTCCATTCCATCCAATCTTCAACCCAAATCCAGGGTGATGTAGGACTCATCCCTGTGATCTTTCCATGGTTCCCACTCAATGTGCAGTCCAAACTCACCTCCTCAAAGAGGCCATCTGTGACTCTAGAACCTAATATTGTTGTACATCCCACAACCCAATCACATTACCAAATTTACATTATTCATAGCATTTATCACTATCTGAAATTGCCTTGTTAATTTACTTGTTTACTTTGCAGTTTGTCTTTCCCATTAGACTGCAGCAAAACCTTATCAGGGTTTATTTTTATCCCAGAGCCTAGGAAAGAACCTAGCACACAGTAGGGTTCAAATTCCTTTGTTCCCAATGAGTGTACCAAGACCCAGTCACAAAGGCTTAGAGACCAGATTTTGTAAGTACCTAAAAAACAAATCTATCACGCAGAGGAACACCCACATTATACCAAGCTCACCAGGTTGATGTACTAAGGGGGATGCAATTTTAGTAATTCACATTAAACAATAACTATTCCAAGGACTGCATACTTACAGTACTTGAGACCAGCACATCCTACTCATTTGATAAGCCTACAGAAGAAGCTAAAACTAATCACAAGGTGCTGTATTGTACATGGACTCTGAGAAGGGGAGAGTGATTAACTGAATATTTAACCTCATTTCTCTGACTACTCTCACTGAAGAAATGGTTTTACCAATGTCACTGGAACACACATATTCCAGTGACAAAGGCTCCTGATTAGTCCTTACAGCAGCAATGCCAGCACTTGCTTCTAGGACTTTCCTTTTTCTAGGTTTTCGAGGGCTGGCCCATGCCCTTTTTCACTGATGACTTCTTGCTTTGGGTATAGTAAAACATTTAGTCACTCATAGTCAAGTTTTGGCCTGAGAACTAATCTGCCCTGACCCATGTCAAAAGCTCAGCTGTCGAAGGGCAATTATTTCCTTCATTCTAAGCCGTAAGTATTGGCAAAACCAGAAATACAGAATAATACATAGCCACTAATTATTCATTCAGAAATATGTATTGAGCACCTTCTACGTGTTTGGTAGTGGGGAAATAGTGATGAACAAGATGGAGATCTCTCTTCTCAGAGTACTTTCTTTCTGGTGGGGGAGAAGGACAGTAAATAAGCAAACAAAGTAATAAGTAAGAAAGTACAAGGGAGTGACACATGTTATGATGCAAATCAAAATAGGGTGGCACAAAAAATGACCTCCCTTCTCAACAGAGGGGACAAATAAGTTGAAAACAATGACATAAAAGCAATCTGTATACAGATCTAAAGGAAAAGCGCTCCCAGAAGAAGATACAGCATGTGCAAAGGCCTCACAGCAGGGCACAGTTAGGGGCAACAAGCTTAAAGGAGCAACAAGCCAGACCCAGGAGCAGTAGAAGGATATGCAGAGGAAGGAGGGCATGTGAGGAGGCTGGAGCATATAGAAACCACACCTCCCTGGGCCTGAAACAAGAGTCCAGTGGGAAGATGTTGGAGGGTTGTGACCTGGAGACATAGGATCTGATTTACACTTTTAAAATATCACTCTGGTTGTTGTGTGGAGAATGGACAATGGTGTACAAAGATGGAAGCAGAAATTCAGTTAGGAGGCCACTGCTGTAGCACAAGAGAGAGATGGTAACAGTACAGACCAGGTAGTAGCAGTGACGATGAAGAGAAGTGGGCTGAATCAGATCTGTCTGGGAGGTAGAGCTGGCCATTAGTTAGGTTTGAGGTGCCTATTAGCCAAATGGAGATGCCAAGTTGGTTGTCAGAGAGAAGAGCCCAGAATTAAAGGTAGAATATAGAATTAAAGCTACAAAGTTTGAAGTGATCAGCATATATATTTTCAGTTAAGCCATCTGCCTAGATGGAATCACCCAGGGAGAAAGTATAGAGGGAGAAGAGAAGCAACCCTGGTGCATTCTAACATTCCCATCAGAAAAGGCACAGCCAGCAGAGAATTTAGGAAGATGTGGACAATAAACAGGAGGGAAAACTCAAGAGAATGAGGTGTCATAGAAGCCAAGAAAAGATAATGTTCAAAAGAGAGGGCATGGCATAGTCAACTGTGTGGAATATTTATAAGAAACTGAGTAAGAGGATGACAGACATGCAAATATGGAGATCAGCAGTAAAGTTGAAAAGAGTGATTTGGGTTTAACAGTGTGGCTAGAGGCCAACTGAGGTGGGTGGAAGGGAAAAGGTACAGTGAGGAAGTATAAACAGTATTTACAGACACGTTTTTTTCTTGATTTGCTGAAAAAGAGAGCAAAGAAATTAGAGGAAGAAGTAGCTTCAACAGGCATATACTGTTTTAAGAGGTAAGTTTCAAGAGTATATTTGCATGTTGATCAGAATGATCCCCTGAATAGGGAGAAACCAATGATGCAATTCTTGAGAAAGCCACAGAGATGAGATCTGGAGCACAGGGGAAAGGGCTGGCCTTTGTTAGAAGCAGGGACTCATGGCCCCAAATGAGGGAAAGTGGAATACAGCTAAATGTGCAGGTAAGCAGGTAGAGTAGAAGAAGTATGCAACTAATTTCTTCTATCTTTTCTGGGAATTATAAGACTAAGTTGCCAGTGGAAAAAAGGTTAGGAGGAAGTAAAAGGAGGTGAAGGAGGTTTGAGTGGAGAGGGAAGGTGCAGTAGGATGACTATACATTGCAGAGGGTGCATCTGTGATTTGGGCTCATGAATTTGAATGAGCCCAGATAGCACCAAATGCATGATTGTTAGTGAGTATGGTGGCTCAAGGGAAGCAAAGGGAACAATGAGCTGGAGTGGCCAGGGAAGGCTTCCTAGAAGAGGTGGCACTTAATGTGTACAACTTAGATCCATAAGCCAGGCCCTCCAGGTGAGAGTATTAGTAAGAGCAAAGCACAGAAGTAGAGATGAACAAGGTTGATCAGTTGGCTGCAGGAGAGCAATGAAAGTGGAAAGGAGGTTAAAAAAAAAAGAGGGCAGAGAACCTAATAGAATAGTGGAAGGTTTGAAGAAAGAGAAAATAGCAAAGTTAAAGCAGGATTTCGGAAGATTAGTACAGCATTGGTATGTAGTATAGGTTGGAAGAAAATTTCTGGCCAAGAGAAGCAGCCATAATTAAACCCAGGACACCAGGATTGACTAATTACATTAGTACAAGGAAGATACAGACAAAGCAAAGACCCCTGTCCTTAGGATGACACCTTTATCCACCCACTTCCTCCCATACCTTTGGGGAGCATGAAAAGTCAGATCATTCCAAATACATTCAGAAAAAGAGAAGATAAAATGGAAGAGTTTATTTTGTTTCTCCCAGTAGGTCAGAATATTTCCCAAGGTTCTGCTAATTTTGAAGCTCTTGGATGAGTCCATTTTAATGTCCACAGCTCCTGAGAAAAATAGTCTATCTACTGAATGGTCACAGCCAGACAGACTTAACAATACTGAGTGCTTGAAAAATGCCACTAAGCAAAGTGCTAAGCCTGCCTTACTTCACTCAATCCTTAGAACAACCCTTTGAAGCCAATGTTTTCACTACCCCCATGTATAGCAAGAAAACTGCACCACCAAGCCTTTGAACAATTTTCCCAAAGTCACCCAGCTAGTAAGGAGAGAAGTCAAATGCAGGCTAGAGTCTGGGCCATGGACCCACTGCCAACAAGGTCTGTGACCAGACAGTGGCCTTGTAGAAGGAAATACCACAAGCAGGAGATACCCTGGCCCCAGGCTTAGCAGGATAAAGTGGGGCCCAAGTTACTTGTGGTCCAACTGAAATGCCCAGGGTGTGCATGGGGGTGATCACAGATGGCAGGTCTCTCCCATGAGGTCAGGTGCAGACCTTCCAACTGCAGAGACCTAGAGAGAAAAGCAGAGAGAAAAAAGATGCATCCAAACTCAAACCAACATACAAACCTCACTGTTTTCTCATTATAAAGCTGCCTTCTCCCCAAAATCATTCCATAGGGAAGCATCAAATTAAGGACTTACTGTGCTATCCTGATACCCAGTTTCTGAGGAGAAAAGATAATTTATTTATGAGGCATAGAAATGGGATACATACACTCTAGGAGCTAATAGACAATGTTTTTGTTTTTTTCCTGTGATTTTACTTATTTGGTCCATGTTTGGGTCCTGAGCCACCAATGGCTGAAGCAGGTATCAGTTTGTGCAGAGCACACGGCAGAGCTGTCCAGACTCTGGAACTGATAAATGTACTTAAGTTGGTTGTTATCACTCTGGAGCCTGCAAGCTTGATGGTAGTGTACAAAGTCAGATCATTCCAAATACATTCAGAAAAAGAGAAGATGAAATGGAAGAGTTTATTTTGTTTCTCCCAGTAGGTCAGTTTTAGAATCATAGCATGCTCTGGGGTCACTCGGAAAATAAAGAAAACGGAATGTATCCGACTGCTGCCCAGGCTGGGGAAGCAAATCCCCAAATCACACAGAACTAGGAAGGATTTGGTTTCATTAAAAGCAGCCACTGGCATTTGGCCCCTGAAGATGAAAGTAAAAGCCCCTTAAACAGGCCCGAACATGAGCTGAATTTCCGGATAAGTCCCCAGGGTGCCAGGATTGTTTGAAAGGAAGGCATGAACGTCCACATCTTTCCAGAGATTTGTAAAAGCAGGGCAATTCCAAACACATTGATCCTAGCCTCATGCAAGAGAACGGGGAATGAGGAATCAACATGGTGGGTGCTACAGAGACTCTTGGATTTAATTCCTGTAACAACACTGGACATAATACTATTTCCATTTTACTGATGAGGAAACTGAGGCCCCAGTGATATTCAGTGGCCTTCTGAGGTTCACTTAATAAGTAGCAGTACCAGAAACCACGAAGTCTTTCTTACATCAAAGTCCATGCTCTTTCAAGCATGTAACAGAACAACGAGCATTTCCAAGTCAGTGGGTCAGATTCTCTCCAGGCCTAGCTTCTTCCATTGCCATAAATCAGGCCCTTTGGCTTTTCACTGGAGTCCACCAAATTTATATTCTGCTCTAGCCTAGTTTCCAGAGCTAATTACCAAAAGCCTATGTCCCAGGCTCAATGTCTAAGTGAGAAAGCTCATTTGCTAATTTGGGTGTTCGTATGGGCCCTCCTCCAGAAAGAACAGAAGTTGGCTATCCAGCCTCTGTACAACTCCACAGATAATGAACGGGGTCAAAAATGAAGCCAAGAAAAATGATGTCCTAATGAGACATGCTTTTATGTCTGGTAGGCCACAGATCTGGGGTTCTGAGCTTTCTAGCATTGACCTAAAACAGAGAGGAAGGGAGGGGTAGAGAGTATGAGGAAAGGAGGAGTTATGGGGAGGAAGGGCGGGAGGAAGGGGAAGTGAAGGGAGGGAAAGAGAGGAAGAAAGGAAGAAAAATTAACTTATGAAATTTGTTATGCCTACAAATTTAAAAAAAAAACACAGATGAAATAAACACTATTTCCAACATTCTTACAATAATAGACTAAGGGCTATTTTGTATATCAGCTCTTATCCTACAGAACATTTCAAGAGAAGCAGTTAGTTCTTCAGTGAGTCGGGGCAATCCTGTCTCCAAAGCACACTGCCCGTTTCTCTGCTAAGAGAGCAGTGAGCACCTCGGTTTCAGAAGTATCAGACCACAGGCTCTTCTAGGAGACATCTCATACCTACCATTACTCACAAGAAAGGTCACAAGACACTGTGCATGGATCCCTGCAATCTTACCCCAGGCGAGAAACATCGGCCTTTTGGAAGTTAGACATCAGCCCCATAGTTTCATGCCCAAGGTGATCTGGGGAGTATCCCTAAAGGCACAGAGTCATGTTCAAGGGGGTGAAAGTACATTTCCTCCCTTTAGGAGTGGCTCAGTTCCTGGAAAAGCCTACTAGTTGGGAATCCATCTGAAGTTTCCACCTAAAACAATAGTGCCCACCAAGACCTAGATTCTGGTTTAAAAAGTTCTAGAAATTTAATTTTTTCCCAACATTTACTCCCTCATGAGAGCTCCCGAACTCCAAGGAATAATCTAGTTTGTCAGAAGATTTCAAGCCTCAGTTTGCAGGCCCCACTCAAAACCTGCACACAACCTTCATTTCCTGCTCTGAAATGATGCACCGTCCTTCCTCTCAGTAAACCTCACCTGGAACACCAAGGGGAAAAGAGACACCCTCACTGTCCCTGCAGCAGCCTCAGCGTCAGCCTCTGCACTAACCGAGGCCAGGTCAAGAAGGTGCCAGAATGGGAAGCCCTGGGACAAGCAGTGTCAGCATGCATGACTGCTCACACCTGTCATTGGACAAGGCAGAACAGAACCACCTCCTGGTTTGGTGTTCCTGCGTGGGGTGCACTTCTAGAGGTGAATCTGAGTGCCTCTTCCTGCCAGGGTTTCTGACTGTCTCCATGCTGAGAGGGGAAGCACTTGACATTTGGCTGCCATGCTGTTGTGAGCACGTCTGATTTTGCACAAGGCATGTGGAAATCAGAATGTACCTGTCACAGGTGTCAGCCTCTGTCTGACAGGTACAGATCTGAAGAGTGGTCACAACTTGCTGTTCATCGTGGCAAATATCTCTTGGTGACCTTTCATCTGCAGATGGGCAGCCGCCAGCCTTTACATGCTAATGTGCCCCTTTATCTCCCAAGGGTTTCCTTCCTCCATGGCTGTGTGAAGGGACTTCATCAGAGACAGTAACTGGGAGTGAGAGCTGTTCGAAGACTACATGAAGCATGTTTGGAAATGGCACTGACTTTCTCTAGCCAACAGGATACAAGTGTAGTTATGACTTTTATATAATAAATCAATACACCAATCCTTTAAGCATTTAACAATATATGATTCAATACCACTTAGCATTCTAACTTACTTTATTATTTATTTAAGTGTGTCCTGCCTCATTTGACAAAAGATTACAGGTAGCAATTACATTTTATAGACAAAGGCAGTTCTACTATTGTATTCAGTTTTCACAATACACATTGGACTTAACCAACTGATTACTTTTTAGAGGACACAGTTTCCATTAACATGTGTTAATCTTATGAATGTTTAGACTTTTCTCACTGAGTTTTTTGGCTACATTATCACCTTGGCTTACCAAAACAAAATGTATTTACAGCCATTAAAATTTTTATTAAAATTTCTAACAAAAAGTTACTTTGTAATTGTATTTTTTTATATATTTGAAACTCTCAAACCCAGACCTTCACAGGTGAACACAGAGAGTCGTAGCTAAGACCTGCTCACCTGGAGTAGAAACCCCCAGAGCCACAAATGGGAAGAAACACTGAAATGGTAATTTTGACAAATTGCTGGAGGCTGAATGTGGACCACCAGGAGACTAAGAAACCCCCAGGGGCCACAGGCTTAGTGAGGCCCTCAGGCTTTTGTGAATTTTAGTTCTAGGAATCCCAGCAGGTTCTCACAGTAAGCCAAGAGGGATGTCTTTATGGCTATGAGAGGAGGAGGGGGAAATAACCACTTGAAACACATCAGCATGTAGAGAACATTCTCTGTAACAAAGTCTTATTCTCTATGAAAAAGTCATTGCCTTATCCCATATAGGGCTTTATGCTATAGAAAGGAAAGGTCAATTACCCAACGCCAGCACTCACTAGCCTTCCTGCCTCACGGAAGGAACAGAAGGGAAGAAACTAAAAAACACTGGTTGAGGTCACAGCCTAGGACATAGGTCCACCAAGAGACTAACATTTCTATCTTAAGATTATATAACACCTTCCCTCCCTGACACCTTGCCACCACACAAATAGGGCCCAATATAATAACAGTGGATTATTGTTGAAAGGCTTGCAAAGTGCAGACTCTACTTAAGGAGGAATTCCTAAGGAAAACCAAAGAAGACAGAGACAAATAAAAGGACACCAGGGGAATCTGAAATTCCTGGCACCTAAAGTAACACTCCTGGCACACATTGAACACAGCCCACCTCCAAACTCAATTACTAACTTAAATTTCACACTAAAGACCTTTTACTCAAGTTCTTATTACCCAATATATTATGTCCAACTTTCAACAAAAAATTATAAGCTATGCTAAAAAATAAAAGGAAAGAAAACAGTCTGAAGAGATAAAGCAAGAACCAAACTCAGATATGACACAGGTTGTAGAATTATCAGGCAGAGAATTTAAATGACTATAATTAATATTTTAAGGGCTCCGATGGGAAAAGTAAACAACATGCACAAACAGACGGGTAAGGTAAACAAAGAGATGGAAACTCCAAGGAAGAATAAAAATAAATACTACAAATCAAAAACACAGAACAGAAATAAAGAATGCCTTTGATGAGCTTATCACTAGACTAGGCTTTGCTAAGGAAAGAACCAGTGAGTTTAAAGATATGCCAATATAAACTTCCCAGATCAAAATACAAAGGGAATAAAGAATGATAAAAACAGAACCTCCAAAAACTGTGGGACAATTTTAAAAAGTGTAACATAAAAATAATTGGAATGTCAGAAGGAGAAGACAGAATAGCTCAGAAGTAATGATGTAGTAAAGTAACAGTGGCTAAAGATTTAACAAAATGAACCACTAAACTGCAGATCCAGGAACCTCAGCAAACACCAAGCAGGATAAATTCCAACAAAACTCTCACCTAGACACATCATATTCAAACTGACAAAAACCAAGACAAAAGAGAAAAAGTCTTTTAAAAAATAAAGAAACAGCTTACCTATAAAGGAAACCTGGTAAGAGGTAAGAGCGACAGCAAACTTCTCATCAGAGCAAAGGCAATTCAATAGAGAAAGTACAGTCTTCAACAAATGGCAGTGGAACTGCTGAATGTTCATATACCAAAGAAATTGAATCCAGACACAGACCTAATGCACTTCACAGAAAGTAATTCAAACGGATCACAGACCTAAACAGAAAACTCAAAACTATGAAACTTCTAGAAGAAAATCTGTGTGATCTAAGATTTGGCAATGAGTTTTCACACAGAAAACCAAAAGCCCATGAAAAGAAAGTTGGACTTCATTAAAATTTAAAATGTCTACACTGTGAAAGACACTCTTAAGAGAATGAGTACACAAGCTATAGACTGGGAGAAAATATTTGCACAATGTATATCTGATAAAGGGCTGGTATCCAAAATGTATAAAAACTGAAAACTCGGCAATAAGAAAACAACAATCTATTTCTTTTATTTTTTATTTTAATCATTGTTCAAGTACAGTTTTCTGCCTTTTACTCCCATTCCAGTCCACCCACCCATCTTTCCCCACCTCCCTCCCATTTCCACGCCCCCCTAGTTTTTGTCCATGTGTCCTTTATATTTGTTCCTGTAAACCCTTCCCATTCTCCCCTGAAATTCCCTCTTCTCTCCCCTCTGGTCACTGTCAGCCTGTCCTCTATTTCAGTGTCTTTGACTATATTTTGCTTGTTTCTTTGTTTCATTGTTTAGGTTTCTGTTAAAGGTGAGATCATATGGTATTTGTCTTTTACTGCCTGGCTTATTTCACTTAGCATAATGCTTTCTAGTTCCATCTATGCTGTTGTGAAGCATAGGAGCTCCTTCTTTCTTTCTGCTGCATAGAATTCCATTATGTAAATGTACCATAGTTTTTTGATCCAACAACAATCTATTTTAAAATGGGCAAAAGATCTGAACTGACACCTTACCAAAGAAGATATACAGATGGCAAATGAGCTTGTGAAAAGATGTTCCACATCATACATTATTAGGAAACTACACCTTAAAACAAGAATGAGATGCCACTAAAAATCTACTATAATTGTTAAAATTAAAAAACAAAAAACAAAACCCTGAGAATACCAATGCTGGCAAGGAACTCTCATGCATGGTTAATGGTAATGCAAAATGATGCGGTCACTTTAGAAGACAATTTGACTTTTTCTTACAAAGCTAAACATAGTCTTATCATACAATCCAGCAATCATGCTCCTAGATATTTTTGAACTGACTTGAAAACTTAAGCCCACACCAAAACCTGTCCAAATGTTTATAACAGCTTTATTCATAATGCCCCAAACTGGAAGCAACGAAGATATCCTCATGTCCAAGATGGCTAAGTTATGGTATACTCATACAATGGACTATTATTCAACAATAAAAAGGAATGAGCTATCAAGACACACAAAAAATGTGAATCAACCTTAGGTGCATATTGCTAAGTATAAGAAGCCAGTCTGAGAAGGCTGCATGTTGTATGATTCGAATTATATGACATTCTGGAAAAGGTAAATCTATAGAGACAGTAAAAAAATCAGTGGTTGCCAGGAGTTCAAGGGAAGAGAAGAGAGCTAAATAGTTGAAGCACAGGGCATTTTTTAGGGCTATGAATCTTTTCTGTGCAGTACTACAATGGTGGGTGCATGACATTGTGCATTTGTTAATATATGTACAATTTTGAAAATCATTTAGGAGGTCTGGGTGGGGGCAGGCAGGAATCACAAGGATAGAATACAGATTATTACAAAGGAACCTAACCGTGTTACATGTGCATGAAACAATATCACTGACAATGTTGGAAGTAAAAGGTGCTAACCCACATAACTTTGGAAGTTAGTGGAGTTTTTAAGACTAAAAGCAAAAAGCAACTGTATGTATTAGCACTGTATTCCTATCAATAAAGTTGTTTCCCACAGGGATGTAGGTTAATAATTCTGAGATATCTATTATCTATACCTATATCTATACCTATACTTACATGTATCTCCAGACTTGGAGATATATATAGATATATGTATATGGAGACATATATCAACATGTATATACAGGATCTGTACAAATAATGCCCCTTTTTTATCACAAAATCTTTTATTACAAAATCATAAGCATGCAATTGTAACTCTGTAACAACATCACACTCAAGCACACCACATGACATTTTAGGTGAAATGTTCAAATTAAAACTAAACTATTACACCCATATTATTACCCCACCAACCATACTCAAGCAGGCATTACTTCTGCTGAACTCTGTATATCTGGAATAAGAGTTCACAGATAAGCAAAGAAAGAAATCTAGAATGATCAATATAGCAATAGATTAGAGCTGTAAACATCAATATGAAGTTATGTTCAGCTTCACACAGATATAGGTGGTTACATTTAGAAATATTTATAGATATGTGCATATATGTGGATTAGTATATACACATATTCCCTTACTCTGCCCACTGAGAGAGCCTAGACTCAACAACACCACAGTAGCAATGAGCACCCCAGTCATCCAGATCTTTGTTCCCAATACCATTCTTCAAAGAAAGGAAAGAGACATCACTGGAGAAAAGCTCAATTCTATGAACGAGGCAGGAAATATATAATATGAGCCTGGAGCATTATACAGTATCAAAAAATAAGGAAGTACTCAGGAATAAATCTTATAGTGCTCAGGGTATGTCAAAGGAATTTAGGAAACAACTGAAATGCTCCCAGTGGCCAAAGCTGGAACAATTGAGCAATAAAATAAATAGTACTAAATTATAACTTAAAATCTTCTATGCAAAAGAATTCCAAATAACATATGCATGCCTGCCTCGAGCAGGTAGAGCACAGTTTCCCATTCCTTATGTGTAGGTGTCACAGAGTAACTTCCTTCCAAAGAGTACAATATGGAAAGGGGTGGGGAATAACTTTACAGTGGGGAAGCCAAACAAATATTACTTCATCCAGGGATCAAGGTCAACATCAACAGTGATAAACCATTTTGATAGTATACACCTTTAACATGATGTGATAGGATAAAAATTGCAATTTACTTCTGTGGGGGGAGGGGGGGGCGGGTATATGTGTGTGTGTTTTCCCCCAGAAACCATAACCCTAGTTTAATTATGAAGAAAAAGAAATCTAAGTGAGGGGCATTCCCCAATATACCTGACCAGTACTCCTCAAAGCTGTCAAGTTCATCCAAAACAAGAAAGGTCTGAGAACCTCTCACAGACAAATGGAGACATGACTGCCAAATGTGTGGTGGTCTCCTGGATGAGATCTGGGAACAGAAAAAGGATACAATGTTAAAGGCAAGAAACTCTGAATAAAGGGTAGACTTCAGTTAATAATAATGTATCAACATTGGTTCTTTTAACTAACAGTAAGATGTTAATAAAGTGGAATGTCTGTGGCCTGAAGCAGGCTTGGCATTAAATCCCGAAACTACCCTGCCTCCTTCCTGCGACAGAATCTATCCTTAGCCAGCTGTGGACTGTGTTTTGATTGAGTTCGAATAAGTGTAAAAGCCAAGCAGTAGTGAGCACAGCTGAGAAACTTTGTCCCTCTGTTGAGCTGAAATGCTAGTAGACCTTTATTCGATATTGGTTGAATGGATAAATTTATAAATTCAGAAGATACTGCTTAGAAGCCATTGTAATGTTTCACTGATGTGTAATTTGTATAAATCTCTAGAATAACACCATTTTCAAGCTGCAGAAAGGCCTTAGAGAAATCTTGTCACCTAACCCTTTTGTTTTCTAAGTGAGGAAACTGGCTCAAAGAGGTCAATTAACTTGCCAGGGTCACACAACTGGTTGACCCTTAAACCGGAACTCTTTTTATTATTACCAGCTTCCAACTTAAATATGTTATGTAGTGGTATAATAATATGTCCTAAAGATTAGTTCATGTGTGTTGGTGTGAACCCTAGTTAATCCCTCTACTCTGTCTTGGCTCTGAAGGCATTTTTTATAACTAGTCAGCCTGCCTGTTGCTGCCCTCTCTCTCCTCTCTGCCTCTCTGTCCCACCCCACCCCTTTCTCTCATATTGCCCCTTTCCACTTCATGTGAATATATTTCTGTATGTGCTTTTCCTCCCCCACCCCCACTTATTCTTAGTTAATTCGATATCACTGCAGATTTAAAGAGTTGATCTCACCATTACACCCCAACCCTAATAAGAAGGCACCATCAACCTCCCTGTGACTTAACAAGGACATCCATGTGACTTCCAAATCAAATCAGCAAACATATTTGATTCTTTGGATCAGTGCTTAATTGGCAATATAACTAATTCAATTAATGATCAATTTAATCAATATGAAGAAATCCAACCCTGGTGTTAACCTGGCACAAAGCTGAGTTTCAGACATGGTGCTTCCCCTACATAAGTGCATTGTCATTGCCTCAAACATGAATTATGTGGTTATTACTAATGCACTCCTCACCCAAGAATGTATTCTTAATCATGCCTCATGCTTTAGAATGCATTTGGGAACAGTTCTCTCATGTGCCCTCTAGATAAAAACAAATGCCTCGTGAAATCACCCCTTATACTTTGCTATGTTCAGAGTAACCCTAACAGGATACACCACCAGTCCAATCAGACTCCAACATACAACTGCCTACTCGGTCTCAATTCTTAGTCCTAGTTCCCAAGAATTGGAATAGTTTTAAATGATTCCAAAATTCTGTTGTGGCCAAAATTCTCTCTTTACGAGTGTTGTCTAATATAAAAAATATATATATCCTTGTTTTAGCCTTCAAAGGTTATTCTTAAAATGCAAGGCAACATATGTTATTGTCAGTCAGGAACCTCTCAGCTACAACAAGCCTATCAACACTGGGTCACAGGACAGCTGAGTTTTGATAGGAATGAAGACTTTACAGTCTAGAATAGAAAGCAGTACCAGAGTAGGTCCTACATAGCCAAGGGCCAGTGGAAGGGTGCT
Organism: Phyllostomus discolor; assembly: GCF_004126475.2. NCBI lineage: Eukaryota > Metazoa > Chordata > Mammalia > Chiroptera > Phyllostomidae > Phyllostomus > Phyllostomus discolor. The sequence goes on from NC_040908.2 coordinate 39,530,522, forward strand.
ATAGAAACCCAATCAGCATTCCAAATAATCAGTTTAGAGGCCTTTAGATAAAACATCCAGTCTGAAGATAGTTGATTGATTTGCTAATAGTTGATGCTCAATTAATATTAGCTACAGTGAACTGAAAGATATTTGTCATGGCTTCAAAGAGTTTCCCACCACACAGGGGTTGGATGGTCATGCTGAGGGGTCAGTGAAGGAACTGGGATAGAAAGTGGTGTAAGTGTGGGTAATCACCCATTAGAGACCCAAACAATTAACATAGGTGCCATGGTGAGTATTGTTTAATGGATGGAATGTGAAATTTCAAAGTGCACTAAATACAGCAAGGATAAAAATTGTTCTATGAAACTTCTGTTTCAGTTGTCTGTGTGTACACATGTGCCTAAGTGTAACATGGGGATAGTCTGGTAAGAAAAGTTAAACACTGCTTTAGATGACTTTCAGAACTCATGATTGTATTTATTCGTCTTGCCTCTCCACTTAACTCAGTAACTGTCATGCATAACATCAAGTAGAAATAGAATTTTGGAATCTCAACAACTCTTCAAGGTAGGTATTCTGGCATTGATTTTATAGAAGATAAAGTTACTTTCCTATTCAAAATGACTAGTTCAAGGCCACACAGCTGATAAACTTGTGCATCCAGTATTTGTGATACAAAGAGATCTGATCAGATCACTGGGGAGAAGCAGGGAGGGGCCGTGGGAGCAGTTTGCCGAGGCAATGGTAAGCATCCAGGATGGGACTGGCTGAGAAGCTGAACGCCTCTAGAGCAGGGTGTCAAACTCATTTTCACCGGGGGCCACATCAGCTTCACGGTTGCCTTCAAAGGGCCGAATGTAATTTCATCTCCTTAACAGTTAAGGAGAAGTATATTTATGTGGTCCTAAAATTATTTTGGCCCTTTGAAAGCAACTGCAAGGCTGATGTGGCCCCCAGTGAAAATGAGTTTGACACTCCTGCTCTGGAGTACATGGAAATAAAGAGAGGGCTGGGTCTCTGGCTCCTGGGCTCTCTGGCTCCTGGGCTGGTTCTCTCTGGCTTTCAGGCTTTTCTTCCTCAAGAATGCCTGGATGATCACGCTGCACCTGCCTGCATTTCCCAGCGAACAATATTTTGGATGCGAAGGAACTCCAGCCACAGCTTAGGATCAGGCTGGCCTGGCAGAGGGTGGCAGGGGTGTTCTAGAGGGGAGGAGCTGTGAGGCCGAAGCCTGCCACCCTTCCAAAATTGTGTAGCTTTTCTATCTTCTGTTGTTTTACTTTGTAAATTAACCCTATAGAAATAAGATAATTAAAAATAACAGGGGGAATAATAGAACTCAGGCATTAAGAGTTTAGCTTTAATTGATAGGTTTAAGTGAATAAAGCTATAACTAAAGAGTTAAGCCTTAATTGATAGGCCTAAGTGACTAATTCTTGTGGAAATTTGTACTATATTTTTAGGACTATAAGATTCACTGGACCATAAGACACACCCAGGTTTTAGAGGAGGAAAACAGAAAAAAAATTGAAGCAAAAAATGTGGCAAAGTATTTAATAACCTGTGACCCCACTCCACCATGCCCCCCCCCACAGTGAGCCAGGTAAGCTACATTGGGACTATAAAATGCACCCCCCTTTCTTCCCAAATTTGGGGTGAAAGTGCATCTTATAGTCCAAAAAATACAGTGATTCAAAAATCGTGAGGCTTTTGAATAAAAACTTCTTTCCTTTATCACCAAACCTCTGCCTCTGGAATTTTGCCTAGGGTGGCAGGGGCAGCAGGACCCCAATGGCAGTTCAGTAACATTTGGACCCAATCAGAACAGGGCTCTAAAAGCCTGGATGTGAACAGTTCTCCACTGTACTCTTCAGAAGCTTGATGATGAAGGAGCAAAAATTAACAGTAGAAATTCATCAAAAATATTTAGCTACTTAAAAATCAATTCATAAGGCTCTAATAGAAAAATCAATAATTTCAACTTGTAAATTCTCACTATGAAAATAAGTAAATCTCTTAATTGCATAATCTAAAGTGTCCGTGCCCAAATTCCAGCCCATAGATTGGGTACATCACAATCACTGGAGAGGCTTCATAAAAACACAGATTCCTAACCTTCACTCCTGGAGAATCTGAATGAAAAATGTACATTAATGAAGCCCAGTGAGTGTGCTTAGACAGGTTTAGGAACCATGGACCTTGCAGCACTTCTGGATTTAAGATCTCATAGAAGTATTTTAGCTGGAAGGAACTTTGGACACCATGTTGTGCTTGGCTGGCAATGAGTTTCATCTTGACAACAATTGCAAATGATAAATAATGCTTCTTGGGGGATCAACAGAGAGAGATTTCAAACAGCATCCAAGCTTGATCAGACAGAGTCCCAAGACTCTGAAATGGTGCCTGTTTTTAATGAGGAGGATGGGAAAAAGCTATGGCCCAGCCCCTTCATTTTCCAGTCCTGTGTGCCCCAAAACACACACTCCAGTGCCATGAGGGTGAAATCCAGGCTTGCTCACTCCTACTCCAGTTCCTTATTTAAAATAATTTCCAGTAGTGGTTTCTAGAGCACTTCTAGCTGGTATATTGCAGAATAAGCCAGCATTTACTTGACTTGAAAGATTAAAGCAAGACTGCCCTAATTGTTCCCACTCATTAATGCCTCAGCTACTTTAAAAGGAAGGTAAAATATTTTAGTCCATGATTAGCTACAAAATTTTAAATACTGACATCCCTTGAGGATTAATCAAGAAGAATAATATTTAGTCTTGCAGTTACTGACTTGGGTTTAGATTCATACTAAAGAATACATGACTAATATAAGATCTTTTCTTGAAAGTAGGTTTTGATGAAAATATATAGCATAAAGTTAAAAAAAAAAATTCTGGATGCCTGAAGGGAAGAGAACACATTACTGAAGAAGGGAAAATGTGTAAGAGAGGATTCCTCGGGTACCAAGGGAACTAACTAGTCTACCTCAAAACTGCGCTTAGAACAGCCAGGTCAGAGAAATGTGTCCCCCTCAGCTGGGTCCTTAGACAAGTTACTTAGCAAATATGAGTAATAGCTTAGACCTCTCAGGGTGGCTTTGAGAATTAATGGGGAAAAACCTTATGTTCCAGAAAAGTCCTAGCACATTTCCTGGTATATAAAGTTCCTCCAAAAGTGTTTATTAATCTATACATTAGACAAAGAAGTTCAAATGTACTGAGAAACCTTTCCACAAAAATCAAAAGGAGGTCTATTCAACTCAAGACTTAATGTGAACTGAGATTTCCATGGTTCATCTGCGACCAAAAGCCAAAGACAGTGGTTGGAGGAGGTAACACTGAGTTACAGACCCAGGAAGTCTGCTGGGCTGGTCACGGAGTCAAAGAATTTCAAGATGGCAAGGACCTGCAAGATCAGGTAGTAGTCCATCCCAGTTCTTTACAAACCAGGAGACTCCACCCCGCAGGAGCCATTCAGGTAGGTGGCCCCTTGTCCCAGCTTCTCTCAGCAGCGTGTGGGCGGCGCTGCAGGAAAACAGGTATTTCTGGCACTGGGAAGCTCCGTTTGTAGATTAAACTGAGGCTTTACAGGGAACTAAACATTTTGACTTCTTTCCTTCTCCAGCATGTCTGCCCAGTATTTCCAATAGGTGCTTTTGAACAACACCTATTCTGAGGTGATATAGGTAAATTGCAAAACATTAATTTACTATTAACATAATTACAGGGTTTTTTTCTGCTCTCTAGAATTTGTTTGGTGCTTGGGGCCAAATCCCTTTCACTCTCACAATACCTCCTTTGTTTTATAAAGGAGATACTACAGTGTCTGGCTGGTGGGGGGAAAGTGCCCTTTGAAATTTCCTGTTATCACAGTCAGGAGCTGCGTCTAATCAGAGGCAGTGCAATAAATAGACACAAGGCTTCTTTAAAATGCCCATAGTCTGCTAAGAATCAAATGCTTTCCTTTGCATCTCTCCTCAAAATATATTTTTAAATAGTTGCTCAGTCCTAAGCTTTCCCTAATAAGGTTTCATTTAAATAAATTTGGAAATATTTTCCTTCTTTTAAAGAAAGCCACTCAGTTTGGAAATGTCAGATAAAAATACATGTACATTATAAGGCTATCACTTATTTTCAGCTACGTTTTTCCAGGCTCTGCCTTTTCCTTTCTTTCTTTCTTTCTTTCTTTTTTCTCCCTCTGCTTGCTGCTCCCAGGAGCTTCTGGGAGCTTCCTCACCCAAGAGGACAGGGCTCATCAGATCACAAACAATTTCATCTGTTTTCCCGGCTGTAGCCATTATAGGAACAAAACTGGCCCCCATCGCCTGATACAGCCCTTCTGAGTCACCCCAGCTCCCCAAACCCCAGCTGAGGCCACGTGACTGAAATGAAACCAACTTGCCCTTAACTTTGGAAAATTAGCCACTCTCCTCCTTGCTGTGCCGTGTCAAAATTAAAGAGTAAACAGAGGTCCCCCAATCCCCCTGATTGCATTAATCATTCAAATGACGTATTAGCATTCTTCAGACTCTTCTGTTGTGCTTCCAAATTAACACCTCCAGGTTCAAGGGAATAGAAATTAACTGAATTATCTGGCAGCCCCAGATGTCCTAGCATGCTCTTCCTTCTCACTGATTTAATATGCCTGAAGAACAGTTATGAGGCAGAAACACTGCTAATGGTCAAGAAATAATTTATGACATGTGTAACCGACAACCTTAGCCCCCCTCCCACCTTCCAAAGTGGCTGGGATTCCGGGATAGCCCTGGCTGCCACTGCCATTGGGCATGGCCACCTCCTCCCCTCTCCTTCTCTCCCAGGTCCCTGTGAGAGTGCTGGGGTCACCAACCCCGCTTCAAAGTAGGAACCAAACTCCCCAGCACCAGCTGGGTAGCACCCAGCAGCACAGGCACAGAGATGGCCCGTGGCGTGTGTCCTGGAGCAGAATGAGCAGGAAGGGTTGTGCGAGCAGAGCCCACGGATCAGACAGGGCCTCCCTGGCATTTCCCAGCTCTGGCCACTGGCAACCTTCTTGTTGAGGCATGAAAAGTATCAGTGATTCCTCAGAGCTGTGGAAGGGCTTTTTAGAACATTGATGTAATCTTTCACAACAGAAGCCTGTTTCCCTTGGGGGTTAATCCTGTCATTTGGGAGTGTCTCCAGGGCATTAAGCCGTAATTGCTTGCATAACTCCAAGAGGCAAACAGGAAGCTGGCTAGAGCACACACTTTTCACAAGCTTCCTAGAGCAGGCAGGTCCTGTCCTTGGCATTGCAGCCCCTTCCCACCAAAGCTCCATCCCCCTACCCATTCTGAGGGGTGGCCCCAAGACGATGAGGCAGGAGCAGGAGGGATCACCCAGGAACCTCACCCCTACCCTAGCTCCCAGCTGCTTGGCTCTCCTGGAACAGGGCACAGGGGAATAGGGATAGGAGAGGGTCAATACCAGATGTCACCTGAACACAGAAGCTTCAAAATAATAGGCAGAAATTCAACGCTTTCTCCACGCCTTGGTGGGAACCGAAACATCAGATGTTTATTAAATGACATAGCGGTGACGACTACTTTGCACAGCGAGCCCAGAAGTGTATGCTGTCACTTTAAAAAAAAATTGAGCCGATGCCAGGCTAGTCATGGTAATGCTCCCATGGCATGATTAGATTCATGCCCAGGGTTGTATTTGCATATGATATTCAGGGCATGATTTTTTTATTGTTCTTAATCAGAGCCGAATGTCAACAAAATAAATGAAGTTGCGAGTTGAAGTGAAATTTTTATCACATCAGGGATGTGCTTTTTCTCCCATTTATCACAGCCCATATTGAGAGAGTGAAATTTTTTGAAAATGTGGTAATCAATGGAAGAGCTCCATATGGCAGGGATCAAAGGTGTTACATAGTGTGTGGTTCTGCTTTATTGCCAGCCAGTACTGTTAATTGGACAACAAGATCAGAGGCAATATTAAAATCCAATTAAATTGATATGAACAGATTGCCAAGTGATGTACACTAATGTATAATTGAGTATCAAGCAAATGCAAGTCCCCATCTTCTGCTTCTACCTCCTGAATAAATGATGGCGCCATAGAGGACAGAAACAAGTTTGCACATTAGCTCCACAGCTCTGGGCTCTCATTTGCTACTTTCAGAGTTGATGACTTTTGGTTTTCCTCCTAGTCTCTCTTAAAGAGACAGATACTTTCCTTGTCCACCAAGCCCCCACCCCTGGGCTCCCCACCTGGGGTGGGTTTTCCTCCCCAAAATCATTTTCCCCTTTTGGGGCTTGGAAATGAAATCTATGTTTCCTATGCTTCATTACATGTCTATTATATGGCAGGTCCTAAAGAGCAGCACATTGATAATATATTGTGCTAGTTGTAAATGATCTGTCCATCCAGAGCGGAACGCTAACACATTTCTAATGCTGTTTCCCAGCATTCTATAAATTATAGAATGTTTCTCACCCTAAAAGGAAAGCAGGAGAAAGCCAGAGATTGAAGCCTAAAATGAGCACTGTCGGAAAACCTCTTTGCACAATGAAGGACCGGAACAGCAGTTGTAAGAGGGCTGTGGGTGATGTGCGTCCCAGCAGTGGATCCCATGGCCCAGCTGGCCACCAGGGCTGCCAGCAGGGACTGAAGTGGGCCTCCATTCATTCCTCTCCAAACAGGGCCGGCAGGAAGAGATGGAATCCAGAGGAAGGCAGTCCCTCCCACTCAATTAGAGCAATTAGCTCACAGGCCCAAACTGGGGCCAGGCCTGGCTGAATAGGATCCCCCTGCCCCACCGTTTGTTATTGGAGCTGAGCTCACACGATTTAATGAGGATCAGGAATGGGTAAAGCCAAGGACTGTTGCTGGCAAACACTCTAGGGGCCTCGTCCTTTCCTCCTATAAGAACAACCCCAGATTACCCCCAACAATAGAACCTGTTAACTTATACAACTTTGCTTAAGAAACAAGCCTGATGGGACGTTGGCAGACTTCCCCCTGCCAAGCAAGAACTACTGTGGGCAGCCGCCAGCTTCTCAGGATTTAAGCACATGATGGAATGGTAAACGAGGGAGCAGACTGTTTATTCCAGCAGCCAGATTGTCTCTGGCCACAAAGTTCTGTTTGAAAAGTTTTTTTCTCCCCGGTATATTTTTAAAGGGGTGAGGGGAGGGGAGAAAGGCATGGGGGAGGAAAGAAAGGCATGTGGAAGGGGATATTGAGGAAAGATGTTTTGTTATCATTTATTCAAGCTGCTCAAAGAGAAGCATCAACCTACCTGGTTTTGAATGGACTTGCCAATAGGGACCAATTTCAGTGTCTCAAAAAGAAGGAAGCCAGAGAGACCTGGGTGTGAGGGCGAAAAATTGGCGGTGGTGGTAGGGTGGTAGTGGGGGTGTGGGCGGGGGGGGGTGCCACGAGCCTTTAACATAAAGGCTATGGGATGGGGTTTTAACTAGTTTGAAACTTGAGCTACGGAATTAGGCACATTTCAAATTTTGACCCAACATTTACATCTCTTTACAAAAAGGTACACACTCCTAAAAATTACATTTTATTTGTCGACTTTACAAAACTGAGATGGTATCTACACTCATAAACCACTTTGAATTTCCTTTTCTTGGCTTATAATAGTCAGAACGAGAGGTGGATTCCTGGTCAGCAACTACTTACTAAGCAACTGTTGAATCAAGATGATGTTTTGTTTTCTTTTTCCCAGACCCTCCTGACTTAGATCCAAACAGCTTCAATCTGCAATTCACCTTGAAAGTGGAGCAAAGAGAAACTCCCAGTGAAATCAGACCTACAAGGTACCCAGCAATAGGACTAAAATACGTGATCCTGCCCACGCGAACCACAACAGATGAAGCCGGCCTGGCCTCCTACTAAACAGGGAAAGCAAGACCAGACCATCTTCTTTTTAGAGCCAGAGTTATGCTTTTCAACAAGGCGGCCAACTCAGGGCTGTGACTCCTCTCTGCTACCACCCTGGCAAGAGCTGCCCCACAAGAAAGACAGGCTCCTTGGCCCTGGGTATCCAAAGGTCTCTGAGAGCTAGGATGAGGTTGTTTCTAGAAGCTGCTGTTTCAGTTGAGTAATTTCTTGGTGCCTGTTTGTCCATACCATGACTACTGGGTTACCCTAAAAGCAGCCCAAGAGTGGGGGAGGAAACGAAACTAAACAAAAAGAAATGTATCATGGGACTTCATAGAACTTAATGATGTTTATCAAAATAAATTGAGTAGCTTACAACAAACAAAAACCAAGTTGTTCATCTTGAAACGATATCGGCCCCACATGGGAACAGTGCCCCAATATTCCTGGACTTGTTCTGGCCCTCAAAATGTGGGAAACCCAAAAAATGAAGAACCAGGTAATGTGGATCACAACAGCCTCCACTCAGACAATTATTCCTGGATGCCAAGCACTATGCTATGCGTTCCACAACTTTTCCTCTTTCATTTGTCACCACAACCTGAAAGGTGGGAAATATTATGCTCATTTTTCAAAGGAAGAACCTGAATTTCAGACAAATTAACTGACTTTCGTGAGGTCACGCAGAGGAGAGACAAAACTGCAATTTAGATCCAGACCTGCCTGTCTTTAATCCAAATTTTATTTTCTTATTTCTAATCTACACAATCCAGCCTCCTAGAGTTGCTCCCGAAGAAGAAAACAATCATTCTAAAGTCTATTTAAACTGCAAACTCACCCATCACCACATAGAGACCTGGATTCAAGATGCTTAAAGAAATGAGAGTTGTTCCCAAAAAGACTAAGGAAAGCCGTGAAGGTGGCTCTGAAGACAGGAACTCAGCAATCTGAGAGTTTGGGTGTCAGGATTTCTACTAACAATTCCCTGGCTTCCAGAAGGTCAGTAAGTCTCCCTCCCCATGTGCTTTCACTTCCTCTAGGAGCAATGGCACCAGCAACCTACCTGCCTCTCTTAAAGGTGGATTGGTGGATTAGTTACAAACCCTGAAATCACTCTAAGCTCCTCTGGGAAAAGTCCACCTGAATCATCACTATTACCATATAATCATTATTATCAGAGCTATTCCCACTTATTATGATCCTCCTTCCAGGCAACATGGTAAAATTTCATCCAGGGGTGGCTACATGTCTCGTCTTAACCAGTGCAGAAGGTGCTAAGTGTCTCTTCTGAGTACAGTTAAGGTCTGCGTGATTCTCTATATCCTTCCTGCCTTCCGGCAGTGATGTGGGAGGACATTGAAATGAAGCCTCCATCAGCTTCAGTCCCTGAGTGACTGGATGAGCAGAGCTCCTCTGCAGACCCTCAATGGATAAGAAGAATGAGTGTCAAGGCACAGAGCTATCTGGGCTAGTTTGTTACTGCAGCATAACCAAACCATCTGACAGATACAAACTACGTAGAATACCTGTTTCTAGAGAATACCAACAAGGGAAGCAGGCCAGAAATAAAGAAACTGAATGAAGAAAATTCACTCATTTAATAAATAAATTATTAAGCACTTATTTTCATGACAGGGTATGATGATGTGCTGGAGATACATTATTCTTCCTGAACGAGGAAATCCAAAGGGCATCTTCTATTAGAAAAACAAGTTATATTCTCTTAAGGAACTGATTTAAAGTTAGGAAAAAATGCATTTGACATATATTTTTAACTATCAAAATTGCGTTCTAGTCTAGGAAAAATAATTCCCTCCCCAGAGGGAATCTCTGAATTCCCTGTCCAGCAAATGTGGCTAGATGTGTGCATTCTCTTTAATTCTCTGTAGTTATTAATTCATAAAAGTATAGCTAACTACACCTAAAAGAAGGAAAACTTTAACTCCAAGATGGTGACTGCCATGTCTATAGACTTCTGCTAAATGCTAATGTTAAAGACCAGGATTTAAATGTTTAAAAAATAGAACCTATACTCTAATGGGGAATCGATCTTTATTTCCACTTAGAGCCAAACACATAAATTAATCAACACAAGTGTGTTTTCCCCCGTTTAATGAGGTTTACACAAACTTCAGTTTTGTTTGTGGGAAAACGACTGTCCGCTGTCAGGAGCCCACACTACGGCTTCAGTGTTCTTTTCAACCCCAGCGAGCTTGCTTCCCGGGGCCAGTAAGGTTTTCACATTTCTAAGCAGTGATATCTCATCATAAACAACCTAAGAGTACATAGCAAAAAATCTTAGAAAAAAACTTTTTTAGGAGACTTGTTATGTGAGAAAAAGTCAACTTCTACAGTCTCATGAATATTTTTTCAAATCTTTTCATTTTTCATAATTGTTGGTAAAACTATTACCAACAGTTTGCCTTTTTTTATGTTACAGAGCAATTCGTGTCTTTAAGTATAGTAGATATTTACATGTATATATACATACATACATATATAAATAAATACATATGTATATACAGGGTAGGGCAAAAGTAGATTTACAAATGTTTGTATGCAAAAATACAATACTTAATAAATAATAATACAAGAATAAACTGTGTTTTGCATACTGACAATTGGAAACGTATTTTTCCCCACCCTGTATATATATTGGGTTGGCCAAAAAGTTTGTTTAGTTTTTTTTTTTCTGTGTGATGGCTCTAGTAGTGTGTAATTGTCTTTAACTTCATGCAAAACAATTTTGTTACACTGTATTGCGACAGCTATCACATCAGTGTGTGACACGGACACTGGCCCGCAGTGTCCACAGCGTTATGGATGAGACATGAGACAAATTCACATGGACTACCGAGTCCTGTGGAGGAAGAGGGACAGCACAGCTACTCTCAAGGGAAGAGTGCCTCATAGTGTCCTAGCCACTCTCTCAAGAGGAGAGCACACCGACTCTTGCCTTGACAGTCTTTTATTGGGTTTGTTTGCCAAGAATACAGGTAAAGCTCATTAATCATTGTCAGGCAGTAAGAATCAAACATACAAAGAACTCTGAGGGCCTATTTTGAGTCAGGGTCAGATAGCTACAGAGCCATAAAACTTTGAGGAACAAACTCACTTCTCACTTGGACCCTTATCATTTAATTGAGAGCATTCTAAACAAAGCAGGTTTCACAGGATTTTACATATTCTTTCTTAGGTCTGATCCCCCTAGGGAACCCACCATTTCCAGCACAGGGCAGCACCCACCACCAGCATTGTTTCAGGCTTAAGGCATTGTTTCAGGCCTAAGTCAGGCAGGGGAAGTAAGGCAGCCAAGAGATTAGAAGACTTCTTAAAGACAGAATGAGGACTCAGGCTATGTCAAAGCTGAGGGGCAAGGGTCCATCACCCCCTTTTGCTATAGCCCCCGAAGTCCTTCCCTGGGGCCTCCCTATGACCATGCCTGTCTTAGGTTGTTCCCCCCTTGGGGAATCTTACCCATCATTGGCTAACCAATCAAGCATTGGGGGCTAGGCAGGGTGAAGTAAAAGGAGCAGAAGTGGCACCCCTGCCAGGGAGATAAGCTTTGTCTCCTTAGTGGCTTCCGGTCTGAAGGTTGCTCACTTAGCCTTAGCCAGGTGGGGTTACAGCTTCTGAAATTAGGCAGGGCAGTTCCCAATATCTGTTCATTTAAAAAAAATACTTATCAAAATTGGTGAATTTTTGTGCAGCCATTTTAATATTGAAGATGGAAGAAAATACACATTTTTGGCATATTAAGCTTCATTATTTCAAGAAAGGTAAAAATACAAAAAAAGATTTGTGCAGTGCATGGAGAACGTGCTATGACTAATCAAATGTGTCAAAAGTGGTTTGCAAAGTTTCTTGGTACCATTGACATTTTGGCCAAATAATTCTTTGCTGTGGAACTGTCTTATGCATTGTAAGATGTTTAGCAGCACCCCTGGCCTCTACCCACTAGAAGCCAACAATGGGAGATAGCCAACATATTCAAAATACCCAGTTCAGTAAAGTTATTAGTGAAAATGAAAAAGGTGTTTTTTATTTTATGGAAAAAACTAAATGGACTTTTTGGCCAACCATACACACACACACACACACACACACACACACACATACACATTCAAAAGCCAAATTGAAGAGATATGTGGTAGAGGCAAGTCTCAGGACAAAGTCAAAGAGCTATCGTAGAACAATCAGAAGCAGCACTACACTGGGAAAATTCCCAGCTCAGCTACTGTCGATCTTTGTCCTCTAAGCAATTCCCTCACCTTCCTGCACTTCTGCCATTTCACCTATAGAACCAGGAGCTCAAGCCAGATACTCTTGAATGCCCCATCTTGCTCATCCATCCATGAATCTACTACTGAAGCTGCTTCTAGTTTGCAAATGTTATTGGGTAAGCTAAAAGTCTTTGTAATTAGGATTCCAACTGGGTAGAAAAATATCAGCCAATAGCAAAAAGGGAAAATGCAAACATGAAAAAAGTTATCAGAATGGTGAGACTGCTAGAGACTTTTTCTCGTTTTCTTCTTTCTCTGAATTCACTTAGTTATTGCCTCATTATTTTTGATTTTATAAATTAATAAAAATTAAATAAATAGAACAGACTCTGTGGAGGGCAGTGTTTATAATGACAATCAGAGACAGTCAGCTCATGCTGGTATATCCCTTCTTCATATTTATTAGCACACAACACTTACTGCGCACAAATCCATAGGATTATCAATTCAAATTTTCAACAACAAACTTCTCTTAAGCAACACAATTCTTTTTGTTGTTTAATAACCTAGTTTGGCGAACATTTTCATTTTTCAATTGTCTGCTTTGGCATTGTGCCCTGTCTAATGTCACCATCTAACCCTGTCCACTCAGGCACATATTTCCAGACATGACAAAGCTGGCATTCTCAGGCTAATACTTATGCCAAAGGTCATAAAAGTCATGTTAAGCAGAAGTGCCTGGGGAATTTGGGTCTCTCTCTATTACCTTATTTTCTCCCACTGTCCAAGTTTTGACAACATAATGTGATTACATAATAACTCAGACAGGAAGAAAATTAGACACCATACAGGAAACCCAGGTGAGGCCCCCACGGAGTTATCTGAGCTAGTTATCCTGCTGCATGTGAAATCAGGCAAGAAACAAACTTTTGAGCATTTGGGAGCCCTTGCAAAGCCCTACTCATTTCACCGCCCCACTGCAAAAAACAATGCCTATCATGGAGAAATTCTGCCACTTAAAAAATAGTATTTTCTTCAAAATCAGACACTGATAGTAACAAATGACTTATTTCAATCCACAAAAAAACTTTGGTTCCAAAGAACTAAAAAAGTCAGGGACCTCCTTCTCCTTGTCTTAACATAACCCCGAGAAGTGTCTTTTGGACCCCTGGCTATAATAAGGACCTAGTCTCTGAATAGCATGTTCTAAACTATTATTAGCACCAAAAACCACCTATAATCCATAAAGAGAAGTCAGGGTTTTAAAATATCTTTCTTTCAAAATATTGGAATAGTTTTCACGTGAAGTCTACATCCCACAAACCTAAGAGCTCACCAGAAAAGCAGGCTCTCCCTTGCCTGCAAGATCTCAAATCCGGTTGCTGCCAACCCCCTCTGAAGTTCACAAAGAAAGGAAATGACACTGACACAGACCCTCTTCTCCACAGAGAGACCGACTTTAGCATTGACATGCCTCCTTCTCCCTCAGCAAAATACAACTGCATGAAGCAGGAAGCCAACAGGAGTCCCTGGCAACAGCCAACTGAGTGAGACAACAGTTCAGCATCATTTTCCCTCCTCATAAGCTTTGATCATTCATTTCATTATCATTTTGAAGGTGGTTCCTGTTTTCTTCTCCAGTTAGTGATCAAGCTTTTGTAATAAACAAATAAATAGAATTTTTAAAACATCTTTGGTCTTGTCACATTTTAGAACACTCTTTGTCCATCTAAAATTGGGAGAGCCTTAAAGAAGACAGGGAACTGTGAAGGGAGGCAGTAACCAGTACAATAATTGCCTGAGAACCCCTGAGACCATGAACTGTGCTGTCTAACACAGTGGACAAGGACCTAGACTCTGAAGCCAAAATACCTGGGTTGTTATCTCAGCTCCAACACTTAAACCAGCTGTAATCTTGGGCAATTAATTTCATCTCTCTATGTCTCTGTTTCCTCACCTGTGTAGCAGGGATACACAGTTCCTTCTTCACTGGGCCACTGCAAAGAATAAATGAATAGCTATACCTGGTCCAAGGCAACTACTATACAGCTATTACCACCGCATGTCTTTGGATAAGTAGTCAGTTACTCACCTTAAGGTTCTGTTTTCAAAATGAAATTAACAATATCCTTATCCACCCAACTTACTTCAGAGGGTTGCTGAAAAGATCAAATAACCCAGTTCACATGAAAAGTTCTTTGGGATGAAACAATACTTCACAGTAATATCTGTAATATATTACTTTTGATATAATATTGTAACTCAGTCAATTAAAATGAATAGCTTTATTTTAAAGGAATTTAATAAAAAAGAAAGAAAGCCTATTCTGGATTGTCCAGAAACTCCATCATGGGCCAAGCTGAGGGGAAGACTGGGAAGGAAATGGCCAGCTGGCTCTTTCCTTCCAACAGTATATTTAAACCCCACTCTGTGGCATAAATCTGGGGGATGTGATGACAAAGCTGCATCACGATGGCTCTGTGGCGAGTCATTTGTGGTGGCTCTGAGAAAAAGACACGAAACTTTCTGATCAATTCTATCTCACTACAAGAGTCCTCTGAAATCAGAAACTTTTGGGGCTAGTAATTGCTAGGCAATGCAATATCTGTCCCCAATAACTGTCCTTGTGAGGACTGGCAGATGCTCCTGTCAGAACTGCCCCATCCCAACAGCCAGCCAGGACAAACAAGGATTTGGAGCCTGAGCCTCTCACAAAGGCAAGCCACCCACTGTCCTGAATGTTGGTTAGTCTGAACTGCTGGACTGAAATGACCAGTTGTGCTAATGCCAGGTGAGCACAATTGGAAGCAACCAGGTGCCGAATGTGTCAACTCCATTGACACTCCTAGTCAAAACTGAATGCCTCTCCCATTTTTCTATCCCATCATCCCCTAATGCCACACACCCTTGACAATGTAACTATGTATCTTCTTCAAACTGCCCCATTTTTCTCTTTCTCCCTAAAGAGGTGTATCCTGGACTATCAGAACTAATCCTAGTTACATTGGATTCCACTTCCATTTCTATTCCCTCCTCCTAAAAGCTCATCCCTCTCTCTTTTTTTAAACTCACCATGCATGCAAAGACCACTTTACCATTACATATTTATGAAAATAATAACTGACATTTATTCTGTCTCCTCTGAGCTAGTCATTGACCTCAGTATTTTACATTAATTATCTCACTTGATCCTAAAACAACTCAATGAGGTGAAGATTATTATTACCCCCTTTTACCTAGGAACAGATTAAGGCACAGAGATGGCAAATATGGTGCTAAAGGCCATACCAGATTCATGCAGGGATATCTAGACACTGGTAGAACCAGGATATGAGTTCAGAAAGTCTGATACACAGAGCCCCAAATTTTGGCAAAGCATGGTGTACTACAATAATACACACGTGGGGACATGTGTCTTCACAATTATACAGCCCAGAGTAATTTCATTTCACAGTGGCCTCCCTAGAGATGCTGACCCAGGTAAACTTGTCTCAGATTATTTTTCAAGGTACACAAGAAAGGCCCACTTTCAGGTTCTTTGAGTGACATAATATGGCCTCTTAGCTTGATCCCAGGTATCCAGTCTTCACACACATAACTATGTGTAACTATATGAATATTCCTCCTGCTGTGTACAAACTTCCAAAAACATAATTAAACCTTTGGAGTAGGATACCGTATCTCTGTCAATCAAAGTATAGTCAATAGGTGGCCAAGAACTGATTGTGCCTGCCCTTGGGAATACAATGGTGAAGACAGCACTCATGGACCCTGCCCAGATGGAGAGGTTTACAGTCTAGTAGGGAAGGCAGACATAGAATGACTATAAATAATTAAAGGGACAATGACAAGAAAGCAAAATGTTCTAAAGAAAAATACAGGGTACTTTTGAGAAAGTGGAGGGAAAGAGAGAGGTAGCTAATTTCTTTTAAACCCATGCTATCCTTCTTGGAATCTAAACTGAATGATTTCAAAATTGCTCCAAATCCTGAAATCACTTAATAAATATTTCTGAAGTATTGTCCTGGACAAGGGAAGTGTGTATAATGCTTGCAAACCAGAGAAACACGTGGCAGTTTCTTTCCACTCCCAGTATAAAGCTGGAATGAGTTCGAACAGAGAACAGCAGAAAATACAAGGCACTCTGTGCTGTGGGTACAGCACTAGTGCACTAGCTACACTAGCAGGATTGTTTTAGGCCTCGCTTTCATGAGGCTTAATACAATCAGGAAGGGCTTAGATACCTAGCCAGGATAAATACCCCACCAAGGGTTTGATCAAGGAGAGAACCAAAACCCAACCAGCCTGGGCTCTCATACAGTGCCCAGACACACATGTGGGCGGCTCCAGCAGCCAAAAATGCTGGCCCCCTCTGGAGTCTCCCCACCCCCCACCAATCAACACATTCTTAAAGTAGCCTCAGGCTGCTGAAGCTAATAATCAGACCTGGATTGGATTGCAAACAACTCTATAATGCCAGTGCTGGCTAACATGATTAGGCACAGAGCATTAGCCAAATAAAAGGAATGGAGGACAAGGAGGCAGAAAGGGAGATTGAGAGAAGAAAAGGAGTATGCAGTCTGCACAAGGAGGGGAAGGAAGTGGAGAAAGACTATGATAGACTACTTTCCTCTTAACGAGAGGAAAGTAAAAGTCAAAGGAGTGCCTGAATCCAAATCATTTATGGCTTAGCCAAGGAGCTAATCAGGCAGTTTACCAATATCAAGCACCTACTATGTGCCATTGTCTCCACACTGAGATTGCTGCAATGAACAAACAGTTCGGGCCCCTCCCTTCATCAAGCTCACAGCCTACCATTACAGCCCGGTGCTTAAGGTATCCATCAAGACTTTACATATTTTAGCCCTGGCTGGCGTAGCTCAGTGGATTGAGCGCGGGCTGGGAATCAAAGTGTCCCAGGTTCGATTCCCAGCCAGGGTACATTCCTGGGTTGGAGGCCATAACCCCCAGCAACCGCACATTGATGTTTCTTTCTCTCTCTCTCCCTCTCTCTCTCTCTCTCTCACTCCCTCCCTTCCCTCTCTAAAAATAAATAAAAATCTTTAAAAAAAAAAGACTTTACATATTTTTATAACAGATTTTTGGGAATAGCAATGAATGGATGAATGAATGAATGTGTGAATGAATGAATGAATATAAACTGACAAACGACTACCCCACTATGGTGATTAATTCTATGTGTCAATTTGGCTGGGCTATGGTGCCCAGTTGTTTTGTCAAACACACTAGTATAGATGTTCCTGTGAGGGTAATTTTTAGATGTGATTAATATTTGCAGTCAGCTGACTTTAAGTCAAGTCATAATATATGCAGGTTCAATCATTTGAAGGCCTTAAGAGCAAAGACTGATGTTTCCCAAAGAAAAAAGGAAATCTGCCCCAAGATGGCAACATAGAAATTCTGCCTGACTTTCCAGCCTGCTGGCCTATCCTACAAATTTTGGACTTGCCAGCCCCCACAATTGTGTGAGCCAATGTCTTAAAATCTGTCTCTCTGTAAATAGACTTAAAGTTACAGACATAGATATAGATAAGCTATAACTATAACTATATGGATAAAATATTTGTATCCTATTGGTTCTATTACTCTGGGGAACCATGTCTAATACGTCCGTTAAATATGCCCATTGCTTATAAAGCAGGCCCTAAATCCAGGAATGTAACAACTTATACTTCTTAGAATTAAGGCCATAGGATGATTATAATTAATTTGACTTTTATCAGCATAATGTGGATTGCAGAGAAGAAACAGAGGATGCCACGGAAGTCAGTGCAGAGAAACCCCCTCCCCACATGAACCTGGGAGGCCACAGTGCTGAGTCAGCAGGAAAATGAAGCATGAGGGGGCATTCCCAGCCAGAAGACAAGCGTGCTCGAGTGGCAGAGGACACAGGAGAACTTCTGGGAAAGTTCAAGAAAGCCTGAATGCACTGCCCACAAACTCACCACCACCACTCGCAGCCATTACCAATTCACACTGCCCCACGCCCAGTCTCCTGAATGAGCACCACCAGCCTCTGCTCCAGGTCTTAGGAGAGCTGCCCCAAAGCAGAGCATCTCCCTGTGGGCTCAGGCCTCCAGCTTCCCCATTCTGAGAAAGAAAAGTCAAAAGCCATGAGCCCACACCTGACTTGCACAATCCCAAAAGGGTTAATCCCCAACCCCCCTGCCTCCCGCCACTGTAAGTAGCGGCAATCTTTCCTAATCATTTCCATTTCTATTCCTCTTTAATTCTCCCATTCCCCTCTTTGTTTTCATGACCTGTGGGAACCTGAACTCCAGCTGGAGGTAGAGTCTGCCTTTATACTTAAAGCAGATATTTAAGCAATTATCCTGTCACTGGGCCTTGCCTTACCTCCTCCATATGGGTTGCTCCCAAGCAAGGCATTTGGTTTCTCCTTTGTTCCCAGTACACTGAGTAAAATTGTTCCAGAAAGCCCTTGCCCTTAAGAAACAGGGCTGGGAAGATGGGGGTAAACTGAGCTGGGGACCTTCAATGTCAAAAGGAGGCCTCTTGGGCTCTGTCCCACCCATCCCTAACCCCTCCCCCATGCTGGACATGCTGTCTCCCTCCAGCAGCAGAGCAATAAGAGGACTCACATCTGCTCCTTGACCAGAAGCTCAGGTGGTGGGAAAGGACAAGCGTGTGAGGAGGCAGTGAACTCTGTCTGCCACCTCCACAGGCTGCAGGTGCACAAGCTTCCCTAAGGCCCTGCTGGCTCAGTGGTAGGAGCTAGAAGTCAGGCACCACAAGCAATGGAAGTAGAACCCCAAGCGTGTTTCCTATGACTTAAAGGTACTATCACAAAGAGCACTAGGGTGTCCACAGAGGACCTCTGGTGTTAGTTTCCTAGGGCTGCTGTAACAAATTACCACAAAATGAGTGGCTTAAAACAACAAGTGCATACTCTCACAGTTCTAGAGGCAAGAAGTCCAAAACAAGTAACACTGGGCCAAAACTCCCTTCGGGGGACTAGGAGAGAATTCCTTGCCTCTTCCTGCTTCTGGTGACCCAGGGCACTCCTTGGCTTATGGCCACATCACTCCAATCTCTGCCTCTGAGGTCACACTGCCTTCACCTCTATGTGTATGCCAAATCTCTCTCTGCCCCTCTCTCATAAGGACACTTGTGGTAGCATGTAGGGCCCACCCGTGCAATCAAGATTATCTTTGCACCTCAAAATCCATAACTTAATCACATGTGCAAAGACTTTGCCATATAAGGTGATGTTCATAGGTCCCAGGGATTAGGACCTGCTCTATTTGGGAGGGACCATTATTCATCCTATTAAACCTCTCTACAGCAATCTTATGCCTGCTTCATCTCAGAATAAGAGACGGTCTAAGAGGAAAGGTGGGCTGGGCTTCTCTTCCATACTAAACTCCTAGGTATTGAGGGGAAACCAGAATCTTCTCAGACAAGCAGTGGCCAGCTCATCACAGCCACAGAGACCAAAAGGAAGATAGTGGACTGGAGTCTAATGTCCCATTGGAAAAAAAAAAAAAGAAAGAAAAAATGGGCAGAATTAAATCATAAAAGAAAGTCAGGGCTAAACTTTATATCCAATATTTACTACCAATGTTGCTTTGACCAAGATAACCTGATGTGTCTGAGCCTCAGTTCCCAAATCTATAGAATGGGCACAATACTCCCTACCTCACTGAGAGGTTATAGGGATAATTAAGTACTCACCATGTGCCAGGTATCATGGTCAGAACTTTGCAAATATTTTCTACTTTAATCCTTAGGGAGAAGTGTAAAGTAAGTATTTTTATCCCCATTTTACAGGTAAGTAAATGGAGGCTCGGAAAAGATATACAACATGCCCAAGATCACACAGCCTAAAGTAACTCACAGAGTCTTGTTTTGTAGCCAGGTCTGACTCCAGATCACAAGGTGATTAGCACAAAGAGAAGTTAACCCTGGTCTCATCCATGTCTGCACATCAGAATCCCCCAGAGAGCGAACACTCTGTAGATGCCCAGCCCGCCCAGACCAGCTGAATAAGCATCCCTGGGGGTAGGGCCTAGATATTTGATAAAAGCTCCCATGTGACCATTGTACAGCCAGGACTGAGAACCACTCAGTTAAATAAACCCCTTTCTCTCCTCGTACTGGGTGAGAGCAGGCCTTCCTCCAGCCCACATTCCCCACTCCAGCCAGAGCACCTGCTCTCTGATTTCCAACTGTGAGCTCTAACTGATAGCCTTGATACCTGATCTAACAAGAAACAGCATTCCTTGCTAAGCAAGTGTCCTCAGTTATTCAGTCATTTATTCACTAATGCATTCAATGAATGCAAACTCCATGCTACTTTCTTTCCAGCCCCTAGGACAGTAACTGACACTTAGTAGGTGGTCAGCGAATATCACTATTACATAAGGGCAGTTGTAACAGCTTCTTTGTTACTCACCCCTTAGATATGTTTCTTTCCCATTTTGACCAATTCTCTTCATTCTGGGGGTTCCCGTGTGGATCTGTCTCCTGCTCTCCCTATTTCCTCCCTTATCACCTGAGATAGGCTAAATCAGTGATTTTCAACTGGTGTGCCACAAGAATTTTTAAAGCATGCAATCAATACCTGACTATTTAGTCAGCAGCACTTACCACTTTTCCCTTAGATTGTCAAATTTTTTTAAAAAATGACAACAGCCAACACAACAATAGCCATCCAGTGTGAATGAACCAAATAATAGCTATTTTTTTGGTCAGATTGGCAAAAAAATGCAACATACTTTTTGGTGTGCCACAGAATTTTAGTAATTAGTTTATGTGTGTTGTGAGATGAAAAAAGCTGAAAATCACTGGGCTGAGCAAAGTCCCTCCACCCCAAAAAAGTATCATTGTTCTAATCTCCAGAATCCTGTTACTTTATTTGGGAAATGTCTTTGTAGATGATGATTAAGAATCTTGAGATGAGGACATATCCTGGATGATCTGTGTGGACTCTAAATGCCATAACAAGGGTTCTTATCAGAAAGAGGCAGAAGACGAAGAGGAGAAGGCAATGTGACTATGGAGCCAGAGACTGGGGTGACATGGCTACTGGCCAAGGAATACCCTGAGCTACCAGAAGTTAAGAGACAAGGAACAGATTTGTCCTTAAAGACCTCAGTGGGAACTCGAGTCTGCCCATATACTCTTTTGGCCCAGTTATAGTAGTTTGGAACTCTGGCCTCCAGAACCGTAAGAGAATAGTCTGCTGTTAGCAGTTTGTTACAGCAGGCACAGGAAACTAATACACCATGTATCCTGACCTTTACCTTATGCCTACCTCTGGGCTCTGACCATACCCCATCCAGCTGCCAATAGCTGGTCCACCTCATGCCATATATCATCCCACATCATCACTCCAGAGGACTTTTATTCCACCTGCTCACTCCTGGGAGCAAGGAGTTGGATCTCCTTGCTAGGTCAAAAGGACACATTGCCAGATACCAAGTTCCAAGTCTCCAAGATAAGACCTTGGGTGAAGAGAAATGGAATCCAAGACTGACATTAAGGGACCATCAAACCATTCCATAGACAGCCCAGCAAGCTAGTTCATGCTGGAGAATGCTGAGGTCATGCAGAAACTGAACAAGCTCAGAAAGTAAAAAGTTGGAAACCCCCTGCTTTCCCACTTCTCTTGTAGCTTCTCCATCTCATTCGTGCCTGCAGAGGACCATGGGTCTCTCATCACTTTTAAGGACAATCCCTCACATTTATATAGCACATAGTGCTTTCACGAAAAGATTTCTACATCCACCACTTCATCTGAGATTCATCCTGTGAGAGTAGGTAGGAGTGTTACTGTCCTACTTTACAGGAAATGTTTGAAGACTGAACTGAGGGCCAACAGTTCTGGAAGTTAGTCTAGCGATCAGTCTAACACAACAGTGGGTCTCATGACCCTGAACGCAGAGCTCTACCGAGTTCACTTCACGGCTTGCCTAAGTGCTTCTGTGGCTTACACACTCAGAGATGCAGCACAGACACACATCCAAATCAACAACACACCCATCTGCACACTTCAGATGGATTAACTCATTTAATCCTCACAACAGCCCCATGAGGCAGGTGCTATTCATTATCCTCACTTTATACAGGAGGGAACCAAGGCACAAGGAAATTTAACTATTTGTCCGAGGTCTTATTGCTAGTACATGAAGGAGTCGTGGTTTGAACCCAGGCAATTTGGCCCCAGAGTCTGTGCTCTTAACCCAAAGGGAGCTAATGTGTGAGAGTAATGCAAGAACTTCTTTCTCAGAACCAGAATTCCACAAAAGTATATTAAAAACCAATGATGTTCTGAGCACTTTTCAAAATAAAGAACCAGAGGCAAAATGTAACCAAATTAGCCCTTTAGAATGAAAGTGATAGTGCTTTAAAATTCCTATTGAAAACTCCTTCCACCAGATGTGCCCACTTATAATGTGGTCATCATTAGGCACACGTGTTTGGGGGTGCGCACGTGTACACGCCCACACTCATGTAGAGGGAGATGAGGGGCAGACCCTCCAGATGGTTCACCAGAAATCTTACATCACAGTTCCCCCAGTGCCCCTGCTCCATCAAAGGGACTTTGAGTTTGGATTTTGGGTAAATTAACAACATCCCTGTTCTGTATTTATCTCCCTTCTGACTGTGATAAATAGCCCTTGGGAATCCTTCCTATATCTGGGTTGAGAGAGAAATAAAACATCCCTGCCTACATTTCACACCAATATGGATGGCAGGATATATATTGCAAGTTAGCTGTGTTCTAGCCTTACAGTACATGTTTTCAGCACCCCCAGAGTAACAAACATGCTCACTGCCATCATTCCAAAGCCCTACTATTTAGTTATCCTGACCACGTGGGGCAGGATGCCAGCCCCGTGCAGGAAGGACTGCACTTCCCTATAAAACTGACAGTCTAACCTGTAGGTTTGATCCAGCTGACACTGGCTGAAAAATGGATTTGAGGAAGTCTTCCAGTCTAATTATTTTTTACATAGATGCAAAAACTGAGGTCCAGAGATGGAAAATGGCATGACTACATCAATAGACTAGAAAACTTAGAAAAACTTCCATGCAGAGAACAACCAAAAACTATGCACAATATACAAAAATTATATGGTACTGGAGATGTTCTAAGACAGGGAAGAATTACAGAACCTAGTCTGAGGGATAAAAATTAAATGCAGAGAAGTCAATCTGGCACTGAAGGCTACTTTTCCCCAGACTCTAGGGGCTCAGCCAACTCCAGGACAGGTGGCTGAGATGTTTAAAACTTAACATTTTGACAGCTGTCTTGCAGCTAGGAAAAAGAATTCAAGTTCAGGACCCACCAAGACAGAGGGACTAGTAAATGCCTGAGTTTTGGGTTGGGACATGAAAGTAACATATCTTTATCCTAGGAGCAAAGTTGAATCAAAACTAAACCAGTCCACACAAAGACCAAGAGCCAAGTTTGAACCATCCATCCCTGATTACATTAAGGTGATCTTGAATTTCTAAAGGCCCTTAGTTTCCAGTAAGAAATAAATTAAATCCTCTCTACAGCAAGATACCTTTAGGCTAATACTCAAATTATCCCAAATTTTTTTCCTATGTAATACCTGGTACTCAATCAAAAGTAACCAGGTATACAGAAGAACCCAGATAATAGTTATCAGATAACTGTGCCTAATATTGTAAAAGAATTTAAAGCCAAAATGAAAAATTCTGATAATCAACTGGAAAGTACTTTTAAAAAGGAAATAAATGCACTAAAAAATATAATACTACAACTAAAAAATTACACTAACTAAAATTTTTAAATCAATGGAAAGTTTTAACAAAAGATTAATTGGGAATTAGAATATAAGTCAGAGTAAAATGTCCAGAACTAAGCACTAAAAGATGAAAGGATGAAAAATAGAAAAAAGATCATACAGTAAATGAAGATATTGTGCAGGAAGAAAAGGCCTAAGCAATGTAACTATTGTCACAGAAAAAGAAGAGACAGAGAGAATAGAGGAAGAGCAATACTTAAGTGTATTTTCTAACATTGATAAAAGAAAAAAGCATAAATTCAAGAGGCACTTACTTATGAATATCAAGTAGGCTAAATACTAAAAATATTTAACCATACCTACTCAACAGGAAAAAAAGCTAAAAGTTAACCAAAAAGGAGACTTGGTCTTCAAATTAAAACAAGAAAAATTACAAAAGCAGCAATAACATTCACAACTGGCTTCCCATTGGAGACAGCATGTCTGACAATAATATGATAATATCTTAAAAGTGCTGAGGAAATAACTGCCATTCTAAAAATCCTATACCCAGCTAAAATATCCTTGAGAAATGGCAATGAAATCAAGATATTTTTCACACAAATGAAAACAGAGAATTTGTTGGTAGACTTGGACAAAAGAAAATGTCTACCTCAACACAGAAGGAAAATGATCCTAGATAAAGCTTAGAGATTCAGGAAGACATGAAGAGTGCAGAAAAGGTAAATATGTGGGTAAACAAAATGAACAGTTATTATATAAAAAATAATAATGTGGTTTTGTAACATTTTAAGTATCCATAAATTAAAATTTCACAGTAGCATAGAAGTTGAAAGGAGGAAATATACAGTATGCTAGGGTCTTTGCTTTAAATAGTAAGTGATGAAAGTTCATATTTATTTTTTACTTGTGTCAAGACATGTATGTAAATTTTTTGAGTAACTAATTGATGCGGACACTGGCCCACAGTGTCCAAGGCATTATGGATGAGATACAAAACAAATTCACACAGACTACCAAGTCCTGTGGAGGAAAAGGGATGGCACAGCTACTCTCTCAAGGGGAGAACACCTCAGAGCGGCCTGGCTACTCTCTCAAGGGGAGAGCGCACCAACCCTTGCCTTGACAGGTTTTTATTGGGTTCAATTTGCACAAGAATACAGGTAAATCTCATTAATCATTGTCAGGTGGTAAGGATCAAACCATAGATAGCATAGAAAGAACTATGAGGGATCATTCTGAGTCTATTAGCTAAAGGGCTACAAAACTCATTTTACCAAACTCATCTACAAAACTTGGGAAACAAATTCATTTCCTGCTCAGACCCTTATCATTTAATTAAGAGCATTCTAAACAAAACAAGTTTCACAGGATTTTACATATTCTTTCTTAGGCCTGATCACCCAGGGAACCTGCGCTTTCCAACACAGGGCTGCACTGCCCTCTGTCATTGTTTTAGGCTTAAGTCAGGCAGGGGAAATAAGGCAGCCAAGAGATCAGGAGACTTCTTGCAGACAGAACTCAGGCTATGTCAGAGCTGAGGAGTGAGGGTCCATGACCCCCTTTTGCTACAGCCCCCCAAGTCCTTCCCTGGGGGCTCCTCATGATTGTGCCTGTCTTAGGTTGTCCCTCCCTTGAGGAATCTTACCCATCATTGGCTAACCAATCAAGCATTGGGGGCCAGGCAGGGTGAAGTAAAAGGAGCAGAAGTGGCACCCCTGCCAGGGAGATAAGCTTTGTCTCCTTAGTGGCTTCTGGTCTGAAGGTCACTCACTCAGCCTTAGCCATGGGAAGTTACAGCTTCTGAAACCAGGCAGGGTGGTTCCCAACAATTAGTATACTTATTACCAAAAATATAACCATAATAATCACAAAAATATAACTAATAAGCTAACAGCAAGTAAAATGAAGAATAATAATAAACTCAAAAGAAAGCAAGGAAATAACATAGAATAGTATAGGTAAGACAAATATGAAACAAATAACAAATATACAGATTTAAACCCAAATATTCACAATTGTATCAAAAGGCAAGTAGATAAAATGTTCCAATGAAAGTAGAAAAATTGTCAGACAGGATAAAAACCCAAAATTCCTGACATAAAGAGGGACTTTTCACAATGATAAAAATTTCAAGTGACTGGAAAAGTCTTTCACTTTAAATTTACATATAGGTATTAATACAGCCAGTCACCAGTGGGCTAGATTCAAAGTGATGAGAAAAGAATGTCCCTAACTTCACAGAATCATCTTAAATGAAGACCAGAAAAGGAAGAAGGAGAAGAAAAGTGAAAGGGGCATGAGGTGAGTCACAGAGATAGGAAAGAAAGAAATGGAGAGAGAGAAAATGAAAACAGACCTGGATATGAAGAGGGGGGGAAATTTAGGAAAAATAAAATACAGTACAGAGAAAGGAGAAAAAAGAAGAGGAAAAAGAATTGGAAGTAAAATAAGTGTATTGAGGGACAAATTATGAAGTCAAAGAAATTCCACAAATGCATCTCTATCAAGTAAGCTCCCCGCCAGGGTCCCATCTTCCTTTCTGTGGCATGTATAGTGACCCCTGCCACCAGGCTTCTGGCTCTGTTCATTTCAAGTATCAAACTCAGTAATGAAATGAGAAACGGCCATGACCATGACCCAGCTTTCCGGCTTCAGAATTTGTACACAAACATGGTGTTCTCCACACCATCCACACCATAAGAGCAGGAACAATCACTCACTTCCCTTCTGCCTGGAAAAGCCAAGAAGTCACAGATCATCTAGCCATGACCCACCTCTACCAGACTGCTAGGAGCCCAGTCCTGCTTGGAGTCCTGCAAATACAAGACCAGAGAGTCCTAAAGCCAGGACATGCCTCAACTAAACCCCGAACTCAGTGTTTGAACCATTTTCCCCAGATGGGAGTTGGCTCCTGAGTGAACATCACAGGAAGACTGTTTGGTAGTAAATTCATACCTGTTGTCTTCTAACTGCACTGATCTCTTTGCTCTGTTGTGTTGTGCTTAAAAGTAAGTTCTGTTTGTTCATTTCCATGGGGAAGCTCTCATTAAACAGAGAGCTTTTGGTAAGTTTTTCAAATACTGGTGCCCAAGACCTTCAGCTATGAAACCTTTATTTAGCCCACTGACAAAGTATCAGTAAAAATTAGGGGGTCTTGCAGGAGTACATAATTTATTCAACTGTTTATGATAATACAACAGTGAGCAAAGCAGACATGACCCTACCCGGACAGAGCTTACATTCTAGTGAAGGAAACATAAAAAGATAAACAAAATCATTACCATTTATGATGAGAGATAGGACCAAAAGTAACTGGGGAGAGGAGAGAGCCAACTTCAAACAAGATGTTTAGGGAAAGTTTCCCTCAGGAGTTGACATTTTGATGAGGTGTCAGCCATACAGCATACAGAAAACTTTTATAAAGAGAGAAATGCATAAAGAGAGGTCTGAGGTGGGAAGGGATTTTGTTGGTGTGTTTGAGCACCAAGAATCAAGTCCAAGGTTGACTGGTGCTTGGTGGAGATGCAGCAGGAGGGACAGTCAGGGTGGAGATCATGCAAAGCCTGTTGGCAAAGATCAGCAGTTTGGGTTTTATGCTTCCAGTTTTGGAAAGCTTCCAAAAGGTTTTAAGTAAGAGTGACTTGATCCATTAAACAATTGCAAAAGTCACAGCCCTCAAGGGCAGCCACAGAAGGAAGACTGTGAAACCCAAAGAACTGCCTGGCTAAGTAAGAGTCCCTGGCACAAGAGCCTATATATAGGCAAGCAAGGCCTGAGAAGTTCCCTGTCCTGGGGCTCCAAAAGCCCAGGCTTCAAGTGTTTGAAATGGTCTAAGAAGGATGTTCCTTCGGGAGGGCCGGGCCTCGACTATGTGACTAAGGTTGTTCTTCTTGTGGCTATAATTACACTACTGAGGTTATCCCCAGACCTAATGTTGTAACAGTATTTCTGAGCATTGATTCTGTCCAAAAGGTGGGTGCCTAGGTCTTATCCAATAAAAAGATACTACAGAGTTAAGCCAGGTGAACTATGGACCACAACAAAGAGAATCAAACACAAGCCAAAGTTGAAGAGAGAGACAGGAGGTTTTGATGTGGAGATTTTGACCAACATTCCTCTAACATGGCCCATGACTCATCTGCATCAGAATAACCTAAAGGACTTGTTAAAGATTTTTTGCAGATTCCTGGACTCAGCCAATCTAGACCTGCTCAGTGGGAATGTGGCTTTGAGTTTGGAAGAGACATTCTATGGCAACCGTGTTGTTGCCTGCCTAATTATTAGCATAATATAATGTAAAAATAGAAAAGCACTTGATTATATGCTATGAATTTGCCAGAGCCCCACAGAACCCTGAGCATCATTCTTAATGTCTCAATTTTAATTTACTTAGATGAGTATACATCTAAGTAGATTTAGATATATATATTTCATATATAGATTTATATATTTAATATATAATGGGTTTAATATAGAAATCTATTTTGCTAAGAAATAGAAATAAGTTGTTTGAATATATTTTTGTTATTTCTTAACAGCATTATTAATGTATAATTGACATACAATAAATTCTACTTGTTAAAGTATCTAAAGGTTTGACATACATACTCACAATCAAGACAGTGCTTCCTCATGACCCTTGAGAATCCCACTCTCCTGCCCCTCCCCACCTTCATTCATTCCCAGGCAGTCACAGATCTGCTTTCTATCACCACAGATCAGTTTGCATTTTCTATAACTTCTTGTAAATGGAATCATACAGCATGTCCTCTGTTTTGGTCTGGCTTCTTTCACCCAGAATAATTATTTTGAGATTCTTCCATTTTGTAGATATCAACAGTTTATTTTGATTCCTGAGTAATGGTCCATTATATGGATATACCACAATTTGTTTACCCATTCAACTGTTGATAGACATTTGAGTTATTTATATTTTTGGCAATTACAAATAGAGCTGCTATGAACATTTTTGAACAAGTCTTTAAATGGACACATGCTTTCATTTCTCATGGATAAATGCCTAGAAATAGAATGAATGGGTCATCTGGTAGCTGTATGTTTAACTTAAGAAACTGCCAAAGTGTTTTCAAAAGTGTTTTATTATTTTACTTTCCCATTAACAGGGTATGGGAGCTCCAAGTGCTACACATCCTGCCAGCATTTGGTGCGGTCAATTTTTATTGTAGACATTCTTACATACACACAACGGTATCTCATTATGGTTTTAATTTGCATTTCCCTTAAAACTATTGATGTTGACCACTAAGCACGGACTTACTGGTCATCAGTATATCATTTTTGATAAAATGTCAATTTAAATATTTTACCCAGGGGGCAGGGTTATTTTCTTAAATTGAATGTTGAGATTCATTATATATTCTTGATATGTCCTTTGTCAAATATGTGATCTACAAACATTTTCTCCCTGTTTGTAGCTTGTCTTTTTATTCTCTTAATAGTGACTTTTGAAAAATTCTTAATTTTGATTAAATCCAATTTATTAGCTTTTCATTCTTTATGAATGATGATTTTTATGTCATATCTAAGAAATGTTTGCCTAACCCTAGGTCAAAGGATGCCCTCCTATGTTTTCTTTTTACGCTTTATATTTAGGTCTATGATCTATTTTGAGGTAATTTTTGTACACAGTGTGAAGTGAGAATTAAAGTTCTCTTTATTTTTCTGTTTTTTCATTTAGATACATAAGTGTTCTAGCACCATTTATTGAAAAGAATTTTCTCTCTCCACAGCATTGTTTTTGAACCAACTCTACGCTGCTCCATTGACCTTATTTATCTTCATGCCAATGCCACAGTGTTTTGATTATTGTAGCTTTATAATAAATCCTCCAAGCATCATTCTACTTCAGGGTTGTTTGGAATATTCTAGGTCCTTTACATTTCCTTATGAACTTAAGAATGGGATTGTCAATTTGTACACACACACACACACACACAAAGCCTGTTGATTGGATTTACAGATCATTTGTAAATAATCATAACGATATCAAATTTTTCAATCCATGAGCACAATATATCCCTCTAATTATTTGTCCTCCTTAATTTCTTTCTTTATTTCTCTTAACACTGTTTTGTAACTTTTAGAGTACAGGTCTTGCACAACTTTTATCATATCTATCCCTACTATTTCATAGTTTAATGCCATTATAAGTGGTATTTTTATTTAAATTTCTGATTGTTGCTAGCATATAAAATGCAACATCATTGTGTATATTGATTATTTTTATCCTGCAACTTTGTTAAATTCACTTATTAGTTCTAGTACCTTTTTTGTAGATTTCACAGATTTTCTACATAGGCAATTATGCTGTGGACAGTTTTACTTCTTCATTTCTTATCTGAGGGTCTTTTTTGCTTTTTCTTGCCATATTGTACTGCCTAGAGCCAGGGGTGTCCAACCTTTCAGCATCTCTGGTCCACACTGGAAAAATTGTCATGGGCCACGCATTAAATACACAAACAATAACAAAAGCTTATGAGCAAAAAAAAAAAAAAGGTTTTAAGTAAATGTATGATATTGTGGTGGGCTGCACTGATAGCCAATCCTGGGCCACATGAGGTCCACAGGCCATGGGTTGGACACCCCTGGTCCAGTAAAATGTTGAACAGAAGAATGGATATATCCTTGTATTTTTCTTGGGGGAAAGCATTCAGTCTGTTACCATTAAATCTGATGTTAGCTGTAGGCTTTCAAAAATACCCATTATTGTTAGGAAGTTTACTTTTATTCTTGGTTTGCTTTTATTCTTGGGTGTTTTTATATCAGGAATGGAGTAGATGTTCTCACAATATTTTGTGTTTATTTTGTTTTGTACCCACTGAGATGATCATATCACCTTAAAAAATTTTAAACTGGTTAATTGGTGAATTTAGTTGTTTCATTTAATATTATATCAGCATTGCATTACTGAGAAAAATACCACTTGGCCATACTGTATTATCCTTGATATATTATTGGATTTGATTGCTAAAATTTTTGTAAGAATTTTGCACCTGTGATCATGAGGACTGGTTGGAGTGGTTTTATTTTCTTGTAATGTCTTTGGTTATGGTATCACTGTCACGCTGTCTCATAGACTGAGCTGAAAAATATTTTCTCATCTTCAATTTTCTAGAAAAGTTTGTGTAAGATTGCTATTATTTTTCTTCCTTAAATGTTTAGTAGAATTTCTTCATGAAACTCCGTAGACCTGGAGTTTTCTTTGAAGGTTTTTAAATATAACTACAATTTTTTTATATAGGGTTAATAAGATTACCTATTTCTTCTTGAATGAGCTTTGGTAGTTTGTACCTTTCAAGGAATTTGTCCACTTAATATAAGTTGTAGAATATTCTAGCATAAAGTTCTCCTTTACCATCTCTTAAATATCTGTAAAAAATCCAATCATGTTTCCTTTCTCATTCCTAATACGGGTAATTTGTATCATCTCTCTTTTTTTCCTTATCAGTTTTACTAGAGATTTATTGATTTATTGACCTTCCCAAAGAATCAGCTTTTAGTTTCATTGATTTATCTCTTTTTCTGTTTTCTTTCAAATTGATTTACACTGTGATATTTAAAATATCTTTCTTTGCCTGAATTTCAGTTTCATTTGCCTTTCTCTTTTTAATTTCTCAAGATAGAAGTTGAGGTCATTGGTTTGTGACCCTTTTTCAAGTATAGACTTTAGTTATAAATTTGCCTTAAGATAGTTTTAGTTAGCTACTCACAAATTTTGATTTTTTTTTCATTTTTTTCTGAAGTCAAAATAATTTTTAATTTCCCTTTTAATGATTTCTTCGACCATAGGTATTTTTAAGCATGCTATTTAATTTGCAAGTATTTGAGGCTTCAAATCAAAATATCTTTGTTATTTATGTACTTCCCTCTTGGTCAGAGAACATACTTTGATTTGAATCTTATTGACTTATTGAGGCTTCTTTTATATGTCCAGAATAGGGTCTTAGTAAAATATTTTCCATGTGAACTTGAAAAGAATGTGTGCTCTGTTGTTGTTGGATAGGAAGATCTACAAATGTCAATTAGAACAAGTTTGTTCCCAGTGTTGTCCAAGTGTCCCATACCCCTCCTGATTTTCTGTCCACTTGTTCCATCAAGTACTAGTAGACAGGCGTGTGGAAATTTGACTATAAATGTGGATCTAGTTTCTCTTATACTTTTCTCAGGCTTGGCTTCTTATATGTTTAGAACTATATATAATATTCTATTGAGGAATTGGCACTTTTATCACTATGAAAAGATACTCTTCATTTTTGGTAATATTTTTTGTTCAGAAATCTACTCTGATATTAAAATAGCCACTCCTGCTTTTTTTTATTGGTGTCACCATTATATACTTTTTCTATACTTTTACTTTTGACTTACTTGTATCTTTAATTTAGAGTGAATTTCTTATAGGCTATATAAAATTGGGTTCTCATTTATTTTCAAATCTTATAATTTCTGCCTTTTGATTAGGATTTTTGAACCATTTACACTTACCATGATTCATGATATGGTTGGATTTTAATCTATCATATTGCTATTGGTTTTCTATTTGTCTCATTTGTTCCTCTTTCCTTCTTTCCCACATTTGTTTGAATTGAACATTTTTTATGATACCATTTTATTTGTTTTTTTGGCTTGTTAGCTATATTATTTTAGTAGTTTTAGAGTTTACTTTATTCATCTTTAACTTGTCACATTCTACCCTTGAGTAATCTAATACCATTTCACATATTAGCACTTTACAACTAAATACTTAAGTTTCCACTAAGTTTCTAAATTCTAATGAAAATTTTTAATCAGTATTTCTTCAAATATTTTTTTCTGTTCTGCATTTCTCTCTTCCTTTTTAAGACCTCCACTTACACATATATTAAACCACATAGAGCCCTAACCAGTGTAGCTCAGTTGGTTGGGCATTGTCACACAAATCAAAGGGTCGCTGGTTCAATTCCCAAGCAGGGCACATGCCTGGGTTGCAGTCCCAGTCCCCAGTCAGGGTGCACATGCAAGAGGTAACTGATTGAGGTTTCTCTCACACATTGCTGATCAATGTTTCTTTCCCCCTCTTCCCCTCTCTCTAAGAATCAATAATAAAAATCGTTAAAAAAAAATAAACTACGTGAAGTTGTGGTTTAATCCTCTGTTTTGGGGTTTTTGAGTTCTTTTAAATGTTTTCCTCTCTGCATTTTATTTTGGATAATTTCTATTGCTATGTCTTCAAGTCCACTGATGTTTTCTTCTGCAATATCTAATCTGCTGTTCATCTCATCCAGTATATTTTTCATGTCAGACATTATAGTTTGTATATCTTCCACACCTCTAGTTAACAGGCTCAATGATAATGTAGCTTCTTAAACTCATAAACTTAAAAAAAAAATTATAATGGCTTTAGTATCCTTGTCTGTAATTCTATCACAGAATTCTATCAAATTCTGTGTAATTTCTTAATTGGTTTCCATTGATAGATTTTTCATTATGGGTCATTATTTTCCAGCTTCCTTGCATGCCTTAAATTTTTTTTATCAAATTGTTAGACATTATGAACTTTACCTTGTTGGGTACTGGATATTTTTAATATCCTATACATATTTTGAGCTTTTTTCCTGTGACACAGTTGTTTGTAAATAGTTTTATTCTTTTAGGTCTTTTTAGTAAAGCTTCATTGGGTGGGATCAACATTTAATCTTTTTATCCCACTACTGAGACACAACTCCTCTGAGTATTTTCCTCATGTTTTATGAATTATTAGGTTTTCTAGTCTGAATGATAGACACAGGAACTATCCCTGCCCCTGTATAAATCTTTGAAGATATGTTTCCTCTAATAATGTTAAGCTATTCTTTCTCTGGCCTTGAATAGATTCTGCACATGCATGTACTGATTACTACCACTCAATCAATGATTTCTTACGATACAAAGATCTCTGAAGCTCCTTCTCTGTGCAAGTCTCTCTACTCCAAAACCCTGCCCTGTGTACCCCCGCACTTTGTCTCTCCAGACTTCCAGCTACGCATTCTAAACTCAGAGAAATTCATGGAATCCCCTGGGTTTTTCTTACTTATACCTTGGCCTGGAAACTCTCTTCAGACAATAAGCTTGAGTGATCATAGGGCTCACTTCAGTTATTCCCCATATTTCAGTGATACTGTCCTTTGTTGCCTCTAAGTCAATTGACTTAAAAACCATTATTTCAAATATTTTGCTAGTTTTACAGCTGTTTGGGGTGGGAGGGTAAACCCTATCCCCCTAACTCCATCCTGATTAGAAGAGGAAGTCCTGAAAATACCTTTATCATAACACTTCCTACATCTGTAACAGACCCTCAATAGACTATACCTCATCTGAGGCTAAGAAATACACTTTGCTCACCACTAAATATATAAAATACATCCAACTGGTATTGATTAAACTGAGTTATTATGGTGGGGTGTGTCTCATAATCCCCACTATAATAATAGCATAGGAGAGACAATTCCCTCTTGTCTAACACACGGTATGAGTTATCTGGATTTCTGGGTTCTGATCCCACCACTGAAGGGCCTACACAATCTTGGAAAAAGTACATACTCTCAATAATTCTCAATCATGAAACGGAGATAAATGCCCTTACTAATTTCACAAGATTTCTGGGATGAACTTTTCGAAGGATAAAAATCAGTCCCAACAAAAGATTATCAAAAGCAATAACAAGAATCTCCCAGGGAGTCTAAGAAATGACCACCCCAGGAAATATTTTTGAAGTTAATATTATTTACTATTCATAAACATTACATTCCAGAATTGTAAAATACTGGAACTGGAAAGGGTCCCTTCACATTTTACAGATGGGAAAACTAAGGCCCAGAGAGGTTAAGTGATCTGTGCAAGGTCACACAGTCAGGGGCAGAGCTGGGATTGGAGCTCTTCCCATTACAACACAATGCCTTTCAGGTCAAACCATCACTTTATTGTCGTCCCTGATGATTGTGTTTCACTTATTCTTTGATTTTGCAATCTTGTTATGATGCATTTCCATGGATAGAATAGATTACAATGTCATAAATTTTTTAAAAATTGTGAAATCCAAAGGCTACTTGCATAACTGTCATAGTAGGCAGTCAGAGAATGATTTACAGATGCAGGAAATATTCAGCCACAAAGGACTCTTCTGGCAGTTAATAGTATTCATTCTATGTCACAGAATGGAATTTGAAGCTGGAACACTATCAGAAAAAGAAAATCTGACCAACATGTGATGGTACATTTCACTGTTTAACCACTGCTCACTGGGGTTAAAACTCTGTTATATGTGAGGGCAGACCTCTGACTAATCAAGACCCAAGGGTTTGGCAGATGAAAGTAAACCAGGGCAGGAACTAAAGGGAAGAGAAAAGTCCCAGGGACATGGAAGCTGGGTAAAATCTATTGAGCTCCCCCTATTGGACAGACCCAGAAGGCACAGGCCACAAGAAGGGAAAATCAGAAAACAGGGTCCTCCACAACAAAATGCCGCAACAAGTCCAAGGGGCCTCCCTGGAGCTGAAGTTAAGGAGAAAATGAGGATGGCAGGACCTGGAAGTATCAGGCACTCACATTTTGCTTGATTCACCCCAAAGATGCACATGGTAAAAGGTCTCATTATCATTTCCTGGAGGACTTCAGCAAAGTCCAAGGCATTATTTAGAACATAATCTCTGGTTTTGTGTTAATGGTGGAATACAGAGTTGCTCCCTCTGTCCTGAAAATTTCTTATAAGCAGATCCTCTGTCAGAGGAGCCCAGCAAAGGGTTTGCACAGCCTTTCACATTGTGGTCTTTGCAACTGCATATGGCAGTTTTGCTCTGGTATCTTGAGATAAGATACATAAGATTTAGGAGTTATTTGGTATTCTACATCATTTACTAGGGATCCAGTTATAAAGTAAGACTTAATGTCTAGTTCAAGCATCTAAACAAAAACATTTCTTTCTCTTTGGCCAGGTTATAGGTTTCTGATATCTGGTTTGCAGCACTGAGAAGAGGCCAGCTAAGTAGAAAAAAATCTTTACAGAGGCAGATAAAAATTGTACATTTAAAGGCTGAGGAAAAAAAACATATTTGGATATCAATGAATAGATTTGTATATTTGTTTATCAGTCAGGATAGGTTAGATTACACTGTAGTCATAAAAAAAACTTCAGCGGCATGAAACTACAAGGGTTTATTTCTTGTTCACACCATACATCCACGGTAGATCAACAGGGGACGCTCACCCCAAGAGCCATGCTCATGGAGCACCCACTATCTGGAACTTTACCAGCCAATGTGAGAAAAGAAAATGAGAATGCTAAGTTCTCACAGCTTCTACCAGGAAGTGACACACATGGGCTTTAGCTCACATTTATTGACCTAAGCAGATCATGTGACTATGTCTACCAGGGGCCCGAAAGTGCAATTCTTCCTACAAGGAGGAGAAATGGCAATTGATAAACAAGTAGTCTTCCACAGCATGGGAAAAAAAGGTTTTGGAGAAGTCAATCTAGGGAGAAGGTAGCCTAATATTTGGGGACAAGATGTTATGTATGTTATTATTTATTTACCCAGGCATTCATTTAACTAGATTATTACTCTTTGCCAGGCATTGGGTAGTATCACTTCAGAGCCTGTGCTATTCCCACTCTGCCACGGGACCTGCCCCAGTAGCCATCTCCTTATCTTACCAGAAGGATGTGGTAAGGAAGCTGGGAAGCCCATGGAATGAGAAGGAAAATGAAAGCGAGAGGAGAATAGTACCTCACCCAGAATAGGACCAGTTACAACATTCTGAACAAATACACAGGCTACGGACCAGCAAGAATCAGTGAGTCTTGCGGAATGAGTCAAGAGAGAATCTGGAAGGAAACAGAAGAGGTTTGAGGAAGAAGGAGAACCCAGTGAACTACCCAAAGTCCCTGAGGGACATTTGAGAAGGAGGAAGGACCTCAGAGAAGATGATAAGTCCAAATTAAGGCCTGTCCCAGGGGCCAGCCAGCAAAGCCCTCAGGTAGGAATCTATGAACACAGACCCCTGGGCCACAATACTTTCACACGTGCTCACCCACAGACCAGTGCACTTCCTGGCAAGGCTGCACACCACTCCGTGGCCCAGCCACCAGCCACCATCTTTCTCTCCCTTTTCCATCTTCAGTGGCAATTAGGAGAAGGTTAACTGAGTGTCTTTCTCTCAGGAATCCTCTTCCACTTTTCAAAATCACAGCGTTAGCAAAAGAAAATCCCAGCTTAGGCTAACAGGTAGAAGCATGGCGAGGCCCTGGGAGCTGCTGTTGGAAGTGGGGAGATTGGGCGAATCTTCCCAGCGGGAGGTTAATACTCATCATTCGGAGTTGCAGCTGAGGCCCGTTTGAGTGACAGGCAGCCGGGAGCTGAAAGAGCCGCTCGGATCCCAGAACTGCTGGCATGCGGGCTTGAAAGAGATTTATTTCAGGATAATTAGCTGGGAGTATTAAAGGTGGCCAGGAAGATCTGCAATTACTGTTTAGCAAACAGAAAAGAGACACACACATGCAAAAAAAAAAAAAAAAAAAAAGACCGAAAACGAAATTAAAAGACCCAAATTTTTCTCCACTTGAAAGTTGTTGAATAATTGAAAAAAAAAAGCTTAAAGCAACTTTATTGTATTCAGACACACATGCAAATGTGTCAGAGGAAAAAGGGGAGAAATGGAGGGAAAGAATGCAGCCTTAGGAGACAAGGCTGATGGCAAAAACACTCTCCCGAAGGCTGGGTGTGTGGTGTGGAGAATCTAATGGCAAATTATTCTCATATCAAAAGGGAACTTTCATATCTCTTTTCTTCGTTGCTTCCTTTTATTGACACAAAAAGACCTGTGCCAACACTAGCATTTCATCAGCTTTGAGAAAAATAATCATATCAAATCAAATCACACTAAAGTACAAGAAGTTTCACATTTCCCAGATCTGAGGAAAGGAGAACTGGGAGGGAAGAGGGGGCCCTGCTGCTCCACCCTCTGTGCCTCAGAGGACACCAGCGCCTTCACCTGGGGCCAGAGGAGCTGACCGTCCTGTCACCTTTTAGAGTCGGAGGCAGGGGCACTTCAGCCTCCCCTTTTAGACAACAAGGTTGTCTAAAAAGGAACGGAGTACTTTTTACCTCATTTCATCATGAGAGGACCAAGAACGGGAATCTCTACACAGCCCTATCAGTGAGAGCCTTGTTCCTGATCTGGGACAGCCGAACGAACGCGTGGTGTCTCCCTCCCCACTCTGCAGACCACACTTACCGCCAGGGCCCTAAGCAGGACCGCACCCGTCACAGGGTTTCCCTTCCTCTCACTCCAAGGAGAGGGGCCCAAAAGGATCCTGTCCATTCACTAGAGATGCCTTAGCTTTGAAACACATGTTCACTCTCAGGTGTTTCCCCATAACTGAGGTCCTTGGAAAATGGACCTTTAGATTTTTATGAGCTAAGGTCTCGGCTCAGAGTCTTTCAAAAGCCTTCAGAAATAAACGTCAGGTTCCGGGGGCAGGCATGTGAGGAGAGGAGCAGGGAGAGAGGGGTGGGGTGAGCGTGAGGAAGAAGGCAGGGGAGGTGGCCTCCCAGGTCCCACCCTCTCGAATCTGGTCAAGCGTGGATAGTATCTCACTGACTACTCAGACTCAGTGAGGCTGGAGGGGTTACAGAAAAAGACCGAGTCCCTGGCCATGTGTGTTTACAACTTGCTGAAAAGATCTGTAAAATTCACAGACACATAAAACAATAGTTTATATTACTTATGGAAATTTATATGTGTATAGTAAAAGCACAAAAGTACACACAGCAATGACACATACAAACTTGTTGGGGAATGAGAGCCTGGGACTTGACCTCTCTCAAGTCTTCATTCCTAAAACAAAAAAAAGTAATAACTCCCAAGGGAAATAAGAGAAGGCAAATGGCTTGAGAGTAACTAGAGGGGGAAGCCTGCCTTGCCTGCCACACATTCATGTGTCCCAAGGAGGTGTCAAGGAAGGTGTGGTTTTAATTAGGGACAGTTCTGTTCCCACGCACAAAGAGCGCCAATCTCTTATGACTCCCCAAACTACAGCGTCAGTCCTGACTTCTCACCCCAGGATGTCCTGTGGCTACAGAAAGAAGTCTCTTGTTCTTTAGGTGCTACTTTCTTTACAAGATCACAGGCTCCAGCAGGGAGGACAGTTTCTTCTGCTCCGGAGGCCCCACCAAGCCGCTTACAGAACTGGGCCCCTCCAGGCATGGAGGAGCAGAACAGAATTCTGGGAGGAGGCTTGGCTTGGGAATCCTTACCCATATGCTAAAGAATGTTCACTAGAGTACTGTTTACAATATAAAAGATGGAAACAATATAAATGTTGAACAATGGGAAATAGCTCACGTGAATTAAGGCATATCAGTAATATAGAATACTTTACAGAATATTTATTAGAATAAGATACAGTTATGGAAAGCTATTTAAGATGTAGCAAATAAAAACTGCAAGTCCCACTTTAAACACTTTAATACTTTTTAAAAGTAACACTTTGAATACTGAAACTATACATATAATACATGTATATCTTTTATGAAAATGACATCCAGCTGGAGGGCTATATAATATTAGTCATTATTCTGACTTGTATCCCCCCCACCTCCCACCCCTGTGTTGTGCCAAGGTTCCAGAGTGATACAAAAAAAGCTTTCCCTGTGGCCCCCCAGCCACTGGTCTACTCTAGTCATTACATTACCCAAAAGACACAGGAATCATTATATCCTCTTCAGGCAAGAGGGTCTTTGTAGAAGATCCTGGTGGCTAAAGTGCCTCCTTGGGCACATGAGACAACTCATGTGTCCTGTCCCTGCCTAAGAAAGAGGTGAAGGTGTAGACAACATCCCATCCCATGGAACCTGTCCCTGGTCTTGGGGCATCTCCCTTTAGCCCATCCTCAGAGCTTCTGCCCCTTTTCCCATCCTGCCTAAGTAATAAGCCCATCACGTTGCTGAGGCTTACAGAAAGAGAGGTGGGGGCAGATAATTTCTGCTTTAACTTTATAATACAAAGCTGGCTGCCTTCTGGAATGGGAGGGAATAATAGAGTAAGTATGAAACACAAATTAGCATCTCAATATCTCAATAAATTATCCTCCTATAAATAGATGAATAGATGGATGAATTAATGAATGGATCGGGTAGGGTCTTAGTCAAGATTCCCTAGAGAAACAGGAAATATATATAAGAGACAGAGAGAGATTTTAAGCAATTGGCTCATGTAATTCTGGAGGCTCGGTAACCTGCAGAGTGGGCCAGAAGCCTGGAGATCCAGGGAAGAATTGCAGTTGAACCTAAAGGCAGTTTACTGACAGGTTCTGTCTTCTTCCAGGGAGGTTAGTCTTTGTTTCATTAAGGCCTTCAACTGATTAGATAAGGCCCACCTGCATTATGGAGGTTAATTTCCTTTACTGGAAGTCCTCCAGTTTAAATGTTAGTCTCATTCATAAAACACCTTCACGGGGCTTCCAGGATAACATTTCACCAATTATCTGTTCACCAGGACCCAGTCAAGTGGGCACATGAAATTAGCCACCACAGGTAGGTAGGGAGGGAGGTAGACAGACAAACATGTATCACATGATAGACATAAATGAGACACAGAGACAGATGATAGAGATATATGGTCTCTGGAGGGAAATACTCCTATGTGGTTACTTTAGGGAGAAGTGGGTATACGAGTATATCTCTTAATTATTTAAATTTTTCACAGTGAGAACGTACTCTTGTTTGTGGGTGTGTGTTCACATTTTTTAAAAAGAATAAAGATTTTGGAGAGAAGAAAGGGAAAAGAATGCTATTTAGCCTTCGAACTGCTATCAAAGGGACTCTGCTGCCCTGGGCTGCCCCCCTGCAGCAGGGGGGGTGCAAGGCTGTCACCATTCAGATGTCAGGCACAGTGCGAGGCATTGGGTGTGCAGAAATGAACGCAATAGAGCGAGCCCTAAATTCACAGAGTCTGCATTCATATCGTTTCATCCTAAAACAAGTCTATGAGGCAGGTATAAATGCCCCATTTTTTGCAGATGAGAAAACCTGAGCTTGTTAAGAGGATGTTCCTAGGTTACACATGTTGCAGAACCTTAGTTTACCAGTCCTCAGATGTCAACATTCCTCTTGGGAGGAACACTGGACTCCCTTTGCAAAGGGAGTCTGTGTCGCTTAGAAATTAGCACCACAAGCATGTGGCACTTTTTTCAAAGACATTCCCACCTCCCTCCGGCAGCCGAGATAAACTTTCCATTGCCTGCACACCCTGGCCATGGCTGGCAGTGGCTCTGATACAGGCGTGCCAAACGCGAATAAAGTTCGGAGGACAGACGCAGCCAGAAAGCATCAGAGCCTTCTATCCAGCTTCCAGACTTATTATTCCTTATTATTTCTCGAGAGCGTCCACTGCTCTTTTAAAAACAAGGGGCCTATTTTGTGAGCTGCTCAATGGTCTATTTTAAACTCGTGGGCTGTGTTTGTTTACATTCAATCCCAGGCCTTGCCCTTTGCAAAAAACCGTCACTGGCATCGTGCAGAAAGCCAGTGGAGACTGCCATATCACTGTTTACAGCTTTCTCACTTGAAGAGAGGGGGTGGAAATCAAATATCTGCAATTGTCCGATTCTAAGAAGGCCCCAGAGAAGAAAGATGGTGCCAAGCCTACAAGTCTAAGAATTCCTGGGGCAGCAGTGAGTGGTATGAAGGTGCTGAAATGGAAGAGAGTGAATTTTCAGCCACCAGGGAACAGAATAAACATGTTCATTTATTCAACAAATACTTGCTGAACACCAACTATGGTATGAACTGGCATTGTTCTAGGCCCCTGAATACGGCAATGAACAAAACAAAGAAACTGCCCTGTGGAAACTTACATTCTAGCGAGGGGAAGCAAACAATAAATAATAATTAATAATACACTCTTATTTATTGTACTAACACTATGTTAATAATTAATAATTAATTAATACATTGGAGCCCTGGCTGGTTGGATCAGTTGGTTGGAGTGTTATCCCATATACCAAAAGGTTGTGGGTTCGATTCCCAATTGGGGCACATTCGGGAAACAACCAATCAATCTTTCTCTCACACTGATGGTTTTCTCTCTCTCTCTCTCTCTCTCTCTCTCTCTCAAAATCAATAAAAATATACTCTTGGGTGGGGATTAAAAAATAAATGAATACATAACATATAGCAGAGAAACATCAGATGCTTTACATAGAAACTCAAGATCTTTCCAAAGAGAAGCCCAGCCCCTAATGTGACATTGGCCAATTATTCAGAAGTTATGGCACCTGATTCTATCACCTCCTCAATCCTCCTCATCACCTTGGTCAGGCTCCAAACCTCACCTAGGTGAGGATCTCATCTCCTCCCCTAGGCTAGGCTCCAGAATGACCAGGAAGGAGGCCAGGCTGATCCTCAAAGCTCCCTAGGGCCCTTCTGGCCTTTTCCTCCCCTGAAAGTTGCAAACCAGCACACTGACAGCCAGTAGGATCTCACTCTGGGCTCCAGGACCCCTCAGGTCAGGGAGAAGCAGGTCAGGGCAAAGCAGTTTCATATAAACAGGTGCTTGCAACTGAATGGGCTCTCATTTGCTTCCAGAAAGAATATGCTTGTTAAATGCAAAGCTCCCTTTTCAAAAGGATGATGGTTAACCCCAAGGCCACCACCAGGGGTGGAAGAATTTTATACTTTGGGAAACCTAAATAAGCAAGATATTTTTAAGCCAAGAGGCCTTCTGGGTACTCTCCTGGGATCTTACAAATCTCCATCTTTGTCCCCAAGTCTAGCTTTTGCAACCTTCACTTGCCAAATTTCAGAAGCAAGTCATGTTTTCCAAGGAGGGAAAGAGGAGGCAGCACAGATAGACAGACATCAGAAAACCTCACATTTGACTACGAGTGTTAGGCTTTTACAATTATAACTGGAGTTTTAGTACAGTGGTTTCTTTGAAATAAAACAAGCCATTTGGAAAGAAAGAAAGAGGTGGGGGGGAGGGAAGAAAGAAAGAAAGAAAGAAAGAAAGAAAGAAAGAAAGAAAGAAAGAAAGGAAGGAAGGAAGGAAGAAAGAAAGGGAAAAAGAAAGAAAGAAAGAAAGGGAAAAAGAAAGAAAGGGAGAAAGGGAACCCTACATTTGAGCAAGATATTTGTTAAGAGGGACTTTGAGCTTCTTGGGGAGAAGTGGTCCATTGTAGATTTGATCCAATGGTCTGTGTAAAGAAACCCACGATGCAGTGATGTTTTTGAAGAGACCTGTGATTGATTTGCCAGTTCATTAATGAATGGACCTGGAATTGCACGTTGCTTTGGCTCTAGAGAAAGCATATGATTACAGCATGTGTGGTGGCAAATGCTGTAATTAAAGATGCAAAACAGGGTCATTACACACCCATTCTCAGTGCTTGGAACTTTCTGAAACAGTCTCCTTTTCAGAAGTACCACCTGCAGGTGATAAGCCTCAGAAGGCTTTCCTCCACCCAGGACATTAAAAAAAAGCAACGAGTAGGGCTGGGGCTGGGGAAGGGAGTTTCTAAATCTTTATAATGAAAAAAAGAGAAAGAAAAGGAAACTATCTTAACCAGTAAAAAAGTGAAAGAAAGATGAGCACATCTCTCCAAACTGGGGCCCTATACACAGCTGGATCTCAAGAGTTAGGGCAAAATGCTGATTTGCATTCAGAAGGCGACACTTGGAAATTACTATATCATAGCTCTGAAAGACTTCATGTCAACAGTAGATCACTGTAAGACTGAGCTTGTCCTGTGGTACTGGGTTCACAGTCATTTCTACTGAGTCATTAAAAAATAAATAAAATAACTGTGATCGTAACAAAGACAAAAACACCATCGTGAATGTATAATACACCCTCCCCAGCAAGAGAGCCAAGTAAATTGCCTGGATGCACCCTCCATCTCAGAGTTTGAGTGTGCAGAAGAAAAGGTCCCGATCTTCTGGGTGGGGAAAGGAAGGTAATGAGGCACAGAGAGGTTAGGTGAGCTGCCCAGGGAGAAGGAGCAGGTCAGCAGCCAAGTCAGGACAAAAACTAGCACTCCTGATTCCCTATTCAGTGCTCATTCTCCCCAGGCTGCTCTGTCTCAGAAATGTCAAACACATTATGCAAGAATATCAGGAGCCTGTGTTGAGGCAAAGAAGGCTTGGTTTCCAGTTAATAAAATTATCAGTACATGCACAGCACAAAAATGCTCTCCCCAGCTGAGTGCACACCTCAGAGTGGGCCCTGGGAGCCCAGGTACCTCGCCCCTCCCCCTCCCGCTCCAAGCAGCACATCCCTTTAAACACTGGTTAATAGTGAAGGCATTAGACACTGCTCCTCTCACCCTTATCATTTCAGGACACGTGATTAATTGCCAGCTTGAAGGAACCTCCACATTTGCAAGGCCTACTGCAGGGTGTAGGAAATGGGGGCACTGATGCTAGAA
The DNA here is from genome assembly GCF_004126475.2 of Phyllostomus discolor. Taxonomy (NCBI): domain Eukaryota; kingdom Metazoa; phylum Chordata; class Mammalia; order Chiroptera; family Phyllostomidae; genus Phyllostomus; species Phyllostomus discolor. The sequence continues at coordinate 39,574,800 of NC_040908.2, forward strand.
GCACCTACCTGACTAGTCTCATTTTGCCCTTTGCTTGATCCTAAAAATATAAAATGGGGGGAAGTGTGAAACAGAAAAAGAATTTCTCGTGTAATAGCAGCAAATCCACACACACACAATAAAAGACTGCAAATTCTGCCCAAGCCAGACTAGGACCATCTCATTCCTAACATCCATGCCCTTCGGCCTCCTGAGGAAGGCTATCTAAAGGACACCTGGGTGTGGGCCCCATGTGTGCAGATTGCACGCAGGCACAGACACATATCCACAGGTTATTGTTTTCTGTGACTCTTTGAGGAGACGTTTGCGACACTGAACTAGAAGGAAATTTCACAAAATCATAGGATCCCTCTGCCCAGGGAGGAAAACTTAGAAGGTCACTGGGTAGCACCTCTGGCTTCAGCCAATCTGGAGAAGCACCTTGCCAGATCTCTAAAAGAGATGTACTAGAACCTTCCTCAGTCACCACTGGGAGACCCCCACTTACGGTAGGTACTTCATCTGTAGGAAGTTCTTCTTTAAGATGAACTTACATCTTTTAAGCTGTGGCTTAAACCAGCTATATCTTATCATTCTCAGAAGTACATTTGGCTCTTTTTTTTTTTGGCAAATTCCAATTTTTCCATCATTACTGGTAGCAACCAAGAACTGCTGAGTAATTAAAGCACAGCATACAGATTTGTGTGAGAAGAAGTAAAAAGCACAGATAAGGATCTTTTACTACAATCTATACTTGTATTTCTACTTCAAGTTGTTATCAACAGTTCAAATTACCAGACCTTTGAGAACGCTTTGGTTACTTCTTCCTGAAACAACCAATTCAAACTAAAACTCTAGGTTTAATACTGGCTGCAGAGTTTTGGGCATTCTATTCGAGCACAAATTAGACTGTCTGGTGTATATCTGGGTAAAACTGAAGATCCTAAAATTCAAGGTTCAATGACCACTCTGCTAAGGCCACTAAAATGTCCCATGCACATAGTCTCCCTGCACCCCACTAGCATCATGTCCTCATTATAGGGATCAGGGGATCTGGACCTTCAGTCCTAGTATAACCACTAATTGGTTGGGCAACACTGGGAAAAATCATTTAATTTCTCTGAACTCGAGCTTTCGTTCACCTATGAAATAAAGGTAGAATAGGTAAACTCAAAGGGGATGAAGATATATAAGATTCTTCTTAATAAGGTTGTGATGATGATTACAATAGAGCTTGTGAACTACTTAGCTCGATGCCCGGCACACTGTGAGCACTCGATAAATGTGCTTACAGTTAGCAGTACGCACAGTCTGGGCTCACCATCTTGAAACAGAACTTTCAGTCCTAGTCCATTGTCTTGTAAGGACGAGCCCTGAGATGAAGCAACAGGTAAACTCACACTAGTTGTTGAAAACTGTCTCTATACCCCTAAGTGAGCCCGTGAAACTTTAGAATCCTGGAAATGGCATCAAGAAAAGCATGAAGTGCTCCCCTGAGTCATTAATTCAGGCTGTTCCTTTGTGGGGGCAACGTTAGCCCAATCGACCACTCCTACATCTTGATTGCTAAGCCTCCATGTACCTAAGACCTACCCTGGATCCTGCCTAAACACTACCTTATGTAGTTCATTCACTCTGCCTCCTCACAATGTCCTTCTCCTGCACACACAGGAAGCCTCCCTGCCGTTCAGTTGGGGCCATGTGCCTGAGCTCTGGCCATTAAAGGGGTGGTAGTGGTGATATGCTGACTTCCAGATCCAGTCCTTAAAGGCATCCATGACATATTCCATCCTACTTTTTTCCCTTTAGCTGTAACTGTGGAGGCCACGTGGGGACAGTCGATGGAAGCTGCCTGGATCCCACGTGGAGGAGAGTCTCCTTGAAAAGCTGCTCAACTCACACTGGACTTTATGAAAATAAGAAATAAACTTCCATAGCGTTCTGCCATCGCTATTGCAGGGCTTATTTCTGTAGCATAGCTTATAATATCCTAAATAGTAAAGATATGGACCATCAACATATTAAGGGAATGGACATTTACTAAGTACCAGTCGTGTTTGTCAAATTCTCCCTTGTAACCCATTGTTTGGTCATGAAATCAGTGCTGTGGGTTACAATCACCATGTTCAAGTAAAAATAGAATAGAATAGGAAATATTAGCCTATAAGTAAAAATTGTTTCATAAAATGTTTGGTTCAGTTTTATAAGTGCATGGATGTATTTGCATGTAGCAGGTCATGATGTAAATGGCATTTCTTACTATAGTTCATGATCGAAAATATTGAAAGCTCCGGTATTCTCCTGAGATAGGTACCATCCCCATTCCACAGCTAAGGACACCATTCAAAAGGTCTGAGCAGTTTTTCAAAAGTCACACAGTTACTAAATGGTGCCATGTGAGCCAAGGTTTGTATGCTCCAAGCTCTGGTGCAAGTTGGTCTTCATCTCACTGGTGCAGCCAGCAGCCACTGGCCCACAGTCACGCCAGCCAGCCTCTTCCTGGGGCTCCTGAAAACACAGTCTCCCACCTTTCCTGGCCCTTCGCACAGTTTTAGGAGCCATGTGTGAGCATTTCAATGCTTCTATTTGTGGATATTTTAAACAGATGTATGTAAAAAAATTGCACAAATGTCTCCGTCTATCTGTAAAATAGGTCAGTTTGCATTTGATTTCTCCCAAGTGGTGTTTCAAATACCATAGAAGGAAAACCCAGAGAGAAAGGTAAGCTGATGCCAGGCCAACAATGGCAAAGGAGGCTCTGATATCTATAAAGCATGAGTATCAGGTGGGAAAAAAAGAAAAAACAGAATCTCTTCTTATAAGGCTGGATGAGGTAAAACAGAAAAACTTGAACTATAACAAGACCGATCCATCCCACTATTCTCATTGATTCCTTAAGTGCATCTGTGGACAATTCAAAACTAAAATATGGATACTTCATATCTTGAAAATCAGTTTTAAATATTCCTGGGAGCTTTGCCCCTTAATACCAATCTATATGGTTATCGGGTTGGCTCCTGACATGCTCAGGCCTTGATCCTTTAAAGAACATGAACATTGTGCTATCGGATTCAGAGGCTGGAAGCAGTTCTGTTGGTCTGATCCTGCCTGTGGAAGAGCACAGACAGGGTGCCACGGCCACCCACTGGCGGAGCACAGGGGCTGCTTATACAGGTGTGTGGATAACTGCAGCACTAAAGAAGACCAACAACTTCAGCTCGTACTTGGAATGGACAGAGAGCATGGTACAGCCAAGTTATCTTCCACCCCTTAAGGCAAGAATTCAAAAGGAGCTCTGGGAGGGCATTCAAGGCTTAGCTGGTAGCTTCCCAGGGAGGGAGGTCTGTGCTCAGTAGGTGGTATAGTACAGGATCCTTTTGGCCAGCAGAGGAGCTTCCCGCCTAATGCCTGAAGGAGACAGGTATCAGAATGAATAGGATTCTAAGAGCATTTCTCACCCACTTTCACTGGAGTCTGCTCCACTACATCATAGCCTCGCCAGAATAACTGCCAGAGACAGACCTTTTTGCTTCCTTGGGGGTCCCCTGAAGAGCCACAGTCATAAAAGCTTAGAAGACCGACTTTGTAACCCCTACACCTTGCCTAGGCAGCTGCACTCTCAAACCCACATGACAGGCATACAGAGACTCATCATGACTCCAGCCCACTCCCGCTGACAGAGCACTCCTCGAGGCGAGATCTTTCACGTTGAATATTTCCAGCTCAAATATTCCATCAAAAACGTTTGGGCCCCATCAGAGCTCACACGTTGTGGCATGGCCTTGCCCACACTCCTCCCCATCCACCCCCAAGAAATAACAGCCTGATGTTCGCTCTCTTCTTCCCCGTCTCTTTGGGAAAGTAAGATGTTACTCAGTAACCTAACGAGTGTATTTAAAAATTGTAGCTGACTGCCATAGTAAATTCACATCATGTTTTTTACGATAGATAATATTTCAGAGACACAGCCCTGAATGGAACAAAAAAAAAAAAAGAAACTTCTTAGGAAAACAATTTCTGTTCGGAAACTCAGCTGCCCAGCTTTCAGCTGTTACTTCTATAGAGAAAGTATGCTCTGAATTCCGTCAGATAGGCAACAAAGCCAGCTAGGGACCATTGCACAGAAGGACTTCGTGTGTAACTTACACCTAATGTGGGAAACTCCAGTCATGGTACTGCACCTTTAAATCTCATTAAGCCTCTTCTGGGTATCAAAGGTGGGCCAGTCATGCCATTTCCTGAGTCCTGTCAAGTACAGGTTACAGGAAATTGACAAAAAAGCTTCCATTAGTGTAGCCAAAATTCACATGGCCCTATTATTAAGATGCTGCCTAGTTTGATCACTCTCTTAATCTATCAAAACTGCAAAAGGATAATCTCTTAAAAGCTTCCCCCTTTCCCACCCTTCCAACCCCCAAGTCCTTCTCTTTGTTGCTTAAATCAAGGTAAGTTGATTTTGTGCAAAGTTTGGAGGAGAGACGTGCTGGTAGCTGGTAGCTAACAAAAAACAAACATGAGACTTTTCTACCTGGAAACTATTCGCTGTGATTCAGAACTGAATGTCACCACTTTGTAAACAAAGACAATGATTAAAAAATGCTGCCTTCCTTTTTTTTTTTAAAGCCCAGAGTCCTCTCACAGTACCTGGCACTCTCAAAAAACCCCATTAGGCACACTAGAAGAATACTCAAAGGGATTACGTGCTCTTTGCCGTGTTTTTTTTTTTTTTAATAAGCCAGGGGCCATTGAAAGAAAATAGAGCCTCCTATCCAGGTGTCCCTGCTTGGCAAAATAATGGACGCAGATTGATGTGATCTGCAGGTAAAGGACATTAACATCCTCAGACCTCTGGCAGGCACACCGCCAGGCTAGCTCCAGGGAGGCCTTGAAGAGCAGAGCAAGACTCACTTGCACCCCCCCAGACATCTCTAGATAAGGGCTTTTATTGTGGGACTGGGCTGGAAGGCAGGTGCTCCTCCCCCTCAACGCAGAAGGAGCGAGGAGCTGAATGGGCGTGCAAGATGGACTGCCTGCATTATTGATTTAAGACGGCCAGCTGACGGTACACTGTGCCTCCTTTTATTTATTTCCACAAGGTACATCTTTCTCTAAACTGAATTGTCTTTGATTTAAAAGCCAGGGTGTCTTCCCCCACCCCACTCCCCGACAAAGAAACTGAATCCCATCTCAACACAGCTGCTCAAAGGCAGTCTGGTGACTGTTACCTACTGAGGCGAGCTTTTGTGCTGCCAATGCGAAGACCAGGCCCGCGCTGGGAACATAATTTTTGATCGCCCCTGCTTAAATACACTGCGTGTCAATCAGAGAAGTTTGAAGAACATTATAATTGCAAAACATACCCCTGCTCTATAATCAGTATTGTTTGTTGCAGTGGCCCAAATGGTGATAACGGTTTCAATATGTAATCCGTGGAACTTACAAACACCCATTTCACATGTGCATTTAGGAAAAACATTGGGAGGCAGAAGAACAAGTGAAGGGGACCACACCAGTCAGTGGCATGTTTTGAAGCTGGGTTATCCTCCCTTTGATGGCAGCAGTGATGGTACGGCATCCATGAAATGTCCCCTAGCTTGGGGGACATTTAGTGGCCAAATCCCCCCGGGACTCAATGGGTTCATTAAATGATTGACTATTGCCTCAATTTTACCCTCACCTTGTGTGGGATCTTGCAGGACTGCACGTGAGACAGGCATGCTCCCGCAGTCACCTTCAAGCTCTGTGTCTGTGTGTGTCTGTGTGTCTGTGCCTGTGTGTTCTCAAGAGGCAAGAGCAAGACATCCACTGAGACACCTAGATGGCGGAGGTAGAAGTAAGTAAGCCATGCCAGCTAGGGACTTCTCGTTCCCTTTGAAAGTCTTTTCACCCTCAAAGAGGCAGACTGGGTATGAATTTAAAAGAGGCCCCCAATATACCCTCAGCTTCCCTTTCCTTTGAAAACTGATTAGTAAACCTACTCTTCCAACATCTCCCATCCCTGGGCAGCTTCCTTCAGACCCACCTCTCACAGGGTCCCCTCTCACAGGGCCCCTCCCAGATGATCTCAACAGGATCATCTGCCAGCATTCCTGGAGAATGGACTAGACAGAAGTAGTTGCCATCCTGGTCCCTCATGAGCCATCAGAGAAAAGGAAGTTCCCTGGGGAGAAACAGAGTCTGCCTCCACTGGCTTCCTTATACATATAGGATCATGTCCACACTTTCCAGGCAGCCATTACATACTGCCTACCATCTGGCCCCAGCCTTGAAGTTCAGCCTCCCCCTCTAGAACTCTCTTATTCCCAACTGCCATATCCTGATGGGAGTTCCTGCCCACCCCTCCTCTTTTCTGCTGCCCCTTCTGCCCTGAGAGCATTCCCCAGCCTCCTGCTCCATCACTCTAGATCCTGCCAGGTCCCCTCCACATCTACCCACCTCCCATGCTCCACCACCAGGTCTGACTCTCAGGATCTCCTCTTTGACACTTGGTATATGCATTCCTCAGTAGAGTTACAGAATTTCAGAGTAGGATACAGCTTTACTCATCACCTATTGCAGCACCCTTCAGTTCTTCAGTTGGAGAATCCAAAGTGTAGACTCAGGTTTCCCAACCCACAGTCCAGTGATCTTGCCTGCAGCCATGCAAATTAATAAGCTTCTGGACAGAAAGGTTCCAGCAGGCTGCCTCCCCACGTTCTCTCCTGAGGTTGCCATGATGGCCTCCCTTGTGGAGGAGTCTGAAAGAGCTGGTGGATGCAATCCCTGCTACCATATTGATTAAGGTTGGCCAACTGTTCTGCAGTCATAAGTTCTCTTTTCATTACTTTCACAGTGAAAATTTTTCTTCAGAGTAGGTTACCTTCATTTAAAAGCCAGCTTGGCCTCATTCTCCCTTTATTCTTTTCATCTACTTCCCTTCCCCTCCCTCTGAATCTTTTCTATGTCAAGGCAATAGATGCCTTCCTTAATTGCCAGTTTTTCTTCCCAATTGTCATGCCACAAGCTTTAGTCCAAGATACCAAGTTCTGGATCACGTTCCTGGGAAAGGCAAGAGGCAAGAGCAAGACATCTACTGAGACACCTAGATGGCGGAGGTAGAAATAAGATAGATAGATAAAACCAAATGCTGGGAGAGGAGCTGCAGAGGGAGGGCAAGCAGGAACCCACTCCTCCCTGAGTCCTGGTACTTACTTACTCACCAGCCTGCATTGAACGCCCTGCTCTGGGGAGTCCACAGTCCCTTCCAAGTCTAACATTAACTTTACCAAACTCTCAGAGTTAGGAATCACATTTTCTTTCTTTTGAACAAGGCCAGGAAGTGGCCCCTGTAACTTGTTAGAGGTCATATGAGAACACATAAGTAGGTATGCAGTGTGTGTTCAGTTCAGGGTTACAGCAGCTTAGGGTGGGCAGGGAAGGCTTCATGGAGGAAAGAGGATTTACAATGGGCCTTAAAAGACATTGGAACCCAATGTTCTGAGTAGGGGACATAAGGAGACAAAGTCACAGAAGTGAGATCCAAACATGGCAGGAAGAAATTAAGGAGGACTGAGCATGAACTAAAAACGTTCTTCAAAAGCAGCACCTACAGATGTCTGCCAGTGATGCAGTCAAGGGTTTTCCTGCCATCACTTGAGTCAGTGGAGGAAAAGGAGCAGGCTGGGCAGGAAGAGAAGGATGGAAGATGGAAAGACCTCTGGGCGGCCAAAGCAACCAAATGTTACTCCTGAGGCCCCAGCCAATGGCCAAAGCCTATCAGAAAGCTGCTGCCGAGTGTCAGAAAGGGCCCTTGGGACATTTTTCCTGCCTGTGTCCCCCTCTCCGCCAGCACCCGCCACAGAAGGGATAATGAAATATTAATTCTATCTGATCTGGGGCCACCTAGGCAGGATCATGTCACATGATACTTTAATGACCACAATTCAAGCAACATAGCCTGGCTGTGAAGGAGGAACTCCTCTCCCGGCCCAAATCCAAAAGGTGCTCACGTTACAGGAGGGAACAGGAAGTGGGGCCCAGAAACTGAACGTGGGACCCCATGAAGGTTTCAGGACCCCTGGGGAGCCTTTCTGTCCATGCAGGATAGAAAGGGATCCACCACTTTCCATCTTGTTCCTCGTCAACACTAAAGTGAGCTGTTCTTCAGAATACAGTGTCACTCCAGAACTAATAAAATGTGAAAGTCTAATTGTATTAGCAATTTCCCATCATATTCTATTAATATGTATCATATTGGTATCCATTTTCACTAATGTGACATGAAAGGCAGTAATGTGATTACTTTTTTAGTGAAAACAAATGCTAATGTAATTAAACGTTGACCACATAGGCGGAGAGAAATGACAACCAGCAGGTATTTGGGACTTACTTTCTCTAGAAAAAAAGAAAGGAGATGGAAGGAGAGAGAGGCATCAACCAGAACTGGGCAAAAATATTTTAGGCTTGCCATGGAAATTCATGGTCAAAACCTGCTAACCTCAAAACCTAAGAGCTTTCTCTAGGACAACGCCTGGCACACTGTAGGTAATGGAGGTAGGACATGACTGTTGACATCAGAGAGATCAGCTTCATATTCTAGAATTTTCTAGCTGGGAAACTAGGGGCAAGTTAACTTCTTTAAGCCTAATTGCAGCATTTCAATAAATGCAATAATAACAGTACCAAACTCAGAAGTTCTCATTAGAATTAAAAGAGATCATGCTTGTAAAGCACTTAGCACAGTGTCTGGCATGTAGTAGATACTCACTAAACATTAGAAATTCTTGTGACAAACATAGATACTGAATAGTATAAGACTTCTTGTCCAGTGATGTTAGTTCATGTTCAGCATGGTGAAGTACGCCTTTGTTGTCCTGGAATTGTCTATCTTCTTTGGAAATACTACATTCAAACTACAAGGAAAGAAAACATGAGAAATGGAAAATATACCTAACCACAAAACCCTTCTGAATGCTGTTCAATGCTGAGCTAACAATGATTGAGATTTTGTGCTCAAATTTCCAAAAAAATCAAGTGCCATTTTGAGCCCAAACAGACTGAGTACTCTTTTGAAGTGTAAAAAGTATTGCTATTATTGTTACTATTTTCATCTAGTCCTTTGTCACTTCTTCTTGCCTCGCTCAGAAGTGAAAACCCCAAAGCCCCTTCCTGTGCTCACCAGGAAACAAAGGAGGTATTTACCTAGAGACTTAGCCATTGCCAAGGACACAAAGGATGTGAACTGACCACCAAGTATCGCTGACCCAGGCTCCTAACCAGCTGAGCAGTAGGTACTCCAAGTGAGATGCGGCAGGGGGACCTTTGAAAGGCAGGTCCCAACCATGCTCCTGGAGGAGGAGAGGGCTCTTGGGGTTGTTTCCCAGCAGAATCAGTGCAAGACAATATAGGTTCTGGCTACCAGAGGCTGCCTGAGCAATTTCTGTCCAGAGTGGCACCAGATCATTTCCAAGTTCACTTCTGACCACAAGAGCCTCTGGCTCTACAACACTCCCCTGAGAGAACCAAACCACTTAGCCATCAGCTTTGACCTCTAACAACTGAAAGCTCTTCCATCTTCCAGCATCCTTAAAACAAAACTTTCCCTTGGATATTGGAAAGTGAATCTATGAAAGGAGAATAGGATTATCCAAGGTACCTGGTGTCCTTCAATGCCAGGACATAGCAAAACTTCCATATTCTACATCGGACTTCCATTCACTTGTAGCTTTACATAATTTAGAATGACACTTAACTGGTCTTTACATAAATGAAGTTATATACTAAGCATTATGTTCAGCATTTTATGTACAACTGATATCAGCCCTCTGAGAGAGGTCCTATTAACCCCATATACAGGGTCTGGCACAAATAATGCCCCTTTTATTACAAAATCTTCTATTATGAAATCATAAGCATGTACTTCTATAACATAACAATATCACATTCAAGCACACCATATGACATTTTAGGTGAAATCTTCAAATTAAAACTATAAGTTATTACACCAATATTATTATATTGGTGTATTATTATTGTACACCAATATAATATTATTAGTGTATTAATATACAATATATATATTGTATATTATTATATATATGGTTGGTATACCCTACCAACCATACTCAAGTAGGCCTTACTTCTGCTGGACCCTGTATAAAGAAGGAAGCTGAGAAGCAGAGAAATTAACTGACTTGTCAAAGGTCAACAGCCAGTAAGAAGCAGAAGAAAAAACTGAATGCAGTCTGAACCTAAACCCATTATTCTTCTCCAGAGATAACTACCTACCTTTGTGGGGAAATGCCTTTCCCTGCCAAAGCTCCTAGAAGGCTCACTGAGGGCAGGAATTGCCTTTCACCAAATCCAATGAAATTAGGAGCTCTGATCCCTGCCTCCACCTCTCACCAACTCTGCAAACATGAGCTGTTTGTTATTTGACCTCTATGAGCAGGGCAGCCATGTCATTTATAGTCCAGTCCAGGAAGCATCTGAGACTGAAAAAGAGAACTAATCAATCAGACAGGAGGCTGGGACAACAGACAAGCCAGGACAGTCCTAAGGACATGGAGACATAAAGACATGTGTTTCCTCAGAGCCTCAAACACACTTGCAAAACAAGGAGGTTGGATGAAACCTCAAGTTTAACTCCAGGACTGAAAACTTGGATTCTGAAAGTATAGTGGAGCAGGGCAGTGGGGAGGGGGTTGGTTTACTTATCTGGACAGAACCAGGTATACAAAATAGTAACTATTGGTAAATGAGTGCACAGAAAGGAAATGCAACAACAAGAGTGCATTTGTTTGTGTATTGTTTAAATTATGCAGAACACTACAAAACATATAAAAGAAAAGCCATCTCTAATCTCACTGACAATAGCTGTTTTTGGAATTTGGTGTGTTTTCTTTCCTGATCTGCGCCTAGGTTTAGATAACATAGCTTTATGTAAACACACATCTTTTTTGGCACACCGTACCTCCTCGCACAACCAAGAACAGAGCAACAATAATTTACAACAACGATTTGCAGTCATAATATCAGAACTGTCAGAGGATTTATCTAAAGGGAAGACGGACAGCCTAGAAGTTGAAGTAGACCCGTACATCCAGACTGGTAGGGGACTACGAGCCGAGCGAGCAGGCGTGGGGCTGGCACGGGTCGCAGGCGCGCGGAGGTCGGGGGAAATTTGGTGCAGAATCGGAGTGACAGCAATCCGGGACGCAGGAGCGAGCGCAGCGGTGTAGCGGTGATCCCTGAGTACGCAAGCGGCGGCTGGGGGAATCAGTGGGGCAGCGACTGGGGATCAGGGCAGAGCTCACAGCCCAGAAGCCCAGGGAAGTGTCTGACTCCAGGAGAACGGAAGGGTCGCCATTGATCCCTCCTGTCCCCGCTCCCGCCCCTGCCCCCACATATAACGTCACAAGCTAGCGACTGGGGCGCCCAGCACCAGTGAACACCTAAGGCTCCGCCCCCCACCGTAACAAGAGCAACCAGACCGGAGAAAAAATAAATAAATAAGTAAAATAATAGGAGAGACGGGGAAAGACGTAAGATATGTTTCCAGCAGAACAGATCAGACCCCCAGGACTCATCCTTTTGAGTGACCAAGAAATAGATGCACAGTTCAAAACACTGGTGATCAGGAAGCTCACAGAGCTGGTGGATTTTGGATCCAAATTACATGAAAAAATGCAGATTACCATAAAAGGGATGCAGGAAGACACACGGAGAAGAGCCAATTGTGAAAGGAAGGAATCTGAATCTCAAAACAACACAGTGGACCAGAAGGAAGATAGAATCAACCAAGCAGGAGAGCATGATGAAATAAGAATTCAAAAAATCGAAGAAAAGCTTAAGACCATCGAGGACACCTTTAAACGTTCCAACATCCGAATTATAGGGGTACCAGAAGGGGAAGACCAACAAGTGGAAAAGTTATTTGAACAAATAATAAAGGAGAACTTCCCCAAACTGGCAAAGGGAACAGTCTTCCAAGAAATCCAAGGAGCGCAGAGAGCCCCAAAGAAGTTGGACCCAAGAAGAAACACACCAAGGCACATCATAATTACATTAGCCAAGGTAAAAACGAAGGAGAGAATCCTAGAAGCAGCAAGAGATAAGGGGACAGTCACCTACAAAGGAGTTCCCATCAGACTGTCAGCTGATTTCTCCAAAGAGACCTTACAGGCAAGAAGGGGCTGGAAAGAAATATTCCAAATCATGAAAGACAAGGACCTACATCCCAGATTGCTCTATCCAGCAAAGCTCTCATTTAGAATGGAAGAGAAGATAAAGTGCTTTTCAGATAAGGTCAAATTAAAGGAGTTCATCATCACCAAGCCCTTACTTTATGAAATGCTAAAGGGACTTATCTAAGAAAAGAAGATAAAGAAAAGACATGTATAGTAAAAGGACAGCAAACTCACAATTATTAACAACCACACCTAAAGCAAAACCAAAAGAAACTAAGTAAACAACTAGAACCACAGAAATAGAGGGCACAAGGGGGGGGCTAGCAGTAGGGGTGGGAGGAGGAGAGAGGGGGAAAAGGTATAGAGAATAAGTAGCATAGAATGTAGGTTGAAAATAGATCGGGGGAGGGCAAGAATAGTACGGGAAATGTAGAAGCTAAAGAACTTATAAGTATTACATATGGACATGGACTAAAGGGGGGGAAGGTGGGTGGGAGAGGGGGCACGGGGGGGAGGGGAGTGAAGGGGGAAATGGGACAACTGTAATAGCATAATCAATAAAATATATTAAAAAAAAAAAAAAAAAAACCTCCCACCCTTTCCCTTCTCCCTCTTGGCCTTTTCTCTGTATGGGCAGAGGAAATCTCACCCAGGAGCACAAACTTCCAAAATAAAGCTCATCTGCCTATTTTCATGGCTAAAAAAAAAAAAAAAAAAAAAAAAAAACATCTTTTTTTAATCAAAAAGTGAGTGATCATAGTCTGCCTGTCAGCCTGCACTGGGCTTATTATCAAGTCAGGATATAAAGGTTTACCTAATAAGGTAATAGCTACAAAATATTCTATCACATGATTGAAACTATATAGGTTACCATTTCCCCTATTACTGGACATTTAAGTTGCAACCAACTATTTCACACACCAACTATAAAGAATGTCAAAATATATATGTCCTTATACAGATACAATACCCCTGTTACTATTTTATTCTTAGGTGCTGGATAAGAGCATTTCAAATCCTGAGAGATCCAGCCAAAATCCTCACCAGAAAGGCTGTGCCAATTACTCATTGCCACAATACTACATGAGTACACCCATTTCCCTGCTCACTTGCCAGCATCAAATTGTTTTCCTTTTTGCAGATGTCCTAGGCAAAAAGAAAAATGTATGTTTAACATTTATTTAATAACTAAGGAGGCTGTGTATGTTTTCAAATGTTCACCAGACATTAGTATATACATTTTTCTGTAGATTGCCTGTTCAAATTTTTGCCCATTTTCTAGGGATTATTTTTTGCTTTCTGCTTTCTAAGACCTCTTTGTATATTAAGAATATTAATCTTTTATATGTGATGCGTATATCTTTTCCCAGTTGGTCATCTATCTTATAAATGTGTTTGTATTGTCTTTTGTCTTTTATGTTTCCACTCTTTTTTCCCTAAGGCCTCTAGGGTTCCTATCTTCCTCTGACTGGCATTCCACTCCCCCTAAGTTTATTAGAATATTATCCACAGTGGTTGCTCCAGAATCAAGTCCCCTGGAGTCATGCAGAAAGAGTGCTGGGTTGGAGCTAGGCCTCACCTGCCCCACAGGATTGCTGGGCAACACTGGGGGATCATGTGCAACAAGGTAGCCCCTGCTTTTCTCCCCCAAAGCCCCAAAGAGTAGACAAGTGTGGATCCATACTACCAAGTGCAGGAAACTAGATCAGAATTCCAGTGGAAGGAAAAATGTTCTGAGAAACCCTATGTTTCATCTTAAGAATTCATTAGAATTTTGTTTTCTACTCCATAGTATGTTGATGTTTATTTTGCTTTAAAACTAATATTTTGAGTACCCGCTATATTATTTAACTTCCCTTCCTTAAAATCATCCACCAGGTTAACTGGGCAGCACTGGGTACCTCCAGCAGTAATGAACCCCAGTTTGAGGCATTTTTACATGGTTATTAAAGTTAGACCAAAGCAGAGAAGAGGGGCAGTGTCCAGCTGACAAGTTCTACAGGTTGGGAAACTTAAAGCTACTTTCAGGACCTGCCATCATGGGAATCCGACCTCAGTGGCAAACCAGATGGCAGGGATAAGATCTGGGTTTCCAGAACCTCTTTGTGATGCCTCCCTTCCCTTCCCACTCCTGCCCTTCTTTCACAAAGGTGTCCTAGCCCCTTTTCCTTCCTCCCACTCACCCCAACCTTCCCTCACCATCCCCAAACTCCTTGAGTTGCCCCACAATTTCCCAGCACCTTCTTGAACAGGGCTGCTCTATTCCTGCTTCCTTTGGAGCCACAGATCACAGACCTGCAACCTGCCATCTGAAAGCACAGGCAAGCAAAGCTCTCCTCTCCTGAAGGAGTAAATGAAGAACTCGGAGTCTTCCACTCCGACAGGCACTGAAGCAGAACTCTGAGTGCAGATGCCACACGGAATGCTCAGGGGCAGTTAGTTACCCTCGGTTTACTAAGAAGTAAAATGGGGCAAAAAATAGAACTACTTCATAGGACTCTTCAGAAAATTCAATCTTAATATAAAGTCTTTCCAAAAGCATTTGTCACAAAGTAAGCACGCGACCAATGTTAGCTATTGTCCTTATCATCACACCATATATTAGTGCTCAGTCAGACGGTCAATGAATGGTTCCCCTGCCACTGCTTCCAGCCGTAAGAAGAAGCAGTCCCCTCCCAGGTGTCCCAAAGCAAGGAGGGACTGAAGAGGGGGCAGAGTATGGTGTTTACCAAGCAGGTACATTTGGGTAAGTAACCCACTAGCCTGTCATTTGGAACTTGCATTCTAGGCTGTTCCAAAAAGGATCTGCAGGAAATCTGTGTCTTAGTTTGTGTCACTTCTAGCAAAAAGACTTCCATGAGAAGCAGCAGCAATCTCTGGAGGCCTGATATTTCAGATGGATTTACCTGGTGTTAGGTTCATACCTTCTCAGAGTCTTACATTCCTTCTCTTGGGTGGATCCTAAGTAGGGCTCCCCTATGCTTTGTCCTCTCTCCCTTCAGTTCTGAAGCAGTGCTGCTGCACCATTTTCATTCCAACTGCCCGTGGGGTCCTATTCCCAGCACAGCCCTACCTCTTGCTAAATGACAAAAGATCAAAGCTTCCGTAAAGCCACAATGAGAGGGAAAGAGAGATCAGGTTATCTGGGCCATTCACTACACACAAATGCAGGCATGTGTGCACTCACTTGTGCACATGCGCACACACATGCACACCTCTGCCAGATTATAAATTGCAAAGCCAAGCAAGCCATAAACTCTTACGAGGGTCGGGGGGCAGCGGGGAAGCCATGCCAGAGAGATAATAACAACAATGTCAAATTTCAGACAAGAGCAGGTTTGTGTGTGTGTGTGGGCTCCAGACCAAAGGTTTGGGATGGAAAAGCTGACAGCCCCTTAGAACTAAAGCAGCTCGACTGGGTGCCACTATAATAAATCAAAATCAGTTATGTAAAGTGTAAAATTATCATTTGGAAATCACTCTCTCTGAATAATTCAATCATTGACTTTCACATCAAACAACCATTTCAACCACCCACACACACGGTGCGGTCTCACACTGGTCTTAAACTCTCTTTAATTATCTGCATTAACCTATCACATTACTATTTTATTCCTATTTCATCCTGGGGGAGGGGCCAGTGATTATGATAAATCACAATGAATGAGAAGACTTTCAGCTGTCCTTCCACATGATTCCAGAGTTCCCTTGATCTGACAGTGACAGGTCTGCCTTTGTCCCAGGAAGGGACAAGGACAGATAAGCAGCCTCCCTCTTGACAAATGCATTACAGATGCCAGTCAGGACAAAAAGGCCAAAGAACCCAGCTCTGCAGCTGTGCGTGGCCACCTCCCATGCCTACATCCCAGGCCAAGCAGGGATGTCTACCTGCCCCTCTGTCTGGTGGGTGGAATATTTAGGTTCACGTACACAAGTTTACCAACAGCCTACTTCTCATATACCCCACTGAACAGCCGTTACCCTAAAATAATAATAATTTTGAAAACACACTCAGGTCTAAAGCTAACTATTTACCCCCTTAAAGAATACCTTACTGAACTACACAGGGTGAGTTTCCTATCATGTCCTTTTGGGGTGGGGCAGGAGCGCTCTGCCCCTTGCCTTAATGATCCCCACAAAATGGGGCTACACAAGAATGGATGTTAGGTGAAATATTTCATTTAGGGAGATGGGACTTCCTTCATTGCTGGTTGGGGGTTCAGCTTCCTAGTTCTGTGTATCTGGTAGGTGTCCCCCACCTCCACCTGCCCCTCCTTCCCTCCCTCCTCCTCACTTTCTAGATATTCTGATTTCCATATATTTAATAGTGAAGGAATTACCATAAAAACAAGATAAAGATGTTTCTGTACAGACACCTGATGCAA
This sequence comes from Phyllostomus discolor, assembly GCF_004126475.2. NCBI lineage: Eukaryota > Metazoa > Chordata > Mammalia > Chiroptera > Phyllostomidae > Phyllostomus > Phyllostomus discolor. Next base: position 39,591,331 of record NC_040908.2, read on the forward strand.
CATGCTGTAAGAGAGAAAGAAGAAAACAACCTAAATATTAACCACAATGCACAGGTTAAACTGTGGCACATGCATTCAATGGGATGCATTTCAACCACTGAAGGTTACATGGCATGTACCAGTAAACAATGAAAGCTGCTATTAAGAGAAGAGAAATCAGGTGAACATGTGAGTGTATGTAAACATGTTTGAGTCTATTTTTTAATATGTAAGAAATAATCAATAAATTAGGTTATATTCAAAATTCTAATAATGGTTGTATCTGTCAGGGTAGTGTTATTACAGGTGATGCTTATTTACCATGTTCTACTTTATTTCCATCTGCGTTTTCTAATCAGTCCACAAAGGAGAAGATTAGCCGAGTGGTCAAGAGCATGGACCTGGAGCCAGTCTTCCTGGAATCAAATGTAGTTCTGCCACTTTGGGATGTGACCTTGGGTGAATCACTTAACGTTCTAGTACCTCAGTTTCTTTATCAGTAAATTGGGGAAATGGTGGTACTGACCTCTAAGGACCACCGTGAGGATCAGTTGGGTTCATCTTGTGGAGTGCTTATACCAGTGGCTGGCACACAGTAAACACTATGCAAGTGCTAGCTGGGACTAAGATAATCATATATTTCTTGCATAATTAAAAAAAAACCTGGGGGCCCCAAACCAGCTGTTGGATTTCAGGCACATCCTTAGCTCTTGGCATGAGTTTCCTCCATAGTGAAATGAGTGAAAATGAGTGAAATGGATAGATGACCTCAAGGACCCATCCCCATTCTGTGACGGCATAATTCAACGGGGATGCTTCTAGTGAGCCCTGAGAGCAGCGCAGAGGGTAAAGGGGACACTTCAAAGCAGGCTGCAGCGGGGGCTGGTGGGAAGAGGGGGTGATGGGGCCCCCGGGAGAGATCAGAGCAAGCATGTGTGCCGGGCTGGGGGCGGGGGAGGCTGCGAGCACGACAGCCGAGGCGAGCTGCCTCTACACTCAACTATGTGATTAAGTGACTAGCTTCTCTTTTTCACAAAGCCAGACTCCAGCTCAAAGAACCTCGGGGACTATTTTAAAGAAAAGTTATTCCTTTGTTTTTAATTGTAATTAAGTAGGTATTTTATAATTTTTAAATGGTGCAATTTACATGTCACTTCCATGATGCGCTGGGTACCCTTCACCGGAGGGAAAGAACGTAAGTTTAAGAGGACTGCTGTGTATTATTTTGTGATTAGCAAAGTGCATTTATGCAATTGTGAATAGACTGGAGATACTGGGATATTTCAAGACTTCATTAAACATGCCAGAACCTTAACAAATTTACATGGAGCCAAAGTTTATTCATGGTAAGATTTCATTCATCCTTCTTCCCATACTTTGACAAAATGTTTAAGTTACTTTCTCATTTTATTTGTCTACTGAGTTCCCTAAGTTAGGGAAATTAGTATTGTGTGTGCGGTTTGATTTAATTAGCAATTGGGGAAATCGGCCTGGCATGTTTCATGGAAGCTTGGGGAAATTGTCAATTAGCATTGTGTTAATTGGTGTCTGCCGTCCTTTCTTTTTAGTTTTTAACCCCTTTTACCTTGTTCCCTCTTTCAGTATGTAAAATCTGGCTGTTTATTATTCTTTAAATAAAGGATTAATTGCCTGAATTCCTGCCTCTGCTCCGTGTCCTTTCTCTCCCTGAGCAGATGGGGAGTTGGGCAGGCCCGTGGTGGCGGCCTTGCCTCCTTCAGGCCCCGGTCCTCCCCGGCACAGAAGGAAGCGCTCTCTGTGCACTGCCCTGTGCCCAGCCTGATGCTTCCTCTCTGTTTCCTCAGTGCCCCGCTGATCCTCTCTGTCCACAACCACTGAAGACCCCGCCTGGCTCTCAGGAGACCTCCCACTGCTTATTTTTTCTAGAGTCTGTGGCTGACACACTAGATTTGAGCAGTTCACCATCATCTGGCCCCATCAATGCCCTCCTGGAGGGCAGGGGGGGAGTCTCTCCAAAAGCAGGAAGGAAGCTAAATTTAAGTGTCTCCAGAGAGCCAGGTTCTTTTAATCTCACTGCATTTCCAAAAGGTAGGTTTATACTAAAAAGGTTTAGATTCAGCTCCACTTGTGAGATGCAAGATGCACCTTTGTCCATCCTGTTCAACAGTGGATTTTCAGAGCCCGGCCTTGGTGGTCACTGTGGTCCTTGGACCAGCAATATTGGAATCAGCTGGGAGCCTGATAGAAATGCAGAACTGGAGGCCCCAACTAGATCTACTCAGTCAGCATCTGCAGTTAACAAACTCCCCAGGAAATTGGCAGCACATTAAATGCAAGAAGCACTGGCCTAGCACATTGTTTGGCCTGTGTTAAGCCAAAAACTTGACTCTGTGCTAGAGTGTTTGCTATACCCCAATATCTGTTGTCTTCTTTTCCATAGTCATAGAAATTGTGACTGTGCACTTAGCTGTCCAGATAAAGAATGCATTTCCCAGACTCCTTTGCAGCTAGATTTTAATTATGTGACCAAGTTCTGGCCAATCAAATGTAAGTGAAAGTTCCCAATGGTAGCTCCAGGACACTCCCTTAAGAGAGAACTAGCCTCCCACTCACCCCCTCCCAACCCTCCTCTCTATCCATCTTACTGCTTAGAAGATGGATGTGAAAAGTGAGGGCTAGAGCTCCCATCTTGGATCATGAGGATGAGGGCTATAATTTGGGGATGGCAGAGCAGAAATGTAAAATGAGACTGAGGCCCTGGGGCCTTGACAGGGCAGAGCCCCCAACTTACTGCCTCCCCCAAGTTCTAAACCTTGTTTGAGCCACTTTTCTTCAGGATGGAGGTTAGGCAGCAGGTCCTGTCGTGCATGGACAAATCTACTCCTGACTAATACAGGATCCAAAGTCCATACAACACACAGTGCCTCCCAAAGTGAAAGGAGGTAGGGTGATGAAATCACCTATGGTGTATAGAACTAGGACAGTGAGCAGAAGTTCCTTGAAGAAAGATTTTAGCTCAACACAATGCTTGCCCATAATTAAACTGTCTAGCTATGAAGTGAACTGGATACCCCACTGAGGTAGCAAACTTCCTATCACTGAAAATATTCAAACAATAGCTATAGGGCCATCTCCTTGTGCTTCTAAATGTTGCAGAGAACATTCCTGCCCTGGAATTGTAGGGGAAAAAATTGGAGAAAATTGTAGGAAAAAAAATACTCAGGGCCCAGTGGGTTTTAAATCTTAAGTGTGCCCAGTTCATTGAACCAATTCAAAAACGTCTTAGTTTCTATTTCTGCACCTTATCATGAAACTCTGTGTCATTTATTTAACCATTGCCTCTCAGTTTCATACAGGCCTTTCTACACTCTCCTCCTTACCACTGGGGGTGAGAGTCTACAAATTACACTTCACGTCCTCTCCAGTAGCTCTGCGGAAGCACTAGTAAGAGATCAGAAGGTATGGGAAAGAGAAAAGCTTCTTGCTTTTTTCTAGGACACCAGAGGCAGTCCTGGCACTGGCTGGCAGTTGCCATAGTGGCAGTGGGATATAGTCATTCGGATTCCAGCCACCTGGGAGGGTGGCAGCAACACCTCATCAGCAGCTCCTGCAGCACAGCCAAGGGCTCAGGTGCAGGCTCCAGTCCAGGAAAATTAGCACCTTCTTGATCTCTGGATATTGCCTCTTCTTTCTTCTGCTCCTTCACATCTATGTACCTTCTCCCTTTTGCTCTTCTTTCCAACACCTTTGTAACCAATTCTCAAGAGGCTTCTGTTTTCCTGGCTGGACCCTGACGGATACAATCACCAGCCCTTATGGGTGTCTCTTCTCCACTGAGGCAATCCTAGTGCATGCCAGAGGGGGATGTATATACTTGATTAGCACCTGGAATCGGTAGCACTCACCATCAGCCTTTCCTGCCCAGGCTGATTCCAGAGCTGCCATTCATCAAACACAAGCAAGACCAGAGGGCTGTAGAGTCTTCAACTTAACACCTAACAATCACAGCTGATGAGGCCACACTCTGAGACAGATCTATGGCTTCAATTTCTCACCAGTATTTTAGCTCCCCGGGCTAGCTGTCATGTAGCTGGTCTCATTGAGAGGACATTAAGGGACCCATTTTTCAGGAGTTGGCTTATGCTAACAGAACTCTATTTCCACATGATATTTATCAACAAGAAACTCTCCAATGCTCCCCCACACCCCAGCCCCCTAGCAGACTTAAGTACTAGACAGCACCTATTTTTTTAACTTTTATTGAATTTATTGGAGTAACATTGGTTAATAAAATTATATAGGTTTCAGGTGGACAATTCCACAATACATCATCTGTATGTTGTATTGTGTGTTCACCACCCCAAGTGTCCTTCCAATACATTTATTCCCCCTTTACCCTCTCTTCTACCTCCTCCCACCCCTTTCCCTCTAGTGATGACCATATTGTTGTCTGTGTCTATGAGGTTTCTTTTTCTTTGCTGGGTGAAAAAGGTAGATACCACCTATTTATAAGTGAGTAAATGAAATCCTTCTCCTTTGATAAGGAGAACAGGAAACTTTCTTTATAGGTTTTCTTCAAGAGCTCCCATGAGAGCAAGAACTCTAGAGAGGATCTCTCTGCCAGCCCTCCCTGCTCCAGCCTGGGTTCCAGAATAGGCTGGTTGGTTGGAGGGAAAGATGGGATCAGAGAGCCAAGATGAAGAAGCTTGTACATGTTTTACTCAACTCACTCCATCTCTCATTCCATAAAATACACCATCAACAGAAATACAACCACTGCACCCTTAAATCAGTCCATTGGAATAGGATAACACATTTTGGTACATTTCTTTCATTCTTCTACATGCATAAAAACTCTGATACAAGCCTACATGGGACACAGCACAGGGTCCGGAGTTAAATCCTAATGTGATCCCAGGATCTGAACTCACCCATCTCCTTTGGGAGTAGGGGGTCATGGGGGAGTTGCCTTTGAGAGAGACCAATTGAGAGAAATTTAGGAGACACTCAGTAACAATAGGGTCTGCTATGTAACATGGTCATGAATATTTAAAATATATTTATAATTTGTAGATGTAGCTTAGAACATATTTCAATAGTTCTGATGGAGAATCAGTGTGTATTTGGACAACTCTTCATAACAGGGCCAGCCTCAGCGGGTTCTGGGTCCTGGCTCAGCCAACTGGTAGAGCATGTCACTGCCCATACCCAGTCTCCAAAACACCCAGCTGCTGTCAGATGAGGACAGAGAGGGGGGCGTGGTGAGAGCCAATAACTCTGGAACTCCTGGAGAGACCTGACTCACACCTGGCTGCCACTGTTTATTGCCATGCAGCTCTCCCATCCCCCAAAGGGCTGACCACCAGGCCTCTGAGAGTACTAAGGGCTGGTAGACAATAGAGAAGGCCACAAGTGGGCAATTTCCAGGGGTCGCATTGGTAAACAACACTAAAAGTCTCCTTTACATGTTTCCCTACAAAGAATGTGTTCCTTTATTTCAGTTTATACTCCTCACCCCTTGCCTAAAAGTCTGTATAGGTTGGGGGGACAAGATTATGCATTAGACACAAGTAGCTCTAAAACTCCTGCATTGTAATCAGAGCAGTTGGTGAGTCTCTCTCTCCTCTCTCTTCCTCTTCCCCTCTCATATATATATATATATATATATATACACACACACACACATACTACACAGTATATGAATTTATAGCATCTCTATATATACACATACACTCACATCCAACATATACTGTGTGTGTATGTTTAAAGGGCAGAATGAGGAAGAGGACCCAACAAAGACAGAAAAGAACATGGTTACAGAGAGGAGGACAATCACAGTAATTAATTCATAACCAGCATCTACTACACATGCCAGGCACCTTGCTGGTACCTCCATGTGTGAGGTCTCGATATTTTTCAAATCTCTACTACCTGCATACAACCTTTACAATTCTGGTCATATCCATGTACACTCATAGTATCATTTGCTAAATGTTTTAGTTTCAATCAATTTATTTATATGTCTATTATTTTCAGAGGAAAATCTCATGGCATCATAATGCAATCATGGGTTTAATGTGCTATTTTTTGGTAAAACACATTGAAATAAAATATATAACTATAATGTTCAATGAACTGTTCACCAAACATTATCTATAATGGTACCCATAGACTCATTTGAGGCAACACCACATCATAAAATTAATTCTCTTTTTTAAGATTTTATTTATTTATTTTTAGACAGAGGGGAAAGGAGGGAGAAAGAGAGGGAGAGAAACATCAATGTGTGGTTGCTTCTCATGTACCCCCTACTGGGGACCTGGCCCACAACCCAGGCTCATGCCCTCACTGGGAATCGAACTGGTGACCTTTTGTTTCATAGGCCAGCACTCAATCCACTGAGCCACACCAGCCAGGGCTAAAATTAATTCTTCACAACTCCATGCTATATTCCAACTGTCTCCATTGTACACTAGGATAATCAAGGCTCACAGAAGTTAAATAACATGCCCAAACACAGGGAGTACAGTCACAGGAGTCAATGGAGGAGACTTTCCAGAGGGAGGGAGTAGCCAAGAGTGCTTAAGATCACAGAGAGGTCAAATTTAACCAAAAACACATAGGATCACTTTGGACTTAGAAAGTCACTAGCCCAGGTTACGAGATAAGATTGGAAAGGGGGAAGCAAGGGTGTTAAGTGGGCATTTCAGGAACTTGGGAAGAGAAAGATGGGAGGAATACAGAGTTCGTATTCAGAACATGATTGACTATAAATACAATCATGTCTATAGTTGCTTCCCAACTCAAACCTCAAAAATGTGATTGTGTTCCCATTTCTCTCTGGTGAAAACAAGGTGAGCTGAGGGCAGTTGCAACCTGAAGTATAGAAAGAACATCTCAGACTCCCCAGGAAAGAATATCAAGTGTCAGGTAGAAGCTTGAGCCAGGTGGGAGTGAAAGCCCCAGAGGAAAACCAACCACCCACATGGCCCACTGGATCCATCTCCCAACACAAGACAGCCCTGCAGGGTGAGCTGTGAAAAGGGAAGGGAAGCTGAAGTGTCCTTTCTATACTTCCTGCTACGTGAACTCACAGCAGGAAGCTTCCGTTAGCTATGAGGATAGCTGTTTTGACCAGGGATTGCAGGTCAAGGGCTGTTTTCATCTTGACAGGAGGAGAGGGTAAACTTATCTTTTCTGACTCTTTCTAGCTCTAGATTCTACTTGTAAAAGCTTAACCATGAACTATATAGCCTACCCAAACTTGACACTATATCCACTCAGTCTTCTATTTCCCAGGGTTCAACCAGGAAATTTGGGTTCCAAACACCTACTCAACAGAGTCAAAGCCTGCTTGTTTCTCAATAAATAAGAAACCATTTACAGGTCGGCAATGCAAACCAACAGAGCACACATGGGATCGTTTCCTGGGAGAGCTGGGAGCAGGTCAGACTGCACACCTGGGAAAAGGCTGGTCTAGAATAGGACTAACCTTGGACAGCAGGGGACAGCAGGGAACCTCAGGCTAGTGATGAGGGTACTTGCAAAATAATAGAGTTATAATAATAATAACAATAGAAAGATTGATGACCATAACAAATATCTGCATACCACATATCACTTCAGGAGTAATTTCATACTCATTTTCTTTTTTATTCTTAAAGATTATTTCCAACTGGATGGGCTACAAGTACATTCTGCATGCTCAAATGCATCTATCTTCTCCTCAGCCCATCTTCCCTCTACTCTGTGCTGTTAAAAACATAAACACCCTCCCAAGCCCTGGTGCACAAAGTCTGGGAACATATGATTCCAACATCCCCTCAAGTTCTGTGGCTTCTTTCTGTGTAACACTTCATGTCAGGATTTGTCTCTCTATCCACCACCAGCACCCCAAGTGCCCCTGGGACCTCTCTCCTGGACTGGAGCTGTCACTGCTCCTAACTGGCCTCTTCAACCTGGCCCATGGGTCTCAATGCACAACCACGTGAGGGGTCACAGGACTCCCCTACCCACACCACTGCCGTGGCCTCAGCATGCTCATCCCTGGAAGTCTCTTTCATCTTGACCCCCAGGACAAAATGCTAGTGCCTCTTAATGTCACATTTAATACCTTGATAGCAGTGCACAATCTTTTATCTGCATAAAAAGCTCTAAAAATGGGGGGAAATGAAACTTACTTGTTTCATTTGTTGGTAAAATTCTTCATTTGGGTATTTAAAATTTGTATTTACCTCACTTAGAATATTCTCACATTTAACTACAAAATATTTACATATTTGACTATGGCATACTTTCCCAGCCCCTACTGGGGGTATTACAAGTGATATTCAATATGCACCATAATATCTTGCTAAAATCAGAAAAATTCTGTATTCCAAAACACATATGGCCCAAAGTATTGTAGATAATGGATTTGGAGCCAGCATTAACTTGTGTTAGAGTCATTACTCTTTGTGTTTTATACCTAGTAATCAATCATTGGATCCTCTAATTGAGCATGTGTTATGCAACATGGGGCAAAAGTAGATTTACAGTTGTGAATATATGAAACACAGAGTTTATTCTTGTATTGTTATTTATTAATTATTGTATGTTTTCCATATGAACAACTATAAACCTACATTTACCCCACCCTGTATAGAAGGCAATTTTCCAAGTACTGAAGGCTTGTAACAAGTTAAAATACCTGATCTTTAACCACAAATTCTTACAGCCCTGTGTCTGAGAGACCTAAAGTAGAACCAATATGTCTCAGCCCGGTGCAGGAATCTGATGACAGAGGCACCATGGCAGACAGGGTGCTCAGAAAGAACTTTGCAGATGAAATTTACCTTACCCTGAGTGGCAAAGAAGAAACAGAAAAAGCAATAAAGGCCTTGGAAGGCAGTCCAGGTATTTGCAGGTAAGTGAGATAGTCACTACGGCTTGCCATCTAGTTGACTATACAGAACTACTAGACTCATGTAAAGTCGTAGGAGAGTTGGCCACTATTTACACAGTTATGCTTCCTAGAAAATCATTCCTTCTGCTGCTACCAATGTCCCTACCACCACTTCAGCCAAAATGTCATTTGGATCCTCAACAACATTGGGTGAGAAATCCTATTTGTTACAATTACGGTCAGGGAATGCCGGGGCTGGTGAAATATGGCTGGAGAAATAGCCAAGGTCAGATCATTAAAGGCCTAATTAGCAGGTGGTGAATCTAGAGGCAACCCTGGGGAAGTTGCTTTTTCCTTACGTGCCTCAGTTTCTCCATCTACACTGGGGGGTAAACTGCTGCTGAGGGTGACCCTCTCTAATCCACCCAAGTATTATGAGAATTCAAGGAGAATATGCATGTAAAGCCCACAGCAAATATTCAACAAGTGTTCGCTGTCATGATAGTACCATTCAAAGGGGCTTATGAGCAAAAGAGCAGCTGAAGGGTTGGGACATGGTGAGACACACTTGTGCAGCCACAGGTGTCCGTGTAAAGTCTGGCTGGAAAGGAAGGAGGCTGGAGGCAAGGAGAGCAGTTAGAAGGCTGCTAGAGTGATCCAGGAAGGAAATGAGGCAAGGCTGAACTCACAACAATGGTAGTGGGATGGCAATGTGATCTATGAATTTAATGCAATAAATATCCATGAGTCCATGCTGATATAAATAAAAACTTAGATAGCTGGATTTGGGGAAAGGGCATTTATTTCTTATAGAAGAATTCCAATTAATAAATGTGGAAGAAATAATAGAAATAGACAATAACCAGAAAGCAAATACACTGTAGTAATTGACACAGGCAAGAACCAATGACAGAGGCTACACTTAGTGGGCAAAAGTATAATAAGTAGGGGAGGGCTTGTTAGTAATGAAAAGGTGGTTCTCTACCAAAGCCGAGCAGAGGATTTCTGCCAACAATGGCTGCACTTGACCATCGAGTCAAAGGCATTGTGCACACAAGTCCAGGAAACTGGACCCATGGCATAGCTACACAACCAGCCCCAGCCCTGCCCTCTAGGACCTGCCAGTCTGCCCAACACAAACAACAGTGGTTCCAGCCAGCCTCTGAATGAAACAAAGTCAAGAACATCAGCTGTCTGTCCAACCAACTAGTATTAAGCACAGAGCCCCTTCTTCTGGCATGCAAATGGGGCAGGTGTTCTGCGGGTTTGAGTGTAACCTCCAGAGCCAGGTTGCCTAGGTTCCAATTCTACTACTCACCAGTGTGTCCCTGGGTGATTGACTTATTCATGCTGGGCCTCAGTTTTGTCATCTAAAAAATGATCCCACTGGCACCCACCTTGAAGGGTTAATCCACATAAAGGGCTTATCACGGCAAAGTCTTATGTGGGAACATTAGCAGCTAGTCTACGGTCAGCACTTGGGAACATTAGCAGTTATCTCATGTGCCCTCTTTCATCAAGATGTCTGCCTGGGAGAGACTGCTCGGAGGGAGGGACCCAGAGGACAGACGCAGCATTTGGTCTGTATCCTCACACACCTTGACCCCTGACTTAAAGGGTGCAGAGAGGCACTCCTACTGCCATCCTGAATTTGGTATAAACTTGGAAAGTGCTGATGAATCCATTTTGATCTATTTCTAATTTATACCCTGACAGGTTCCCGAAAGGACGTAAAGTGGCACAGATAAATCTAGGTAACCTCCAGTGACAGGAACCAGGACACTCAGTTCGGCCCCATCTGCCCTGAAGGTCAGCCCACCTCACCCTGTCCAAGCAGACAAGGGATGACCAGGGAGCAAACACAGGAGGGCGGTGACATCCTGCTCAGCACCACAGAGTCTGCACCCCTTCCCCAGGCCAGACTATACCCCCCCACCCTACCTGCCTGCTGCCCCCACATTGCCTGTGGCCATACCACATCTGTTCTGGCTTCTATGATCCCTAAGCAGTTGTAGGAACCAAGGATATCAAGGAAGCAAGTGGCCATCCCATAGCCTCCCCAAAAATAGAAATAATGTAACTAGATGAAATGAAATCAACAGCAGCTTTGGAGGGAGAGTGTTTATTTGTTTGTTTGTTTGTTGAATCATAGAAGAGCTGCCCAACAGTATCAAAAGAAGGGGGTAGGTACCTTGGTAGCCAGTAAGTCACACAATCCCCCCACCCCACACCCCAGCAGCTCCACTTCCCAAGGGGAGTCTGGCAGAGGAGGATAGGTGTGGGTGCCCATGGACATGTATAGTGGGATGGCCTCAGGAAGAGCTTTTTGCAGTCTAATTCATTTCTTGGGTCTACCACATAACTGGCAATATGGAATTCACCAAATTTCTAACAGTCTACATCTTGGTTTCCTCATCTATCCATGGGAATTAGAATTTCTTCACAGTGCTATTACTGGAATTTCTTCCTGCCAACATTTATGAACTCATCTTGCCAAACGAGAAAGCTACCAACTCTCTCCCCTATCCCATGAATCAAAGGGAGAGGAAGGCTCCACTGGACCCAAAATAGAAGAAAACCAGTTGCATACCCTTCATCAACACTCTCAGCAATCAATGTGGGGATTCCTGTGAGAACATAAACTCCAACAATGGTTAAAAGAGCTATGAATTCAACAGTATGCACAGATTCAGTATTTCTTCACACATCTTTGCTCCCAAGCCCCCTATTGCAATGTAAATGGAAGCAAAGTCAAAGCAAAAGTCAAGGATGTGTTCAGAAGTGAATATCCAAAACGGCAGGCAAAACTGTGCTAAGAACAGGGGCCAACCTGTGCTCAGTCCAGACAGAAAAGAACCTCATCCAGAGAAAATCCTTTCCCTCCACCCACCCTCCACACCCCTTTAACCTGACAGAGTAAAAGCCAAAGAGAATTTATGTTAAATTATTTGGAAGTATAAGAGAATTACTTTAATAAGAAGGGATCTTTGTTTCAGAGTCAATTTAACAGCCAATAGTGGGTCCTGACTCTTTTCTATAAGACTGGTATAAAGAGTGCCTCCTTCCTAGAGTGGTGGAGAGGATTAATTGAGATGATGCAGAGAGAGAATCCAGCACATTATCTGATACATAATAAGCTTTTGGTAAATATTAGATAGCATTGCTGTGTTTGTTGTTGTTATAGTTCCTATTGTTGAATTTTTACAATTAAAGTATCACAAATTAGGGAAATAGGTGGCCTAATCAAATGGTTCAGTCTTTGGGTTAGAAATCTCATTCACATAGCTAAGCATCTCCTTCTTCCCATGACAAGTGTGGCTTAATGAGACACAACCCTCATGGCTCAAGCAACACTGCCCTGGTCTTCTGACATCCCAGGCTCCCTGGGGCGTAAGAAAAGCAGAAAGCTCAAGTCAGGTGGAAAGACTGGGATTGATGATTGGAAGAGGACTGGCTGAAAAGAAAATGGAATTGGTCCAAAAGACACACACAAAAATAAAATACAAAATAAAAGGGGAGTGTGAAGAGCCCTTTAGAAGGCTCACATGCCCTGGGAGAAACCTTCAAAGGAGAGAAGAATGAGCTAACCCTTCAGACTCTTTGAAGTACTTACATGTACGGTGGAATCCCCTTGGTCCACTCCATCTTAAAATCCCGCTGAGTTAAGGGCCGCCCAACTACATGCTTTATACAGTGTGTACCTGAAAAGCCAAGAGCTCAGGCATTGCAGGGAATTTCTCTCACCATTTAATAAGGAATGCCTGGGATATTCCAGCCGAGAAGTATTTCTTAATTTCCTGTGCAATCTGAAGGCATTATCCAAGGGTTATTTTTGTTTTGTTTTATTCAGAAGTGGGGTTGCTGGAGCATTCCTCTTGGACATGTTCAGATTTGAATTAATTAGAATTCCTGTACAGTTTTCTTCGGTTATAATTATAGCTTAATTTGATTGCTTAATAGCTCTGGTTTTCGTAATGTTTAGCACCTGTTGTAAATTGCACAAGATAAATCACCTTCTACCTTCCACCATGTTTATGCCTAACTTTTGCCTTTTCCATTTCAGGTGGTGGGCTTGTGATGACAGCCACGCGCTTTGCTCATCCCTGCCCTTTCCGCCAAAGAACTCTCTTTTGCTAGGCTATTTAACCAGAGAAGAAGTGACTTTTACTTAAATGCCTCCTTAAGACTGCTAGATTTTTTAAGGGAAAAAATTGAGAGGAAAAAAGAGAATTTCAGATGTTATAAACTCGAAAGACTGACCTCTGGTATTATGTAGACTTCCACTTAAGGGTCACCTTTGATGCACTGGGTGTATGGGGGTTTTTCTCCCCCCCCTTTCCTTTCTAGGATTATTAGACAGCAGTGGAAGCCCCACATCATTAATTGATTTCTCCCATGCATTGTGCTATGATACAATTTTTCAAGGCTGTGCATAATTGTGTTCTCTGTGCCAGCGTTCTGTGTTCTGTCCTTGTCATATTGTCATTGAAGGCTGTTTCCACCCTCTGTAATTGGAGATGTTCTACTTTTGGACAAAGGTGTGGGGGCAGCTCAGGGGAACAGCGCTGACATTTACTTCATCAATTTATTTTTATTGTTCCTACATTTATTGCAGCTATAACAGCCCTTTAATAGTTATATCTCCTCCCTGTAGGGTATTCTGGTATTTGAAATTTTTTTAACTCATTTGTTCTCATAGATAACAGTAAAGTGCATTTCAGGATAACCTTTAGGTTTCAATCTCCTCTCTTCTTTTGGCTCTGAGGCAGTCTTCGCTTTAAACTTTTACTGCATTGCTAGTCTAAAGGCCAGAGCGCCAAGTTCATTCTAGCACTGGAGTAACCACAAATTAGTGGTCCTGAAAATTTCAGGGAGGTTAGTCCTAAACCAAGAGTGCAGCTATTACCGTAATTCAAAACTGGTCATCCTTTTAATGGGAGGGGGCGCTAAAGGAAGGTGAGCAGGAAGGGGAGAAAGTGAGGGGCGACAGGCAGAATCCCAGTAAATATGCACTGGGCCTCTTGTTATAATCCTGGTCAAATAGGGGTTGTAATTAAATCTTTATGACTGATGAAGCATCACACTGAACCAATTCTGAGTCTGCCCCTCATGGCCAAAGGCACAGGGCACAATGAAGAGTTCTTCTTAATTGCTCTTGTCTTTGGATACTGTGACCCTCCATCCCAGTCTTTACCTGCAAGCCTACTTCATCTACTTTTTTCCCCAGCCCTATAGAAACAATAAATACTGATTCCGTCTGCTTTGCTACCACCATCTTTGTGGTTGAGGAAACATTTCTATGGACAAGAAACATTTCCATGATTATTTTTAAGAGCATGACACTAAGCCACTTTATAACAGTTTGTGCTCCAGTTGCCAGCTTTACAACAAGGATTTCCTCTGAACAGTACCTAGGCACATTTCAAATGGGAGTCTATTCTTGTTACTATCCACCAATTTCTCCGACAGGGTCACTACCACACCGTTTCCTAACAGTATTATCAGAACCTACCAGAAATTGCTGCCTTCGTCTCCTCAGAGAGGGCTAAACACCTTGTCAATGATCATAGTGCCAAATGATTAGCCAAAAAAGGGCTCCAAATCCCACACTGCTTCCAGCACCAGTGCCTTTCTCCCCTCACTACTAACATGAACATCAACCTGGGAAACAGCATTTCTTGTGCAACCAGTTGCCACCATTTATAAACAAGAAGGTTGTTCCACACCACACAAATTTTCAAGACCCCCATTACAGTAGGGTGGGTCTAGTAAGTCCCTGATCAAAGCAGAAAGAGACTGAGTGGACACAGTAGGTGACCCTGGTCCCCACACCAGGATCTCTCACAGGAGTACAGAAGGGGAACAGCAGGTCCAGGACATGCTGCTGAAGCTTCTAGAGCCAGGGAAGCCTCTATTGCAGGGGATCCTGCTGGCAGGCTCTGCTGAAAGGTAACCCTTGCCTCCCCAGTGGCCACTCCCCCCACGCCCCCATATCTTTTCAATTTTCTACCCCCTCACACCACTTACCTTACACACAGATTCTTCTCAGAAGACTCATCTACTGCCATGTTCGTACATCAATTAAACCTTCAGAAAGGGAAAATGTAAAATGAAGAAATAAATCAAGTATACAAAACCAAGAGGGACAAACATCACAGACTATCTTTATCCTGGAATCCTAGCCTGGGCAGGAAAGCTGTAGCAGTGTACAGTTCCAGGCCTCTGCTTCCCAATAGTGCTGGAAAGAAAAAAAAAAAACAACACTGCCATCTCAGAATGATGCTGCCAAGTTTTTGATGAGGACAGGATGTTTAGAGGATCGATTGGGATTTTTATAATTATTATTATTATTCCAGTTAGACTTTATCCCTCAATAGCTAGAGAAAGATACCACCAATGGAGCATTCATCCAGATGAAAATATTTTCATATTCCTCCTTTATAGATCTGGCTCAAAATTCCAGGTCTTGCTTATTCCGATTCCTGACTCTTTTCCTCAACTTGGTAGACTTACAAAGAAAAATCATGACAGGCTACCACACCGTAGTTTGAGCCCCGTTGGACTTACAGAACATACCCAATGCCCTGGTAGGGCCAGAGGTGGCTGACATTCTAATTTCTTTGTCCAATAGCAAGAGTCATGATGTACCAGTCATCACCTAAACCATGCATGTAAATTAGAGGCACTAACCAGCTATAAGTTTCACTATCCACAGACAACTTACTTTCAAGGATGCTAGGGCTTAATTAAGATTAGAGTTGCCAGACTCTAAAACTGCTGTGAGTTAACTTTGGTCCATTTTGCTTTTACATATGCATATGCATCTCCATTAATCAACATGCTGGCCACCACTAATGAGATTAAGTTTGACAAAGGTGGCATTCTAACAAGGAAGAAGACCTTGCAGAAGGGGAGGAGTGTTTTTAGACTCAGAGATGATCCCTGAAGGTCAAGTGTGCCCAAGGTGGCCTCCTGAGTAGCAAACCAAAGATGGCATGAAAGAACACAGGGAACAGAAGGAGGGAGCTCTGTTCCACTCCTTCAGATCTGAAACCACAATGCCAATCAACAGCAGGACACAGCAAGGCCAGGCAGAAGGGAAGCCCCCTGGAATAGAGACCCACCATTGGGAGGCCCCATCACGTTGTTCTCTAGCCAGCTGTTGAATAGCCCTTAGCAAGGGCATGCAAAAGAAATGGAAGGGCTGTGTCAGCTGGTAAGAGACCTTCCATGCCAACCCCATCCCCCTTCCATTGGTATTACAGGGAGAGCTGTAACGTAGGGTGGGCGATGAATAAATTGACAGGTGCCCAGAGTGGAACTGCTCTTATGCCCCAGTTCATGGTGCACATCACGTTGGCACATGCAAGGTCCCCTCATTTAATCGTTTCTTCCTCCCCTCATTTTTCTTCTCAGTCTCCACCTCCCCCAGCTACAGCAGGTGCACACTATGTTTCAACCTTCATCTTGTACCTGGATTCTGGGGGGTTGATTCAGAAGTGATGCCATGTCCATTTGCCACTTGGTTCTTCAGACTGACTTTAAGCTACGCTTTTCATTTTGTTTAGGCCTGCCCTAGCAGACAGTCTTGCAGATATCAAGAATTTTATATCTGTTGACCTAACAAAGAAAATTCAGTGGTGCATTTCAAGGACTATATGAAAGCACATTTACGTGGCCATGTGTGGCTGTGCAGATTATCTTCGTGATAATCTGTCTGGATTTGAAGAGTGAAGAACCTGAGCAACTGGATGTGGTGGTGCTGTTAACAGGCTTTCTGAAGCCCATCACTATTGATATGGCTATTGTTCTGTTGATATCAATACAATTTTTAGATTTTAGCTATTTTTTTCATTTCAAAGATACACACGGTTATTATAAACAAAACTGAAAGAGTTCGGAAGGGCAAAATGCTGAAAGTTAAAGCACCCTTCTTCCCTCACCAGCACTGCTCCCATCCTGCTCCCATTGGCAAATACCATGAACTCTCCCTTGTCTATATTCCCCTCTAAAACTGTGTTACACATGCAAGCATACATACAAATATCTTTATACAAGGAAGTTAATATTATATAAACTGTTTTTCTAATGTTTCTCTTAACAAATTTTAAGGTATCATTATTTATTTAACCATTCCCCTACTGATGAAAATTTAGGTTGTTTCCAATTTTTTCTATTATAAGTAATGTTGCATGTTAAATGTTCATTTATACACACACACACACACACACACACACAAATGTATGTAGAATACTACTAGAAGTGGCATTTGTGAGTCACTAGGAATGCACACTTTGAACTTGGATAGGTACTATCAAACTGCCTTTTTTAAAAAATAGTACCAATTACATACCCACCAACAATGTTTGAGAGCTCATTACCTGACACCCGGCAAACACCAGGCATTATGAGATTCTTGAAACTACCAATCAGAAAAGTGAAAATGATATAAGGTTTAACCTACTTTTTTCTTTAAAAAAAAAAGATGTCTTTTCCTTTGAAATACCTATTCCTGGGTTTTACCTATTTTCCTACTGGATACTTGTCTTTTTATTGATTTGGAAGAGCTCTTTGCATATTAAGGAAATATATGTTTTAAAAGATTTTCCCCAGTTAATCATTTTTTATTTTTGCTATGGTATTTTGGTATGTAGACTCTATCATGTTTTACTTCCTATGTTTATGATATCTGCCACAAATAATTTTCAGATTCTATGTTACCAATTTTAATAGTTCCCATGGTTCCCATACTTAGAAATGTCTGCCCTACTTGAATATTATTAAAAATCTCATTCTTTTTTTGTGATTATACTTTTATGATTTACTTTTTCTTTTTACACTTAGGAATCCAGATTTATTTATTTTTCCAAATGACTTGCCAGATGTCTCAATACCATTTATTGAAAATATATATCAATCACCCATTGCTCTGCAATGCCACCTTTACAATTTAATAATGTCTCATGTATTTGTGGCTGTATTTCTGGACTTTCTATTTTGTTCCATTGCTTTGTCTAATTTTTTTTCCTAAACTAGTATCATACTATTTTATTACTACAGCTTTGCAACATATTTTTGATCTGGTAGAGTGCCCTTTTAAAAATTGGAGTTTATAAAAGGCACAAAACTGTCAGGATCTCATCCTAGGCCAGAGATTTTTCCTTTCTTGAAGGATATTTATACAAAGAATTTATTTTTAAAAAATGTACCATCTATCAACTCAAAAATATATTTAATAAGAATTTACTATATTAGTAGCTAGGAGAATTTCTAGAAAAAGGTAAAGCCAAGACTCCAATTTAAAGGAATTATTTAGGTAAGAAGGCACCAGAACACGCCTGCCAGGGCAGTTAAAACAAAAACCCCTGTGGGTCCAAGTGATCAGAGAAGGCTTCACAGGAATGATGATAGACAGACATAAGTTCTCACAGAGACCTTGAACTGTCACAAATTAAGAAGGGCTCTGTCCCCCGGGGAACTGCTTACAAGCTGTGTATTTTGGGCTAATAATAAAACCTGACATTTATTGAGTTCTTACTGTTTACCGGGCATTGCTCTAAGGGTGCTACATGCATCAGTTCATCCAAACTTACAAGTCTATGAAAAAAGTACATACTTTCAGTTGGCCTATTTTATAGATGAGTGAATTAAATCGCTTGCCCAAAGTTGCCAAGCTACTAAGTGACAGAACAGAATTTGAACCCAGGCTGTCTGGCTTCAGAATGCCCGTTCTTAATCATTGCACTTCACAACTTCCCAAGCCAGCAAGTGGGCTCGATCCAAGCACCAGCCCTGCCGGAAGCACTCCCGCAGATGATAAAATGGTTAAGGGTGACAGGCTGCCCTGCCAGCACAGCAAGGAGCCCCTACGTTCAGCTGGCAGACGCACAAGCTGGATAGAAAGCCTGAACTTCCTGAAAGGATGGAGGCACCTGGAACGCTGGCCCCCTAGCCAGAGCCTGCAGTTCATTCCCATCAGCGCTTGCAGCTCCTCTCCCGCAGAGGAGGCCAACAGTTCATGCTCCTGCTCACTCTTTGGGCCTCCGGTGCAGTCTGGTCACCTGGGTGACCCCTGCCCACCTGGGACCAGGGTGGCCTCTGTCTGACCTCATCCCGGGCTGACAGCTGGCGTCGCACTCATCCAGACAGCCGGCACTGAGTCGGACAGAGTATTGTCTCCTGTCCTGCCTTACAAATGGGGGAGAGAGAGACCAGGCCCCTCCTGTTCAGCCGTGGCCTCTGAGAGGGGCAGGTCCCTGGAATTAAGAAGGCAGGAGACAAACAAAATGCCAGCTGCAAGTATTTCTGACTTTAAGAGAGAAGCAGGGACGATGGCCTCCTGAAGTCCGGTGCCAGGAATTGTTGGAAACAAAAGGCCCTCTGGTAGGCAGGGTCAGACTAGTGCACAAAGCCCCATTGTTAGGCTACACTAGCGGTTTTCCAACTTTTCTTATTAAGCCATGGAACTGTTTATGACCCTCAGCCATGCCCTGGACGTCTGGAAGGGCTTTCAGGTAGAGCCCATTACCAGGAAGAAAACAATGGCACTCTGAACCCACTGCAAGTAGACAACATGGAGACAATCGTGCAAAATGTCAATTTTCCCATTGAGTCACTTTTCATTCCTCCCAGCAGCTGTCTCAGATGCTCTCTGGCAGTCCCTTCCCTCTGATCTTCCTCACTCCTCTCAGTGTACCCCTAAACTGAAAACTGGTGCAGTCCAGGCAGCTCACCAGGTAACATGGACCCTTGCTCCTGGCTCCATTCTGGAAGGGCAAGACTGGGTCCTTACCCTGACCGTCACAGTCTCTCAGATTCTTCACAGCCACCTAAACCCTCCTCTTCCTAATACTGACAGTCTCTCAATAGCAGAACTGCCATAGGATACGCTCCCAACAAATCTCTACCTCTTATCCATCATTCTCTCCCTACAGAGAGGAGGAAGAAAAGGGAAGAAAGAGACAGGGAAACAGAAATCCTGCCCTTGCCCCATTATTTTTTCAAAGAATAGCCGATGCAGGAAGTAGGTACTGTAATACTACTGTGGTCCAAGCAGCGGCTGGACTTCACTCTCTCAGCCTTTGAGGCTAGGATAAAAGTGAAAAAATGCATATGCATATTTCGCATCCATATCAAAAGGTGCAAGAGCCTTCCACAAATTCAACGATCTCAGGTTAAGAACCTCAGGCCCAGCTTTCAAGCTATCCTGCACCATTCTGCAGTACATTCCAGAGACAGCTAGGGTCTCATCAAGCCTGTTTTCTCTTCTGGGCAAACAGCTGAAGGGAAACATACGTTTCCCAGTCCCTTTGCACATTAATGGAAATGAATGCAACTCCATTAGTACCTTCTTCTAAGGATGTGAGCAGAAGTGATTCTTGCCAAAAGATGTGAGCAGAAGTGATGTGTCCTTTTGGTTTGGAGGCAGTTAAGAGCAGGTGTATCTTCTCCATGCCCTCTCCTCCACGGTCTGCCAGCTGGATGACTCCAGGGACACTCTGAAGCCACATATTGAAGATGACTGTGCCTTTACACCAAAGGAGCTCAGGCCCCTGAATGACAACATGGAACAGAAACACCTCCTCCCCACAAAGTCTCTGCAGGCCTGTGATGTGAGCTAGAAATGAAGTTTTATCGTGATAGGCCACTGAGTTTTGGGGGCCATCCATGACAATAGCTGGCAAAATTACCCTAAAACAGGGCTTCTTCATACAGATTGCCAGCCCAAACAATGCCTTTTCATGCTGCCTTTCACCTAGACAAGTGGTTCTCAGCCCTGGCTGAACATTAGAATCACCAAAGGTCCTTGTAGAAAAAGGGGAGGTGGGCAGCCGTAGAGCCTGGGCATCACAAACTTTTAAAAGCTTCTTGGCAATGTTTGCTCACTCCCTTAGGATGAGTCTGGCAACAAAAGAGAGGAGCTTTCACAGTTCCCTCAGAGGCAGTTAGGAACTCACACAGGGCGATGCTCCTTCTTCACTTGGGCTCCTCTAGGAGGTCAGGAAGAGAGCTAAGCCCACCTCTACCATGCCAACCCCTACCGTTGGCTGCCATGCTCAGGGAGACCTCAGGAGCTCAACACTGACACTGCTGAACACCCACTCTGTGCTGGACTCCGTGCTGAACACTTTACGCCCAGGACCTCATTTCAGCTTCGCGGCCCAACTTAGAAGGAGGTACTAGTCCTCTGTCCACCCATTTTAACCCAAAAAGATTATGTAACTGTCCCCAGATTACACAGCTAGAAAAGAGCTCTCAGTCCTAATACTTCTAACTTGTCATTACTTTTCCAACTTGCCAAATCACCTTTTCAAAGACAGATGCTCCTGGGTTATCAGCTCTCAGCGCATGTGGAATTGGTTAGAACTCCCCTGAGAACAAGAGCCCTCAAGGAAGTTATGGTGGGCACCTGTGGAAGGAAAGGGCTACTGGCTGCACAGGCGAGAGGCCAGAAGGCAGATTCTGCCTACCTGACCCTTGACCGAGAGCTGGCCTGGCCTTGACATTCAGAATCATCTCACTGCCCACCTTTTCACTGAGCTGCCCTTCTCTGCAGGCAACAATCCTACATGACTACATGGCTACAGCATGGGTGGCAGAGGGATTCAGTGCTCAGCCCAGATTTATGGCAAGCCTAGGGCGAGAGGGGGAACTTTGGGTGGGTGGTACTCCCATCAACCCCTGCTCACCTAGTAGCGCACGCTGACTACAGGGCTGAGACTATGACCTCCCACAGAAGCCAGTCTCTGTCTGAGTCATGCAGCTTCTCCCAGCCTCCCCATGCCCTGGCCAAGGCTTAGGCTCACCAGTCTGTAAAGCTGGGGGTGCGGTTTGAAACACAGAAAGAGAACTGGCACCTACCCCTTATAAAGGTCTTCGTTGAGTAAGTCTCTCCAGGTATCCATCCGGACAGCAATCGGGTAACGCAGGCCTTCCCTACATCCTAGCCTGGAGGCTCGGTGGGGGCGGTGCTTTGCGCTGGGGCGGGGCTTTGTGCGTGAGGGCGGGGCTTTGTGCATTCTGGGGAATTTGCACATGGAAGCGGAGCTTGCGCTTATGGAAGTCATGGCATAGAGGCGCGCACAGTCCCTTCCACGCCAGACCTTCCTGTTCTCTGGCCTTACTGAGAAGGTTTGGACACTTTTGGTCTTTAAATCCATTTCGCACGTTATTACCCATTACTTTATGCAATTTTTTAAAATCTATAATTTATGAAAGCTGTCATTCGATAGGGTTTTTACTCTCCCGGGCTGGAACTTCTTCTAAAGTACTTCTCAGTAGGCAGCGAATCACTTTGATTACCATGTGATTAGTTTGTTCAACTGATGGCCTTTCTTCTCAAAGATATTCATTGTGTCTTCTGCCTCCTATGCAGTTCTTAAGAATTTAAATGAGCCATTTTATTTCTTCCCTAGCCCCACTCTTCGGCCTCCCCTTTGAGTGCGCCTAATAAACAGCGGCACGGTTTCTGAGGGCCCCCTCTAATGGGGAATTTTATGTTGTTTCTGACATTGTTTGTTGTGCTTCCCACAAGACCGAATGCTACTAAAGACTGAGAGACAGTGACATAAATGTCAGGGAAACGCCTCGGTAGTGTCAAGCCTAATTAGACACTTGCACTTGGGGGACAACGACGGATACCATAAAACTCAGAGCTCATCCTCTCTCCGCACACTCCTGCAGTCTGGCTGATGGGGCAGGGCGGGAGAGAAGGCCCAGGAACAGGATAAAAGGGGATGGAGAACTGTTTCGCTGAGATGCTGAACTCGATTTTAACGCATCGTGTTCCTTTTAGGTCAGTCACTCTCGCCCTGGGAGTACCCACAGGCAAACCCATTGTGTGCATTAGGCACTGTAGGCACAGTGCCCAGGGATGGTGGGGTGTCAAGGGCCAAGAATGTTGGAAAAGAAAAAACATTTGGCTCCAAATAATAAAACAGAAACTGTGAAATGAAAATGATTGTCAAAATAATTAACAAGGCAAGTCACAAAAATTATTTTACAGCAAAACAGTGTGTGTGCACACACACAGTGAAATGGACATGCATTTTGAAGATGACTGTAATGGGGGTTGAAGCTTCCAAAAGTAAGAGTGCCTTCAGCTCATGAAGGTCCTAACCTGGCCACATCTACTGATCCAGATGGTCAAGGCCAACTGCACGCAAGAAAGAGCGTGTGAGATGTGTCTGGTTGTTCTGTCACCCTTTCTGCAGCCTGTGCTCTTCCCCAGGTGTATACAGAGAAGCAAAAGGCCTATTTTTGCCCATGGGGAGATACTATATCCACAGATGAGATAATGTGTGTGAAAAGGCACGTTGTAAACTCTCAAGTGCAATGTGAATTATATATCTTATTATGTATATGACACATTCTGTTTATCCACCTGTGTAGAGATACTGAAGTCATTTTGGAGAAATCCATGTTCAGTCATTTTCTACTCTCAACTTTTACCCAAATAGTCCTCTGCTAAGTTGAATCTGCTTGTACATAAATATTCCAAATCCTCTTCAGTCACACTTTAGAATCCCACTGAGGTACTGAGAACATTAGTCACCACAAAACAGCACTTGGAGAAAGCCAAAACCATTGGACAACTTACCTGAAGAACTTCCTTAATGAAAGAAGGAGAGGGCTCAGGTTCATGTCCTGTCAAGGCCTGGATTCCCAAAACTATTAGTACAGGTTCTGGGCATTTGGGCAAGACAAAGGGTCTGTTTTCTTTAGTGGTATAGCAAGTTTAAGCTTTTCCAAAGAGTTTCAGCATTGTTTCAATTTTTGTCTCAAAATAAACCAATGAAGAAAATAAAATAATTATTATTAAACCCCATTTGACTGATGCAGAAAATGAGATGAAGCAGACTCAAGTGGACTGCCCAAGATCAGCCTGACTGGCCAGAGTGAAGGAACTCAGCTTTCCTGGCACATTCTAGAATTCCTTTCACCATGTGTCTAGCTAAGTCTCTGGTGCCAAGAGCAGCTAGAGACCCTCTTCCTTAGGAGATTACCAAGCCCAGGGTTGACCACTCCTGAGATAAGCAGAATTATTTTATGAGTAAATATTCGCCATTAATTTCCCCCATCAGACCTTTCCTGTAATATGCACTTGTCTAGCTGACCAAGATATTTTTCCATAGACCTCCCTGTTCTCCCTCAAACACACATCTAAAATATAAACTAACCCAGGCACATCAATGTAGCTTTTTTTCAAAGCCCATTCTTTAAGTGCCTAACTTCTAGGGTTGGCAAATTTAAGGGCGGGGGTGAGGGGAGGAAGGAAGGAAAGCTGGAAGGAAGGAGGGAAGGAAGGGAGGAAGGAAGGGAGGGAGAGAGAGAGAGAGAGAGAGAGAGAGAGAGAGAGAAAGAAAGAAAGAAAGAAAGAAAGAAAGAAAGAAAGAAAGAAAGAAAGAGAAGAAAGAAAGAAAGGAAGGAAGGAACCCAGTTAAGTTTTAATTTAATGTAATTTACCCAGTTTAATTTAATGTAATTTACCCAGTTTAAATTTTAATTTAATTTACTGTAAATAACAATTACAATATGTATATCCAAGGCAACATTTGGTATATACTTATACTAAAAAATTTTTTTTCATTTTTTATTTCATTGCACAAAACTAGTTGCCCAAATGGAATCAGAGTCTATAAATCTTCTAATCCAAAAATCATATGCTCTCTTCCAGGCTTAAACATATATTTATGTCCTACTTGCAATCAGCTTCAAAGGTGAGAAGTCTGAACTCACCTGCTTAATTGCTGAAGAATCTGAGGATGATGGAAAAGTTATTCTTGACTCCCATGAGATTACACCAAAAGTAACCAATACCAGAAGAAACTTAATCTACATATGCATGCAGAATTCAGAAACCTTACTGGGAACTTCACAATTGTCATACCCAGGAGGCTGTGTGCACAGGTATGAATCCCAGTGGCTTTGAATAGGGTCATTTCTCTGCATCCTTCCAAACCCCCTGCTTCTCTGCCACCATGAACCCTCCCAGAACAAGCTTGGTGCCCTTGTTCGCACATAGTAGGCTCAATCCTTATTTATGGGAAGAATAAAATGTAATATATATCAAAAGCTGTATTTCCAATAGGTTAGCTCAAGTTGGATAAAACTGTGAAGAGTCAGAAAAGAGAAAGTTCTGGAGAAAGGCAGCACTGCTTCCTTTTGGAGACTGAATCTCCTTGAGGACCAAAGAGAAGGGAAATCTAGTGCCCCAAAACAAGCAAACAAAACATCGACAAGGCAAACACAAGCTTTCTCCTCATAATACTGCTTGAATGAGCACGCACTAATCCACCTCAACCGCACAGAGGTGTAGGTGTCCCTGCAGAAGAGAGATACCCCCAAGGAGAAGTGAAGAGATCATGGGCTCATCATTACTTTGTACAACAGGGTTGGGGGTGGCTACAGGGGGCAGCAGCCTTTCAGAAGCATGTTGCTGAAACTCCACCCAAGCAGAAAGGCAGCTTTCTTTGCCTGTTTTTAATCCTATAGGGTTTGTTTTAGGATGAGGGCTCCTGAGAGCAAAAGAAGAAAGACACTTTATTTCTTTATTAGTTATATTTAGTATGTTACAATGCATTTATAGCTCATGGCTCCTACCAACTACATCTCAAGAGACAGTTTTTGAGGTCATGTAGAGAACTGTGGGGAGAGGCAGGAAACTACTAGGGAGTTGGTTACAGGAGTATAGGATAGGGAATGGAAGGTTCTAGAGATGTCATCCTTACTTCAGCCCACCTTGTCACTAGCCACTGGCAAGGTAAGCTGAACCTGGACGGGGAAGGAACAAACAGAAAAGCAGTCTGAGCTGGGGGCTAGCCAGGCTATGGTAACCGCATTGGCTCTTGGGTGAGCTGCTCCCCACAGGACAAATACAGATACAGGACCTGCCTTCATGGATTGGAGTCCAGAGGGAAGACAGACATGTCCAAGTCAAATTCACACTGTGCAGCAAAGAACACAGGGTGACCGGTAAGCAAACTAAACACATGCACAGGGACTCAGCCAAGCAGTGACAACAACAGAAGAGACAGAGAAATATTTTTGAAAGAATTTTGTATTGGACTTTTCTCTAAAAAAATGGAAAAATAGAGAAAAATCAAAACTTTGTTAAACTTCTTTACAGTATACAGTTGAGAGCATAGATCCTGGAGCAATCCTGCCTGTATTGGAAGCTCTGCCATTTACTAGCTTTGTGACCTCGGACAAGTTACTTAAACATTCTGGGCCTCAATTTCCTCATCTATAAAATGGGATAGCATAGAGTATATTATGTAATTATTAATTGTTGTAAAAATTAAATGAGTTTTAAGATATGTGAAGCACCAGAGCCTGGTATATAACAAGTACTCAATAAGTGTTAGCTATTATTACTATGACATCTATAGTTCAGTATTGTTTTTATTTTAGAATGCATATCAAACAAAGATACCTTAATCCAGTCCCGGTTTAAAGTCTCCAAAGTCTTAATATGGCCCGATGATGATGAATACTATAGCAGAAGCATGCCTGGGACGGTAGAGGTGAGATGTCCCTGGAAGGATCTCCTCACTCAGACTGAAGAAGAATAGTCAGGAGGCCTTCCTGTAGGAACTCTCTAAGCTAGGTTCTGAAGAGTTGTTCAGGTAAAGGGAAGTGTTGTTTGCACATGGCTCAGATGCCAGAAGTGGAAAAAGATAGACATATGAGGGCAGACAGCAAGAATGGGGCAGTAGAGTCCATGAGAGGCAGCTGCCCCAGCACAGGCAACAGGTTGTGCCTTGATACCTGGTGGTAGAGTGCTGAGGGAGAGTGGATCCAGCTTTAGGAGAGAGTCCCCTGACTGGGAGAACTGACAGGACTTAGTAATTCATTGGTTGTGAAGATTAGGTGGAAATTGACTTCTTTCCAACTGTTGGTTTGGAAAACTGCAAAGATGTTGACACCATTTGCTGAAACAGGAAACATAGGAAGAGGAGATGAGTTGGGGGCAGGAAGGGTAAAAGGGGTGGGGAGAATGCTGGAATGAGCTAAGGTCATGACCTCCATTTGGAACCATTTACCTTTGGTATTTCTATAAAACAGCTAAGTGTGAATACTGGTATGTAATTGGATATACAGAGAAAATAATTTAAAAACTCAATAGCCTTCCCTTATATTATATAGAATTCCTCTGTGGAATGAATTGTTCCATACAACTTTTACAATTCCCCTGAGATAAGAACAAGTATGAATATATATAGCACTTGCTGTGCTAAGCATTTTGCATACATTAACTCATAATCCTTACACTAACCCTAAGAGGTACCTACCATTAGTAACCCATTTTACAGTTAAAGACACTAAGGCTTAGAGCCAAAGTTTAAGGAGTTTTACAACATCACACTGCTGATAAGAAGCACATCTCCATGGTCTGTTTTCCCTTTTGACAGATGCAGAAACAGAAGGTCAAGTAAGATAAGGGAGGTGTACAAGGGCACAGAAATAGGAAGTTGTAGGGCCAGTTCTGGCACCCAGATCTGCTACTTGAGAAGTATGATGCTCTTTGCTTCACCACCTCATGGATTCATGCTGTAGAAGTCTGCTGTTTGCGCAGGGCTGGAGTGAAAAGATTCTAGACATAGGGCCAACCAGTAGCCATGTTCAAACAAGGCCAGAACTGCTTATTTCCCTGTGCAGCCTCATAAGAGTAAGGCACTACCTACCTACCTGTTTCTATTGATGATGATGATGAAGATGACAATAGCAATGACAGTTGGAGGCTGGACACTGCTGAGAATGAAGTCCCACTGGTGCTGATACTTTAATTAAGACCCAAAGACCTTCCCTGACCAGTATAGCTCAGTTGGTTGGGCATCATCCCGCAAAGCAAAAGGTTGGAATCCTAGTTAGGCCTCACACCTGGTTGTGGATTCAGTTCTCAGTCAGGATGCATACAAGAGGCAGCCAGTCAATGTTTCTCTCTTACACTGATGTTCCTCTCCCTCTCCTTCTCCCTCCCTTCCCCTCACTCTAAAAATAAATAAATAAAATTTTTTAAAAAAGAACACCTTCATGACCCTTGGGTTCTTGAGGACAAACTTGGGTCTAAGCATTATCTTTTCTCTCTAGATTATTCAAGAAGGGAACTTGGGCAATTGTGTTTGAGCTCGTTCATTCAACAAATCATACAAGGACTGAGTAGCTATTGTCCAGCGCTGTGCTAGGTACACAGAACACAGCGATGAACAAAACAATCATACTTCCTGCTCTCGTGAACTTCATAGTCGTAAATACCCTAGCTAGCCACGCCCACTGGTTGGATGGTGAGCAGGCATCCCTACCTGAAAGCTGACCCCAACAAGCTGGCTTTTGTGGGTGTTGTTGGGTCACACTGATGGAGGAGACACAAAGAACCCAGCTGTGGGCTAGGCCTGCTGGAAGGCTTGGGAAACTCATCCAGCTTCTCTTGCTTTGATGTAAAATGGGTGGAAGGGCAGGGGAGAAGCCTTAGATCCATGGTTTTCAAATTCCTTTTAAGCTACATTATTCACTCTATTCACTAACAAATGTTTACTTAGACACAGACTTTATGCAAATTACGTGAACAACAGGAATGCAGGTCAGGCCTCTGGGAGCTTGAGATCTAGTGGGAATCTTCTGCCAAACTCTACCATATGAAAGAGATAAAAATGGAGCTAACCCTGAGGTCGTCTGGGACTCTACAAAACACAGTTAAAACACACACATACATAGACTAGCTAGTTTCTCAGGTCTCCTCCTGTGCTAAGATTCTTGAGTTCTTTTCTCCCAAGCTGGGGCAACAACTCGCTCAGCATGCCTATCTCCGGTCCTACATCAACTGAATATTTTCTGTAATTTTGCCCAACAAGCCCCACACACTCAAGCTTGTCAAGGTACTGCTGATTTGCTCCATTGGTCTGTTTTAGGGTAGCCAGCCATTTACATGAGACTCTCAAAAGGTCTAGTTCAAACCAGAGAGGGACGGGAAGGCCATATTTTCATCTGGAGGCAGAAGGATTTTCATGCATTACTCCCCAAGCACGGAGCGAGTGCTGGAGAGGCTGCAATGCGTGTGAGCCAAAGCAAGACAAGGGGCACAGTTGTGAGTTGCTTCTTCCCAGAGAATCCTTTTTTTTTAAAAAAAAGGGAATGAAGAAAGCCTAGCTCCCCTATTCCCGTGCTAGTTTTGCAAAACAAACAAGAGCATATAATTTTCATTCATTGGTTTTGTCTTTCCCTTCGAAGGAAATCTCTTCGTCCTCCCAGGAAGATCCATTTGAGGGTGACTGCGCACTGTCTGTCCACTTGGTGAGCAGGGACTTGACTTTTTTTTTCCTTTCTCACACCATTCTGTGCCAGCATGAGCCTGACCGCTTCCAGATGAAATGCTGCCTTTACCAGAACGAAATGTTTGCGAGAAGGTCTTTAATGAACTGAAAACGTTAATTTGAAAAGTCTCCTCTGTGGAAAGAGTGAGGCTTGGAGAGGGAAGGAAATGACACACAGCCTGTGGACTGGCAGACGGCTGGTTTCTCTCAAGTGTTTTAAAGAGGGGAGACGGAGAGTGGGCTGCTGTCGGTGGGGATCCCACGTGGACCCTCTGCTGGAGGGCAAGACCCACACGGCCAGTCTGAGCTGCCTTCGCACACTCACCTTTGTTTTGCAGTTTCAGACCTCTCCATACACAGCCTTCCCCCTCAGAGAAACAGCGCACAGTCCCCGGGCTCCTTCCCCACCACCAGGAATTCCAGCAAATGCCCCACTGGCAGAATTTCAAAGGTAATCTCAATGAGAAAGATGTTCATGGTAACAGGAACAATCACCACCAACACTGCCATTTTTTTAATCAGGTGTTCTCCCCCACCCTCTCAGCGCCACCCATGCTGCACACGGAAGGAGAAAACATGAAAGTTACAGACTCTGCTAAGAATGCTGATTATAAGTCATCGGGCAGATATAATTACAGGAATTGCTCTCCCCAGCCAAGCTGATATTTATTTCAGCCGCTCTGACCCTTCATGAGGATCTTGCTACCACCCCACCCCCAACTCTCAACCCCCACCCCACCCCCAAAGGGCTTTTCTAACCGAAAGCAAACCCAAGCCAAGTCCTGCTCGCACTCTCGGCCAGGTGCCAGGAAAAGTGTAAATTTTCGTGAGCTCCGGCTATTTTGCCAGAAGTCTGCAGTGTGTCTGGACACGAATGGCTGTTCTCTTTTGTGGGGCCTGGCCTGAGCACCGGGAAGTTCTGAAAGCAGCACATGGAGGGATCGGGTGACCAGAAAAAGGGGTGAAAGCAGCCTGTCTGCCTTATGTGAGGCTCTCTGGGGTGTCCTGCCTGCACCCAGAGTCAGTCACTTTATTGCCCTTCAGAAAAAATAATGTAATCTTTCCAGACTCAGTATTCCCATCATGTGCTGACTTCGTTCCCAAGGGCAGTGTCCCAACTCCTCACCAGGACTCCACCTCTCATAATGGAAATTAAACCAGTTAAGTTGAGAGAGAGAGAAAGAGAGAGGGCACATGTGCACCCCTGTGTGAGTTTGCATGTGTATGTGTACATGTGTGAGAGAACACATGTATGCTTGCATGTACGGATGTGCATGGGTGAGTGCATATGTGTGCATGTGTATGTGTGAGAGAGAGAGAAGGGGAGAGAGGCTGACTTTAAGCACAGGCTCAGCTAACTAGTTTAACCCTTATTGCTCCTTTGGCTTTGGCAGAGATAAAAGACATTTTGAGGCTATCTGAAAAAAGGATTTTAGACAAAGTAGAAAGCAAAGATCACCAAGCAAGGAGGGGGCATCATTAACCAGTCTTCAGAGAGGGTCACTCTTACTGTCGGGGTGCGTAGGCTTCTACTTTCAGAAGCCCCCACAGCCCCGTGGGTGAGTCCTCCCCTCCAGGATGAAGGGTCCATCCCCACAGTATCACACCTGGGAGGGCCTCGCCGCACAGTGAAAGCCTGCGGTCTGTCTCTAAATTCCCCAGTTTTCATGCCATCCCTATTAAAGGGGGCCATAAACTTTAATGTGGAAGATGCAATTATTTGGGGGCCAGGTGTGACTTAACAAGCTTAAAAGCCTCTGAACAAAAGCAAAGCCAAAGGGAAGGGCATGTTTTCCAAGGGATTAAAAGCAGTGTTATTCCCTGCCCACCCATCCTGCCCCCATCCTGCCCTGAGAGAGCAAGGGAAGGATGCACATCAGAGAGCTCCAGACTCACTCACCCAACGAAAGCAGCAAAGTGCACTTGCTGCTGAGTTTCCAGCAAACTGGCCATGGCAAGGATGGGTAAGGAAGAGCTGGAATGAGCAAAACGAGGGGACGAGAAACCCATAAAGGAACACAGGTTTGCCTCAGATTACACAATAGACACATTTCAAGATAGTGAAGTATAAATCATTTTAATAAATGGGTTCACTGTCAGTGTACCAGCTATTGTTCCTAGAGGGGGAACCTTTGTAATTTGAAAAAGAAAAAGTAGCTGCTATTTATCTTTCAGGCCAATTTGTGTTGCTAGCTATGATATGGAATTTTTATAAAGAACATCGCAATAAAAGGTTTTTCTGAATTGTTAAAAATATGACACTCCAGCCAGAAATGTAGCTGCAAGGGAGATGAACTGACATAGACTATGGGGAAGAGGAGGAAGAGGAAAAAAGAAAGAGGGAAAAGGAGAGCAAATGAGAGACAACACCCCCTTGTGTTTGACGAAGCCCATTGAGTGAACTAAGGTGTCCAGACCCCACCTGAAAAGGGCCAGGGATGAGCAGATAGCTTGCGGAGAGATAAGGTGCCAGGCTGGAGAACCAAACAGAAGAGTGGGTGTTTTTGCACAGACAGCAAGGAGGAGGAAAGGAAGTGAAGTCAGGTAAAATGCGTGCAGACTAGGGGTTCTGGGGAAGTCAGAGGCCCCAGCCAAGTGTTTGAAGTAGCTCTGGGCTGGGCAGGAAATGGTGTGTCTGAAATAGGAGGCAGAAAGTGGGGATCAGAGATACAGGGGTCCCCCTTGTTTTCTAGCAAAGAAGACTCCAAATTAAATGTGGCTTTGCTACCTGGGAATCTCATGAATGAGAGGTCCATATGCCATTCGTACATCCACAGCACCCCTCCATAACGGAGAAAAAGTCAAGTCCATTTCCATCAGCAAAACATAACTGAGTCCTCTCAGCCTCAGGAGGGGTAATTCCATAGACAGAAGATGGAAAAGGAAAAGTTACCAAAGAGATGCAAGAATTGACAGCAGAACAGGGAGACTTTCAAGTCTTAATTCCTGTTGAAATAAAGTTAATTTCAAAGTTGTGGAGTTTTTAAATTTTGTATGTGTTTTGCTGAATTTGTGTGTTTAAGAATGAATTTCAGAGAGACTGGTACTTTTTTCAGGTTATTTTTAAGAAATCTGCCTCAGTAATTTCAGTATTCTTGTTTACGCCTGTAGTCCATGCAGACTGTAAGGGCTTCCTTGGTACCTGGCACCCAAGAAGCTCCTCAGGTATGCAAGACCCAGCCCGGCCCCACAGGAGATTATGATCTGGTTGCACAACAGGTGAGAAGATCAAGCCACAGGAAGAACCAGCACTTTTTCTTAAGGGCCAAACAGACATTGTACCAAGAACTTTCCCCACCATATCTGAAATAATCTTCACCCAAACCCACGGAGATAGATATGACTCCCTCCAGCTTACTAAGGAAGAAACTGAGGCTCAGGGAGGTTAAATCCTTTGTCCAAAGTCCCACGGCTAGCTAAGTGTCTGAGTATGGGTTTGAAGGCGCCTGACTGTGTACCCAGTGATGCAGACCACACTGCACGGGTTGCAGACAGTCACAGGAGAGCAGCCACAGGGTGCTTTCACGAGTCACTGCAGCACAATGACCTGACACAGCCGGACACGTAGGCTGGACTCCTACCTGCTAGATCAGGGGCTCTGTGAGGTGCTAGGCAGTCACACATGCAACGTTCATAAGAAAAACTACCCTTTACAAGGCACAGAAAGGAAACCCATTTTTCTATCTTTAGGTCATTTTGTGCCTCCACAGCCATCTGCAAAGATAGAATTTTGTTTCATTAAACATGATATTTTTGTCAGCTTTCTTATGCTTTTTTGTTTTGTTTTCTCTTGCTTTCAATTAAAGATTTTTTTTTCACTCTCCCAGAAATTCTTTGGGGATTTGAAACTCACTTCAAGGAAGGAAAAAAAAAAGGAAATCCATTTTACAGTATTAGTCACCGAGATGGGTGTGAAGACAATGGGCTATAAACTGAAATCGGCTCCATCTCTAAAAGGAAAGAACAATCTCTAACAAACTACTTTGAATAGTTTTAAGAACTAGAAATCATGCTGGCAAATGAGTTTTCCTTTCTTAAAATGCAGTAATTTTTTAAAAGCCTCCAAATTAACTCTCGGTGGTTACAACCAAATGAAGAACACAGGCTAGGACTTCAAGCCAAAACCAGGATGCTCTACTGCAGAAAAATACTCAGGTATGAAAAACTACAAACGTGAGCTGGAAATAAAATCAAAGTCACACAAGAGCATGTCTGATGAGCCCTGGAACTCTTGCCTTCCACCAGCAAATAAAACCAGAGCAGCATAGGCTAGTGGGGTGGGGAGTCAGGGCAGGGAGCCAGGCTGTGTGGGGTTGGGTCAAGTGATTCTCACTTTAAAATCAAAGAAATGGGCATGTGTAGGGTATCTTCCCTGCATGTATGACTGTCGCTCTGGAGAGTCATGATGAAATAATCTCACTCTTATCACAGCCTTTGATCTCACAACCTCCCTTTCCCATGCTATTAAGATATCCTATGTCTCAGCAATTTAACTCTGCATACTCAAATCTTTTTTTTTCTTCTTTGCACCTGCCCACACATCATGGCTCTGCTTTGCTTTATGCCTTGTCCATCTTGCAATGTTTTCATTAGATGGGAGCCATCCCCATAGCAGAGGCCAGCTGCCACCCCCACTTGGGGAACTGAAGCCAGCAACCCTCCTCCATGGGCTGCAGAGGGGTCACGGGAGCAGGAGGGCTCCCAGGGGCTCCCAAGGGCTCCAGGCCTCCCTGAGAGAGGAGGCACTGACCCAAGGGAAGAGAAAGGTCATACTTGCTTAGGAAAGTTCTTTAGATTTTCTGGAACTCTCTCTCTGACATTGCTGGGCAACGCTGTTGTCAGGAGTTCATTGAGGAGTTTGACTCAAGATGAGCCTGCCTACCTGGATCTTGTCTTTAGCAACTATTTCCACTGGATTTATACCACTGCCCCTTCTGCCCCAGCCTTCTCAGTGCCTTCTAAGGTGTCTGAATGGAGAGTCTATGAAGTGGGGCCCTGGCCTGGAAATTGCCTGGCAATCCCCTCCTTTTGATCTGCTCTCTAAGGAAAAGAGCAACATTCTGGAATCAGGCACCCAGGTCCATTTCAACCACACTGGGATCCTTTAACCTCCTTGAGGTTCAGTTTTCTCATCTCCAAAATGAAAATCATATCTTTTTTAAAATTTTACTTATTTATTTTTAGAGAAGAAAGGGAGGGAGAAAGGGAGAGAGAGAAACATCAATGTATGGTTACAGGGGGCCATAGCCTGCAACCCAGGCATGTGCTCTGACTGGGAATCGAACCTGCGATGCTTTGGTTCGCAGCCTGTGCTTTAAAATCATATCTTCTTCATGTGTCTTCTGGGGCAATTACATTTATTCATATGTGTAACCCGCCTATGTAAGCAGGTGTTGAGCACATAACAGGCACTGAACCACAATGGTTCCAGCTCCAGTTGCCCACACTAAGTTTACATTTCTTTACAATAATAATTACAACTGTTTATTGAGTCTTTACTAGTTGTTAAGTTCTGTCCTGAGTACTTTACATAGATAATCTATTGCATCCTCAAAAATAAAATTCTACGAAGTACCATCCTGATTCCTCTTTTATAAGCCAGGGAACTAAGGCTCAGTGCCTGAGGTCATGCCTCTTCGTAAGCCATAGGGGTAGGGTTTGAACCCAGATCTTTCCTGCACATCCACTGCTTCCTTCATCCTTATAATCTTCATGAAAACTTCTGCCTGACTTGCCAGTTATGGTCTTTCTAAAAAGTTTCTGTCTTAACATTTCCTATCGATTTATTTATAAACAAGTCCCAGCTTGCTTGTGATAAGAAGTATAAATTATTTTCCTTATTCCATGGTCCAAGGCTGAGTACCTCATGGAGCATGAGCAAAGCAGAGATCTCAATAGAAAACGAATCGCCCTTTGTTTAAGCCCAAGAATAAACACATTTCTTCCTATTCTTTGGAACAAGAATCTTGGGTCCTCATCCTAAAGTAGCATTCACCCAAGCTACATGCTTTATAGAACTCAGCTTTCATTTACCTATCCCAAGACACAATAAAAATTTTAAGTCTTTATTATTTGTGAATTCAGCCTCCTGCATTCACCCGACACTTTGTTCTCCAAGCCCCAGCTCAACTCCCTGTAGGCAGCCTGTCCCTGTCGTTCAGCCCAAGGCCCGGTCCCCATGCCCTGCCATGTCACAGAGCTCAAACTGGTCAGCAGACACCATCTGGCACTTCCTTAGAGGATTTCTATGTGTTTCACAGGTGGACATTTTGTCCACCTAAGATTATAAATTCCTCAAAGGCTAGGCTCTTGTCTTCTGTTGTCTGTGAAAAGCTTGAAGTGCTTAGCACTCTCCTAGACATCAAGTAAATGCCTAATAGAATGTCCATGGATATACTTGCCCCCAAAAGTGTTAAAAACATCAGCTGTCTCACAGGCCACAAGCATGCCTCTGGGGTATTGTTGTTGTTGGTGTTGTCATTGTTGTTATTGGTATTGGGGGGGAGGAGTCACTACTACCAGCCCTATCCCAATGCCCAAGCCAAACCAAATTGATGTGTGGTCAGGCAGGGACCCAAACAGAGGTCAATAATCCCATCTCCATGACCCAGGTGACCTTTCACCTCTTTCTCATGGAGAGGATCCAGCCAGTCCCTCCTTCCACTGAATTCTCTATTTACAAGGAGGCACAGCATCAATCCTTCCTTCTTCTGATAATAATACCCCCTCATGCCAACTCTTTGAATCTTCTCTCCTGTCAATACAACCAATGCTTCTGATGAGAACTAAGTATCTCATCCTTCTGTTTACAATGATTGGCCCAGGGATAACCACAGGGATGAACATCTCATGTCTCTGTTCACAATGATTGGTCAGTGATTAGCATGTGACCTAAAATAGGCCAATAGGGTCCTTTCCCAAGATTTTTCTAACTGGAACTAGTAGAGAAGAACCTCCACCCTCTCTGATTATAAGGAGTTGCCTGTCTTCTTTTGGAAGAGAGAAACGATCTGTGGTTAGACCAAATGAAGACAGAACCTAGAGAATATTGAAAGAGTTCAAGTCCTGGCTCCAGTGATCCCTAAGGCACCCATCCTGCTACTCTGCCTGCGAGTCCAGATCTCCCTTTAGTTTCAGTTCCATTTCTATCACTCGTATCCACAGTGTCTACCCATACAAAACTTCCCAGGAGTTATATAAACTAGTGCCAGGAACGAGGGTGGATTAGGCCACCCTGCAGATGAAGGCGAGTTGATGGCAAGAAGTGAGCCATGGATTCCTCATGAGCAGAACCTTTGCTGGTCCACGCCAAGAAGGGTGATGGAAGGAAGCATTCCTTAGCCCACTATGGCCTGGGTCATGGCCCACAGATCAAGGGGCTAATGACTAAACACCTGGAAGAAATGTCTCTCCCTTCCGTGCTGGCCACAGGTGCTGATGGGCAAAGACACTCATCAGCCTCCTGACTGCACCTCTTAGGGAGGAGCCTGCTTTCCCTGGTCTATGAAGACAGACAGTGCTGCCAGCTTCCTCAGCAGAGTCTGCTCTTCCACGTCAAAATTACAGCAAGACAAAAGCCTATTATTACCAAGCTAGTAAGAAAAGCTGAATGGGAAGTCAAAGTTTGTAACCCAGAGTTTCTCTGAGGCCCAGTTTCCTCTTTGGTTCCTTGGGTAGAGAAATGCCTGGCTGCCTCCTTTCAGGCCTGTGCAAGGCTGGAATAAGAGAAAATAACTAACTGCAACTTTTTTAGTAGTCACTATGTTCTGAAACTGTACATGAATTATCTCGTTACGTCCTCACAGCATGGCTTCTAGCACACAAGAAAATTCTCCTTGGATTTTAAAAGAGATATCTTACCAATAGACACAAAGTAACTCACAGAGCACGAGTGCAAACCACATCTGTACTATCTATATTATCAGCCTCTGTGCTTCAAACATGATGCCAGTCCTCCACTTGGAGATAATATTTCCAGACTTAGGGGGGCAGGAAAGGATATCCAACTACATTTGAATTTCATATCAACAACAATAGTTTAGTCTAAGTATGTCCCGTGCAATATCTTGGGCATACATATATTAAAAGGTTATTTGCTGTTTATCTGAAATTAAAAACATAACTAGGTGTTTTGTACTTTATCCTGGTTTTGTACCTTCTACCTGGAGATCAACTTTATGGATGCACTTTGAAAACTGTGGCATGCTCCCCAAAGTCAAGCTCCTTTGTCACTAGTCCCAACCCTGGGTCTCAGTGGTGACTGGCACTATCCTGGGACCCTGGATTTCACAGACATTAGATCCAGATAGCACCCAGCCCTAGCAGCTTTCCATGGCCCTTGTGCAGATCAGAAAAGCTCTAAGCACTAAAAATTCCTAAATAAAGTTCATTGAGATTCAGAGAAGATGATATTAACCTACGCCAGTTCAGAGCTAGACTCTGGGAAATTTTACTGTAGAGATATGGGCCCTGCCCTCAAGGTGTCCCACTGTGGTTGAAGAGACTATCACAGTAAAGTGTAGGAGCAGGAGACAATTTCAACTTATGGGCACCTCCGGCTCATCAGGCACCGTGCTGGCTATATCCCTAGGGGTGGTCTTACACACTGCCTTCAGCACCCTCTCCAGGAATCATGGGTGCCATGCGGCTTCCAATGAAGTGGCTAGAAACCACCAGGGAGCTCTCAGCCTGCTGTCAGTGGTGCCAGGTACAGCACTGGCTTCTCACTGCATGAATAATTAAAATTGCAAATTGCGTATATCAGGATAAGAAGCCCTGTTTTTTCCCATGTCTCACCTTCCTCAACCAGGTAACTTAAGACTGATCAAGACGTTCATGCTTTGGGGACAGGAAGAGAGCCAACTGGACCCAAAACATGCCCCCCATCAGAACACGTGTTAACAGCCAGAATAATAGCAGAAAGTGGCTCCATTATTTCTCTTTTGTGGACAAAGGGGGAAGGACAGTGTCCGAGTTTCCTTTCCCTAATAAAGGTCTGTGGTTCTACCAGCACAGTCGGCTACCACCTCCCAGACCACTTTCACTTCCCAGACTTTCACTTCCATCCCACCAGTGGCCGCCCTGCCCTGGGTGACTAACGCCCTGCTTTCATCTCATTGCGAATCTCTGACCTCTTCTCATTTTTCCCCATCATTCCAACAGATAATAGTAATCAACTTTCTCTCACTGCAGAAGAGTCCTTCAGAGAGAATGTAATCCCCTCTATAAATAAGCAGTGGAAACAGAATTCAACAAGGGTTTTCCAGGTTCTAAGAAAAACAGAGCAGGCTGTAACAAGTTTAAGGATGCCACACTCACTACTTCTGACTTCCCACACCACTTTTCCCAGCTTCACCTCTGGTGCACTGGAAGTGCCATTCCTAAGCACTTTTAATGGTATTGACACCACCTAAGAATGGTTTCTGCTCTTCTTTTCCTGACAAGTTATTTTCCCTTGTCGTGCTTCTCCGCCTGGCCTCGCCCAGGTCTTGGCTACAGTGACCTTGACTCCCCTCTCATGTAGAGTGTGCAGTGGAACTCTCCGTAAGGAAGGCTGAAGTCTCGGGGCCAGGAGAATGCCCATATCAGATATTGTTTGTGTTGGAGTCAGCTTTTGTGCCATTTAGTTCCATGATCCAGGAAACACAATTTGGCGCCTTGGACAACTGAATCCATAAATTAGCAAAAAGGATCCTCCTGGACTTGCACGTCCTGCTTCTATCATCCTTTCATGCCTGGAACACATTGTTAATTGTTTTTCTAATAAACAGTGTGTCTTCTTCCAATCCTGAAGTCCTCAGTGATTCATAAGGGAGGCTCAATATAACCATTTTTTTAAAACTTGCTTTTTCAAGGTCTTCATTTTACACCACTAACTTGTGGTTAAAATTATCGTCTTTGTTGTTTCTGTATTATCTGTATGGGGTGTGTTTTTATTGTTCATTTGCTGCATTTTGTTACCATCCTTAAGAGATTCTAGGCAATGGACATGTGTGTCATATATGTAGCACCACACTCATGTACACATGTCATACATTGTGCTTGTGCTGCACACACACCAGTTTTTCCCAACTACCAATCTGTTTCAGTTATAACCCCCAAGCATAGGGTTATAACATTTATTTCCTAACCGTGTCCTTCCTACATGGGATCAAGGATGATCCACAGAGAGTCGGTGGTAACTGACAAGGAAAGACATTTTGGGGAGCAGGGTTTGAAAGGGGAAGTCACTGGGAGGCAAGAGCAGTCACCCGTTTGGAAGGAGCATGGACAAGACTGGATGGCCTGCAGTCCAAAAGAAACCCCCCCCCAGAACTACAGAATTTTTAAGTGGGGGTTTCTCTGTGAAAATGGTGGAGGGGAATTGGTTGAATGTATCTCATTTTGGGGAGAACAATGTTATTGACTCTATTAGTTAGGAACTCACAATCAAGGGAAAGGTAATGGGAGATTTGGGAAGGAATGTGGACAGGCAGGATGGAATATTCTAGGTGACAAAAAGGAAGCATTAGAGGCATAAAGCTAGGAATGAGGTCAAATATCAGAGTTCGGAACCAGAGCCACATCCTGTTTAGTGTCCCACCTCAGTCATCGTCGAGTTTGACATGGTTACCAGGGCGAACACTGACTGAAGGTTAACCGTGTGTCAGCACTCTGCTCTGCAGCACGATGACCTTAACTTTTAACTCTCGCCAGAACTCTATGGAATGGCTGTTCTTTGTCATTCCCGTTGTACAGATGTGGAAACCAAGGCTTAAAACTATTCTTTATCATTTCCATTTTAGATATGAAAACCAAAGTTCTCACAGTTTGAGAGTGAGAACTCCAGTTCATCCAGCTCCAGAGTCTATCGGGGTAACTACCACTGTCTTCCTCTCGGAGGGTCATGTTTTCAACCTGTTCGTGGGTCAGGAGTTTGAGGTCCTCCCGCCAGGCTGCTCACTAAAAGACGCATCAGCCAGCATTGCTGTAGTAGGTCAAACTTTTGCCCCCCATCTTTTGTGGAGTATAAAGATGATTAATTGCTTACAGAGAAATTGATCTAACCACTGTTTTGTGAAAAACGTAGGATTTCCATATCTTTAGAGAGACTTCTAGAAGAAATTTGAATTAGGAAACAAAGTAATTGAATTTTTCTGTCTTTCTTGGCATTTTTAGCTACTGATTAATGTCGAGTCCTGGGCGTTGGAAACACTGAGGGGGATCAATAATAATATTAACCCTTAGGAAAAGGTTTGCTGTGAGAAGGGATTGTAGCTCAGGTCAGGATCTTTGAAGGAAAACCGTCAAAGGTTATATAGTTCACGGATGCCATCTCCATTGGCAGGGGGTGGGGGCAGGGCAAACTCTATTGCTGCTGTCACCTTTATCATTTCCACAGAACCCTAGCTCTCTCCTGGTCTGAGGGAGATAGGAATGACACGTTGAGATTGGGAGGGGAGAAGAAAGAGTAGGGCTGGCAGCCACAGCCAGGCGACAATATCGGGTATAAATGGCGCCCTCCCCTGTCACCCTCCCAGCAGGCAGATCATCAGCCCCCCCAGCTCTGTCCTATTGAGAACGCCCCTTGTCTCTCAGGACACAGTCGGTTATGAGGATTAACCCCTCCCACACCCTCACCCCCAACCCTGGCATCCTCCCCCCTTCCAACAGAGCTTTGGGCAGACGTGACTGACAAGAGTACCACAGGCGATGATGTCACAAAGAGAGGGGGCAGTGTGCCCTCCTAGACCATCTTTCACTCCAGTGGACTCGCCTTCACAGACAAATTGATTTGCAAAGGTTCAGGCTGCCAGCCCGGCCTGCTTTGCATACAGAACGCTCCCTGGTGACACAATAAAAAGTGGCCAGGCTAACAGAGGAGCACAGCGGGGTCTGGCCGGTTCAAAGTCCAAACTCCACACCCCCTCACCTCAGTCTGGTTTGAAAGGTCACTGTGTGTCTGGGAAAATAGTCGCAGGATACAATCCTTTATTAAAGGTCACTATTTTTCAACAGCACTTAACACATACACACAAATTGAGACTGGAGAGGGGGAAGAAAACGGGGGGCTGCATCGTATTGTATATTGTACTTGCAAGATTTATGTCTTGTGGTCACCAGCAATAAACACACACCGCTTCAGTATTAAAGTTCACATTAATCCACTGCTTCTCCCTCCCCTGGAAATCAGCCTCTTCTTTGCCAGGCAGACAAGGGCAACTGAGACTTTTGTTCATCCCTTTTGTCCCTTCCCCATCTTTTCCTTCCCTTGTTGCAAGTTTTTCTAGTTTTGTTTTTGTTTTTTGAATTATGGTGGGCGCTGTTGTTGGTGATGCGCAGCCACGGAACTCTACTGAGAGTCGGCCCCTCTCCTGCGCGGTGCGTGCGTAACGTGTGCTCAGCACTCGGAGCCAAGACCCTGTGCACTCACCACGCCCAAGACTTGAACAGTGTGTCTGTGAGTCTGTATGTGCCACAGACGGAGAAGCCAAAGTCAAGTTCTTTTCTGTGCTGCTTGGGAAAATCCAGCAGAGCACCGTAGCCAAGCCAGTGGCCATAAAGCCATCTAGGAGACTGCCCAGCCTGCCTATCCACCGCGTTGTATATTTTATTTGAGTAAATACTTCTAATACGAGCAAAAATAGCCACTGTGCTTTCCTCCAGTGACAGCCAGTCCCTGTTTGGTTCCCAAAGAATGTTAACAATAGCAACCCTTCCATTAATAACAAAAGAGATTACCAGAGAGGTCAGCCCAAGCTATTAGATTAATTTAGGCAAGAATTGCAGAAGAAAAATATTTGGGGGAAATTCTATGAATTTCAAATAGCCAGCCAAATATATAATGGTAAGGATTCCGCTCTGCTCTATAGCACATTTTTGCAAAGCTTTTGCCAGTGATAGATTTCTGAACTATCAAAAGTACATTATTTTTTTCTGATTAAAACAGCTGTGAAAATATATAAGTGTAACTGTGAAAAATCCAGGGCTTATTGTAATACTTTAAGCAAAACAAGGAGAAAAGATTTTTAAATACAAGCTTGCCAAAAGTGAAATATCTAACACGGGAAGAACTAATTCTGTGTATGCTTCCAATATTTTGGCATAAATACTTTAATCCTCTTGTCCATCCCGTTGGCACCTCATCCACAGCTGACTTGTTAAGGGCGAGTTCCTTGGTCATGTCGTCAGCACCTCTCCATAGTTATTACTGTGCCCTCATTAAAACAGCAAGATCACGGACCGGCAGAAGTGAGAAGAGGTAGGGAGGAAGCTGGCTCCTCACTACAGAGGTATCCAGAAAGGCGAAAGAACCTAAAGGAGAAATGAAAAAACATGGCAGAAGTGAAACTGTCTGAGAAGGAGGAGGGAGGAGAGGGAGGAGGGGGGAGGAGAAGAAACATGAGAAGAAGGCTTCTGGAGGTGGGGCTGAAGTCTGGTTATTCTGTTTTCATGTATCTGTTTATAATAAAAATACAAAAGGAATCACAAAGTCCAAGTTCAAGTTGCTTACCATGTTCACCCAGTTATGCCATCACGTGGCACATGAATGAAACACATACACACATTCATACCACACATGGCTTGTCTTCTCAAAAATAATTTTTTGGGGAGGAAGAGGTCAACTTCCCTTGCTTGCACCCCTGATTTGGGCTTGGCTGGTAATGACCTCACTGCGGATCTAGACTCTTCATTCCTTAACCTACTGCCTTGAAATGGGCGACTTTATGAATAAAGTCATTGTGTGATTCAAAATCATGGGATGGGGGCCGTGCATAATCAAAACAAGATGTTTTTAAGAAAAACTACCCAAAATTCAGCCCCCCAACACTGAAGACAGCATAAAGATTTAAAAAAGCAAAAAAGAGAGAAGAAGCCCTCTTCCCTCTCCCCTGGGCTGCAGCTGGAAACTCAGGGTTTCCGGGTGCTACCCTGATCTCCATCACTCCCGTTCAGACAGTTCTGGGGTCAGGGCTCCAGAGTCAGACAGTGAGGTTGCCAAGTGCTACTATTCCCAATGGGGAGCCCCTGTTTCCAAGAAATGGCCACAAAGACCACAGCCCCTCCAAGTGGTTAGGGGAGAACTTTCTTTCCACCATAGATATAAGCACACCATTCTATAGCCCCCACAGTGTTCAAAGACAGCACACTAATGCATAAGCTGTCAGGGCTCAGCCAAGGCATTGCATCAGTCTCCAAAATGAGGTTTTTAGGACAGCAATGGATAAGAAGTTTGGGGATCCCCAGCCAGGATGGTCCCTCTCTCCCCTCCTCTAGATTCTCTCTCCCTCCCAGCCTTTACCCCTGCACTCTCCTCAGCCAGTCGATTAATTCCAGGCTCCAAGAGGGTCTCTGAAAAGAACCACATTCACTGTAGTGACACCCAATGCTAAAGAAGAGAGGAATAAGCAGAGGCTCTTCTGTTGCCAGATGGGGCCAGAAGCCAGTGAGTGTCCTCTGGCCAGGAGGAGTGTACCCTGGTCCCTGGGCAACTGGGCACTCTGCCTTGCTCAGGCTGAGCACAGTCCAGGGATTTAAAGATGTCCTGCATGTCAGAAGGGCTCCCAGCACCTTTTGCACAGCACCGTGCCAGCCCACAAGCCCTGTCCTCTTCCTCCACATCCTGCTTCAGCCTCCTGTCCAGGACCACATTACATTACCCATTACTGCATCTTTCCCACTGTCCCCATTCTATCCCAAGACAACTGTGGTCAGGTACCT
Source organism: Phyllostomus discolor (assembly GCF_004126475.2). Classification (NCBI taxonomy): domain Eukaryota; kingdom Metazoa; phylum Chordata; class Mammalia; order Chiroptera; family Phyllostomidae; genus Phyllostomus; species Phyllostomus discolor. Next base: position 39,635,185 of record NC_040908.2, read on the forward strand.
GTAGGCACTGCCCATCCAAGTACTTTCCAGGGAAATGTCCCCTCTCATTCACCATAAGATGTATTTGGACTTGTCCAGGCACAACAAGCCCTAGAGCTTGTCCTTTTGAATGGAGAGAGTCAGGCTAATGCAAAGACCTTCCATCACACAGTGGGCCTTCAGGGCTGAAAAACTAGCATCACTTTTCTCCAAGGCTCCAGGGTTTGGGTCATTTTGGTTTTTCCTATTTTTGTAGTCTGAAAAGAGAAATGTCCCCATTCTCTTCTTGATCTTGCATTATTTAAACCTATCATAATTACACGGTAGTGTGTGCATGTTTGTGTGTGTTTGTGCAAATCACACTGGGGGGAGTACTGATGCCATCATCCTCTGGTCACAGGGAGGTCTCAGTTGCTCACAAACTCTGAAGACAAGCAGTTTGTGTCAATGTGTCTAGACTGTCAGCTCCATGAGGACAGGGACTTTTGTCTCTTTTGTCTCCTGCTCAGTCCCAGCACTTAGCATAGCGCTGGCTCACCAGTCCATGCTCAATAAATAGTGTTTGAAAATTTTCACATGCCGCAGAATGCAAATGCATGACTCAATGCTTTCTGGCATTTGTTTTCTTTTTTTACGGATTAGAAGAAAAATTACCTGAGTAGGGGATCAACAAGCTCCTTTTTGCTCATTGGGCTTTTCCTTCAAGTGGAAGACAAGGTAAGTGAATACATGTAGTTGTGTATGTGCACATGTGTTGGGGGCAGTTAGTACTGTATATGTTTTTCTTTTCCCTTATGTCTAGTCCAATCCCTCCACTTCTTTGCTGCCTGGGTCATGCACCTGAGCTCTGTTATAGGAGTAATTACAATGGTTTTGACAGCCTTATGAGTATGGTTCAGAAAGGAGCTGTCATAGAAATTAGCAAGTTTTGCCAACAGCTCAGCTCAGAGGTGGAGGGAACCCAGGCCGGGATAGGAAGAGTTAATCGAGATGAGTGGGGTGTTATGCAAAGCACCAAATCCCCAAACTCCTGCAAAGATCTTTGATGGCCATGATCAATAGATTCTCAGACCACACTGACATAACCTTGTCATGCCTCAGCAAGGGTACTGTGGCTAAAAAGGCATGGGGAGGTACAGAGGTAGGAGGAGGTGGTGGGGAGAGAGAAGAGTGGAAGAGATAAAGATATCACAGACCTTCCCCTCTCCTGCCCCCCAGCACCCCTCCTTTCCACACCCACCCCCTCTTCAACAGGCATCACACAGCAAGTGACTGGTAATGGTTCTTTGGCCTTGTATAGCTTTTAAAATCCTTCAGCTGAAGCATCTCAGCTCCAATCGCCAGCAAAGCTTGAGCACCCTTGAGACCCTGGTGCAGATAATCATCATCCACTCAGTGACAAGAAGCTGAGCGCCGCTTCGGTACCAAGGAGACCGAATGTGGCAGGGCACCGAGGTGCCATCTTAGACGCATGCAAGCAGCCACAGCAGCAGCACGTGGGGATACGTCTGTGTGTGCGCGTTCTTCTTCTCCCTTTTCTTCTTCTTCTTCATCATCTTCTTCTTCATCTTCTCCCCCTTTCCTCGCCCCCTCCCCAGAGAACCCTTTCCCGAGAGGGATGCTGTTAACACAGCTGCTCTTAGCAGGCTTCCCGTTACCCAGCACCTGCCGGACCAAATTGAATCCTGTAGTCAATACTGTTGGAAAGGAAAATGACATTAATTTGTGTAAAAGTGTAATCAAAAGGTGGTTGGGTGATTTTTCTTGCTTTCAGAGAAATTCGGGTTTGAGTTATGATTATATAAAAAAGAGCTAGCCGATCAGCAGCTTCCTGCCTTCCTCCCAGCACCTCCCAGCGCTCTTTCTGCCGTGTGACAGCATTACAGCTAATGGCATTGCATTATGTATACAATACGCTGTGGATGGTACAGCTGGCTGGGATGGTCCTGCAGACTGGGGTGCTGATGGGTATTTACATGCCAGCTGAAAGGTGGAAGAGCGAATATCAAGAAATAAAAGAAGAGCCATCTCTAACATACACAGAACTCAAACCCCCAGCATCTTGGAACAGCGGGTAAATTTCCAGATTGCAAGGGCCCCTGCGTTTATATTCCCTTTCCACCTTAGGCCTTGGGCTCACATTTTCCATTCACAGAGCTCCCTGGCAAATTGAAGATGGTCTAAACAAGGAATGCCACATCCCTTGCACGCATTAAAAATAGCTCTCCAAACAGCCTGAGATATTTTCATTCCATTGTCAACTTTCCATCTCTCACCTTAACGAGGCACAGTCCTCGGAGAGGGACAGCTCTGGGCAATTGTCCTTTGTAGGCATGACTCTAAGGCCAAGTCACCATGCCTGAACCCTGTCCCCAGAAGCAGATCAAGAGAGTTTCAGGGAGAGGCAGGCAAGGGAGATGCAGGCACTGGAGGTTTACGCAAGGGAAGACGCTGTTCCATTTTGACTCCGTGAGGACAGAGGTGGGCACTGCATGTGCAGCTTTGCTGTCCCCCAGGGGCAAATGAATGTTAGGCGCTGACCACTATGCAGGGAGAGGTCACAGTAATGAAGCTGGGGGGCCTGGGAGAATGGGAAAGGAAACCATCTTTGTCCTGAGAGTATGGAAAGTTTGTCAGGAGCCAAAGCAGAGGATTTTAGGATCCCAGAGAGCCTGAAGAAAAAAAACTACATCTTTAAACAGTTATTGCAGGACTGACCTTATGCTGGGGGCTGAGGGGGCGGAAGCCTGTATGTGAAACTCCAGAGTCCGCAAGTGCAGCCTTGGTGCCTCTGTATCCCCTCACCTACCCACCACCCCCAACATACACACACAAGGAAAGCTGTCTTATGTGTTGCCCAAAATTTGGATTCACATAGTTAATTCGTTCATTCAGTAAAATGTATTGGCCATCTACTATAGGCCAGGCACTGTGGTAGGTCCTGAGGATACAACCATGAATGAAACTGACACAATTATCTGCCCCTGTGGAATGAACATTCTCTCCTTCCATGAAGGATGAAGCCTTTTGTCAGAGAATGGGAGCTGCAGCCAGCTAACTAAGATGTGACTGAGATCAGTGTTTTCCACAGAATTTTTAGTGGGAGGAGGGAAGGAGCACAGGACGCCCAGCTGAGGGGGAATGAGGAAGTGAGGGGCTAGGCAAAGAGGGAGAGGACAGTATGAAGCTGAAGGCACTGAAGCAAGACTCACCTGCTTTGCAATTTTTCTGAGGATTCCCACTGGCAATGAAGAGGTGATCATGCAGGTTTCTCTGGAGTTAAATGTTACGGTTCTGAGTTACTACTATATTTAAATGAGGCAAGAAGCTCAGCCCAGCTGCTGGTAAGTCTGCATGCTAGGGCCAGGTCTAAAGGCAAAACTCCAGGGCTCTCCAATATTCAGACCACTGGAGAAACTTGTCCCTGACCTCCAGACCAGCGGGCCTCTCCTTCCTTCCCCAGGCTGCCCACAAATCTCTGGAATGCCTAGAAGCCCAACATTGACAATCTACTCACTGAAAAAGATCCATCGATGTATAAATAATAACTCCCTAAATTTCTGGTGTGCTGTTTAAACTTATTGAAAAACTTGACCTTCATCCTCAACCATTGCAGTATCCAGAAAGCCACAGACTTCCACTTAAGCTACATGTCATGCTTCACCCTGGTGTTCAGATTCACAGAGTCCTCAGTCATAGAAAAGCCTGCTTTATGTCTGAATCATCCTGGAGCTTTTGTCCAGCGACCTCCTTGCCCCCGTGCTATTTCTAGGCCTCACACAGAGGTGCCGTCCCTTCGCTCGGCCCTGATTCTTTCAGCGCTCTACCTGCATTATGACACATAATGGGCACTCACCGCTCTCTGGAAAGGTCTTTTCCTCCGTACCTGGAATCAACCCCAATCTCCTTCTCTGACAAAAAGAAAAAAAAAACTTTAAAATTACTTCATAGGAATCAAATAGCATCCCCCAAATAAATAGCACCTCTGCAGCACCGTGTGTGTGCGTGCGTACACAGACACACACACCCAGGCATGTGCAACCATCCCAAAACTGTTGGCCTGAAAACCTGGCTCTCCCACAGATGCCCCTTTGACATCGCTGCGTGAAAGGAGGTCAGGTCTCGATCTGCAGCGTGAGCTCTGTCTGTGGTCTGCCCAGGGTCACTAAAATAAAAGATCATCCAAAGAGCTGAAAGAACCCACGTTACTCAGCGTGCACACCACCCAGGGGTGCTGAAACAAAGTTGAAAATACAACCCGGTGGGTGACAGCGGTGTGAGATATGAGATGGTGGCTGGCCCAGGGTGCTGAACGGCGCGCTGATCTATTGGGCACAGTTTGGTTATGCAGAGAAATGAGCTGAAGAGAAAGACCCAAATACACAGAGAGAGAAAGAGAGACCGGGAGAAAGATCTCAAGTGAGACCCAGGGATCGAGGAGACAGGATGAGTGACAATAAGACAAAGAAGGAAGACAAAAGAGGTGCCTTCTTTTCCTTGGTGCTCCCAGAGATTAGAAATGAAACCAAAATGAATAAATTGCCATCCTTGTTGGTAATAGTGGAAGCTTTTTATTTTCCTTGAGGGGTGGGAAAGCAAATGATATCTTCCCTTTATCCAATTTTCAAATAGTCTGCAGGGAGCAGGGGACAGAGGGATGCAGACCAGACGAGCAGCAACCGGAGGAAGATGAGAACGGTGGAAGCATTGTGAACCGCCGGTGAGAGCTGTGTGGCCATCCAATGGTTGTGGTTTCATGACTCTGAGGTCTCCTTGCCAATATTTTTTCTTTTCTCCCCTAAACTTGCTCCCTTAGGCCCTGCTTTATGGAACCTCAGACAATAGTGACTTCTACACAGACACGACCATCCAGGCAGCTTCAGCTCAAGGCAGGACACCAGGACGCCCAAGACAAAGGTTTTACCCCCCCAAAAATTTCTCATGGGGTCAAATCACATTGCCTGGGCAGAGGGACTTTCTTTTTACCTCCTGATATTGTTTTCTCTCCTCAAGTGACTGACTCTCCCAGCCAAGTCCCATGCACTCCCATGCAAGAGGAATGATGTTTGCCTCTTCTGGGTTTGGGGGTAGGTACGGTACTGGTCTCCTGCCACTTCCCATTGAGGCCATGATCATTTTTAAGCTGTCACTTCTCCAAGTCTCATCCTGGTGGCCTGGGCAATGCAGGTAGAGCTGGACTGCACCAGCTCCCACCTCCTACCCCTCACCCCATGCCTCACCCCATGCCCCCTCAGGGACCCCAGCATCTCTCAAACGTTTCGGGTTATTTGTGGGCCAATGGGAAGGCATTTATTAGTTGCAAACGTTCAAATTAACACTTGTTCTTGTCTCTTGAATCTGCAGGGAAAACCAAGTGTGACTACTAATCACAGCTTTGGAGGGTAAAAATAAATGGGAGTGTGGCAAGTGGGGGCCTTGATGCAGAAGAAAAATGTCTTCATTTGGTTGCAGCATTTGATATTTGAGGGTCAAGAGCTGGAGGAGGACCCTGGGCCAGGAAGCAGCCTTACCCCATTCCCTCGGGGAGAGGCACAGTGTCTTCAGATACATCCTGGGCATCAGAGACCCAGGGCTGCCTCACTCATCTCTGTCAGTTTTTTGACAGTGGCAGAGTTGGGGAGGAAGTTGTCCAAGGGGTCAGTGGGAGGTCAGTGAAAGGTACAAGGGCACCAACCGTCATGGCTGCAGAACACAGCTGGTCCTTTTTTGCCCTCCAAGCCCCAAATTCCCTCCACTGTACCAGACCTAGCAGAATATTCCATACTTGCTGCCACCCCCTACGAAGAGTTTTCTGACTACTCCAGCACCCTTGCAATCTCTTCATTTTGTTGAAGTACTTTTTCCACCACTCTTTTGTCAATGTGACCTCTTTGTAGAGTTAACTAAAGTCCAGTCATACTGTTCAGCTCTAATAAGATTTTCAATCTGGGAAATATTAATACTGTCTTTAGTCTTGGGAAATTCTCAGCTATTACACCCTCAAATATTGCTTCTGCATCTTTTCTATTTTCTCCTCATGGGACCCTTATATGCTGGAGATTTTTGATCTGTCCTCCAGATCTCTTAACTTACTTTTCATGCTCTCCATCCTATTACCTCTTCGGCTTCATTCTGGGACACTTCCTTCGCTCGGTCTTCCACTTTCCTAACTCATTTGTTATTGTGGGAAACATGCCCTTTGGTCTACTGTGTGGTTTAAAACACACCTGCAAATACTTTGATAGTCCTTCCTCCATGAGGGGGCGTCTAACTCCTCTCCCCTTGAGTTGGGGCTAGTTTTAATGACTCTCATCTAATGAACAGAATATGGTGAAAGTAACAAGTGTGTAACTTCCAAGATTTGGTCACAAAAAACTCTGTGGTTTCCTTCTTCCTTGTTCTATAATCACTTTCTCTGGGGGATGCCAGCTGCCAAGTTATGAGGACACATCAAGATACACTTTGGAGAGGCCCATGTGAGGAGGAGCGGAGGTCACCTGCCACCTTCCCTAGGAGGGAGTCACCTTAGAAGCATGTCCTCCAGCCCCAGTCGCACCTTCAGATGATGGCAGCTCTGGCTGACAGCTTCACAACAACGGCAAGAGACCCTAAACTGAAATCAGCCAGCTAAGCCATTCCTGAGTTCCTGACACAAAGAAACTGTGAGATAATAAATGCTTATTGTTTTAAGCTACTAATATTTTGCAGGATTTGTTAACTAATGTACCCATAGACTACATTTTACTTTGTATTCCAGTAGCTATTTGTTCATTTCTGACATTTCTAATTTTTTGTAAACACTTGTGTTTTTTTCATGGCCTTCTGTTCATATTTCATTATTTCTATGCCCCCCTTATCTTTGAAAACATTTAAATTATTTATTTTCAAGCTTTTTTTATTGTCCTAATATCTCTTTTCCTTGAATGTTGGTTCATCCATTTGCTGAATTTGTTATTTGTCTTCCATGATATTTGACTTCCTAGGTGCTTTGTAAATTTTTGTGTGTGAAATTATCTTTTATGAAAATTTTCTCCTATAAATACCCAGAAAACCCAGGGAAGTCTTAAGGAGGCCTTGATACTCAGTTCAAGCTTCTTATATCAAAGTAATCTGATGCCTGACCCTGGCCTTAAGCACGCAGCATGGTACCCAGATCCTGGGTGGAGCTTATCAGCAGCTTAGCCATAAGCCCAGGCAGGAAAGTAGGGTTTTGCTGTTGATGCTCCAACATTTAATGGGGAGAGCATGTTTCCAGGCCTTAGCTTTATATAAGCTGCACATAACTTCAACCCCCAGCTTTCAGGATAATGGGGCCCCAGCCCGAGTACATTGATGAGCCACTTCTATTCCTAGGACCCACAAGCCTAACAGCTAAGGCCTCCACATTTCACTGTGGCCCATGTGTTAAATTATTCTATGGAAACCAGTCCATGTATAACTGCTAGAAATTTCCTGTCTTGATTTAGGCATAACTCTCTGCTTGTTAAATGTGTGTCCCCACCAAGGGAAAGGGGAGCATTCAGCCTGTGGCCAATGTATTCTCCATGTACCAGAAATCTTATTTGCTAACTTTCCACATTTATTTTTCCTCTCTCCCCAATCACACCATAAGCTTCTAAAAGTCAGAGACAGGATCATGCCCTTTTTATTTCTCCTCATTGGGGGAGCAGGATGCCTTCAACATGGGAGCTGCTCTATAAATATTTGATTGACTGACAGGTGAGGAGATGATGTGATGAAGAAGTCTGGGAGAAAAAGGAAATAAAACTTCTCCCATATTTCATCAGGATTTCTAATCAGATGCACCCTGCAGAATATATATATATATATATATATATATATATATATATATGTATATATGCACACAATACACACACAGAGACACAAAATTCTGTGTTCAATTTCAGAGAAATAAGTAAATTTAAAAATTAATCCTAAAATATAAAAATGTTTCTTCTTTGTGCCCCTTAATAAAATTTATTTTGGTGTTGTGAGTTACTTCTTTTTCTTGCCACTTACTAAGATCTTTTTTTTTTAAGCAAACTGATTGCTTTTTCTTTCTTTCTATTTTGTTTTTTGAAAGAAGGGAAAGGAGGGAGAAAGAGATGGAGAAAAACATTGATGTGTGACAAAAACATTGATCAGTCACCTCTCACATGTCCCCAACCAGGGATCTGGCCCATAACCCAGGCATGTGCCCTAACAGGGAATCAAAATGGCAACCTTTGGGTTTGTGGGACAATGCCCAGCCCACTGAGCACACCATTCAGGGCCAAAGATCTGGTTTTTTTTAATCACTAGAAATAATCCTGCCCAGTGTCCTCTGTTGACAATCATGGAAATTGAGACCTGAGGGCCTATGTGACTTGCCCAAGAAAACCATGGTCTGAGCTCTGGCTGGGTGCAACTCTAGAACCAGATGTTCTCCACTATCTAGGCTGCTTCTCATAATTTTGGGTCTAGATATACTCTTACTAGTAGTACCACAGAAGAGTTAGAATTAACTCTAATCCTGTCAATAAATGACACTAAATTTTTACCAATATGGAACCCATACTTCACCTTGCTTTACAAATATCACCTTGTTCTTGGACTTTTACTGTGGGTCAGTAAAATCAACTGGTACATCTTAACATGGAACCTTTAATCTCAGTACCCTTAGCCAACTGAGTATACATTATGCTCCCATCTGTCATTCAAGATCATTTCAGCCAACATTTATTCATGCCTGGTGTTTACCAGGCACTGCTCTCAACCAAGAAAACACAGAAACAAGCAAGATTTACCAGGGCTCATTAGTTAATAGGATGATAGACATGTGTACACATAACTATGATAAAATGTCTGTGGTGAATTAGGGATATCAAAGTGGAAGACACTTCTAATGAAGAACAGTATAAATAATTTGGAAAAATGGGACTTCCAGCCAAGATGGAAGTGTAGGTAGATATGCTTCACTTCCTCGCACAACCAAAAGAAGGACAACGACCAATGTAAAAACAAAAAGCAACCAGAGCTCATGGAAAACTGAACTATATGGAACTCCAACAACCAAAGAGTTAAAGAAGAAACATTCATCCAGACTGGCAGAAGGGGCAGAGATGGAGCACCCATGGCGGAGAGGATGTGCATCAAAGTGGCAGCTGGCAGATTGGGCAGACTAGGTGGTGGCTGGTGGACCAGATGGTCCCACTTTCACCTGTGGATAAACTGGGAGGAACAACTGGAGAACAAGACAGACCATGCAACCCAGGGTTCCAGCACAGGGAAATAAAGCCTCAAAATGTCTGGCTATAAAAATCTGCAGGGGTTGCAGCAGTGGGAGAAACTTCTTGTCCCACAGGAGAGTCCATTAGAGGGACCCATGGGGCCCCAGAATGTACACAGACCCACCCACCCAGGAATCCACACCAGAAGAGCACAATTCATTTGTGGGTAGCGGGGTAAGTGACTGAAAGCAGTCAAGACTGAAGTGAAGGCTATGCAAAGTAAAATAAAGAAAAATATACAGGGAACCAACAGTGAAGGGAAGGAAACTGGGACACAAATCAATGATTTGGAACAGAAGGAAGAAATAAACATTCAACCAGAAAAGAATGAAGAAACAAGAATTTTTAAAAATGATTAGAGGCTTAGGAACCTCAGGGACAACTTTAAATGTTCCAATATCTGATTCATAGGGGTGCCTGAAGAGCAAGAAATTGAAAACTTATTTGAAAAAATCATGAAGGAAAATTTCCCCAATCTAGCAAAAGAAATGGACATGCAAGTCCAGGAAGCTAAGAGAGTCCCAAAGCAGTTGGACCCAAAGGGGAACACACCAAGACACATCATAATTAAATCACCCAAGATTAAATATAAGAAGAGAATCTTAAAAGCAGCAGGAGGAAAGGAGACAGTTACCTACAAAGGAGGTCTCATAAGGCTATTGGCTGATTTCTCAAAAGAAACCTTGCAGGTAAGAAGGGACTGGAAAGAAGTATTCAAAGTCATGAAATGCAAGGATCTAAATCCAAGTTTACTCTACCCAGCAAAGCTATCATTTAGAATGGAAGGGCAGATAAAGTGCTTCCCAGATAAGGTCAAGGAGTTCTTCATCACCAAGCCTTTATTATATGGAATGTTAAAGGGACTTATCTAAGAAAAAGAAGATCAAAACTCTGAACAGTAAAATGACAACAAACTCACAACTATCAACTGAACTTAAAAATGAAAACAAAAACAAACTAAGCAAACAACTAGAACAGGAACAGAACCACAGAAATGGAGATCACATGGAGGGTTATCAGCAGGGAGGGGGAGAGGGGAGAATGGGAGAAAAGGTACAGAGAATAAGAAACATAATTAGTACGTACAGGGGAGGTCAAGAATAATATAGGAAATGGAGAAGCCAAAGCACTTATATGTACAACCCATCGGTGAACTAAAGTGGGGGATGCCAGAGGGAAAGGGGGTACAGGATGGAGGTGGATAAAGGGGAAGAAAAAAATGGGACAACTGTAATAGCATAATCAATAAAATATACTTAAAATATTTTAATAAAGAAAAATGTAAATTGTTTAAAAGTACATTCTCTGTTCATACTCTATGTTCATCATAAAACAGATCTAGAAATTATTAACAAAAGTGATACCCCCCCCAAAAAAATACACTCAGCTCTTGAAATTTTAAAAATTTACTCATAAACAATTTTGGTTAAAGAGGGGGAAACAGTACAGTTCAGAAATATGCAGAAAATTACATACATGAATTTCTGAGATGCTCTCAAATCTATAGCTTCTACCTCATCCACCACTATCTCGGATCTGCTCTCTCAAATCTATAGTCAGAGGGTAACTATATGACCTTAAATATTTTCATCAGTGATTTTGGAAGAGGATAAAAGGAACTAAAATTTCAAATCAAATTATTTTTAAAAGGTAAAAAGTAATAATTTTAAAAGTAAAACAAATTTATGTATTTTTAAAAGTTGTGCTTATAAATGTATCTAAAAGAATAAAATATAAATATTCAAAATTAAGAGTAAAAAAGTATATAATCCACTGACATGAAATACTTTTACTTATAAAAGAAGTTCATGTACCACACTACAACAGAAAAAATTCTGCAAAATAGATAATTTCCTAAGAATATGCATATTACCAGAATTGTATCCAAGAAAAGTAGAAAATTTGAACAAACAAATGCTGTGGAAGAAATTGGAAAAGTCTGCCAAGGGATTAGATCCAGATGGTTTTATGGGCAAATTCTTTCAAACTTTCAAGAAATCAACTATTCTATTGCCATGTAAAATGTTCCAGACCATATAATTTTTTTTGAAAGCTCCCTTGTTTAATTTGTGAAGTTAGCATTATGCCTATACAAAAATCTGACAAAGTCTAAAACAGCACAATAAACAGTCCAAAAAAACTTTGGCCCATCTCATATTAGTATAAGTAAAAGATCAAAATATATCAAGGGCAGGTTAACTATGCTCATTATTCCCATGGCAGTTTTTTTTTTTTTAAAGACAGTTAGCCAACACAGTAAGACAAGAAGAAATAAGAAACGCCAACATTGAAAAGAAGACCAAATTAACATTATTTACATAACTGATAGTCACCAACCCCCAAAATTAAAGGTAGTAAACCACTGAAACTACCCAGTAAACTAGACAATTACAAATAAATATATATATAAAGCAATGTCCTCTTAAAATAGCAGCAATAACTACCCAGTATATATAATGCATAAAGGATTTCATCTTCAATAGCAACAAAAATACAAAGATCTCGGAATACGTTTAACCAGAAATGTGCAGGATCCTTATAAAGAAAATGACATACTTTACACAGATCCATAAAGAGTACTTGAGAATAAAATATACATATTTATTGTCTGAAAGGTAAAATTTAATATTGCAAAGCTCTACATTCTTCCCAAGTTAATGGACTTTTCTTCAAATTAAAAATGGGAGTTTTAGGAATCTGAAAAAAATGGTTTTGAATTTCAAAAATTGTTTTGAAAAATGGAGAATAATGAAATGAAGTTGAACTTCAGCTGCCAAAACAAATTATAAACCTAGTAAATAAAATAATGCAGAACAGAAAGCACTAAAACAAGGCCAAGCAGATAAGAATTTATCTAGGCTAGGAAAAGTGTGACATTTCAAATGTACAGGAAGAGATGAAATTTTTAAGAAGTGATTCTAGGACAACTGAGTAACTATTTGAAATAAAATGTAAAATTCAATCCTTACATCATATGCATGCCAAAATTTCAAACGGATTTTATAAATCAAGTGTTCAAAAAATAATAAAAAAACAAAAATGTAGATGAATACTGATCCCATGGTTAGTATACAAAACTTTTCTATGAATAAAATTAGGAAGGGGGGGCCCTGGCTGGTATGGCTCATTTGGTTGGAGCATTGTTCCATAACCAAAAGGTTGTGGGTTCGATTCCCAGTCAGGGCACATACCTAGGCTGCAAGTTCAATCCCTGCTCTAAGCACGAATGATTCTGGGCCAGACACATAGGGAAAGCAACCAATCAGTGCTTCTCTTTCACATCAATGTTGCTCTCCCTTCTTCTCTCCCTTCCTTTCTCTCTAAAAGCAATGAAAACATGTGTTCAGGTGAGGATAAAAAAAATTAGGAAAGAAGGAAATACTAATATATTTAATGACAGGTAAGTTACTTCTACAAATAAAAGACATTAACAAACACTGAAGGCAGATATTAACTTGATAGAAATGTCTTCAACATGTAACAGATAAAGAATTAACATTCTTAAAGTAAGCTCTTTTAAATCTACAAGAAAAATTAAATATTGTTAAAAATGAGCAAATAACATGAACAAGCAATTCGAAAAATGAAACACAGATAACATAGAAGTGTTTAAAATGTTTAGCTTCACTAATAACCAAAGGAATTCAAGGTAAAACAAGGTACCACATTTCATTTAATTTCAAAAATTGAAATATCCAAGGCTGGTGAGGATATAGGGTAATGGTTTTTTATATATTCTGTTGGCAGAGCTGTAAATTAATAGACTTCTGAGGAGCAGTTTAGTAATATATATCAAATAACCACTCAAATATTCACCACTTTCACCCAGGATTTCCACCTCTCGGATTTACCCTAGGAAAATGATCAAAGCTGCCTACAGAGATATGCATATAAGAATATTCTTTGCTGTTTAACTTCATTAGAGAAGAGTTTGAAATCTCTAAAATACACTTAATCAGGGCCCTGATTAGATGACTTACAGAATATCAACATGCAAACTCATTAAAATTTACCTGTAGATTATCTAATGACACAAGAAAACGTTCAGGAGACATTGCTAAAGAAAATGTTACAAAACAGTATGTGAAAGATAACCTTAACCGTGTTTTAATTTTTTAAACATGAAATTTGTTATATAATGTCTGTCTTGTTCACTCTCATCCTGCTAGAATGTTCTCATCCTTGGCTACACATTAGAATAACCTGGAACATTTTTACAAAATGCTCCTGTCTGGGCCCCAACCACCATCCCCCAAATTAAAACAGATCTCTGTGGGTGGGTCGCTGTTGTCGTAGTTGTTTTTTAAATTTATCCAAGTGATTCTAATATGCAGCCAGTCTTAAAAACACTATTGCTGTGTAGAGCAGTGATGCTCAGAACTGGACAATTTCACCCCAGGGGACATTGGGCAATATCTGGAGACATTTTTGGTTGTCATCCAAACTTGGAGTGAGGAACACTACCAATGTCTTGTGTGTGGGGTCCAGGTTTTCTGGACTGAATTTGTTCCTCCAAAGTTCGTATATTGAAGTCCCAAATCCCAGCACCTCAGAATGTAACAGTAGTAGGAAGTAAGGTCATCAAGAAGTGACTAAGTTAAAATGAGGCCTTTATGGTGGGGGCTAAATCCAATATAACCAATGTCCTTCTAAGAAGAAGAGAGACACCAGGATGTGTGTGCATTGAGAAAAGGCCATGTGAGGACACAGGGAGGAGGCGGCCATCTGAGAGCCAAGGGGAGAGGCCTCAGGAGAGATGAACCCTGATGTCACCTTGATGTTGGACTTCTACCTGCCAGAACTGTGAGAAAATAAATTTCTGTTGTGTAAGCACCAACCCCCACCCCCAACCATCTGTGGCATTTTGTTACGGTGGCCCTGCCAAACAGGGATGTTGCTAAATACTGTCAATGCTCAGGATATTTCCCACAACAAAGAGTTATTTGGACCAAAATGTCAATAGTGCCGAGGCTGAGAAACTTTGCTCTGGAATCTAGCTTGTTGCTATGTGTAGATAATCAATAAATATTTTCTCAGCTAGGTGAATGAGACATTTAGTAGGTAAAAATCAGCAGGAGTTGGTCACCTATTGAATGTACACACAGGAGGAGAAGGAAGAGTCAAGAATGATGACCAGGTTTCTGGTTGGGCCGAGCAGGTGGATGGGGAAGCAGGATTCAGCAGAGTGAACAGGTTGGAGAGGGAATTGGTGGAAGCTGAGGGGGGCAGTTGATGAAGGTATTAGTAGTCAATCAGAAACAGTTCTCTGGAAATACCAACAAGACTATTGCTGGTGTATAAGGAGAGACTCGGCTGTTACGTGGAGATAAGACTGTCCTAGAGGAGAACTTAGAATCAACAAGGTACCAACTATGGAACCTTGGAGATCTCCAATATTTAAAGAGCAGACACATCAAATGAAGGAAGAAGAAAAACCCTGATTGAGAAGCTTCCAAGGGCAGCCAAGGAAGCTGTGATGGTTACTCACTGTAGACTAGGCTAATCTATAGTAGCCAATTATTCCACCAAACCCTTATCTAAGTGTTGTGTTGGTATTCTGTAGGTATGGGTAAAGTTATTCGTTAAATGACTTTAAGGAAAGGATAATGTGAGTGGGCCTCATCCAGTCAGTTGCAAGGCCTTAAAAGCAAAACTGAGGAAGTCCTGCCACCAGCAACATCAGCTCCTGCCTCAGTTTCCAGCCAGCCAGCCACCCCTACAGGTTTCAGACTTGCCAGTGGCCACAATTGCATCAGTTTCCCCTTCTGTTCCTCTAAAGACCCCTGACTGATACAGAAGCTGAGGAGGGATGGGGAGAATCAGTCAACTGCTCCATTCTGCCCCTTTATGCACTGGCTATGGCATAGAGGAGTGGGGGAAAAAAAAGAGAGGTTACTCCACACCCATGGCAAGAACTCAGGAGAGGAAAAAAGAGAAGAGAAAGGAGGCACAGGAAGATTTCAAAAATGTGTGCCTGCCTGTAGAAATGAGGAGGCGACAAAATAGAGGAACAGGGACAGATGAAGTCGAGACAGAGGCGCCTGGGCTGTCCCACCAGAACCCTACCGCCACATGCTGAGTGCTCCTCACACCTGAGTGCTGCTTCTATCTGTTTAGTTTACAGAAGGGGCAACTGGCCCTGAGAGACACTAAGTAATTACGCTAGCTGCTCCCCTAGTGTGCAGGGGAGCCAGATCCAAACACAGGCCCCTGCTTCCACACTCCTGCTTCACCAGCTTGATGGAAACATTAGGAGTGGAACAATGGAGTTCTAACACCAACCCTACCTCGACGGGCTGCAGGGCATCCACCAGCAGGGGCTGAGGGGTGGGAGTTGTCTGCCGTGACAGAACGAATGGCCCAGGTTCTGGGCTCCAGCACCTGGTGTGGATCTCAAGTCTACCATTTACTGGTTGGGTGGCTTCGGGCATGTTTCCTACTTGCCCATGATTCAGCCTTCCCATCTTTAAAACAGATAAATGATCCCTACCTTCAAAAGACTGGATTTTCTGAGACAGCATACAAAAGGCAAGTAGCAAGTATGCAAGAAATGGGACTTCTAGTGCCTTCTCAACCTTTCTCTGGTCTTCAGTTATACTACCCACTCTACCTCCTACAGGATGTCTGGGCTGGGCCAATGAGATAATACACGCAAAAGTCCTTAATAAATTCAGGGCATCATTCTTATGCGAGGACAGGATGCAAATACTTCACTTGATGCAAAATTCAGCCACCAGTTGTACAGCCCTAGATAAGTCAAGTAGACAGCCTGTGCTCAGTTTCCCCTTCTGGAATGTGTCTAGCGATAACTGTTCCACCTTCCTTTACACATAGGCTTCTGAGGACAAATGAGCACAATTTGTAATTATTGTCAATTGAATTTCAGGCCATATGGTTTTGTTGGACTTCTAAACAGCCAGATGACATCCCCAGGCCCCTGAACAATACACACACGTCCCACATCCTATAATGAAAGATCATCCCTCTCACATAAGCTCCTTTGTCTCCCCAAGGACACACTAGCTCTAACTTCATAGAATTTTCTTTTGTTCTTTCAACTCCTGACTCACCGCACATCTCATGCCTTGCTCTCCCTGTCATCTTCTCTCCCAGAGTTGACATATGGCTGAACTGATATCCTTCCTCTGTTTCCTTTCTTGTTACTACATGTCCAGTAGTATTGCATAAAAGTGCTCAATGGGAAGGGTCAAGCTCAGTTTCAAGCCTGAGGTCTGGGATTACATCAAATCCGTAACGTTTATCTGCCCTCGCCATCAGCCCAATACTTCCCAATTTAGGTCTCACTCACATCAAGAGAAGACTGAATCGTCTGGGGCCCAGCGTGCCCTGCTCTCGCCTCCATTTCTCCTATTTAATTCCACGGGTACAGCTCCCAAACCCATTCAGGCCTGTGCGATGGTCACAGACAGCGTGGCTATTCCAAGGCAGGCAGTATTTCTACCTAAAGTGGCTGCAGGGCTGTTGTCAGAGTGAACAGACCACCGAGGTCGGGCTGGAGGGGGGAAGGCCCACACAAAGGGCTTTCTGTTTTAACTGAAAAAAGAAGTCAAGTTGAGCCCCAGTTCCAAAGCACCTCGCTTTCCACATGCCGTAACGGGTACAAGGGGAACAGTATTATTATGTGACGGAACTCCCCCATGACACCACGCATAGCCCTAACTGGGGAGGATATTGGCTCGTCCAAACACTAGCATTTTTGTGGGATTTCACCTTAGGAGTCGTCTCCCGCCAGCAGATGTGGTGCGCCTCTCTGTCCTCTTTTGTGCATAAATTCATTGTACTGCCATTAAATTTACAATGAATCATTGGGTGCATCCCCAGTGGCTAGGGCAGTGCCTGACACCCAGGAGGCACTTTATAAATACTGGTGTCGTAAATAAACAAATGAATGATGCACAGATAAAAAGTTCCAGTGGGGGTTAGAAGGGAAAAGAGAGTTTGGGGTTTGGTTTTTGTTTGGTTTGGTTTTGTATTTAAATGAAAGAGGAGAAGACAGAACCATTCATTTGGGTTCCAAATTAGAAGGCAACAAAGCCCAGGAAAAAGTAAGTCATTTGTTTGACCATTTGAGGGTATAGCGGTCAGCCAGCAGGTATCTGCTGGGGACAGCGCTAGGCACAGCTCTAGAAATCTTTCAGGCCCACAAAGTGTCATCCATCAGACTCAGGGACGTGTCTCCTGCCGCCTCTGCTCCCCACTTCTGCCTTCTTTTGCTCGTCCTGAATGCACACACCTGAATGAGGTTACTTAACTCTGACAGCTTTCTCTGGGGAGCAGTTAGAGCCTTTAAAACCTTAACTCGGCTTCACCAGAAGTTCTTCTCATTAAAGTTACTTAAAATGTTCCCAGGGCCTAAAACATTCAGGCTTTAAGGAAACAATTGACTGCGTTTTTCCACGCCAAATCAGCCCGTTGTTTAACATGGTGAGAGCTACCACTGAGGTTACTGAAGGAGAAAACGGGGTCATATGTTGCTGGAGAACAAAAACTTAGCAGGGAAATTAAAACCAAGACTGGCTCAGGGACCAAACTACTCAGGGTTATGTCTTCAGGAAGCAGGCTTTACAGGGGTCCTGCAGCCCAGAGATCAAACTGAAACTGGCCTCTGGGATTTCCCAAGCACTCCCATTCTGCATCCCATCTCATAAAATAGTCAGACTGGAGCTGCTGGAAAGATGCAGCCAGGACAGGAAAGCTTCGTGGAGGAGGAGGCTCATGGCCTGCCTTAAAGGATGGCAAGCTGGGCAGGGGACCAGCAGAAGACAGGTATGGTGGTATGAACAGGGGGGTGAGAGGCAACGGGTTCCAGCAGAGGCTAGAAGCTTGTTTTGAAGCAGGAGATGAAGTTCTTTCTGACCATGCCCCACCCTGCCAAGAGAATGTCACCCTTCCTGGGAAAGTGCTTTGCAGAACATCAAAGTCATCTGCTCCTGAGTTGCGTGGGTAGTGCATACTGAGTCATCTCGGAGTTCTGACTTGCGTGTCAAAGTGTAAGATAGGGGTTCCAATTTATTCAAAATTTACTCAAAATGCTATCTGATCAGATTAGAAAAATGGAAATGGATGTCATCTCCTTCAAAGCTGAAATTTATTAACCCAGGATGGGAAGAGACCTTCTAAGTGGGCAAGGAATGATGAACACATCTGTTTGTCTAGCTCAGGACAAATGGAAAACATCCCTGGGTTCCTCTAAGCATTTATGGGCTTCTGTTTACCAGAACTTTCTAAAAAAAAAACTCACTTCTGAGCTGTGAGTTTATGCAGGCATCGGTATAACTCAGTAATTAAGTCCCCACACAAACCAAACTCAGACGATTTTTTTTTTTTGGCTTTCCTTGTCATTTCCCATGAAGGCATTGTTCTCTTTGCAGGGTGAGGTACTATCAGAAAGACCAAGCCCACATAAGCTTGCCTGGGCTCCTTCCATTCCCTGTGGCTGTTTGCATGCCTGTAAGGACCCCATATCCAGCATGCCCTTCTGCCACGCCTCATGGGACCTTGTGGTCCTGGGTGCCAGGGCATTGTTCCTTCCAGAGGCCAAGAAAGTAATCCAGGCCTTTTGTTCTAAGATTTCAAAAAAGAACTTCTGTAGACCTTGCCTGCAGGCAACACTGGTAATATCTTTACCAATCTTTTCAGTATTTTGGGAACCTCCCATGATATCAGTCCTGCCTTCTCACTGTAGTCACAGCTCAAATTCCTAGCTTCTTTTGCAACTAAGAAGCAGAGCTGTGACCTACAAGCAGAGCTCTGTCAGTATACACATCCACCTACAATTTTGTCCTGGAAATAAGGAAATGAGCAACATGAGGGACCAGGCTCTGCCAAAGGAATCCCTTTGGTTGGCCCTCGCAGCAGCAAAGGCATCAGACCTTGGGGCAACAGACCCAGTTCCAGACATAGAAGCGGGCCTCATGCTAGAGAGAGAAGTGCATGCCGGAGAGAGGATGTGTTCCTGGCCTTGAGTTTCAGCAGCTGCAATGGTGGTTTCATCTTCAGACCACTTCTACAGGGTGGTTGGAGCATTTTTCCTGGAAGCTCAGCCTTGAACCTTCTTCTCCTGCAGTACCTAATGATTCTGAAGGAAACCCAATATCATTTAATAATTCCATTTCATCTTGAAGTAGTCAGAGTAGTTTCTGTTGCTTGCAGTGAAAAATGCTGACAATGGGCACTTTGCAAGCAGAGGAGTCAGGAGCCTAGGGGCACAGAGACCTTTGACACTTGTCTGTGTTCTAGGGGCTCTCTCCTCTGCTGCTCTTTAGTGACAGGGCAGGGGGAGGGGTCATCTCTTCCTGGGATAGAGGGGAGAGATGCAAGGCAATCTCATAAGTTATGAGCAATCTTTTCTTTGAATCAGTGATGACTGTACATATAAGTTCCTTTGACACCCACCTAATGCTACAGCACACAAGAGCTTCAGAACATGACCTCAGACAGGGTTAAGCTTCCACGATCTCCCTTTGCCCTCCCTTCCCTGGCCCGGGTTCCTCACTTTCCGAAATGTAGTTACCTCCTGTCTCAAACCCTTCTCTCCTACTAACCTTAGTCAAACTTGCAATCAACTCCTTTAAGGGATAATAACTAAAAATAGCTTAGAAGGTGATCCTTTGCCAGAAGTACTTTGATGAAACAGGAATCAAAGCCCTGGTGAAATTCCAAGTCAATAAAGGAAATTCCTGTTTGATTCACCTCAATTTTTATTTTTTTAGTTGTTTGTTTGTTTTTGGCAGTGAGGACTTCCTAGGGTGACTACAAAGCCGTCGTATAGGAAGGAAGTACTCTAACATTTATTGAACGGTACTGTGTACTTTTCAACATTGTTACATTTCTCCCTCGCCCTCATTGCTTCCGACACACCAACTACCGGGCTGCTCCTCCAACATGCCATGCATGCTCCAGCCTCAGGCCTTCTCATCTTCCAGTCCCTCTGCCTAAAGCGCCTCTTTGCCCAAATAATTGCACGGCTCATTCTCTTATTTACTTAGCTTCAGGCCTATGTTCAAATATTCTTAAAGACACTTTCCCTGACCACCTGACCACCCGACCACCTGACCACCTGCCACTAACACTTTACTCTGGTATGTTCATTCTCCCTTATTGCTTGACTAGCTCTCCATGTGATTAATCACCATACAATATACGTATTTATTAATTCACTGTCCAGTCCTCTTGCCCACCACATCCCCCCATCACAAAATGTTCTACAAGGGCAGGGATTTTGTCTCTGTTCCCAGCATCTAGAGCAGTCATTGGCATGCATATAGTCAGTGCTCAATAAAATCTGTTGAATGAGTTAAATTTATACCAAATGACTTAAATATCACTCTCACTTTCAGGAAAAGAGTGATATTGAGAAAAATTAAGTAAATCATTCCGGATGTCCCAGTTAATCTGTAGTGAAGCTGCCACCTAAACCTGAATTTATGCAAAACAAAGACCAAGCTTGCTCACCCCTGCCACTCTAAGCAAGTTAGTCACAGAGAGTATTAGAGCCAATTCCCTTACTGCCTCAGTCACCTTCCAGGCGATAATACTTATATTGCTTAAGGTAACATAAACCTGAATTCTAGGTCTAGGTGGTTCACCACTGATAAACCTTTAGGTGGCTTAACACAATAAAGGAGGCTGATACACGTGTTTTTGGTAGCAATGTTCTCCTCCAAGTGGTGAGTCAGGGACCCAGGCACTTTCCAACTTGTGGCCCCACCATCTTTGACATGTGGTTCACAAATTGCCTTGGGAACCGCTTCTGCTTCAGTCAGCCTGAAGTGGAAAAGAGCGTGGAGATCACATTTGTGTGTATGTGTGTGTGAAAGGTAGGGGGTGTTACTTCTGCTCATACTACATTGACTAGCATTCAGTCATGTAACCCAATTGCAAAGGAGTCTGGGAAATGTACTGTGGCTGTGAACCCAGGGAGAAGAGAAAAGAGACGTGGTGATCAATTACCAGCCTTAAGAAGATCCAGATGTCATCTCTAGTAATAACTCAGGTTTTGGAGTGCCCCAACCTTGAGTGATAAGGCATCATGCGATGTGGTAAAACACCTAGACCTAGAATTCAGTCAGTCTTAGGTTCAAATCCTAGGCCCATCACCTATTACTTGCTTGATCTTAATCACATTTCTTACCTCCCTAAGTTTTAAATTTCTCAACTATAAAATAAGGACAGTAATAATATCTATTTCTCAGGTTGTAGAGAGGAAAATCTGAGATAATGCCAGTTGAATATATAGCATAGTCCTGACATATGACTGTTATTAGGGAGAAGATATTCTGAAGAGGGGTCCCCAGCTTCTCCTCCTGGTTCTCTTTCTTCCAAGCTGCCCAGTGGTCCAGAGAGCCACTCTGGATCTCAAAGCTTAAACAAAACAAGCTTTGTCCCCACTTAACAAGTGACCTATGAGTCCTCTCTGTTGCATCCTATTGATGGTTTCTGACAAATCCCCCAGTATCGGTTTGCGTAAGTAAGTTTGAAGTGCCCTTTCCATTAACAGAGGAGCTCTGCTATTAACTAATTACACTTTGGCTTTTCCTGCGTTAGCTGCTGTGCCAGGGAGAGGAGGCTGAGTGTGAGGAGGCCTCCGGCATGGAGAGAAGGCTTGTGGGGACTGGGATGGGCAGGGAGCTGCAGTGCACATGGGGATTGTTGTTTTCTCTCTTGTTTTTTCTTTAAATCCAGTTAATTGGAGAGAGGTCTGCTGAAAAGAGGGCTCATGAAGAAGCTGCTCCCAGTTTCCCACAGGAATGTTCTCAAAGGATTTGGGCACCTCAGATTTTTTTCAGACAAATACTGATTTTTTTTTAATTCAGTGAACTGCTCAAAGTCACTCAGCAAATACATAGTTTGATTAAGGTAGGGTCCCACTGAGGAGAGCTCTGGTCTCAGAAACTAGAGCCCACACTGCTGGTGCCAACCAAATCGCTGTCATATCTACAGGGTCAGCACCAGGCCAACTGGGAAGCAGTGGTCTCCCCACTCCCATCTTCTGCTGTACCTTCCTCTGAGTTGATCAGAAAAAAAGTAAAATCCTTGGTTTTGGAGTGGGTCAGCTGTGAATTCAAATCCCAGCTCTGCTGCTTAGTCAAGCTATACAACCTCTCTGAGTCTTAGCTTTCTTACATGTAAAGTGAGAAGATCCATCTCAAGGAGCTACCACAAGCATTAACTGTGAAAAGGGGTGACTCAAAGAAGACACTGTAAATGTTAGTAAGTGGGAGTTTCTTACTCCCTCCCCTTCCCTGAGACCTCTACCATTTCTTTTTTAAATACTTTTTTAAAAGATCTTATTTATTTCTCTTTAGAGCAAAGAGAAGGGAGGGAGAAAGAAAGGGAAACATCAATGTGTGAGATAAACATAGATCAGTTGCCTCTCACACACCCCCATCTGGGGACCTGGCCCTGCAACCCAGGCATGTGCCCTGACAGAGAATCAAACTGGTGACTTTTCAGTTTGCGGTTTGATATCAAAATCACTGAGCTATACCAGTCCAGGTCCTCTACCATCTCTGTAGGCATTGTTGTCATCTAACCAAAAATGTTCTTAAGGTATGGCCCTCTTTGGGGTATTGTCCTTTTAATGTGGTGCATTGTGTAACATTGCTGTGATGTGATGTGTTGTGAACAGGAAGATGCTGGTGTCTCTGTGATACTGATGGGTGGCCCTAACAGAAACCCACTTAATGGAGTCTGAAGAGCCTCTTGGGGGACATCTCCTCCTGAGAGAAGGAGTCAGAAATTATGAGCTTCATCCAATAGAAAGTCTTCAGCACAGAAAGGGTAAGGGTTTTGAGTTGAAATCACTCAAACTTATCTCTATCCCAGCCACAGGGATAGGGGTCTAGGTGCTGGACATAAAAAGTTAGTAAAAACAGAAAGAACTGAGCTCCACCTCCAGTTAGAATGCAAAACAATTACAAGAGACTGTTGCTTCCACCTTAACAATCATAACAAGCCAAATAAGCTACAAAATCACAATCGCAAAGAAGTAAAAATAAACTAAATTTCAAAAAATGATGATTGCTTCCTGGCAAGAAGAAACCAATGACACCTTCATTTCTGGTGAAGGGGTAGAGAAAGAGGAATCTGCTTTGCATGGGGGTAAGGAGAAGGCTGCCAAACTTTGACAAACTGATAGCAGTGTGTGGGTTACCAGGATAGATTAGGACATGAGGAGCCCCAGCCAAATTGTGAATCTGCACCTACCCACCAACCCACTCCCATAGTTATCATCTAGGCCAGAGGTAGCATGCTGCAGGCTGGAGCTAGGGCAAGAGCACTTGGACAGATTCCCCTGAGGTGCCCAGGGCCTTCTTCAAGTGCAAGGCTGAGCTGGAGGTGGAGCAGGAGATATGAGAGAAATTACCCAGAGGCACTCTTGGCTTCCACCAAGTGCACTGCAGCCATTCTTCAAAAAATGTGAGCAGCACATCTGGAGACAGAGTGAACTCTCAAGATGTAGAAAGCAGAGGGAAAAGTTGAAGAGCAAAGAGAATACTCGCCAGCATTTGTGTATGAGGGGGAGGGAAGTTGGCAGTCAGATTAATTATAAAGCATAAAGAATTTTCTGGAGTCTCACCAGTGCTCAGATCTCATACCCAGGTGAAGGGAATCTTGATGTTTTTTCCTTCTCAAATTGTTTTAAGCCAGTGGCAAAATATATCTAATTTAAGTTGCAATCAAGCCCATATTCAGCTGACAGAGAATCAAACTGGTGACTATAGATTGGCTCAATGCTCCCACACATGCCCTCAGACAAAAAGATGATTCCCCTTTTCTGGACATGACTGTTATTTACTTAATCTTTACTGGTATTCTACACAAAATGTCCCCATATATTGAGATATATGAAATGTTAAAAAAATCAAGAAAATCTTATCCATGGTCAAAAGAGGAAATATTCAATTGAATCAGACCCAGAGATGGCTCATGTAGGGACTTTAAAATAACAATAATATATATTTAAATATTTTGCAGAATGTAAGGAAAAATATGCATAAACAGATTAATGACTCGAGGAGAGAGAAGAAAATTATAAGACACAAATGAAAACAAGAGGAATGAAAAATATAATATAAAAAAGAAGAATTTATTTAATAGATTTAACACCAAACTAGACACCGCACAGGAGCAGATCAATGAACTTGAAGACAAATCAATAGAAATTACCCAAACAAACAAATAAACAAAAAAGAGTAAACTAAGGAGAAAAAGAAAATAGAACTGTAGGATAATGTCAAATGGTCTAGAAAACAATGTAATTGGAGTTTCAGGAAGATAATAGAAAAAATATAGTCTGTCTTCCTTCCTTCGTTTATTTCTTCCTGTCTTTCTTTCTTTCTTTCTGAAGACACAACAGACAAATACTTTCCAAAACTGACCCAAGATCCAAGAAGCTCAGTGAAACTTAGTAGAATAAATAGAAGACCACACCTAGACATGTCACAAACTGCTAAGACACAAAGATAAAGAGAAAATTTATAAAAATACCCAGAGGAGAAAAACATTATCTACAGGAGACAACAATAAGAATGAGGCCAGAAAACTGGAACAACTTCTTTATACTGCTAAAAAGAAAAAAAATCTCTACTTAATGTTTTATATTCTATAAAATAGGGGCAATATACAAACATTTTCAGAGAGACAAAAACAGAGAATTTATCTCCAGAAGCCTAGTACTACAAGAAATGTTTCCAGATGTATATACACATTTAAGATTGTTTGGTCTTCCTGATGAATTGACCCTTTTATAATTAGAAAATGCTCTCTATATCTCTGGTAATATGTTTGTCTTGAAGTCCACTGGTCTGACTGTAATATAGCACACCCGCATTCTTATGTTTAGGGGTTACATAGAATATTGTTTTCAACATTTTTCCTTTTAATCTCTCTATGACTTATACTTAAACTATGTGTAGTTCTTCTTATTATTTTTTATGTTGACACTATTACAAATATCTCTCATTTCCCCCCCTTCCACTTTGCTGGCCTCCACCCAACCCTTGCCCCCCCACCCCCAGCCTTCACCACATTGTTTTCTATGTCCACGGGTCATGCACATAGGAATATATGTTCTTTGGCTAATCTCTTCCAGTCGCCTCCACCCCCCTCCCTTCTGAGGTCTGTCAGTTTGTTCCATGTATCCATGCCTCTGGTTTTATTTTGTTTATCAGTTTATTTTGTTCATTAGATTCCACATATGAGTGACAGCATACTGTATTTGTCTTTCTCTGACTGGCTTATTTCACTTAGCATAACAATCTCCAGGTCCATCTGTGCTATTGCAAAGAGTAAGAGTTCCTTCTTTTTTATAGTCATGTAGTATTCCATTGCATAAATGTATCAAAGCTTTTTTATCTACTCATCTACTGATGGGCACTTGGGCTGTTTCCAGATCTTGGCTATTGTAAATAATGCTTTTAAATAATATATAGGTAAATTTTACTTTTTAAATCGAGCCTGACAATTTCTGCCTTACCATCAGTATTTTTTATCTATTTGCATTTAATATAATTAAGTCTATGTTGGGTTTAAATGTAAATTTTTACATGTTTTTATTTATTCTTTGCTCCTTTTTTTCCTGTATTCTTTCAGATGATCCAAGTAGTCTTTGGTATTCTATTTTGTCTTCTCTATTGATGTTGTAGCTACACTTTTTGTGTTACTTTTAAAGCATTTCTTCTCTAGATATTAAATCATGTATCTTTAAATGATCAAAATCTACCTTCAAATATGTTCATATATTTTACAAACAATGTAAGAACCCTATAGCAATGATTTCATGTACCTGCCTTTTGCCCTCTGTGCTCCTGTTTTCATATACTTTACTTCTATTTGTACTATAAACACAGTAATATATTATTATTTTAGTTATAAAAAGTCAGCAGTTTTTATGGTAATATGTGAATATATGAAAAATTCCAGCCATTGTTAATATGACAAGAAGGGTTTGCACAATGTCAATGTAACCTGGGAGCCAAGGAGAGTGGACCAAAATGTGCATGTGTGAACAATGATGACTTCGCTATACTAGGCAGTGGGGGTGGTAGATGCTGTTCAATGAGCCATCATATTCCAAATGACTGAGCGAATATGCATCGAATTTTGCATTAAGCTTGAACATTCCTTTGCAGAAACTATTTGGATGATTCAGAAGGCCACAGCTATAGGCAATTGGTGATTGGCAACTTTATCACGACAACACATCCACTCATGCATCACGTTTAATGCAGAGTTTCTTGTTGAAACACCAAATCACCCAGGAGACTCAACCCTCCTACACCCCAGATTTGGCGCCCTATGACTTCTGGTTTTTCCCAAAATTAAATCACCTTTGAAAAGGAACAGATTTCAGACTGTCAATGAGATTCAGAAAAATACAATGAGGCAGCTGGTGACAATTGGGACAACTATGTGAGGTCCTGAGGTACCTACTTTGAGGTGTGATTGTCCTATGCATAATGTTTCTTGTATCTTGTATCTTCTTCAATGAATGTATCTCTTTTTCATATTCCATGAATAGTTACTTTCTGAACAGACCTCTATGCTCATAAGGGTTACAAAGTTCACAAAGCAGACATTGACAGAACTAAAGAGAAATCTACATCCATACTTTTATATTTTAACACTTTTCTCTCGGCAACTGATATAACAAACAGACATAAAAAATCTGTAAGGCTATAAAAGTTGAGTATCATTCTTAAGAAGCTTGACATACTTGACATTTACAAAATACTACTCCCCAAACCTGCAAATATTCATTAATTTCAAATGTACCTAAAACACTCACCATAAGAGATCACTTGCTGAGCCATAGAATAAATCTGAAAAAATTGTCAAGGCTCAAAATCATACCAAAGTAGTAAAATAATATTATCTGATCACAATAGAATTAAATTAGATATCAATTACTAAAAAAAACATACCTAGAAAATAACCCATAAGTCAAAGAAGAAATCACAAGAGAAATTAGAAAATATCTCTAACTTAGACCAAGGATTGTGGCGGAACTGAAAAACTGGACCCTAAGAAGAGTGCTGCAACAAGACAAAAAAGAATAGGTGGAGGTGGTGAACACTAGGATACCCACTGGAAGAGGAAACCCAACAACAAAGGAATCACTAACAGATAACAACAGAAGAAGGTGAAGGAGGGAGTGGTAACCACACAAACCTCAATCCAGGACCTATCTGGAAATACAACTAAACAGTAGAGACAGTACCCAATACAAACAACTGAACAAGAGCAAGAGAGAATTCTTTAAACCTTATACACACGGAAGAACCAGCTTCAACACAACCTGCCCTCACCAGCACAACAAAATACAGGAGGTGGTGGACAGAGTGACCCTCATTTAACCAGCTGGTGGGAAGGAACCACCAAAGAAAGACTCAACAATCAAAACCCAAAGTCAACCACAAAGCCAACTTAAATGACAGCCCAAGACCAGTGAGCTTGGGAGATCAAGGAAACTGCACCACTGAAACTCACTGCTATACTACTAAAGAAGTTCACACCACAAACCCAGGGAGCCAGAACAGATCAATTTAAGAAGCTGAGGTGAACAAGAAGAGTCTCACTAACAATGGGAAGACAAAGAAACAATCCCCAAATGAAAGGAAACGAGGAAGCCTCAGAAAGAATGCTAAATGAAACAGAGGCAATTCAACTACCAGATATTGAGTTCAAAGCAATGATCATCAGGAAGCTCAATGAGCTCACAATGAGCTACCAGAAACTACAGGGAAGCTACAATGAACTCACTGAAAACTACATCAACATGAAAAAGGAAATAGAAACTCTCAACAAGGGCCAAGAGGAAATGAAGAATATAATTTCTGAACTGAAGAACACAGTAGAAGGAATAAAAAGGAGGATCGATGAAGCAAAAGATCGGATCAGCGAGCTAGAGGACAAAGTAGAAGAAAACACCCAGAAAGCAAGAAAAGGAAAAGAGGCTCAGAAAGAATGAAGAGGGATTCAGAGAAATGCAAGACAATATGAAACGTAATAATATCCGTATAATAGGGATACCAGAAGAAGAAGAAGAAGAGCAAGGGATAGAAACCCTATTTGAAAAGTAATGATGGGAAACTTCCCTAATCTGATGAGAGAAAAAGTCACACAAATCCAGGAAACACAGAGAGTCCCAATCAAGAGTAACCCAAAGAGGCCCTCCTCAAGACATATCATAATTAAAATGGCAAAATTTCAAGAAAATATCTCTAACTGAATAATAAAGAAAATTTAGCATAACAAAATTTGTGAGAAACAGATAAAGCTGAACTTAGAGAAAAATTTAGAGCTTTCAGTGCCTATATTAAAAAAGAAATGAGTGAATCCAAGACCTATATTTCTGCTTAAAGAAGCAAGAAAAAAGAGCAAATTAAAACCAACATTAGGTAGAATAAAGCAAGTAATAAAATTAATAGTAGCAATAAATAAAATAGAAGATGAACACAGAAAAGAAATAAAAAAATTAAAAGTTGAATATTTGAAAAATTAATAAAACTCATAAATCCTTAGCAAAACTTATCAAGAAAAAAAGACAATACAAATGACGAAGGAATGAAAGGAGAAAATATCATTGTAGATCTACAGATTAGTAAGGGGATATTATATACAAAGAATACCAAAATATCAACAACACATGTAAAAAGGAAAAATTCCTTGAAAAATAAAATTTAACAGAACTGAAATAAGAAGAAATAAAAAATGTAAATGGTCTTCTGACTACTAAATAAATTAAATTCATAATAAATACCCACCAACAAAGAAACCTACAGGCCCAGATGGCTTTACCAATTAATTATGTAAACATTTAGGGAAGAATTAATTCCAGTCTTACACAAGCACTTTCAGAAATTAGAAGGAAAATTTTCCTATGTGTTACCTGAGGCTCATATAATTCTGATATCAAAACCTGACAAAGACATAACAAGAAAAAAGTACAAACATTCTTCATGAACATAAATGAAAAATTCTTAACCAAATACTAGCAAAACAAATTTATATATGTATAAATAGAACATTTCAATGAAGTTGATCCAGGAATGCATGATTGGTTTAACATGTGAAAATTGTTCCATGTAATTAAAGACAAACAATTACATAATCATCTCATTAACTACAGAAAAAGCAATTGACAAAATTTAACACCCATTCATTAAAAAAACAACAAACAAAACAAAAACAAAAAAAACAAGAACCCTCTCAGCAAACTAGGAAGATAAGAAGACAGGGGAACTTCCTTAAACTGATAAAGTAATTTATGATAAATCTACTTATATTGTACT
Organism: Phyllostomus discolor; assembly: GCF_004126475.2. Taxonomy (NCBI): domain Eukaryota; kingdom Metazoa; phylum Chordata; class Mammalia; order Chiroptera; family Phyllostomidae; genus Phyllostomus; species Phyllostomus discolor. The sequence goes on from NC_040908.2 coordinate 39,664,751, forward strand.
TATATCCACCCTCACCATGTCTATTCAGTATTGTACTACAAGTCCTAGCTACCATATTAAGGCAAGAAAAAGAAATAAAAACATAAATATTAGAAAAGAAGTAAAACCATATTTATTTGCAGACAATTTGATTGCATAGGTAGAAAACCCTATGGATTTCACAAACAAAGCAGTACAACTGATGCATAACTTTAGCAAAGTCACAGGATGCAAGACGTATCAAAAGCAATTTAATTTCTATATAATACAAATGAATAATTGGAAAATGATCTTTAAAATTTTATTTACTATGTCATCAAAAATATTAACTATCTAAAAATAAACATACTAGAAAATGTGCAAGGCAAAAAAATGTTTTTTCAGAGAGAAATTAAAGTTGTAAATAAATCATATATCATGCTCATGAATTAGAAGACAAAGCGTTGTTAGATGTCCATACTGCCTAAATAGATTTACAGATTCAATGGCATTCAAATTACAATTATAGCAGGTCTTTTTAAAAAATTCACAAGCTGAGTCTAAAAGTTACATAGGCATAGAATATCTAAAACATTTGAAAAAGGATAATATTTGGAAGGCTTCTGCTATATGCTCTAAGCCTTATCATAAAGTTATAACTTGATATTGATATAAGATAGACAAATAGATCAATTGAACAAGGTACAGAATCCATAAATCAAAATACATATGTGGTCAATCCATTTCATTTTTTGTTAAAGAGTAAAGTATTTCTAACATATGGTGCTCTATTCAGTCATTCAAAATGACTGGAAAATAATTTTTAAAATTTTATTTCACACAGCTGAATATCTGTAAGAAAAACAAAAAGGAATGCCAACAGCCACCCCATTCCTTACAGAACAATTAATTCAAGAAAGATGGATCACAGGCCTGAATATGAAAGGTAGAACTATATAACATCTGGAAAAAACACAGAAGGATATCTTTGCAATTTTGTGGTAGCCAAAGATCTTTTAGACCTAACCAGTCTAACTGATAAAGAATCAACTGATATATTAGAATTAGTCTAAGGAAGATTGTATTTTCCAAAAGTGACTACAGCAATATTTCCAATACCACATGCTCTTCCAAAACTTGGCCACTCCCCAACCAAGAAGTGGAGTCAATTAACCCTCCTCTGGAACCAAGATGAGCTTGTAACTGCTCCAAACCTTAGATTAGAGCAGAGGTGATGCTATGTGACTTCTAAAGCTAGGTCAGAAAAGGAAATCAGCTCCCATCTGATTCTCTTTTCTCTTGAGATGCTCTCACCCTCCGAACCTAGCCACATGGAGAGTAGATGGTACATGTTCCGGCTAACAGCCCAGTGTAAGGTCTGAGATGACAGTGTCAATGGCCAGACATGTGAGTGATCAAGCCTTGAGATGATTTCAGCCCCCAACCTTTAAGCCACCCCATTGGACACCAAAGGGAGCAGAGACGAGCTATCCCTACTGAACCCTACCAAAATTATAGATTTGTTAGCAAAACAACTGTCATTATTTTAAGTTTTAAAAAATTGGGGGTAGTTTGTTATGCAGCCATAGTATCTGGAGCATGATCAAAATAAATATTATTCTGTGCATCAAAAGACACCATTAAGAAAATGAGTGTGCTATCCACAAACTGGGAAAAAATATTTACAACACACATACCTGACAAAGGACATGTATCCTGCACATATAAAGAATACCTAAAAATCAACGGACCCACTTTTTAGATAGACAAAAGATAACTCACAAAACATGTGCAATTAAACATGAAAAGTTGTTGAATGTCATCTTGAAGTGAAAATTAAAACCATAATTTCAGACCTACTAGCTTGGTGCAAGTATAACATGGTACAATCACTTTGGAAAACTGTTTGGCTGTTTCTTATACAGTTAAGTATATATCAACCCTATGACCCAGCAATTTCAATACTAAGTATTTATACAAGAGAAATGAAAACAGCTTCCACAAAGAGAAATGACAAGCTTCCCCAAAAAGACTTGTATAAGAATGTTAATAGCAGCTTTACTCATAATAATCAAAAACTGGAAACAATGCAAATATTCCTTTATAGGAGAATAGAAAAACAAACAGTGGCACATCCATACAATGGAACATAGCTCAACTGTATACAGAATGAACTATTGCTACGTGAAACAACATGGATGAACCTTGAAAACATTTTTTAAGTGAAAGAAGCAGACACAAAAAAGTGCATATTGTATGATTACATTTAGATGAAATTAAAATTGATCTGAGGCAGTGATTTTCAACCGGTGTGCCACAGCACACCAAGAAGTTTTAAAACATGCAATTACTAAGGGAAAAGAGGGGCACCAACCTTGTTTTCCTGAGCAAGCAGTTTGTGTGTGCCATGAGAAAAAAAGGTTGAAAATCACTGATCTAAGATGATAAATTCAAAAGTGGTTGCCTCTGGGGAGACAAGGGACTACCTCTGAGGGGATACAAGAGAAACTTCTGGATGTTCATGTTTTTTTTTTTATTACACAGGGATATACAATGGTCAACACTCATTGAACTAACACTAATAATCTGTGCATTGTCTTGAATATAAATTATGCCCAATTAAAAAGTAGAAAGAGATGTTCTTCTAAACTCCATAACACATTGATGCCCAAGCAGCCCTTCTGTGGGACCCTCTCTAACAAACGCCTCTGACAAAGAAGACTAAGGTGTTGTCTTGTCCCACCTTCCCCTGCTCTTCCACAGTACAGCGGTGTAGTGATGCACAGAGGCACTGAGCAGCACATTGGCAACAGCAGCAAGACCACACGACAAGTATACAGGGTCCATCGCAGGCACAAACTTGTTTACACACGATGCTTCTCAGAGTGTCCCAGGAGCCCTAATGTGAGTAGGAACCTGTGCAGAGGGCCCTAGGTCATGAGCTATGCAGGTGGGAGTAATGAGGCAATCAAATGTGTGACTTTATTTATACCCACAGGTTGGTGAGCCTGGTTACATCAGACACCTGAAAAGTGTTAAAAACTCCCTCCAATGAGATTTCTCACCTTACTGTAATTCCCAAGCCACCACCCTCCCCCGCCTCACCAACTATCATCTCTACCCAACTGATGAGTTCAAAACTCTTTCCTACCATGCCTTGCATATACAGATACTATTATTTTCCAAATGTGTGTTTTCTAAAATATATGTAGACACTGATTATTCAAATACAAATTCACCTAAAGGCATGACTGATTTCACTATGTCTTGTCAAACAGTAAGTGTAAAATAGAACTTCAATGGAGGGCACCAACAATTTTAATAAATAATTTTTAGAGCAGGTTTATACTTGGGCAGGTACTTGACAGATCTCTATTTAAATTCTGACCTCACAACTTGAGGAAAATTACTTCTTCTCTCTGACCTTCAGTTTCTCATATGAAGAGAAAGAGAGATAATGACATAGGGTTACTGGGGGATTAAATGATACTATCAAATCTTTAACACAGTACATGACACATAGTACATGCTCAGTAAATATTAGCATTATTCAACAGAAACTGTAGGTTATGCTAAAAAAAAAAAAAAGAATGTCCAGGCTTGGAGTCAAAAGACCTAGTCCTGCTTCTGTGCCCTCATTTCTCTCTGTGATTTGAGAATGTTCTTTAACTTTCTGGACCTCTGTTTCCTGATATGTAAAGTGAAAAGGTTGAGTCTAATTGTACTGGTAACTTTACTGACCACCTTCTCCTCTAGCCTGGCAAAAAATGCCCAAGGATGGAAAGGTTTACTCTACCATCAATGCAACCCAAATGCAATCCAGATTGCAGCAAAATGCCAAAGAAGAGCTGGTCTGGGGTGACCATGGTTGCTATTCCCCGCCAGTGTCACAGAGAGTGGGGAAATGACCCAGGAAATATCTGGTCAACAGAGAACTTGGAAGTGTTTAGCTAAGAATGGTCTTTTCCCTCAAGACTTGCAAATGACTTAAGTTTCTCCCTTCCTTCCCTCCTTCCTTCCTTTTTCCTTCCTTCCTTCCTTCCTTCCTTCCTTCCTTCCTTCCTTCCTTCCTTCCTTCCTTCCTTCCTTCCTTTCCTTTCTCTCTTCTCTTCTCTCTTTCTTTCTTTCTCTTCTTTCTTTCCTTCTCTTTTTCTCTCTCTTTCTTCTCTCTTTATCTCTTTCTTTCTTTCTTTCTCTTTTTCTCTCTTTCTTTTTTTCTCTCCAAGCAAAAAGGATGGGAGATGGGCATGGGAGACAAATGGATCCTTCCAGTGGGTCTGCCTCTTTCCATTCCCATTACTGCCACCTAAGTCAGGCCTACACCAAGTCCCAGGCCTGGGGACTATAGAGAAAGTCTCCTCATCTATCATCATGCCTCAGGCAATCTTCCTCCCATTCTGTCCTAAATAGCACAGAAGAGGTGTCCTTCCAATGCACAGCATTGACATGCTCTCTCATACTCAAAATCTTTCAGCAGTGCACATCAATACTGGACTTATGCTCTTCCTTCCACCAAGAATGCTTTCTAAATTCTAGTGATCCTTGAAGGCCCAGTTTAATTCCTACTGCTTCCATGAAGCTTCTCTTCATGGGTACTTGGATAAAGGAGAGAGTGCTCACTCACTGGAGAATCTCAAGAATAACTAGGCACATGCCCATAAATTGTTATTGATTCCTCATTTCTTTTGACTGAAAAAAAAATAAAGCAATACTTTCAGACTGGCATTTAGCATAGTTCACAACATGATTCCACCCAGATTTCCATCCCACAATTCCACCATACCCAGCCTAATCTCCACGCCATCCTTTGAGAGTTATTTCAAGTGCTATCTTAACTCTGCTGCTTTCCCTAATTTTACTCTCCTTCCAAAGCCCCTGAGCATGTTATTTGTGCCCTGGGACTCAAAATCTCCTTGGTATTCCAGTTAAAGGTGCATTCAGAGAACATAAAGCTGTTGAGGATGGAGATTGACCTCCTTATGCATTGCAATCCCGGGATCAGCACTGTCCATGCATGCCATGGGGCTTAGGAATTCTTGGGTGATGGACACTAGAAGGCCCATGTCCGGGCACTTATATAAGACATGTCACCCTTAAGTGGGAAATTACATGAAATGGCACCTTGAGTCCCTTCCAGTTCTAATCTTCCAGGATCCTGAGGAGGTTCTAAGAGACCTCCTGAACTCAACGTTTTCTGAATTGCTTTGCCCACTAGTCACCCAATTCAGCATGTGATTGATTGGTGGTGTTGTTATTTTATATTTAACTTTTTGCAAAGGTAATACATTCATGTAGTTCAAAATGGCTTTTTTGTAACCAAAAGGTACAAAGGACAATTAATCTTACCTGCACTCCTGTCATGTGACTGCTCACTTAACCACTTTTATTACCTTTTTATAACCTTTTAGTTTTTTTATACAAATATAAATATATGTTGTTCTATTTATTATACAAACAGGGGCTTGATTTCGTTCTTTTTGGGGAGTTAAATTTGCCTCGCCAGCTGCAGTAAGAGTGTCTTAAAAGCATTCTTTATGCCCTACTATGCCTAGCTCAAGGGTAGACACACGAAATGCTTCACTTAGTGTCTTCTTGGTTGGCTGCCCTTCCACACTTTCTCTGCCTGGCCTGGAGCTGAGAGCACGTGCCCCACCTACAGCTCCAACGAGTGAAGAGAGGCTCTGCATTCTCACTTCCTCTGACTCATTTTTAAAGAATGATCTGAGCCCCAGGGGGATCAGTACAAGTTTAATCTGTGGTATACCAAGCCCTCCTGCCACCTTTCAATTTGGTGGAAGAGAAAGCACGATGAACTGAGAGTCAGCAGACGTAGAGTTAGCTTCAGCTGGTGTGCCCACGTGGCTGTGCAACCCCAGACAAGTCACCTGTCCTCTCCAGCCTCATCTTCTAAGGACTTTCCTTCCAGTATCAGCGCCACCTTCCATCAGGTCTTTCCAGCCTGAGCTCGCACAGACAGCATGTGCTTTGCATGTGAGGGCAGTTTGTACCCAGGAGTCCCGATGGGAGGCACTGGAGGCACTTCCTGGACCTGTGTCCTGCTGCCCTCCTGATCCTGGTCACGATGTAACAGCCCTTACTGCAGTCACAAAACAGTGTGTGAGCACCTAAGGGCCAGAGTTCCCTCCCCAGGACCCCAGGCAGCTCTCTGTACAGACTAAACTTCTTCTAGTTAATTAAGAGAGCCTAAGTAAGGGCTCCACAATTGCCCAGGACCCCCAAGGCACCTATGGGCATATCTGGGGAGGCCAAGCTAGCCAGCCATGCAGCCTTCAAGGCCAGCAACCCTTCTCACCCTGCACCCTCTGAACAGGTGGCAACCAGAATGGGGAACTGTGTGGTTCCAGAGAGCCTGTGCTGGGGAATTCCTCTCATTCCTCTCTGCTCCACTGCCCTCCCCACCTGCCTCCATCTGCCTTATGGACAGAAGAGAGCTGACCTGGAAGGGATTTCCAAGGCCATCTGGTCCACCTTCTCAGTCTACAGATTCAGAAACTGAGTCCAGAGAGAGGAAATCACTCACCTGGAACACACAACTACCTGATGGGTAACAGTCTTCAATGACAAACCACCCAACAAGTCTCAGAAAAGTTAGCCAGGGCTCTCTCCTGCCTTCCAATAGCCTTGTCCGCACATCTACAGCAAGGCAGGTGTCCACGCCAAGGCACTCCTCTCGGGGAACAGGGTAGGAAGGTGTCTCAGAGGAGGCAGCCAGGCAGACACTTCTCACAGTTTCCTGTTCTGGAGGAACCCCGGTTGGCTGATTTGGTTCTCTGCACCAGTGGGCGATGGCTGGCTGCCTGCCTCTGGGGGCATGATGTTGGTTATAAACTTATCACAACTGTCATGAGTGGGACAGGCAGGGAGGAGAGCAAGAGAGCAAAGTGACAGTTTGTTGTCACCTGACTAGCCTTCCAGGCTGCAATTGGGAGTCAGAACTGAACTCAGACCAAAAAAAGCTATTGCTGGAGCCCTGTTCCCTGCAGGTCTGGAGATCATCAGGATTTATAGCATTTTCCCCCTCCATTGACTTATTCCCTCCTCCCTCTGCCTGCCTAAATCTTCCCTCTCCTTTGAAAAGCAGCACTAGACTGCCTCTTCCATAAAGCCTTCCCTGACTACAACCCTTTACCCTACAAGGCCCCCATGATGTGTCCTGGGCCACTCCCTAGAATGTGTGCATGTCTGCAATCATGGCCAAAGGCTGGGGGTCTTCAAAAGAAGGCCTCTTCTTCAGTGTCCTCCACAGCCCTGAGCCTAACAGAACACACAAAAGGCACACAACTTGCTGGTCAAGTTCCTCCCATTAGAGGAAAGTGGAGCCAACTACACTATCATTGAAATGCCCCCTGTCAGACAGCCTGGTGCCCATGGCAGCACCCCAGGAGGCTCTGTAGGGAAAGGAGTGCATGGGGGTAAGTTGTCTACAGGGTATGAGGGCCTGGGGTCAGCCTCGAACCCCATTTTGGCAGGTTCCACACTGCCCCATGGACCAGGTGCAGAGGAACAGACCAGAACCCATAAGTCCCACCTTCCATCCTCCCTCCTGTCATCACAACACACACACATGCGCACACACACTGTCCTTGTTTTCCCTCCTTTGCTGCCCTACAGTCTCCTTTCAACCCAACTCTCCCTTGATGGATAAATTGGGACAGGTGTGACTTATCCCAGGGCCCACATGGATGGGAGCAAAAGTCATGCCCCAGGCTGCATGCATCCTCTCTCTCCCAAGGAGTCCCTCCAGCTCTGGGAAAAAGCTTCCTTACCCTTCCTCAGAGGGATCAGAGCAAGTCCAACCAGAAAAGGAAGAACAGCAGCAATAAAAGCAAATGCCACCACATCACTGGGCCTCACAGAGGCCCCTGCCAATATTAGAAAGACCCTAAAATGAATAATTAATAATCTAGAGATGACTTTAATACTTAATTTTTCTTTCCTCATGATTTCTGGCTAATGGACCTCAAGATCCTTGAGTTCAAAACAGTGCCTGTGCTCATTAGGCAGAAGCTGCAGGCCCCAGAGAGGGTGGCTCTCTCCAGCCTGCCCCTGCCTGGCCCCAGCCTGACGTGGAGGAAACCCCCTTGGCGAAAGCAAAGGTTCTCACGGTGACATTAATCCAGCTACTTCACACGTGCAATGTTCCTGAGTAGTGGTTAAGCTTGTAATCCATACTTTATGATGCAGAAATGCCTGTGAAAGGTGACATGGATATGTTAGCATCACCAGGAGAAACTTAACTTTTGAATGCTCTTGTTTAGAGAGGTACAAATTTTTCAGCTTCAGCATATGTCACCAAACTTTTCCCACATAGCTTACTTTCATACGTCATTCAAAGTGGCTAGTTATATTTAAATACAGAATTCCCTACCTGATTAAACTAAACAAATTAAAAATGGCTCGTTATTTGCATCCAAGTTCTGGGTTTCTTACCCTCACCTTCGCTTCCCTATTGCAGCACTGAAATCAAACCTTAGCATGCCTGCGAAACAAAAAACACGGAGGCCATTTTCATTGCAGAACAGAAAGTCATACACAGGCACCTGCATTTCTTTGTTGGCTGGGGGTGGGTGAGGAGAGAGGAGAAAGAGGAATACTTCCATATCTACAGGTCAAACTCCGAGTCACAGCTGGGGGTTCCAGCCTCTGTGTGTCAGAGTACCCACTTGCCTTCTCTGGGCCCTGATGGCCTTGCTGTCGTAAACAATTATGCTACCAGCATGCTTCCACACTGGTTGGAAAAGAAAAACTAATCAAGGTCATTATAGCAAGTATCCTGGGTTACTACAAGCCCTATCCATTTTCTGAATTATGCTGATCTGGAAATGTAACTCACTACTTCCAGGCCCAATGTTCCTCAGAGTTGAGAATTCTATACAAACCTTTTTCAGATGGTTACAAGATTCATGTATCAAGGCAGAAAAATAGAACATATTTTAGCTTTTGTAATAATAATTAAAAGGTGATTTGTAACTTTAAAACAGACATTGGATAGGTGGGCTTCCTTTTCTACTCTTATCCTACTCCTCTTGGTGGTGGGCTGGCTGGCCATTTCCTAAGGTGCAACCACCGTCCCACCGACACACTGGCTCATCTATAAGTGGCACCACCCCCTCCCCCGACTGTGTTCTTCTCTGTCCCACACCAGGACTGCTCCCCACCCATCCCCTCTGAATCCTTCCATCCTCCCAAGGCCACCTCCTCTCTGCAGCCTTTCCCAATACCTCTGCCCCTCCCCAATCTCCTTTCTCTGCCCTCCTGCCCCCCTCCTAGCTATACCACCAGCCTTGTATAAATACTGGTTCAGTCACTGGGTGACTTGTACCAGCTTGTCCCTCCACTTTTGGATACCCTGGGAGGGTCCCTATCTTATGGGCCTGTGCATTCCAAATAATGCCTAACAGCCTTGAGTTGAAAGTTTATAATAAATATCCTCTTTGGAGGAAAAGTTGGCCGTTGCAATAAAAATTTTAAATGCACTTGGCCTGTCACCTGGCAACCCTCTTCCAGACCCCTAACCTGTAGAAATACTTGCTGACTTACACAAAAATGCAAGTTTACATGAGTTCCTACATGGAGAGAACTTAGAATGTGGACCCTACCCATAGTAAGTAAGCATACTATTCAGGGTGGAGGTAGCTGTCGGTGCTGCTATCATTGTTAGGAAGTTTCCTGCACCACTGTTCATAATAGCAAACATCTGGAAAGAGCACAGGTGGCCAGCAATAGGAGAATCATTAAATAAGAGATGGCACATCAGTACAATTCTGCGCAGATTTTTTAAATAATAAAGGAGAGTTATATTTATTGACATGGAAAAATATCCATATTTTCTTGTTTACCAAAAAAAAAGAAAATTATAAAACAACGGGTATAATGTGATTTTATTTCTTAAGAACTAAATATTTAATTGTCTCATGCACATTGGTGGAGGTGGCACAAAGTCATAATTAAGAGCACAGATTCAGGACTTGGCTGCTTCAGTGTCAGTCCCAGCTTCATCTCCTACTACCTGCGTGATCTCAAGCAAATTTCCTAACATCTCAGGGCCTGGTTTCCTCCTTTTCCAAATGAAGAAAATCAGAAAATACCTGCCTCCCAGGACTGATCTACTAACTAAATGAATTCACGTTTAAAGCACTTAGAAGAGTCTCTGGCACACAGAGGGCCCCCCAATAAAAGTTGTTCTCAATATTATTATCTGCAAAGAAAAAAAGCTAACAGAAAACACCAAACTGTTATCAGTAGTTTGCTCTGGAGAGTGAATTAGAGTCAAGAAACTTTTTCTTTCTTTCTCTCTTCTGTTCTCTCTCTCTTCTTTCTCTCCATCTCTCTCCTTTCTTTCTTTCCTTCTTTCTTTCTTCATTCTTTCTTCCTTTCTTTCTATTTCTTTCTTTCTTCTTTCTTTCTTTCTTTCTTTTCTTTCTTTCTTCTTTTCTTCTTTCTTTTCTTTATCTTTCTTTCTTTCTTTCCCCACAAACAGGTATAACTTACATAATATAAAGATGCCACCTGCTTGCCAATAGGTTGCAGCTTATGGACAACTGCTACCTGAGATGTAGTGTGAGATGTCAGGATGTAGACCACAAGCCACGGCTTCCCCATTTCTAAATCCTGACTCTAACTCCAACCCACAGCCAGAAAATAAAACATGTTATTGCCAGCTGCTGCCCCTCACATGCTCGGCAACCCCAAAATGTGCTAAAAAATTGAGAACATCTGTTTGGAGAGAAAAAAGCATCAATTACTATTTTGAAAGGGAAGAAAAGGAACAGGAAGTAAATTTGGCGGCCAGTGTATTTTATTCACACATCTTGACTGCCAAGGTAAGATCTAGTGCTGCTTTAATAATCATCTTCCTGTGATAGAAGATGAATCTAAGGATTCTTAAGTACTATTCCTCCACCTCAAAAACCTTCCTGTTCCTAGATACCTCTCTAGTCAACACCAGTCCACAGCATTATCCACCTCTCCCCACTCAAAGAAAATTGGCCTCTGGCCTCTAGGAAGCCATCATTCTGGTGACTCGCATTGTGATTTAACATGTACTCCACTGGAGGCCCCGAAACATTACGAACAGGAGCCGCTCTACGTTGGGCTTCACTAGTCTCCATCACTTCTTGGCACAATTTCATCCCACTGGCTACAGCACAAAATCCCAGCTCCTTAGCCCAACCTCCAGGCCTCTCTCACACTCACCCACACTCCTTTTCCAGCCCATCCCTCCTACTCCCCTAGCCCATCCCCTCTGTTTCTGGGAATGATTCAAAAACGGTCAAGTCCCTGCCTTCCAACTCTACCTTGGCTTTCCACATCTTACTTTTGTGGTGACTGTGTCCCTTACGTTTGCCATCTTTGTGCTGTTGTCAGCATTACCTCCCTTCAGGCCTACTGACCCCAAATCCTGGTCCCTGACCCATGTGTAATGATCTCGGCCTTCTCTTTTCTGCACCCCTCCTCCTGTGCTCTGCAAATAACCCAAATCACAGGGGGTCACCCTCTTAATGGGGTGAGCTTCTCTCCTCAATCGGATTGCAAATTCCTGGAAGTCTAGGTCCACCTATCAAGGTTCTTTCCCTTTTTTTTTAATTGGACATGGGAAGCTTTGGGTAGAGCAGAGATAGGGAATTGAGAGAAAAGAGTTGGAAATCTTCTTCCAAAAAGCTAAAGTGGAGTTTTATTTAGTAGTGAAATTTTTATTGACAGCCTGCTAACTTCTTATGGCAGCATTTCTTATTTGTCTTTTTGTTCGTTTTTCTAGCTAGGAAAGGGGAAAATTTGTTAAAAATTAAATCCGAAACATTCAGCTCCGATAAGATGAGTTTTCTCAAATGCCAATAATTCCACATGGCTCATCTAAAATTAGAGAGAGAGAGACAGAGAGAGAAGTGACCAGGACTTTTAATAGATTGGCTTTCATAGTAGATGCGAGATAGTCAAAATCTATTTAAATGACTTGCTTAGGGAATTGGAGCAGCAGGCAATGCATCAGATGCCAGAAGTCCATTTAAATATTATACTAAGGGAAGGGAATTCATTTGGTCAAGCTGCTAAAGTGAACAGGCAGGGACAGAAATGCCCTGGAGAAGTGCTGGGTGTTTCATCTTGAATCCATTTGTAAAATAAACACATTTATTTACCACGTTTAGTACTTCAACCATTTCCTGGAATCAGTATTCACACAAATCTAGGCTGGGATGGCCAACTTGGAATTAAAAAGTGACCAAGGCTACAAAATTAATTTGACACTCCTCAATTTTCTGGTTTAGAAACACAAAACAAAATCCTAATCACATTGGAAGTTTATACAGTATTTCAGTCTGCAGCTTGAAAATCGTCACAGTGTGCTGGCAAACAACAGCCCTCAGCGCCTCCGGCCCCAATGTGCTTGCAATGATGGTTCAGGCTGCAGCTGTTTATGAGCTTAAAATGCAAACATACTAACTCCTTTCTTCTGCAGGAAGAACTTGCATTCCCACTGACACCTACTGCTGTCTTACAGATGGGCCTAGCACTGGGATTTCCAACCTTCTACAGGAAACACACAGACACATACGCCCTGCTCAGGCCCCACATTACCCAGACACTTTTAAAATTGCTTTTCCAGGAGGATCCCAGGAAAAGGTCCTGTTTAACTACTGCCTGCACATGGCCAGGATATGACTGGCTTGACAACCTATAGCCTCTCCAGTCCTGCAGGGGTCCTTGAGGTAACTCGGCCCCCCGCCTGGTTAATGACCCCTTCTGGGTGTTGGATTGGGTGTCTGGTACCCGAGTTTCCTGTGGACAGCAGAGGCAGGAAGACCACACAGTATCAGGCATAACATCCCACAAGATGAGGTGTGGCACCACAGACCTACTGTGCTGACAACTGGGGCCGGCTGCTAAGGATGTCATTTAATGGCTCAGCAACTCACCGACTGGTTTCCTTATGGAACACCTCCTGGCCCCCTCCCGCAGGCAGGCCTACCTCTTCCCCATAGCTCCCAAAGGTTACAGAAGCCCCTTCTGCCCTTGCAAACTCTTTCAACAGCAGCCTGCCCCGTTCTGCCCATATTGTCAACAGTTCATAGCTGAAGCCTCAGTGGAATATCCCATCCAATTTCCCATAAAATGGGACATGAAAATAAACACACATATTGTATGTTGGTTTACATTTCCTCCACAGACCCAGCAGGGGTGACAGGAAAGACATTAAGGAAACTATTTCTAAAGCAATGGGCTACATTTTAGCAAGAATACTCTCACTGACCCTAAAAAGAACGCCATTCAGATGGCTAAAATCCCATATAATTCTTCAAAAACATTCTTGAACATTCCCATTTTAATTTCCCAAATCAATATGGCTTGCTAGTGCCCCATGCTCAATGACAACAATTCATATTGATGGGGAGGGAGGTATGAACATTTTTCTATTGAATGGAAAATTTGGTTATTTTTAAGGACATTATTCCAAGAGAGGAAAAAGGTCTTAAGTCCACCTCACCTGACAGAGTATTGTTTTGTTCCTAGAAAGCTGATTTCTCTTGACATCTCTGCCCTCATTAAAAAAGCATATCACAGTTGTTACCTTTATGTTTTCAGTCATGTGCTTTCAAGCCCCAAAACAAAATGTTGTTATTTATTTTTCTTGTGAAGAAACGTGCTCACATGCACCCCCAATGCCAAACTCCACGAGAACACTTCCATCACACTTTGGAGGACCCACAAGTCCGAGTTAGTGAGATGTCTGAACTAGAGAACACGGCAGGCCATTTTATTTCTTTCAAGTAAATTCACTAACTAGATAATAATCACTTGCCATTAACACATTAAAATTGTATGTAAGTGGTGCTAGGAAAGTGCTAAAAAACAGTGTTCTCATGCAGGAAAATGGCCCCTCCTGCAGTCTTGTTCACACTGCTAATACACTCAGCAAACCCTTCCCTCATGGATCCTGGATCCAGCAAATGTCAGTCCCAGGTGCCATGCCAGTGGAGTGCACACACAATGCAGTGCCACCTTGAGATAATGCATCTTCCTCCACAATGGAACCATTTCCCCACATCTAAGAACCTGCAAACAACCAGGAGGCCTTGTGGTAGTATCATTGCATCTTCCTTTGGCGGGGACAACGTGTTAGTCCCACACTCCAACCAGCAGGAGAAACCTGATAGCCCTCCCTAAAAACATCCATCCATACCCTACTCTACCCCAGCCTGTCCTGCTGCCCTGAGTCCTCCCTTCTCTCACTCCCAAGGGTCCCCCTGGGAGTGAGAGAAGGGTGAAGAAGTGTAGACTGCCTGGATCTGGTGCTCCCCCTGGTTTTTTTCTATTCCTACTTCTGTCTCTGAGCACCTTCACGCCACTGAGAGACAACATGAGCTTAGAACCATTACCTTCGTGGGTTGGCTAAGGAGGGCATTTTAGATCAACTCTACTCCAGCCTTAAATGGAAATTCCCTCTTTGTCAGTTCTGCCTTGAGGGCTTATACTTTTTCTCCTCTTGAAAAGCAATATTTGAGAGACCAAGCTCAGAGTGGGGAACTAGGGGACTAAGAGGATCACTAGACTGCATTTGGGCCAGGCCTTTGGCCGGAAGGGCTGGAGGAGCCCTTGTGACCCAGAGCAGCCGATCTTGGCAGGAACAGAAGTTTCACACCAGAGCCTGGAGCCAATGGCCTACAGAAATCAATAGGAAGCATTTGCCAACTGCCCACTCTCCATGTCTCCCTTGAGCCCAATCTAAGATTTGATGTTTGAGATCCTGCTTTCCAACTCATCAACACTAACCTAATGAGTGAAGAAAACCCCAGAAGCAGATAAGTAGAAATTTGGAACATAAGCTGAACTAATCCACACACAAATGACAAGTCCCCAGATGACTATGGGTTGACCATATGCACATCCAGACATTTCCAGAAACCAGGAAGAGTTCATACTGACTAAAGTCTTTTGCCCTCCCTACACTTGCACCACTGCTGATATCTAGCATCATCACAGGGTGAATGAATTTGACATTATACATATAATACGATCCATGCTCCAAAGATGTTAAGATTCATTGTCAGACAAATCAATCTTTCTCTGATAAGAAACTATGGAGGGTAATTGGTCCAAAGGTCATGGAAGTTCTCGCCCCTCATGCAGACAAAAGTGAAATCACACTTCCGGGGAACCTGAGATGGAGGCTGAAGTAGAGAGTTCTAAGCAGAAGTTTCCTGATTTTATTTAAATTAATACAAATGTCATATATGGCACTATAATGTAATAATAATCTTTCCATTAATGAACTTTTCCTCAAAAATCCTGAAGTAAAATAAATGCCCCAAGAAAATCCCCACATTTACCCAACAGCCCCAAGATGTACCCAGCACACCACCATCTCACTCACATTCCCAGCCGGGGAAAAAAAGCTACCCAGGAACCAAAGCTGAATTCTGAATCTTGGAAAGAGCAGTGAAAACAATGCTTACCAAAATAGAGGGAGACCAAAAAGGGATACTGATTATGTTTTTTCCAGAACAATTTTCCATAGCCACTGCTAGAAAATGGTTAAAGTATTATGCTGACTTGTCATGAGGTTTCACACTGAACTGTGTTCATTTGGCATGTGAAAAGGTTTCTCCCCTAGGGACCATCAGAACTTGGCTTAGGAACAGGTTCTGAGAACACCTTGAGAACTTCATATATTTAAGTCAAACTCCTTGATCCTTTAATACACCTAAATTCTGATGGAGTCACTGAAGGTGTCAGAGCAAGGTGCAAAATCCTCGGAAGACTATCATCAACTTAGCGTTTCCAGTTCACGTGGAGATGTTAATTCCACCCAATCAAAGAGAAGCACAGAAAGGCACTCACCATGAAGATCAGAAACCCCAAATGAATAATATTATGGGTTGGTTTCAGCTGGGTTTCCCTGAATTTATTACCTGAGAAAGTTCAACACAAGCTTCTACCCTAGATGGTAGCTACTAGGGAGTGGCATCTGGGAGCAAATCACCAGGGTCATAGTGGCATCCTTACTGAGTAAGAGCTGTGCAAACCCACCAACACGAATAAAGGAAGAATAGTCATTTTGGAAAGTAGCTTATGGAAATCATATGTGTAAAGACAAGACCATTGTAAATTTTAATATTATTCTTAGGTAATTTGATATGCAATGGGATGAGACCAGGAGGAAAAGGTGGGGAGACATGAGGGAAAGAGGCAGTAAGGAGATCAGGGAGGAAGTGGAGTGAGGAGTAGCAGGAAGGATGCAAAGCCCAGGACACAGAGAACAGGAAGTGCAGGAAGAGGCCCAATGGTGGGCATGGAGAAAAGCGCCCTCCAAAATCATTTACTTGGGAAACATGCTTAGGCCATTCAAAGGAATAATTTTAATTTGCTTTGGTTTTTGTCTTACTGTTTCAGAACATCTCACTTTCAACTCACATAACAAATTTGGTTCTGACTTTAAAAGTTAATCAATTTGATGGAAAAATTAGTATAAACCTGAAGCTTCAGAAGATGGACCTTAAATTTAATTTTCAGCTCAATCCACCTTCTTGAAACAAAACAGTAACTATATTTTCATGGTCACATACTCTGTCATGATTTCATTTGTGGGAAGAGTCTACAAAGGCACAGTTTTCCCTAAGGAAAGTTATGGTTAACAGTTTTACTTAAGTTTAACTGAAAGTTAAACATAACAGGTTAACAGATTAGAAACATCATTTTCTCTATTTCACCCCAAAGTCAGACACTGATGGCTATCAGTCTCTCCCTTCCTCTCCCCTCCCACCTTCCCTCCCAACCTTCCCTCACACACACACACACACACAAGCACATACACACTCCACCTCACCCTCTCTAACTCCATACATCCACGTTGACAGAGAATTCCACAGTCTTCCACCCATGCTCCATCATCTTTTTTCCTTATAATCATAGAGCCACATGTGCAATGTATCAATTCACTTCTCACCTATCAGTCAGGTCGAGAACAGGACCGATACCTGGGTTTAATTGAAAGAGTTTCTGAGTTGTCAGAATTTTAGGATTCAAATGAAAACTAAATTTGACTTATAGGTTTTTTTCCCACCTTTAACTTCCTGATGAAGATACAACTAAATGACCAAATGATAGGTAGACCATGGGGCACAGGGACAAAGGGCAGGAAAACCTACTGCTCTTGAGTAATTGAAAGCAAATCAGAGATTCTTCTGTTCTATAAACTCTTTACAGTTTGAGTAGGTTCCCTGAAAAGATCTAGACACTGGTCAGAGAGTCCCAAATTGCAAGGGAAGGAATCCCTTGAGAGAAGGGCTCAAGGAGAAATTCCCATCTATAAAAACTGCAAAGACACTGAAGAAACATGAAAATCTGCCTGCCAGTCCTGCTGTCGTTCCTTGAACCCATTACCTGCATGTGCTCGAATGCAGAAAATAAAAATGGCCCTGTAGTCCCTTGAAAAACTTTCCTTAATCTTGATGTTACTTTAAAGACATCATAAATCACACAACCTGCCAATCTTGCCATGTGTTATAAACTGTGGGGAGAGGTAGAGCATTTCTGGCCCAATGATCTCCCAGTAACAAATGCCAGTTCTAATGCTGCAGTATTTCCTCAGTACCACTCGTCCTCTTAAACAAGGCTCTAAAAATATATTAACTGTCATATTCTCAATTACAATGGGAAACAATATCCTCTTAGGACTACCTCAATGGAGCCAAGAGCAGCCACTGTCTGGAGACTGGAAAAACACCCAGTTGTGGTGGACAAGGCTTTCTTGCCAGCCAGTTACCACCCCCAACATGTTATGGGTTCCCGGTTTCCTACAAGATCCCACCAGGTCACACCCCACTGGCTCACCAAGTTCCTGCTCAATTCCAGCCTGAATCTGCAACTGACTGCCCTCCAAATGGGTGCCAAAACTAAGCCCTGCAGGGGGACACTCAGCCTAGCCTCCAGGATCAATCAAAAAGGCTGAACCCAGGCAAGCCCAGGGCCTGGCTTGCCTTCAGGAAATTCCAGGCTGTCTGCAGCAGCTGTGGTTCGAGTAGTACAACAAATTCACTTACTGAATGACAACAGCTTTATTGGCAAGCCAATTCAATTAAAGCCCCTGCATCCAACAAAGTCTCCGGCAGCCCTCTCTGCATAAAGAACATGGACTCATGCCTACATTTCCCTGAGTGCCCTCAGCCCTAGCTGTCCCTCTACATGAGAGGGAGAGGGATGAATGAATTAGACTCGGATGATGGTAATTAATGGCTGGCTGTCAGAGAGTCATTTTGGAGGCTCAGCCGTTGAAGGATCCATATTAAAGGCTGAATCGCAGCACAAAGTGACCAGAACTCTCTTTCTAAATGGTAGGCGTGTCACGGGCACCTGGGGCTAGAAGGGAGGGGTGAACAGGGGAAGGAGAAAGAGGGTTGGAGGGGAAATAGAGATGCAAAACATCAGGCTGCTTGCATTGATCAATGCTTTTTACACTATTGATATATAAATAATATGTTCATTTTTCATTTTTACAAAATATGTCCTTTAGGCTACCACTATGGCAAACTTACTTCAGAGCTCTGACATGAGCTTATTAGGAGGGAAAAGGGAGGGCTGACTGTAGAGCTATAAACAAAACACATTTTCTTATAAAATATACATAGCAGATCATTTTGCCTTCAGTAACAAATATCAAATCAAGAGTTTCTCAGAACCCAGGCACAATCTTTCACCAATCGTTGAACACTTGGAGAGAAGAGGGGGATGGAGGAGGAATATCAGAAGGGCCACTGAAGGGAAAGAAAATGGTTAACAAATAAGCTCCAACTGGCTCATTAACGTGGAGATGGGCAGCTCTCCCTTTGTCTGTCGCCAAAGCCGGCGGAGCCAAGTGCAGGTTAACTACCTAGCAGGAGATAACTTGGGTAGATTGGGCTTAATTATTCCTGATAGTAACAGGTTACCATATGCACTGTTTGGAACATAAACATAAGCCAGGTATTGAGGGGCCAAAACAATCCTTCTCCAACAATTCAAGTCGGCCAAAAGCCAGGCTCCTGGCTTGTTCCATCTGTGTAAGTCCTAGTCTTAGAGGTCACAGGGCCTGAGCTGTCACCCATGAAGTGTGGGAAATCTGTGTCTGTAGTAGAATGACTGTCTTGTCTCACTTTCATCAAGAGGGGAGAATTTCAAGTGGGAAGTTCCATTTAGGAAATCTGTTTCTCTGCTCATGGCTATCCTCACAAATGTTTGTCTGGAACCTGACTTTCAAATTCCAAGTTCAGAGAAAATGCCGTCTCTTCCTGAAAGCCTTCCCAGGTTCTCTTCATAAAAATAAATTATTCCCTCTGCTATACTGAAGAGCTCTGTGTGTGCCTCTGTTATGGTCTTTAATTCATTCCCCTTTATGCCATAGTCAACTGTCCCCTTGGCTTCTTTCCCCAATAGATATGGGCTTCCTGGGGGCTGGAGTCTGAACTTTATATATAACTGGCACTCAGTAAATCCAAGTGGACTTGAATTGAATAACCGATAGGAAATGGATATAATTTGGCAAAGTCTTTGTCTTGAAGAATTATGTAGGGCCTTGTTGTGACCCTACAACCACCAAGATTTCACTACTGTTTTCCTTACGACAGCCACAAATTTGGTTGACCACTTTAATTAGAACAGAGGCCAGATGTCCAACCAGCTCTGCTAGAACCAGAAGAGCTAGCAAGCTGGTGGGGTTTTCCCAGCTGGGGGCTCAAGAGGCTGGCTTTGTGTGGTTGGGTCACCTTCCCTTGCATACTTCCTTTCCTCTTGCTTGACTTCCCTTCCCCCCACCACCTTCACTATCCTGAGGGCAGCTGTCCCTTTTATCAGCAAAAGCCCTTTCCTGACAACACATCTGTCCAGAACAATGTTTGACCCTGTCCAGCGATTTAGTTACCCAAGGCATTTGCATCCTCGATCACTGCAAGGGCGTGAGACATTTGTGTCCGAGAAGAGCCAGCAGAGGCAGAATATCTTCTTTCAGAAGTCTACCATCCACTAAGTAATGAAATCTAATATTTAAAGGGCATGACACCTCGTTCATACTAGATTTCATTAATCAATGTTTTCATGGAAAGATAAATCCTTTATGCATGCCTTTTTCCTGATTTTTCCCCCCTTTTAAAAAATGCAATGCTTCTTTTTCTTCCCTGCTGTTAGCTCACAAAGACCCACTGCAGTGAGCCCTCATTCCTTCCCTCCCAAAAGTCATCCGAAACTTTCGCATTTATTGAGGGAATGAAGTTCAGTCAAGAAAACAGGTAGAACGAAAAATAAGAGAGTATTCTACTTAGCCTTAAGTATATTTCATTAAATAAAAGTTTCACAATTCTGAAAAAAATAGACAAAGTCACTCATAATTATGAGGCTCATATTAAGTAAGGGATCATACAGCCTTCATTTGGACACTAAGGGCTATATTACTGATTTTGAACATGACAACAATGGCATTGCTATTACAACCATAAAACCCGCACCTTTAGGTGAAGTTCAGACAAATAGGATACCACTGATATCCTTCCTGAAAGATGTTGGCCAGAGTATATGCTGATTTTTTTCACCATTGCACATAGCCTCCTATGTATATGCATATGGCATTGAAATGTAATCAAGCAATGAAGACCAGCACCAAAGTACATAATCATGCTGCTAAGGATAGAAGAGTCCTAACAACACCTCAAAACCTCTGAATGAATCAGTGGTATTTTTAAAGTGTCTAAACACCTAGGATTGTGCTAATACCTTAATGCTGCATGTTCCCTCAATTTATGGAATAGTGAAGACTCAATAAATTGTTAAATAATGTCCCATTTTCCCCTGTAATTATTAAATAATGCCCCCATTTCCCCATTATCTTCAAACGTAATTCCCGATGTTGAGTAAATATCTTAGTTACTGAATGGGACTTCTTTAAAAACACAACAGATAACACAAATATGAGAAGACAATATACTCAAAGACGCCCATCACAATACACTTTATAACAGTGGAAAATGGAAAGCAATCAAAATAATAACAATAGGTAAATGGTTAAGTAAATTATGATACACTACAATGGACCATCATGCAGCCATTAGGAAGAGGAAGACCATATAGCAACATGGAAAAATGTAAGCGACACATGCTAAGTGGGAAAGGGACTGGAAATTGTACTGCACTGTGGTTATGACTAGATAAAAGCATACTTATAAAAAGAAGACCGGAGAGGGAAAAACAAAGATAATAATTGTTAGGGATTATGGGTGATTATTTCCCCTTATCTTTATTGCTCAAACTATCAGTAATGCTATGTCTTTTGTAATTTAAAAAAATAAATGGAAAACCCAGCAACTTTTTAAGAACTATTATCTTTTAAGTAGCTATAATTTTGAAATAAAAAAAACAGTAATATGCAAAATATTCTAACTATATTAAACCCAAATTAAGATGTTCCACTTGGAAAGAGCGACCCTGGCAGGGTGAGTATCACCCCGCACTACTATTTCCTTTGCTAACGCATATCTCAGAGAGCTTTTCCTTCTGCGGACTTTTCCATTGACTCAGATTTACAGGCCTCTTTCTAGATATTTTCATTTCACCTGGACAGCTTATTTCACTATAATCACTGGATGGGGAAAACCACCAGCAGCTGAAACTGGGGGCTGGAATGTCAAAAGTCTGCTTCACCATAGATGCTGGTGTCCAGCTGGCTGGCTCCCGGGTTGTTGGCTGCAATGAAGCTGCTCACGGGTGGACACTGGAATAGCCACACAGGAGAAATAAAGGGCTGGGAATAATGAGCCTAGCAATTTAAAATAAACTCAAGTCTCTTTGGCTCTGTTAAATAAGATCCCAGGATACTGAAGCAACTTGCAGCTTTGGCCTTCGTTGCACTATGCATGATCTTTGAAGAATAAAGAAGAATGAGAATAAATGCATCAGAACAGTGGCAGGGGCCAATTTATTGCCTTGTTCTTAATGGAACCTCTCATTGTCCTAGCGGATCATGACCATTTCTTCACCACAATCTTCTCCTGAACTATTTATTGCCTTCTGGACCCGACAGAAAAGAAATGTATCTAAAATTTATCTCATGGGCAGCTGGTAATAAACTACAGGCCTTAGATAAACAGTAAATACATTTCTAAATTATACATGAAGACTTTGTATCACCATAAGCTTATCCAGCAAGATATCCTACTCACTTGGCTACACTCTGTACTTTATATTAAATTGCATGCAATTTCTATATCACCTTTTCTGTAGTCTTGGGTGATTAAAACTTATGTTCTGGTGTAAGCTATAAATGCTAATCATTTTTAGACAATGGCCTCCCTTTAGAATTTGGCTTCTGGCCATGACACTTTTGATGACTTTATCAACCCCAGTGTATTAAAATATCAAAATTCAAGCTCAGAAGCATAAACTATTGAACATTGGTTCACGAGCCTACTCCTAAGACTAGCCCTTTAAGATGTTACAGCTACTTTTATATGCAACCTGGGTACAAAACAATATCATATTCACTTTGGAATCCAGAACTTATAAAGTATAAAACTCGTTTAACACACCATAGGAGTACACAAAACAATTATAATAAGTATTGCTCGTATTTTAACATGTAACTCTTTTGCTGGCCTTCTTCCTCATCTCAGTGCTTCTGGTCTCTTTTCTTTAGTCAACACAGTGTTTCTGCCATATTCTTCCAAAGGAAATGGAAGGAAAAATTCAGCTTTTCCTTTGGGTACAAGCTCTAGACAGTACCTCAATTAAGAGGGCTAGGCAGAGGAGAGCAAAAAGAGGCATCTCCCCATAAAGGTGATTTATAAGAGGCAAGACAGTTCTCACACTTTTATTTGGCATGTGCAGAGTTTAAGAACTTACATCAGTTCCTGACCAGCACATGTGATGTCTTCTTACACCACATACTGGCCTGTACCACCTGCTCAGTAACTTCCCCCTTAGACTCTCAGATCTTTGCAAGTCTTTACCTGAAATAGGCTCTTAAATCTACAGTTAAATCAAGTGCCACTGCCTCTCCAGAAACCTCAGCCCACCCACAGTCAGGGCAACAGGTTATTGCTGAAAGTGGGAATTGAATTGGAAGGGCACCTGGGGACTCTTCAGTCTAGCGGTGGCCATCAAATCACCTGAAGATTCTGTGATCCAGCCCCAGAGACTCTGGTGCAGTGGGACTGGAAGCCACCCAGGAACACACACACACACACACACACACACAACTGTGTCACAGGTGGCCAAGCATGCATTTAAAGAAACAATGAAGTAGTCCAACATTCTGTGAGGCTCAGAGAAGTTGCTGAGATGCATAATCAGTTAGCAGCAGAGTTTGGAGTGGTATTCAGATGTGACACTTGCCACATCCTGCTGCCCAGGGCACTATAGGAAAAGCAATTACAATTGGAAGCCAGTCAGGAGTGGGGCATACCACTCTCCCCAGTGGATACCATCATGTGCTGTGAAGTTTGGAGCCAGGAGCAGTCAACTGGTGGAGTTGCTGAGGGCTTTTAATTCCACCTTCAATGATGCCTATGGCTTACCCTCCCCACAGAAGCCACAGCAACAAACCTCTTTTATAGGCACCTGCATTTAATCCACCAGCAAGACAGAACTGGGGATTTGGGGCTGGTTTAGCAAAGTTAGAAATAATATAGTGCCAGCTTCACCAAGTGCCAGCTATGTGTCCATGAGCAAGTCACTCACCATCTCTTAGGCTTCTGTTTGTGCACCTGAAAAATAAGCCTAAAGCTTCCCCTCCTTATTTTTCTGAATTATTATGAGGACCAAATGAGATCATGGGGTGTCCTTAGAAGAGTATAACCCTCTGGAAGCATAAGGTTCTAACTCCTATGAGTCTTGTGCAAAAATAGAATGAATGGACACTCTTCTAAGACAAGAGTTGGGTGACAGAGTTTCTCAAAATGACCAAACTGTTCATATTTTGTAGAAAGCCTGTAGCCATTCTACACAGTGTCAACACAGACCTGTGCTAAGAGAACAGAAATAATGATGCCATTAGAAGGCACTTGGGTTATTGGACCCTATGACTCTCCTGACTTTGAATAGCCAGGACCCACAGGAACAGGACTCGGGTCTATGTGGTTCACTTTGCCCGGGTCAGGGCCAACAGTCCTGATGATTCCAGGGTCCTTCCCTGGCTCTCATCCACAGCTATCTAAACACATGGTGCAGAAGGCACTTCCTGTGCCTCCTCTACCAGCACTCGCAAATGCCTTCCATGCAAAATTCCAAATAATCAATTTTCTGCCTGCATTTGCATGTTTAAAATGAGGAAAATATTTTAGACCTCTGTTTTTTTATTCCAGATGGAATCTGTAAAAACCCAGAGCTCCCTTCAGGGGCCACTGAGGGGTAGAAGAAAGGGAGGGGTGGGGCTTCTGGGAAGGCTTTGGGGCCTCAGCTTCCTGTTCATGAAGAGCAGTTATATGTCTACATAACTGGGCTTCCACAGAAGCTTCATTTTTCTAGCACATGGGAGAAAACACATGAAAACAAATCATCTCATCTAGTCCCCTTGTTTATTGGTGAGGATATCATATGGGAGAAAGATTAACTTCCTTCTTTAGCGGCTTGACTAGGCAGAAAAAAGAGAGGAAATTCGGCTTCCAGTGGAAGGAGTTCCCACCAGGATCCTGCTACCTGTGGCAGCAGCTAGGAGTGGCGTCTCCTATCCTCTCCCCACACCTGGCAGCTCTGAATAGTGGCTGCCTCCAGTTCGACCTCATCAGTGCCTCCCTAGGCCCTCCCCTGGGGCATACCAGTTCAAGTTCAGGCCTCCCATCCCAGGGTCCCTTACCTCCTCAGCCAGCTCATTCGGCCCCCTGGTTTCTTGGTAGCACCACCTTTACAGATCCAGATCCACTCTAGGAGCTCTTTCAAAGGACAGTTCTCAAGAGAAATTTATTGATGAGTCTGAAATGAGTCCAGGAAAGAGGGGAACAAGCCCACATAATGCACCCTGGTTGTCACACTTCGTTGCCCCTTTTAGGGCCCAAGCTTGCTGACTTTTCTGGGCTCAGGATGTGTTCTCAGGTCTCCAAACTCTCCTCCCAGGGACTGTAGGAGGAAACTTTTTGGTCTTTCTGGAAAATATCCAAACTCATAGCTGAACACATTGACAAAGCTTCAGGTTGTTCTTCAAGAGTTCCCACCATAAAGCCCCAAGACTGACTCCATAGCTATCCAAACACATGATTCTGCAGCTGTAAGAGATGACACTGGGTTGGACCTTAAACAATGGCTTAGCCCTTATGCACAGAGGAGGAGTGCTTAGATATGGAAAACTTCCAGAAACTTCTTCTTCCTTTACCATAGGCTATCTCTCCAATCTACTCTCCCCTTCCTTCACTCCCCAAACCACAGGAGGAACAGACAAGACAAGGTTAAGGGTCATGCAAGCTGAGCTTTATTCCATGGAGAAAATTGCTAATACCTGGTGAAATGTCTCCAGATGTTACGGGCATCGTTGGCTTCCCTGGTACTTGAGTACCAACCCAAAGACTTGACTCACAAAAAAGAGAATGGCACAGGGATCCAGACTGAACAGGATGGTGGTCACCCTATAGAGTGCTATGTTCGAACATCCACCAGATGTTAATAGGTGTTTTCTTTTTGTATGAGGTCCTTGAACTAGGATTCCTTAGAGGAAATGGCTGGTTCTAGGTCTGAGACTAATAGTACAATGTGATTGTGGAATATCTTGATCCAGAAAATGAGAGTGAGCAAAGGTTAAAGACGAAAGGACAGAGCTGCTGAGAGAGAGGAAGAGAGAGGGAAGGAGAGAGAAAGGGAGACAAGAAGGGAAAGGAAAGAGAAAGAGAGGGAAAGGGAAGGGAGAGGAGGAAAGTTTACAAAGAACCTTTGATGACAATAGGGGAAATGTGAATGTGATATGGAATATATGTTAGATAATATTTTACCTAAGTTACATTTATTAAGCAAGGTAATAATATTGCAGTTATAAAGGAATGTGGCTTTATTCCTAGAAGATATAGTCTGAAGTATATGTGCATGCACAAGTGTGTTTGATGGGGAAGGTGGAGAGGTAGAGATTGAGAAAGAAAGAGGTAAAGCAAATGTGGCAAAACTTTAATTAGTGAATCTTGATAAGTGGTATACAAGTGTTTACTGTAGTAGTCTTTCAACTTTTCCTTGTGTTTGAAATTTTTTTCCAAATAAATAGTTGGGGTTGGAAGAAGGGTCTTATATAGAGGCAAATTTACCTTGAAGTGAAAGAAGCTTAAGTGTCATGGCCCCTCACTAGATAGATGGGGCCCTTCCAAGACCTTCCAAGGTTAATGAAGGTCATCAAAGTAAAGACTAGGTAAAAAGGGTTGCTACACCAGAAAACTCGAAACATCCTAAACGCCTACAGCTCACATAAGAAAGAAACCTGAGCCTTGGCTGGTGTGGCTCAGTGGATTGAGCACTGGCTTGTGAACCAAACAGGTGCCAGTTCAATTCCCAGTTGGGGCACATGCCTGGATTGCAGGTCAGGTCTCCAGTGGGGGGCACACAAGGGGCAACCACACATTGATGCTTCTCTCCCTCTCTTTCTCCCTCCCTTCCCCTCTGTCTGAATATAAATAAATAAAATCTTAAAACAAAATAAACTGTTAAATGTTAAAAAAAAGAAAGAACCTAATAGAGCTTGTCCCAAATTGGACAACAACCTAAACATCTATATATTACCAATAACAAGTGGCAAAGCTGACATTTTCTTAATTATCAATAGTAAAAGAGAAATTTCCATCAAACATGTTAGAGAAAGACTAGATTATCTTTCTCTTTTCTCCATAGAGATCATTACAATGTTGTTATATGAAGAGGTAAACGAAGAATCTGTAGCCATAAAATATATAAGGACAATGCTCACAGAAATATGTCAAGTAATTAATGAATAAAATAATTACATTAGTGTTCTAGATTTTGTCATGTTTGTGGAATTTGTCAGCATTTAAACAATTGCATAATTTATTATTTCCTCCTTCTACATATAGATTTACTTTTTAGCCTTCCTTCTGCCAAATTTGTATGCATGTATGCAGGATGTTGATCACACAAATACGTATGCACATACACAAAAACGCAAACCTGCAAATACATGTTGCCTTTTCTCAAAGCACCACCTTTTGTGCTTAGGGTTCCTCAGAATACCTTTGGAAAACAGTGCCCTGGAACAAAGTGTCCTTTTTTATCCACATCTATCTATCATGGTAATGCTGCACTGTTGTATTTGACCCCCAGGAAGACATTATTTGAAGAGCTTACTTAAACCAAATAAACCATATTTTTAATTGATGGCTACCTTACATTTACATACATGCTGCTTCATACAGTCACATTCATTAACCCAGTTAAGACCCAACAGCACTGGGAGGAAGGCCAGACAGGTAATAAGGATTTGTCCCAGGCCCCACTTTGCAAACATCCACCCCCATTGCTCCAGCATCTGTTGGACAACTTCAATGTCCCTCATGAGTAAACTAAGGCAAGGAGGTAAGGGTAAATTTTCTTAGAACCACAAGGTATAGGATCTGGGCTTTTATTTGGGGGATTACTGTTGAATTAATAGTATTTTAACAGGCTCAGCTTCAGCAGCGTGCCTGTGCTTTGACATCTGGTGCTCAGTGCTACCTGGAATAGGAGACAGTAGACTGTGGTTACTGCGGGGGAAAGGGAGGGAGGAGTCAGGCTTCATCCTTCTTCCCCTTCCCCAAAGTGGGAATGATTTGTCCCCGCCCGATGGAAAGGGATCACCTTTGACACCTTGCACTGTAGATAAGGTGGCCCTAGACACTAGAGGACACTTTCAGGGAGAAGGCTAGCTCTCTAGGGTCCCTCCTCTTTACTGTCCCCCATGAAGGAACTGGAGAGACAGAGCCCCATCATAGTGTGCATTTTGCACCAAATTCTCCTGCTTTGACAAGGAGTTCCAGGGGTAGGAAGGGAAACCTTTGTGGTAAAATTTCCATAGCTGATGTTCTGCACTGAAATCTAGTCACAACAACAACATGACAACAATGATGACGATAAAACAATGGTCATCAATTAAGCATTTTCCCAGCCATGCTAGATGCTTTCTATGAGTTATCTCATTTGCTGCAACAAACAACAGATACTTCCTCAAACAGTGAGGGAAGGAGCTCCACCAATCCATTGTGGTAAAGGGTGCAGAGCCTTGCTCTACTTTGACCCATCTCACTAAGCAGGTGGAGGAAGTTGACCCTATGGTTGGGAGTCATTCCCACTTTCCACCTCTCACCCCACCACGGCCATGCCACTCAACATCCAGAGGACCAGTGATGGGGGTGGCAAGGAAGGAAGGGAGAAGAGGGATGGTGAACACATGGACAGGGTGATGCCCATCCTCACATACCAAAGAAAACTAATGAGTAAGAAATAAAAATAATTATACAGGTGAACATCAATGTATTTCTATTTTAACATTTAGGCAACACTGAAGTTTATGTAGTTGAAATAGAAATTTACTTTTTGTTTCTCTCCTATAATAACTGTGAACAGCTCAGTGGTGTCCTCCCAGATTTTCCACATACATGCATGTAAACAATATTGACCTAGACAGGTTCAGAAGTCCCTGCCATCTGATTGTGGTAGGGAAAAAAAGATTGTGGTAGAAAAAAAAGTGACTATTTATTTTTTGAAATATTTCTTGAAAAGAGAAAAGGTCAGAGACCTTTATCACCACTTATCCCTAATCATGGCTCCAAGGGACCTACACCAGATTAGGTTCCCTGGAAACAACTATGTACTAGAGATTTGGATTCAGAGAGGAGCAGTCTTGTGAAAAACACCTACAAGAGAGCAGGAAAAGCAGAAATGAGCAGGTGGGGGAGTTGAACTGTGGCACAGCTATAACACAGCCTTTGACCAATCCTATCAAAAGCTCTGGGATTGGGATGCCCCTCTGAATTGTCCCTATTAAAGTGAGACACCCAGGCTTTCTTATTCTCAACTCAAGAGATAACTGGATGCAGGATGCTCCGGGGAAAGGGAACAAGATTGGGCAAGGCAGCTTCCTTCCTCCAGGGCTGGTCCGAAGAAAGTACAGCTAAAAATCATCAGCAGCCAGTACTTTCTTGGTTGCCAAGGGGGCATCCTACCTCCACATTTTCTACAAGACCTTCATATATTCCAGAATATTCTCTTCTAAAAAGAATAAGGAGTAAATGGGAGAAAATAAAACTTGTTGAATAAACAGATAAGAGAATGCCACAGCCCATATGTTAACAGTTCCTGGATTGAAAATGCCAAGGCTCATATCTAATATTCCCACAATTTCCAAGAATGATACATTATGTCATACCCTGGACAAAGACACACACCAGACCTCAACTACACTTGCCAATAAGAAATAACTAGGATGACATTTCCCTTCCCCTTTGGCCCAGAGTATTGAATTCCACTGGCCAAATTTCATGTATGTTTGGAAATTTAAAAAAAAAAACAACATTTTTTTAAGAACCATAATAAAAGAAACTCTAGGAGGGGCATAGAGCAACGCACAGCTTTCTTGGAACCCTCGCTGCACCAGGAGCAAACCTTCCGGGGTGCATGCCCACAGTCCCATCCCACTCAAGCTGCCCTTCTGCACACACAGACCCAGAGCTCCTGATGATCCTGCTCACCTGCTTCTGTTTTCTTTCCTTCTACACTCATTAAGGATGCTGAATCCTTCTAAGAACACGCCCAGTTCCAGCACACAGTTGGGACCCCAGGTATTGGAACAGCGTTTTCAGTCCAACACTGGTACTTTTATTCAATTCTACATTGGTATTTTGGGAGTGCTGCTGTGTCAGAAGTGTCATATTGATTGAATTTTCCTGCAAAAAATCATAAGGAATAACAACTGACCCTTCCTAAACCAGACATAGACCAGCACATTTTCTTATGAAACCTTCAAAATTCCTTCAAGTAGTATTTCTATCTGGCAAGAAGTTTCCAACATTGACCCAGCTAATCTCAAAATAACAACCATTGTCAGTAGTTGTGGCAAAGATGGCCAACAGATGTACCTCTGGGCCTCAGGCTCCCAGTCTATAAAATGGGAAACTGCCTGCCTGCACTGAACAGATCAGAGAACAGGCAGCACCCCTTCCAGTGCTTGAGAGGACAGACTTTGTGAACAGAAAGCAGAACCAACTGATCAGTCTTATAGCATGATCTTGCCCTTCGGTTCTGGGACATGAGAAGAAGATATTTCGATTGTGATGGTTCAACTACCACTGAACAAATCATTGTATGTGTGAATTGGGCCATTAAACTTTCCCCTCCAAGTTTATATAGATACAACTAACTCTTTTAAAGTTCTATGAAAATAGGGAAGAGTCAATATTTATAAATTATCCTTAAATACTTTTTTCTCCACATTTTTACAAAGGTTGGCAGAGTACTTGGCCAACTGTCCCCTTACCAGTGATTTATGGGGCAGTCCTACAGAAAAATTAAAACCAAGTGTCCCAGACACCCCTGTGTTGATCTCTCACACAGGAATCTGACCTTCAAAGGAGACATGGAGGACAGTCTCTACCCCACACTACTTGCAGAGCACCCACTGGGGCCAGACACTGTATGAAGCTCTTTGCATTATTAAGTCTTTAATCCTCACAGTGACCCCAATTTACTATTGTTACCCCCATTTACATATGAGAAAATGGAGGCTCTGAGACGTTAAGGGAGCTGGTAGTCAGTGTCAGAGCTGTGATTCAGACACAGGCATCTGACCCAGGAGTCTGCACACTTAATCTTGGTGCTATCCTGCCTCCACACTGGAGGTGTCTTCCAAGGAGTGCTTGTACATTCAGTCCTTCAGTTGTCTTTATTTTCCAAATTCCCTTTGAGACAGGCAGAGCCAGGGCCACCCATGTCATGAAGACACCAGACCTACACGACTTCATTGAGTCACAAAATTAATTAGCAATTGGACACAAAATGGAACCTAATCCAACATATGCACAGATCCTTACAGTTCAACCAAGCAGACAAAACAACCCACAGACTGAAGTCTGTTCCTAAGCAGCAGACATTTGGACCCACATGTTGAAAAAGTGTGGGAGGCAATTGCTAAACTCAGCCCAATTGCAGCCCTAAGGCACATCACATCCTCCCTCTCATTCATCTCAGGCAACGCACTGAACTCGGCTGTGCCTCCTTCTAGGAGCAATGACATGAGTCAATACATTTCAAGGATAAAACAATACAAACATTTGCATTATCCTTAATTATTTCCAAACATTTCAACTGCATCAAATCATTTAGTCCTCCTAACACCACTGTGAAGGAAGTTTTCTCATTCATTTTAGAGATGAAAACACTGAGGCTCACAAAAGTTATTAATCTAGTCCCATAGTGGTCTTAATATTTGATCCCAAACTCTCTCCACTATGCTCTTTCAATTGTGTTCTGGCTCAAGTGTCAGCAGTTGAGGGTCAGGGTCAAAGAGGAGGCTGGGAAAATCTGGACCTACACCATCCACCTGATGGTTGTTCATCTCCAGCCCCTCAACATATCACTGCCAAATGCAAGAGAATGTTGGTTTCCACTACAGTTGGTCCATCAAACAACACAGATTTGAACTGCACAGGTCCACTTACACACAGATTTTTTTCAATAAGTATACACAGTACCATAAATGTATTTTCTCTTCCTTAAGATTTTCTCAATAACATTTTTTCTCTAGCTTACTTTATTATTAAAATGCCATATATAACACATACAGCATACAAAATATGTGTTAATCAACTGCTTATGTTATTGGTAAGGCTTCAGTAGGCTATCAGTAGTGAAGTTTTGGGGGAGTCAACCATTATATATAAATTTTCAACTACACAGGGAATGGGGGTTGGCTCCCTTAACTTTCATGTTATCCAAGGGTCAACTGTATTTAACCAAATAAGATCCATGCCATGCACATTCCAGTTGCTAATCAGATTTGATGAATCACAAAAGGACATGGCTTTTCCAAATTTTTAATCTGTTCTGCTTTAGTCCCAACCCACTGGTTAAAACTTTGAGGAACCCCAAGATGCCAGTGGTCAACTTGTGTAATTCAAATACGTCACAATCAAGAGACTGAACACCCTAGTATGGTGGCTTTATTTGTCTGGGGTTTTTTAAAAGATTTTATTTATTTATTTTTTAGAGAGGGGAAAGGAGAGAGAAAGAGAAGGAGAGAAATATCAATGTGTGGTTGCCTCTAGTGCGCCCCCCACTGGGGACCTGGCCTGCAACCCGGGCATGTGCCCTGACTGGAAACTGAACCAGTGACACTTTGGTTCTAAGGCTGGCACTCAACCACTGAGCCACACCAGCCAGGGGTGTTTGTTTTTTTTATTGAAACACCACTGGCCACCAAAATCTAAAGATTCTTTATATTAGTAGGCCATTTATTTTTCTCAGCAACCCCATGAGGTAAATGCTATCATTATCCCCATGTTACTGATAAGAGAACTGAAGCATGGGGAGACTGAGGGGCTCGCTAGTTGACATCAGAGCTGTGATTCAAGATTTGGCTCTGACCTGTGGACTCTGCAATGCCAGTTAGAACTTCTTCCATGGGAGTTCTACTCTAGGATTTGATTTGAGGGTTTGGGGATAAGAATGTTTTTGTTTTGTTTTAAGTTTCACTATCTATTTATCAATAGACTTTATCATATCTAATCACTAAGTTATATTCTTTTGGTTCATATTGGAAAAGAAATCTTCTTGGATAAAGTCTTGAACTTTTATCAGTTAACTTCTTAGCTATCAAGGGACATGTTAGCAGAAAATAAGATAAATGAGAAAAAGTATAGCCTCTGGAGAGACTTGCAATGCCTGGAGGTGATAAAAGAAGAGAAAGAATAGGTAGCAGACGTTTTCTAAAAACAAATGTCACTTATTCTCTGCCCCAATTCTTTACAGTATAGCACATACCTCTATTAATGAACAGACCAAATAGGAAAATATACAATATATAAGGATGAATTAACTAATATCCTACACTCCTTGATCTACCCTACACCTAAGCAGGCTTTGGTTAAAGGAGTTGATTTATTTCTTTGTCCTTTCCAGAATGCTTGGCATGTTGCTATTGTTAAGAGTTCAACCAACTACCAAGTTTGAGAGAAGAGTACCATAAGACTGTCCTCACTTCAGACACCAACTGCAAGTTCTTGTGTATCTAAGACCACCCTCACTCCAGACTGTCTGCCTACATGTGGGGGTCCCCACGCACACCCTCAGATTCAATAATTCACTAGAATGACTCACAGAAAGAACTCAGAAAAATGCCACACTTATGATTGCAGGTTTAGCACAGTGAAATAATACAAATTTGTATCAACTGAGGGGAGAGATGCATCCAACAGAGTCCAGGAGGAGACTAGATGCAAAACTTGTGGTTTTCCTCTCCTGGTGGAGTCATGGCTGGTGTTATATCCTCCTGGCCACAAAATGTGAAAATAAACAGAGTATTGCCAACTAGGGAACCTTACCCAAGCCTTTAGTGTCCACAGTTTTTATTAGGGCCCACCTGTATCTCTGACTTTTAGCCTCCAATCCTCCCCAGAGCTGCAGCAATACCTTTAGTCTCTAGTTTCTCTGGAGGTTAGAACTGATACGGTGTGCCCCAAAGCCCCACCATAAATGGCACTGTTAGATTTTCTAGTAGCCAAAGCC
Source organism: Phyllostomus discolor (assembly GCF_004126475.2). Classification (NCBI taxonomy): domain Eukaryota; kingdom Metazoa; phylum Chordata; class Mammalia; order Chiroptera; family Phyllostomidae; genus Phyllostomus; species Phyllostomus discolor. The sequence goes on from NC_040908.2 coordinate 39,698,420, forward strand.
CTAAGACAAAGACATTGCTATCAGGCAAGAGGTTCCAGGAGCCTAGATCACTACCCAGTAGCTAAGGGCAAAGAACAGAACTCTCTTTAGGAGAGGTTAATTCTTTACTATACAGTCATGCATACTATACCAAAGTACCTTGACAAAGATAAAGGTAGAAAAGATGATAGATGATAGATTGATAGATCCATAGATCGATAGATAAATAGATAGATAGATAGATAGATAGATAAGAAAATCTACAATTTCAATTTTAGAGTCAAAATAACCTTGAAAAGAGTACATTGCCTAGTCCCTGGGTTCAGGTAGGTAACATGCAGCATCTCTCCTACGAGTGGGGTCTAGAGAAGCTTACTGCATTGTCCAAGATCTCGTGGTGGTGTAGACAGAAATAGAGCCTCAAATCCTCTGAATTCTACTAAATTCACTCTTTCCCTTCTATCACGAGGCCATATATACTCTCCTCCAAACCCCATTATTCTACCTGACATTTCCAATAGTGGCCAGGGGTTTGGCAACATGCATTTCTCTCAATAGACAACATACTTAAAAGTTCCTTCCCCTCCCATGCCCCTCTGATGGCTCTGGAAAGGAATCCCTAGCAACCCATTACCATGCAGACCTCCAGCTGCTGCAGCAGGCAGGCTCATGCATGTCAAGAGCTCTGGGGATTCATGCCTACCCCAGAGCATCTGAGAAAGAGCCTTCTGCTCCAGGATTCCAGGTGTGGTCACAGGAGGGTATCCTCTGCTAAGACACGCACCATCCCTGCCAGTAGCACCATGCGGGGCCATGACCACACTGTGGGCGAGAAGAAGGCTCAAGTTTCTACTTTGTCCCAAAAGCCTTTTCAGATCTCTGGGAGTTTCTTTTACTTTCTGTAAAAGGAAGGGCTTAGCTTAGAATCTGGCCACTCCAAGTATAGTCCAACAACCAGGGCCTTTACCAGGGCATTTCCAGGGAACTTTTTCGAAATGTAGACTTCCCAGCCCCATCCCAAAACTGCTGCATTCAACTCTACACCTTTAACAAGATCTCCAGGTGATTTGTCAAAAGGTTAAGGTTTGAGATACATCAGCTTAGACCACCTCCAGGTCCTTCCCAAGATCTGAATTTTATGATTCTCAAAAACCAGCTCCTGGCTCAATTTCCAGACATCAGGGTTGAGATGCCTCTTGGAACTAGGCAAATCCAAGCTTTTAATCAGGAGTGGTCAGAAAGAGGAGTCACAGAAGGAGTCTGTGAAACCCAAAGCCCTTGGCCAAGCAATGCTGGGACCGAGGAGCAGGAGGAGGGGGCCCGTTCATTTTTTCCATAGGCACGTTGTGTGTGCCAGCTGAGGTCTTTAATGTAAACCCTCCTGTGCTCCGACCTAAACAATGAACATAATTATGGGCTCGCTTACCCCCTTCAGATGCAGGGCTTGAGGCCGGCCCTCCACAGGGTCCTGCAGGAGGTCTCATTTCTGAGTCAGGGGGGGCCTCTGGTTAACCAAAGGAGACCCGACTCTGAGGGGCAAAGTTGACATACCAGCATAATTACACGTAGGTTGACCATATTTACTGCAACTCTGTTGTTCTAGAATTTCAAACAAAGGCTGAACCCTAGGAAAACACACCACTAAAGAGAAGCAGATTGTCCTGAGTGATTTATTGAAGAACAAAAGCAAGAGGAAGAAAGAGAAGAGAATTATCAGAGACTCACATATACTTCCCTTTCCCCTGCTTGGTCTAAGGAGAACACGCAGTGACCACCGTGTTTCACCCTCTCCAACGGAAAGGCCTCAAAACACTGACATTCTGCTTTCTCTGGGGCATGTTTTCCTGTGGCCACACCAAATCCCATAAACCCGTTTAGACACATCAGAAGAAAGCAGGCTGCCACACTGAAGGGGAAGCACTCTCTTCTCTTCCCTTCTGACTCGTTTTACTCACATACCCTCCCATGTGCCATCTATCTGCATCTCAGACAGACATATCAAATGAACAAGAATCAATCAAGGCTGGAATTTGGCTTTAGAGAAGCAGGAACAATGGGTCAGGCATGTTACTGGCCTCTACCTTCAGGAGGTTACTGGTAGAAAGGCTGTGAATGACTGCCAGAACTGGGTGGCCTCAGCCTTGTCCCATGTAAATGAATGACTGTGATGGGAAGCAGTCACATTTCCAATGCACAGTTCAGAGCTTGCAGTGACCTGGCAATGACTGGAGAGGGGCAGCTGGAAAACTGCACAATTAGGAAACAGCACCTCCCCCAAGAATTAAAACCTGTATACATGCAATGTAGGTGTCCCTAACAGAGCAGAGATGCAATTATCTCCTAGTACTTACTTGTAGTGGCCACCCTGCTATACACTCACTGAACTGGCATATGTTGAAGTCCTTACTCCCAATGTGTCTGTTTTTGGAGATACAGCCTTTAGGGAGGCAATTAAGGTTAAATGAGGTCATAAGGGTGGGGCCCTAATCCAATAGAATTGGTGTCCTTATAAAATAGAGAAGAGACACCAGAGGTCTCTTTCTCTCCCCACCTGTGCGAGAAGGGGCTATGTAAGAATACAGAGAAGTGGTCATCCACAAGCCAGAAATAGTGGCCTTACCAGAAAGCAACCTCAATGGCACCTTAATCTTGGACTTCCAGGCTCCAGAACAGGAAAAAATAAATGTCCCTTGTTTAAGCCACCTAGTCTGTGGTATTTTGTTATGGCAGACCTAGGGAACTAATAAACTCCCCCACCCCTACCCCAAAGCACACACTCATACACACAATTAAAACTCCTCTATCAGGAAAGAGTTATCAAGCACTTACCACATCCCTAACAAGAGAAATATTAGATAGGCCTCTCGTCCTCAGACAGCTTATGACAGCTTTAGAGACCAACTGTGAAAAAAAGTTGGAATATGAGAGGGGATTTGGCCAAAGCTCTGAACTGCTTCGTGGGTGAAGCAGAGCAGCTGATAGATCATTCTGTAAGAGAATCAACAGGTAGGAAGCAGAGAGAAAATCACGCATTATAAAGGTGCCTGGTGGTTCCCAGATGTTTGTTTGTTTTCGAAGTTGGTTTTAAAAATATTTTGTTGCTTTTTAAAATGTTTTGCTTAAAAAGTCCCAAACCTTCATCCTTTCCCATCAAGAAGAAGGAGTGAGTTTCCTTGCCAGAACTTCATTGCAGGGTCTTGAAATTTCTCATTCCAAGTTCCATTAAAGTGGTTGCTTGCTCTTCTCATTGCCTGGGGTGCAAAAGGGGGGACATGCTCCCAGGCCAAGTGGTGCCACACAGATGAAGAAAGTGCAAAGGATTAGCTAAGTACCCTATGTACACATACTCAAACTTGTGAAAGAACATTTTGCAAAACAACAAATGTTGTTACTCCTCAAGTATCAGAAAAAGAACGCAGAATCAGAGTAAGATTTTGGTCCTATCAGCTGTTCACAGAGGGTAGAGACCAGCTGAATGTAAAATTCCAAACTTGGCCACTTAGAATCTCCATGGGCTTAAATCCCTTTTTCCAATCCTGCACAGTTCCTAAAGATACCACTTGAGATCTCAAAGCCTGCGCAAAGGACAGGTTCTGACCTCCAAAGCCCTAAGATAGAAAGAATATATATACCTACCCAGAAAGACAGCACCCCAAGTGGGATGGGGCACCCAGGATTGTTCTGGGCAGAGAAAGAAAAAGTGAGGTTCTTCAGAACTTCACCCAAGATTTATTTTATAATTTTGACTTAGGTCAGACAAAGAAGTGAAGTGTGGAATAGAAGGAAGCAATAGAAAACAGCCTGGACATTTACCAAATTGTCTATGGGAAGAGCAACTCCTGTTTTTGTGGGCTTCTTCCACCCCCACTTTCATTCCCTGGTTCCAGCAAACCATCCTCCTACAAGAAAAGTAAGCTCCTAACTAGGGTTGGTCCAAGCAGTATTCCCATCCCTGCGACTGGCCCTAGGATTGGTCTGGGACTAAGCACACCAATCAGGACCCATCCCCATGAAGAAGAAAAATCATTTTCTGTTGGACACGTGAACCAATAAACATCCCACACCTCCTTTCTTCTTAAGCTATTCCCAGAGGTAATTGTTATTTACAACAAGAGGGCTCATGACTAATACAGGAAGCATGTGGACGCTCACCAGTTGCCTTCTGGTTTGTATCAGACCTTCTCCCTGTGGCTAAGTCCTAGAGGACACCCTCAGGGACAGGGAGACTCAGCTCAAGGGTGATGAAATAGGATGGGGGGCAGGGATATTCCTGCTAGTGGTGACAGGAACACTCTCCAAGGCATCATGAGTAAACAGTTGTGGGGAGCTGTCCCAATGTGCCACCAGCAAGGTTGGGGCTCTGGCTCCAGGACATTCTGTGAACAGAGCCAATGAGACCAGGTTCTCTCCATGAGTCCCTCCCAACTGGGAGCTGCCGTATCTCTCCCAGCTACCTACTCACCAGAGAGGTGACAGCAGAAACCACAACCCACAACCCTTCAGCACCTCCACCAAGTACTAAAAAAGAGCTCCATGTAGCAGGGAAGAGCATGAGGTTTGCATCAGGGAAATTTACATTCTAATCCCACTCTTTACCAATGATGTGACTTTGGTTAAATAAGAGAAGCACTTGAACCTCTCTTTACTCATCTCCATAATGGAGATAACAGAATCTAGCTCATGGGATTGCTACGAGTGTTAAATGTGACCGTGCATGTAAAGCCCTTAGCACCACCCCAGGCACAGTTGGAATTATCTTCACCACGATTAGGACTGTTATTATTAGGAAATGCTCTGAAAACTGTACTCTGTGAAATAAGTCAGGATCTGACCTTATAAAATCAAAAACTGCATCCTCACTGGGAAATAGCTGGCAGCTCCTTCCGACCAAGAGTGGCAAATTCCAGGCTTAGGTCTATTTCTTGCCTTTATATTCTTTCTCATTTATTTTTTGATTTATGAAAACGCATCCATCATTTTCTAAGGAAAGCCTCCAGACACATGAACAAAAATGATAAAAATGCACACCAAAAACAAATAAAACCATTCAGCATGGCTAACAAGTCAGGCATTTGGCCCCAGTGGGGTAGATAAATCCAGAGCTGGGCTCGGCACTGGGACCCAAAGGTCAATAGGCTGGGACTTTGCTGAAGGAATAAAAGAAAGGAGATTTTGAAGCTTCCACTAACAGTCTACCTCAGATCTACCAAGAGCCTCAGAGCAAATTTTCTAGAGGCACCATCAAATTGTTCTCTAAGAAGCCAGTCCAGAAAATTATAAGACAGCTGCCCTCCCTGCTCATTCACTGGGGTGGCAGCAGGGTGGGGGGTAGGGGCAGGGGGCGGTATATTCAGCGAAACAGCAGAGCTTTAATCCTGTGCCAAGCACCCTTTTTACCTGCAATTCCTGTTTCAGTGAGGGAGGGGCCATCTTGGGGGAGAACCCCCTCAGGAAAACTGGGGCTCCCTAGGAAATATGTCCAAATCACCCCTCTGTCTCCATCTCCTTAGTCTAGAGATGTTGCTGTAAGATGTCCCTCTCTGAAGTATTTGCTTTGGGGCCCAACATATCTAACTTCCAATATAGATAGTCAGTTTCTGCACTAAGCTGGGAACTGGGAACATGTGAAACAAAAAGCGAAAATGGAGGCCCTGTGGAAGCAGAGGGGTGCTCTGCTGTGAGGTGGAGACAGGGCCCTCGTGGCTGAACCCAGTACCTTCATATAACCCAGGCAGGGGTCCTGACAAGTAGCAGTTTCCCCAGTTATTAGACAGGCTCTACAAGATGTCTTCCTGCCCAGTCTGAGGGGTCACTCAGTCATGGGTTTCCTGGCCATAAGGAACTGACCAAAGGACTAGTGTGAGAATTAGGCTCACTAGGACCACCCAATACTAGACAATATTTGAACGAGCCATCAAATCTTCTACTGAGAGATCTGGCTGTGAAGCGTGGCGAGCCGTCATTGGCAAGTAATAGTAGATGCAGCAAATAGTAGAGTGTACAATGACGGATACCTAGGTCTGTGGGGTAGAATCCCTCTTATTAACAAGTATAAATAACAACATTATTAATGGAGCCACTGTTAACAGCAACCATACTCGTTGAGCACAACTTTCTGTCTGGCATTGTTAGAACCTCACACAGGTGCTCTCACTGCATCTTCACAAGGACCCTATTGTGTCAATGCTATTATTATCATTGTTTTGCAAATGGAGAAACTGAGGTTAGGGAGGCAACACCACTCGTAAATAGCAGAGCTGCAATTTGAACTCAGGAAGTTTTCTTATGGGATGTAAGATTTCATTCACTAGATTCCTCTCCCTCCTGTTGAATTCCATGTTGCTATGAATGATGTTCCCATTCTCCATGAGGCCTGATCTGTGACTAGTCAGAAGGTTTTCTGTTCTTTCTCACTTTCCTGTGTGTCCTTCCAATAATCCCCATTATCAAAGTGATGGTATTATGTTATAGTTCCTTAAATTGGAAGCATCTAACTAATAAAGAGACACAAGAGTTGCAAAAAAGTGGCTTGTGGGAACAGCAGAGAATGGCAGGCCCTCTGAAGGAGGTGAAATGGCCCTGTGTTGTCCTATTGAGCATTAAAGGAGAAAACACAAGCAAAGGCACTCAGCACTGACAGCCAGTGCTGGTGACCCCTTCAAAGTAACCTTGACATATTAGCCTCCCTCTTCCAGTCATCATGAAGGGCCTTCCCTAAAGCCAACTAAATCCTTGGCCTAGCCTGGGAATCACAAAACTATGGCTCATGTGCCAAATCCAGTCTGCCACCTATTTGTGTAGGTAAAGTTTTATTGGAATACAGGCATGCTTATTTGTGTTTTGTCTATGGCTGTTTTCCCCCAACAACTGCAGAGTTGCATAATCGGGACAGAGACCACATGGCCCACAAGACCTAAAAGACTTGTTATCTGGCCCTTTACAGAAAAATCTTGCTAATCCCTGGTCTAGAGTAACTAACACACAAGAAGGACACCCCACCACAATTGGGAACTCCGCTCAGCTGAATGGCTCCCCAAGAAACCCAGGCTAATGATTTAAGCCATGGGCCATGAATATTAACAGCACTCAAGCAAATCGACAGATACGTAGTGAGCACTGCTATGGTCCAGTCCCCAAGACATCCATGGAGCTGTCTGGGGCTGGAGTGGGCAGGAATCTGGGGAAGGGGTGGACAGAGAAAGGAGAAGCCATGAACCCTGCCCTCCCACAACTTAACACAGTTGTGAGAACACACAGAGGGAACACAGAGCATAACACAGAAAACTAAGAGTCAAGAAGCACAGATTAAACATGCTTTTCAAGCTCAGTTTATAAAGAAAGTCAGACTTGAAATGAAGCCTTAAAGGGTGAGAAGGATGTTTAAGGGCAGGAGAGATAAGGAAGGAACACTGGGGGCTGGAAAAAGGATTGGAGGACTGAGCATGAAGAGTCCCCTCAGCCACCATGTGAGGAGCTGGAACTTTAGTAACCCTCTTTCTGGGAAATGGAAGAGCTGCATTAGCCATCACGTAGGAAATGAGGAAGCTGCAAAGACCACCCTGTAAAAGGAAAAAACTTCTAACTTATTCCCAGGTGGCCCTAGGTAGACATGCCATGGTGAGGGAAGGCTGCCAGTCAAGCACAAGGGAAGGACACAAAAAACTTTCCAATGGCCTCAAAGCAAGACCCTGCAAAGATTCTACAAGATGTTTTTCCAGAAAACAAATGGACGTGCTTGTTGATTTTGGGGCCTTGAAAATGGGCAGCTGGCAAGATGAGCTGTATGTATAGTCTCTACTTCATAACTACAAACCTCCAAAATGCCAGTTCTTGAACCCAAATTTAGTATCTATCCTGTTCATACAAAGGACCAGCTCTACCCCTGTTGAAGGGGAGGGAGGAAGGAAGCAGATTTACTACAGGACAGCCAGATATTTTCCCTGGAGCAGTCCCTGCACATCACCAAGTGAAGTTGGGTCGCTCCCCAGGGCCCCAAGAGCCAGTCTGTCCCCATGGAACTCAGGTTAGGGCTCTAGGGAAAGCCATGCATTTTCTAGATCCCTGTGGGCACAGCCCTGATGTACTTTGTTTACTCTTACAAGCAAATTTGACGTTGGAATGCATCCCCAACTCAGCCTACAGGAGAAAGCAGGACAAGGAGGCCCTCAGGGGTAACTGTGAGGTAGCTTAAGTGTACTTCCCACAGGATGTGGTATGTTTCCTTGTTCTAAGTTTCAAGTTTTACATGTTTCCCCTTCTAAAAAAAAAAAAAAGCCAGCTTAAAAACATAGCACATGTTGATGTTTTCTAGTTTGTGCAGATGATACTGAAAAAAATTAAGAAGTAATTTGCTCACCACCAAAATCATCCTCATTTTTGTGGTGAGGTGGCAGAAGGACCTGAGTATCCTACTGTTCTGTACCACATGGTAGATATCCCCTCTCCTCACAGGGAGGGGCCAGTGACCCAGGCCCAGTCAGTCTGACCCTCCCAGTAGAGTCTGCTGACATAATGCAGAAAGATCACATCTTTCCTTCTCAGCTGATAATGTATGAATTTAAGGCTGCCTTCCTCAAGGATACCTGAGAGATGGAGAGTGAGAGAGAATCCTGACAACTTAGTGAGGCCCCTAGATCAGGCCATACCTGCATCCCATGTTCTTCTGCACTTTCCAGTTATATGAATTGATAATTTCACTTTTTTGTTTACTACTAGTTTGAGCTCAGTTTCTGTCACTTCCAACTCAAAGAGTCCTGCCTTTGAATCATGGCCAAGGTGCCCACCTAAAGTCAAGCCCTTTTGAAGAAACTGTAGCCACTGCTTTCGAATTCCAAACTCCTTACTCCATTTGACTACTGACTACCAGAGAATGCAAACTCTTGGATCACTTGAACACAGCAAGTACTTCACTGCTCAGTCTCTCTGCTACCTGTCTTTGCCAGTCCCTCTGGCCTGTCAGCCTGAGAACCATGCCAATCCCATACCCAATTTCCCTGCCACCACCATCAACCCTTCATGCTAGTGCATCTTCCTGCCCATCTTTGTTACAAGTACCTCACCAGAGAAAGAGAAGTACCACCCCATTCAGAAAAGAATAATACCAGAATGCCATGTGCCGCATGGAAGGACACCATGTCCTACTTTAATAATTGCCCTGAAACTGATGCTTGGTAGTGGCTTTCTGCCCTGCTGGAACACTCTGGGTTTCTGATGTTTGCAGAGTAAAAGAAGGCAGGTCCCAGTGCCCAGAACATGGGGCTGAATCCAGTCTTCCCAGCCTTCACTCTTCCCATGCATGAAGCAGAGTCATTGCTGTTGCTTGCTGAGACTCAGTTTCCTTACAGTTACACTGGGAACCATTTAGTATTAATGACCACGAGACCTATGTCGAAGATGGATCATCCTAGACATGGCCTAGTCTTGACAAAGACAAACAGCATGGTGGGAAGCAACTCTAGACTGGTCTTTGAGTAACAATAAGAATAGAAACAGCAGCAGCACATTAGGCAGCAGGTAGGCAGCTCACCTCATATTCCAGAAACAATGCTAAGCTCTTGACATGTGTTATCTCATATAATTTAATTCACAGCAGGGCTCTGCAGTGGGAACTAATTATTGTCTCCATTTTACAGATGCAGCTCCTGAGGCTTGTAGAGAACACAGGACTTGTCCAAGATCAATCAGCTGGGTGGCCACAGGAGGTCGGAGTCAGACCCCACTATCCCACCACCCTCCCGGGATATTCAAGAACCAGCCAGTCCCTCAGAATTTTCCTTTAACTATCCCCACAATGTGGGCAATTACGACTGCTTTGCTTCCTACCAGGGTTCCTGAGTGAATCTATGGGAACAACTTACAGAAATAGGAAGCTCTTTAAAATATTGGGTACAATTAACATCTAGGCAATGCAGTCATGGGTAATGTCATAAATGGTGACCTCTCTGTCTTACTCCCCCACCTTCAGAAGGTGCTAATACAAGCATACCTTGGAGATATTGTAGGTTTGGTTTCAGACCACCGTAATAAATCAAGCGTCACAAGAAAGCGTCATAATCTTTATGCTGGTAGATGGTGTTGCCTTAAGTTTGTAAAAAACACAACCCCTGTAAAGCACAGTAAAACGAGGAATGCCTGTAATGGGAGAGGGAGATTCCAGAAAACAGCACTTACCTGGGGGCAAATGTTCACTCCAGAGCAGCTCCACATTAAGTCTGTTGTCCCCAGTTGGCCCGCAGGCCCTGGTGGGCCGCACAGGCTCCTGCTTCAGAGGTTCTAAGACACCCAGTCCTGAGTTTACTCCTCTTCCCACATTCACTGTCTGTGCCAGTTCCCAGCCTCATCTGTCATTAGAGACAATAATGGTACCTCTTTATAGGGCTTTGGGAAAGGGTGCTATTTTACATCTTTTAATATTATGAAATAGTTTAAATATTGAAAATATAATTAATTATAGACAACTCATCAGCAGTAGTGTAAAAGAAAAAATGCTAGCATTGACCTCTACCACACATCCCTCCATCCTGGTTCTCTCCTTCCCTAACCAGAGGTAACCATTCCCCTGAATCTGATTTAGATGGAGAGTTGGCAGACTTTTTTGGTAAATAGCCAGAGAGTTACTATTTTCAACTTTGTGTTGCCAGGACCCAGGCAGGCCCATGGAGCACGTAGACCAGAGACAACACAGAAAGCAACGTGGGTGAGGGAGTGCCAGCGAGTCTGCTTCATGGACACTGGTGTGCAAATTTCACATAGTTTTCAGGTGTCACAAAATCTTGTTCTTCCTTTGCTTTTTTTCCTCTCAACTATTTTTTCCTTACTTTTTTTCCAGTTATTGAGATATGACTGACTTATAACTTTTATCAACTATTTCAAACTGTAAACACATTCCTTAGCTCACAGGCCTCACTAAAGCAGGAAGCAGGCAGGGCGCTACCAGTCAGCCTGGTCTGCCCACCCTGCTATACATCATCTCACGTGTTTTAATCCTGCAACTCCTTATGTGGACAGCCATACAGAGCATTGTTTGCTATCTTAAAATTTCATAAAAATGGTATTATACATTATGTTTGCTTCTACAAACACTTTTTTAACATTATGGTTGCTAAGACTTATCTGAGTTGTTACTTGTAACTTTCATTTATTCATTTTAACTGCTGCATAGGATTTCACTGTGTGATTTTGCCACATCCTATTTATAGGACTTCACTACTTGAATTTAATGGAACTCATTTATCTCAATAGACATTCAGGTGGTCCTGTCATTTTACATACAGACCAAATGCTACAGAAAGCACCCTGACGTGCATCTCCAGTGCACATGCCCTCATGTTTCTCTAGGGCTGTTTCTCCAAGTAGAACTGCCTGGTCATGGGGTATTTGTTGATCACGTAAAGCCAGAATCATAAAAAACACTCAACACCAAGCCTGGAACCTAGTAAGTGTTCTGTCCCTGGTAGTCTGTGTTCCTCTGGGTCCCCCATAAGTAGCAGCCTGAGGACTTGATAATTTTAAAGTGTTTTATAATGTTTAAAAAATAAGGACTTTTTAATTTAATTGAAAAATGCTGCCCTGGCTAGATTTTTCCTGGTGTAGCTCAGTGGATTGGCTGGTGTAGCTCAGTGGATTGAGCGCAGGCTGCGAACCAAAGTGTCACAGGTTCAACTCCCAGTCAGGGTACATGCCTGGGCTGCAGGCCATGACCCCCAGCAACCACACATTGATGTTTCTCTCTCTCTATCACTCTCTCCATCCCTTACCTCCCCTCTCTAAAAATAAATAAATAAAATCTTTTAAAATAAAAAAATGCTACTGCTATCACAGGCAAAACACATGGGACAAACAATGGGACAGGTGGGGGATTGAAGAGGGAAATGGTCAGTAGGGTCAGAGTTATTGGGACTGGCTTCTTTTCTAAGCAGCATGGGACCTGACATTGGGAAGGATATAGGAAAAACGAATGCTTGTGATGAAGGTGATGACATAGTAGCTCAGAGTCAGGAGTGGGCATGGTGTGTACACGGGAAATCCTGGGAACCAGCCTGGCTGGACTGCCGAAGCAATACTGGATTATATACCTGACACCTATATATTGTATTAATCAATTTTTCCCCAAATAAATTCTTTTTTTTTTTTGAAAAAGAAGCTATACTGCAGAGGAGAGAGAAAGAAACTTTACAAAGTTCTTTTGGAGGGCTTTGAATGGCAGGCAGAGAGTGTGGGTCTTGGAAAGGCCAGGCCCTCTGAGAAGGGTGAGGATGGTAACTCAGCCGATCCTACTTGGTGGAAATTTGAGAGCAGGTAGAGCCCAGCCAGAGACGAAGTCAGGAGCCAGATTCAGCACTGGCAGCTTTACAGCCCAATATGAGTGAGTCTTCAAAACGAGTCTATCTGTGCAGGCCTCAGAGTGGCCAATGCTGCTGGTGCCCCCAGAATGGACCTTTGGAGAGGTACAGTTGGGAGCTGGGCTGAGAGCTGATTCTTAAGTAGCACCTTGCACTATATGGTCCTATTTGGGGGTAAAAGGAAAGCAAATGTCACCACTGCTTGACATGAGACACAACATGGGAACTGGTGTGTTGGTGCTGTGCAAATATCAAAGAGAGGCCCCACAAGGCAGAGCCCAGTTGAATCCAGCCTGGCCTTCTTTATGTGGTGCCTTTAAACCGATTTAGCATATGTGGTTCAGGCAGAAATGGGTCTATTATTATTCATCCAGCTCAGACTGCATAGGCTTACATTCTCCTATATCTAAATCACACTAATTACTGTCACTAAAGGGGGAGACTATGTTTAAGACATAAAATTGGAGAAAGAGAACAAAGGAAATCAATAGCATCTCTTCATTCATTCATTCATTCAACAAATACATATTTATTAAGCCCCTTTTGTGTGTGCCTCTGTGCCAAGTAGAGTAGGGCCACCAAAATATACAAAGCAGGGCACATAAAGTCTACCTAATGGGTCAAAAGAGTCACTAATTTTTATTCTAATAACAATACAAGCAGCATGTGATACCTGCCAGAATTAATCTTTTGGACAATTAGTACAATGGGAACTCAAGGGAATAAAAAAAGACTAGGGAGATCCTGGTAGAGGCATTTCAAGAGGGCTTTTTGAAGGACCGAGAGGCTGAGAGAAAGCAGGAGGGGATTTCAGACAGATGAGGGATGAGCACTTCTGGTGAAAACGAGCAAGATACGTGTGGGCTGTCGCCACACAGCCACACACAGTCAGTCCTGCCCCAGGTGGCAGTGCTCTCTCCTCAATGTGTCCTGGTGACATAGGCCCTGCCCCCCACCGCTCGCTGCCTCTGCCCCCTTTCCAGACCCCTGTTGGAGCCAGGTCCTTCAAGTGTGTTGGCTCTGTGTCTTGCTGGCCTTGTTACCTCTGGCAGGTTACTGACGTCTCTGGGCTTTCCTCTGAGCTTTCATTAATTGACGACTATGCCCTCATTCACCTGACCATTATAAATATCAAAGAGATGGCTCACGCTGGGTCACAGAAGTAGGAAAGTGTCCCTCAGACCTGTACCACCGTCACATCTGTTATACTCATAGAACAGGAGTTGCCACGTGGACAGGAGTGGCCAGCAGTACAGCCAGTTACAAAATCTGAAGGAATACCATTGGGCCTTGAGCAGAAATGATAGTCCATTTAAAAAGGAGGCTCCAGCCACAGGTACCCTGACGGCCAGGATCCTGGGCTTATCGCCACTTTCCTCTCATTGCCACGAGGACAGGAAGAATACACAGGGCTGACAGGTGGACATGGAAGAGCTGGTGATGGTTGTTCAATCTGTTACATCCAGAATTTACTGTCATGCTGCTTCCCACTTGGGCAGGACACTCCCTCTCTGGGCTAGTTGTGAATGGCTTAGAAATACATCCTAAAAGTTATCTCTGGATCTTTTCCCAGGTGGGGGCTAGAATCCTGGGTGACAGTGGTTTCAGAATGGTGTTCCCATACCCCAAGGGTATACAAGACAAATCACAGAGGTATGGGGAGAAAACACTAGAACTTCTACTTACAGTTTTTCTAACATAATTAATTGCATTAGTTTTCCAGTGCTGTTGTAACAAATTACCACAAATGCTACACCTTAAAACAACACATGAGGTGTGTATGATCTCACAGTTTCTATAGGTCAAAAGTCCAGTTGGGCTTGATTGGATCCTCTGTTTAGTGTCTTATAGGCCAAAATCAAGGTGTGGGCAAGATCTGTGAGGCACATTCCTCACCACAGCTGTGGGAAAGCTCCTCTTCCACACGGATTCAGGCTGCTGGCAGGATTCAGTTCCTTGAGGCTATAAGACTGAGGTCACTCTTTCCTCCCTCGCCGGCTGTTAGCTGGGAGCCGGGCTTTGCTCCTAGAGGCTGCCTACACTGCTACTCATGCTTCCCCTGTGGTCTCTCTCCTCCTGCAGTGTGGGCAAGTCCTTCTCACACTTCAGATGGCTCTGGCCTCCCCTTGTGTCGCATCTCACTGACTCCAGCCAAAGTTCTCTGCTTTTAAGGTCTCATGGGAATATATTGGGCACACCTGGAGATTCCAGGATAATCTCTTTACTTTAAGGTCCTTATCCTTAATCACATCTGCAAAGTGTGCTTTGCCAGGGAGGGCCACATGTGTACAGCTCCCAGACAACATTCTGCCTACCACAAACACGAAGAAAACAAGCTTTACTAATGTCTGATGCGCAGAGCACTACACGGGACAGGCGATCGGTGTCACCTGAGATCCTGGAGGTGTCTTGAGGGAAGGTGGGCATTTCATGACAAGGAGATGTTGACAGTGACATCCTCACTCGTTTGTTTGCTGCAGCGCATCACGACAGACTAAACTTCGCTTTCACAGAGGCTGGGATTCGGCAATGGGAGCCCCAGCTCTCTTCTTCCATTTGGGCTAATACATCTTTTGTATCTGTATTAGTTGTTGTACCTCAGGTGCTGAAAAACCAAACCGAGAACCAGACTTTTGACTCACTGTATGTATCACAGAGCAATGTGCCAAGATTTTCAAAAACAATGAGCCCATGCAGTCCAACTGCTCTCACTAAAAACATGGTTACTGGTGACACAGGGTGCGGCAGGAGTAGGGCCTGCTGGAACGTGGTTGGTGGGGTAATAATATGGGTGTAATAATTTATAGTTTTAATTTGAACATGTCACCTAAAATGTCAGTGTACTTGAGTGTGATGCTGTTATGTGACAGAATTGCATGCTGATGATTTTGTAATAAAAAAGAGGCGTTATTTGTGCCAGATCCTGTATGTCCTAGTGAAAGCAAAAAGGATTTTGTATTGTTGATAGAAAGAAGTCACTATTCTTAAATATTTATTTTATCTGTATAAATCTTAATATTTCATTGAGGGGGTTATTTTTTTAATATATATAAAACATGTGAGTAAAAAGTATGTGTACATAAATTGTAATAAATGAGTAAATATACACATGTTAGGTGCATGTGGTTGAAAATGTCTGTACCAATACAGTCGACCATGTAGGGTTTGGAGTATACAGCCGTAGGTCACAAGACAGAGACTTGTGGGGTAAACACAAACCTTCTGGAATTAGTCAAAGTTTCTTCAAACTTCCTAAATGTGCTGCTTTTCAAAATATTTGGGGTTTGGGTTGTGATTAATTTTTCAGGCAATTGGGAGAATTTATTTTCCAAAGAGCCCCTTCCCCAGGCTCTTGTATCAGTCTGAGTGTATTAAAAAGAAGAAAATGGAGGGGGTTTTTTTTTCAGGTACCATTTCCCAAGGTGCAAACTGAGAGACGGGGTCTGGGCCTCCTGGTTTCTCATGTTTGGGGTCCGGCAGGAGGTGAGAGCCTCTGAATGGCCGTGCCGGGGGGCTTCCTGTGCAAGACTTTACACATTTGCAGTCCCATCAATCCAACACCTATGGGACAGGAAGCCAGCGAGGTCTGTGGAGCCAGATAGCCAAATAAAAAAGGATCACTTTTACTTTCCTGAAGTTAATTAATGCTGAATGGAGCAGGCCAAGAACAAAACCGATGAGGCTTTCTCTGAACGAAGACTCCACATTTTACCCATAAAGCCAAATAAACCTGACCCTGGGACTCCCACAAATGCAGGGCAGGCCTAGCTGGGAGGTACAGAGGAACTAACACTTTTCCCTTCACACTCCTTCTGGTGTTTCCCTTCTGGGTCTTATTTTTATTCATTTTTCCAGTTTATAAAACACACTCACCGATGGGCCCTTGGGGCACATGTGGAAAAGCTTAAAAGAAGCAAGTACAAAAACAGACTGACTTAGAGTCAAGAACGAAAAACATAAGAATTCTCCATCTCACCCCCACCCCTACTCCTGCCCCAGTTACATTCTGGGCCTTCCCCTCCCATATTTCCTGAAAGGGCCATAAAGCTGGGCTTTTTCAGAAGGAAAAGGAGGTGGGTGTCAGAACTATTCTCTAATATCTCCATCCAAGTCTTACTTCGGAGCCGGGTGCTACGGCCCGAGGCGGTTTGGCAAAGCAGTTGCTTGAACAAGGAGCTCAGGCCTCAGCAATGGGCAATGGGGCCTCTTCATCTGGTTCCAGGCCCTGGATAGCCTCCAGGACATCCAGGTCACTTCCAAGATCTCCAGGATCCAGACCCTGTGCATACTGATTGGGAGCTCTGGTTTCCCACACCAGGAAGGGAAATAAAGACTGCATTCTTTGCGGGCTGCCTAAACAAGGTGCTTTAAAAGGCCCACTCATCCCTCCTGTTCGAAAAGAGCACTAGTGAAATTATTCTAATCTGCTCTGTTAAACAGCTGACGGACAACTTGAAGGGTAGGGGAAAAAAGATAAAAAGGAGGCCAGGCACCATTCTGATATGGAGAGGTGCTGCCACTCAGTCATCCTCTCCTTCCTTAAACAATATATATATTCATTCAGCACCTATTATATGCCATGGGATAGAGACACAACTGCAAGGGAACAGACTTGCCCCCATCCCTGTGGCTCTTGGAATTTAGTGGGAAAGCCGGCATTAAGCAAATAATCACACCAAATACCTCAGTAATATTAGCTGGACCTCATGCAATGGAGAAAAAGCACCAGGCTCTATAAATGTACATCTCAGGGGCACTGACTTTGTCTGTGGGTCAAGGAAGGCTTCTCAAAGGACAGGCATTTAAGTGGGACCCGAAGGATGCATGGGAGTAGCCAGATGAAGTGTGCGGCAAGAGCCCTGGAGGCCAAAACTGCAGAGGAAGCTGGGGGCCTACAGCCCCCAGAGGGCAAGGGGCATGAGATGTGAAGAGGAGCCTGCCCTGTGGGGCCTGGCAGCTCACAATCCAGGATGCAGTTTTGATCTAAATGCAGGGAGTGGAGCGACTTGATCCGATTCACGTTTTTAAAAAGACCACTCTGGCCGTGGAGCCACCCATCGCACACCAGCACTCTCCTTGTCCCAGGAGCCCTGAGAACAATTTGAAAACCACCAACCTGGGGAATTATAATCCTGGTCTTCAGTCCCTTTGGGGCGGGCGGGGGGGGGGGGGGGTGGTGAAGGGAGAGAGAGAGAGAGAGAGAGGGAGAGAGAGGGAGAGAGAGGGAGAGGGTTCTGGGACAGCAGGAGTGTCTCATCCAGCGGGGAGATAAAGCACACCTGGCAAAGTGACACATCCCAATCAAGGTAACCATGAAAGAACTGAGAGTGGACTTCAGGTGAGACGTTCTCTCCCTGCAGGGCCCCGCAGGCATCAAGAGGCCACTGCCCACCACGCTGTCCCTCCATTGGCCAGACACTGCATTCTGCCCGGAAACCCAGACTCCACCAAAGATTAAAAGAAAATTACCCTGTCCTGTGGCCTCTAAATCAAATGACGAAACATGACAACTGTCAGGACACTTGTTTTTTTATTCCCAAGGCCTGTGAACACATTCTTTTTGAGGCAAAGAGCAAGCAAAACCAAGCCGTGTGCAAAGCCTTGAGCACAGCTGTCCCTAAGTGTCACCGAGGACCAGGATCCTTGAATCCCCCTCCTGCCAGAGGAAACTTCCAAAAGGACATCATTCTCCAGTGCCTATTATGCTGTGGAATTTTCACAGGAAAGGGAAGTGGGGCCTCTGCGTGAATTGGCTACACGCCCCAGGTCCCCCCAAAGTTAACATAACGCCTGTATTCCACTCCAGATTTCTTTACAAATATACATAGAACTGGGGTGGGGAGGTGGGATCCTCTGTGATTTATTAAACCTGCTTCCACCCTTCATCCAATGCATGAATAAATGAAAGAAAAGGAGCACTCAGCTGAATTGAAAAGAAAAAAGAAGGGAATAAGAGACACCCCCCTGGCCAAAACATGAAAAAATAGGCAATTTTCCCAAAAAGCCATTGCATAGGTTAAAATTGCCCCAGGGAATGTTTAACTTACTCCTTGGTCATTTATTTGAGCTTTAGACCACTCCTGGGCTGTGGTGCTTAATGGAAAGAGTATTTACCTTAGCAACCGCTGCAAACCAGGGATCCAGCAGGCATGCTGGGAGGACACAAAATACCTTCACGAAGGAGGCCATCAGCTAAGAAAATGTCAGCCTTCGCATTTGGGGATGCCATCAAGGGATCTTTTAAAAATATTTTTGTGTTAATTGATGGCTAAGGGTGGAGAAGGAGTAAGAGAAGAAAAGGCACACTCAAGTTTCCTTTCTATTTTTCACCACCAACCCCTGCTTTCTTCTCTCCCTCTTTCCTCTCCTCCCCTCCTCCTCCCCCTTCCCTCCTTCTCCTCCTCCTCCTCCTCCTTCTCCTCTGTTGAACAGTATGCAAGCAGGTAAGGCAGACTGGATAAAAAAGAATCATTTGGGAAAAGGAGCTTAGAAAGTAATGCCTTTCTTCCTGCCATCTTGTTTTCAACAGTCACCAACTTGCACATATGAAGCTCCATGTAAAATCCTAGAGGTTATTTTCCCCGCAAGCCAAAGAGTAAAAGGTATCCCTATGTATTCTCTTGCAGCTCCCCATATCCAGTCCTCTGATCTCCACATGTAAATGGATGACATTTCACTTGCCTGTGCCTAAACATGTGTGCCTGTAACATGTGTGCACACATGTCTGTAACATGTGTGCACGCACACAGCACACACACCCTCTTGTTTTCAGGAGAATGAATGTACTGCTTAAAGTCTATTGGACCAGGTAGCAGAGCTAGCCTAGAGTGTTAGGGGGGAAGAGGATGGAGGAAACAGTGGGGGATAAGAAGGGAACCCGGGTGGGGAAGGAGAAGGTGGAAGAGTACAGAGGGCAGCCACCATCTGGGAATCTTAGTGCAAGCTACGGGAAGGACCAAGCCAGCACCTCACTCTCCCCTGACACATCCCCAAAGACATCGCCATTTCAGCCGCAGTGTTCATCCTCATAGTCCAATCTTCAATATTGGCAACAGTGCGGACATCTGTGCTCTTAGGATTGGATTAGCAATTATAGTCTCTGTATCTGTTAAGATGATCTAAGATGCAGTAACAAATAGACCCCAAATGCAGTGGCTTAAAATAGAGAAATTATTTCTTGGTCATGTGCGATCTTGGGAGAGTGATCTAGTCCATAAGCAGCTCTCTCCCACACAGTCTTTCAAGAATCAAGTCTCCTTCCTTCATGTGGCTCTGCCGCGTTCTGAACCTTCATTCACCTGGAGTTGGTGGAAAGGGATATGGGACAGTCTTGGCTGGAAGGGACATACACCATGTCTGCTCACACTTCACTGTGAGATATTGTCATGTCTCTACTTAGATGCAAGAAGGGGCCGGAGAGATGCAGCACATTCTCAGTGACACCTCTGTAATATGGAGAGGGAGACGGCTAGCTCTTCCACACTAATTCAGAATTCAGTTCGTTCCTATGCTCTCAGGAAAAGTCACAGTTTACACATGATGAATGACAGACACTCTTCAGTTTGCTTTACCTCTGGTTTCTATTTAAGGTTGGGGAGGTAATCAAGGAAGAGGAAGGTCAAGTGGTAAGTCACTTGCCTCCCTTGGATTGGATTGGATTGGATTGGATTGGATTGGATTGGATGGCTAGTAAAAGAGGGGTCTCAATTCCCACCCCAGTCTTGACTAAGTTGGAAGATCTTCATCGGTTCCAATGTCAGAAAAAGGTGAAGTTTAAGTGTGTCATTGACTGCAGGGTCCTGTTCCACCCGGTCCTGACCTGCTTTAGTAGCCCTTCTCAGGCCCCCTCCTTCCCCATCATCACTCAGCCCTCACACCAGCCACATCCAGCTCTTCCTGTTCCCTGTCCAACATGCTCTAGAATGACTTTGCTGCTATATCCCATTCCTTCCACATACAGTGCCCTTTTTTATCTGTTGTAGCTGGAGAACTTCCACATACCATTCAAGGCACAGCTCAAACATCCATTGCCCCTGCCTTTCTCATCCCATAATCCTTTGAGCATGAACCATTAAAACACATCATTCAGTGTCAGGTATATGTGTCTCCAGGTAGACTAGCAGTTTCTCAACTGGAGGTGACTTTTTCCCTCCAGGAGACATTTTGGCAATATCTGGAGACATTTTTGATTGTCACAACTGAGGGTGAGGTGGGAAGGAGGAACTTCTGGTATCTAGTGGGTGGAGGCCAGAAATGTTGTTAAACATCCTATAATGGTCAGAATGGCCCCCGACAACAAAGAATTCTCCAGCCCAAACTGTCAGCATTGTAGAAGTTGAGAAGTCCTGAATTAGACAATGAGTTTTGCAGGGCAAAGACATTCCATATCTTTGGAATCACCTTCACATTGTCACAATACTACACAGTGTACTGAGTAGGCTCACTCTAAGTGTTAGATAGAAGGAGAGACAGGTGGGTGGATCGACATCAGAGCAGACCATGTACACTGAAGGACAGTGAAGCTAAGTGTATCTCCTACGTTGCCCTCAGCAAGTAATGATACAGAATCTCCAGGCCTGGAGCTCTGTGGGGAGAGACCAAGCAGCTAAACCAAGACCCCAGAAAGACAAGGACTCTTCCTGGAGATGACCTCTCAATTCAGCATTTTGCTAAATATAGGAGACACTATTTCAATACACAGTTCAAACTGAGGGTTTCTTTTTCTCTATCTTTTTCTTTTCTTTTTTTCTTTCTTTTGCAACTTATTCTGCTCGATTTGTATAAATATGTTTATTGATGTAAATAATTTGCATTCTGAACTTATTTGCTTTGCTTTATGCACCTTCATGCCATTTAGTACCAGGGAATACTGAGGGACAAAGTGTTACATAAACTGGTTAAAAATCATATTTTCAGCAATAACATATTTTCCAAACCAGGCTTATTTCATTGTGGTTTGCCTGCTGCTACTCAGGCCAGAACTAAGTAGATGATAATTAGACCCAACCTGCTGTCACTCCCAGGGTGCATCCTCTCTCAGGTCCTGTCAAAACTTCCAGTTAGAACATCAGTGACTGCCCCATACACTTGCAGCTCAGGGGCAATCCCCTCACTTTCCCCTCCTTTCCCATGGACCCCAGCTGTTCCTCTTCTGTTACCAATAGCTGACAACCTCAGCTGAGCACCAGTTTCAGAGGGTGACCCCCGCCCACTGCTCACTCCATGACTATAGCCCTGAAACTCTACAAACAGCAAGCTCAGAGATCTGCAAATTTCTCCCTGAGTGCGCCCCATATGCCACCATGCCTAGTGAAATCTTTGGGCTTTTGGCAAGCATGTTCAGCTGAGCTCAGTTCAAGCCAATTCCAAATGTGCCAGGTACTGTGATAGAAGCTGGAGATTTTTTTAAACAGTTTTATTAAAATATCATTGACATACAATAAACTGCATACATTGAAATAATGCAATTTGGTAGGTCTTGATACACATGGGTACCTGTGACAGCATCTCCACATCAAAAATATATATCTCCCCCAAAAGACTCCCCTGCCCACTTTCTAATCCATCCCTTCCATCTGACCCCACATCCCTTCCCCAGCCAGCCACCGACCTGCCTTTCCACTATGAATTAGCATGCCTACTTTTCTTAAATACCATCTGAGGCAAATAATGCAGTGTGTGCCCTTTACTGTCTGGATTACTTAACCAGCACAGTTATTTTGACATTCCTCCATGTCGTGGGGCATGACAATATTGCATTCATTTTATTGTTGATTAGTAGTATCCATCGTATGAGTACACCAGTCTGTTTATCCATTAACTTGTTGATGGACATTTGGGTTGTTTCCAACTTGAGGCTATCCTAGATAAAACCGCAATGAACATTCGTGTTCAGACTCTATATAAATATATTCTCTCATTTATCTTGGGTAAATACCTAGAATTTGGATTTAGAAGCTGGAGATTTAAAGAGAAATAAAGATCAAAACTATGGGGCAAGGGGCAGGGGGCAGAGGGCAGAGGGCCAGGGCACAGACTGACTGACAAATAATTGCTGGGCTGTGTGGAAGTGCAGTGAGAGCAGTAAGTGTGAAGGGCTAAGTGAACATAGAGGCTTGGGATGTGGGGCTGAGCCCAGTCTGTGCCCCATCAGAGGAGAGAATGGTGGCTCACTGAAAGGAAGAAGGGGAGGGGAGTGAAGATTCTGCCCTACAGACTAAGTCCCGGGCTGAGGTTCCCAACAATTCTGATAACAGCCCTGTACCAGGTCCTCCCCCTTGGACTTCAGTGGGAGCTGAGCTTCCCTCACATAAACCCCCATGATTCCATTTCACAGGAGGGGGTGGGGGAGGTGGCTAAGTCAGGCCTATCAGGAGTTGAGCCCGCTGGGGCCTGGGGGTCTCATGCAGACTAAACATTTAAAACCCTGAACTCCCACAGATGTCAGTCTGGCTGGACGGCACAGTCGGACACCTCCGAAAGGCCATCCACTCCCTGTCTGAGAATAAACAGGACCACAAACTGTTGGATTTTTTTTTTTTTGGGGGGGGGGGGTATGTGTATATGTGTGCATGCATGTGAATTTTTTCTTGAAGGAAAGAAAGAAAATGGCATTTCCTTAACCCAGAGGTCAGAGGCTCAGCCCTTCCCACCTCAGCCCACACACACACCAATTCCCTGAGCCCCACGAGTGACTGCAGGAGACAGACTTTCCCATGACTAGTCCCTGCTCACTTGCATCCTCTGGTCCTTCTCTTTCATGAAGACTGACCCTCACATCTCTGGCTAGGGCCTCCTCCCTGCAGGAGTCATCATCTCCGTGTTTCAGATTTGTTCACAACCACATAGCCTGAGGTGTGAGTTGCAGAGGCCATTGCTGATGGTGCCTGGAGCCACAGCCTGTCTCGGGGCATCACACTGGGTGGGGCAGCCCTGGGTGACCTGGTGCCTCAAGGTTCCCACCTGAGGCTGAAGAGGGGCCTCTTCAGTCCCTGCTGTGGCCCCTACTGTGGAGCTTTGCTCTGGAAGAGCCAGCCTTGGCTTCCACGTGGACATTTCCATGTGACCACCTTAGTCCCAGATGATTTACAAAGCTTTGCTGAATTAGCGATCCTATGTATACTCACATTTCTCTCAGGCTAAGGGGTAGAGAGCTGATAAACACAAACCCAGAGAACCCAGGATCCAGTAACTCCAGCCTCATCTCATCCCACTGACTGTACCACAGCCTCTCCCTCTTCCTGCCAAGGCTGCCACAGCCACTTCAGCCCGCACACAGGACCCTCTATTTCTCTACCTTTTCCTTTCCCCAAACTGTGACCACTCAAGAAGTCTGTGGGGGGACCTCCATGATATCTTCTTCCACACAGTATCACCAGAGCACCCTGGGTGAGGGTCTTAATTATGATAAAGGGTGAGTTCATTTTCAAATTTCCTGGAATTGAGGGGCCAGTCTGCACATCATTAATTTAATTACTATTTATTATTTATCAGCCCTTCGTAAGCCTGGGGCTTTGAGCCTTTAAAGAATTCCACACGTGTACTACTAAGAATCTCAACCAGAGGATAACAGATTAATCACTGGCCTTCTCCCTTTTAATTTTTTCAAGAAAGCTTTACCATTCTTGCTTCTCCCTAATATGTGTTTACCCTGAATTAACCTCACAGGAAAAAAATCCCTCCCCAGGGAGCAAGAGGAGGGCAGGTATATTAACTGTCAACTCAGAGCTGACTTTTAACCCCCCCTCACCAGCCCTTTCATCAGGAGATTGACCATATAGTAAGCAAAGGGGCCAGGCTGAGGGCAGCTGCAGTGCCTTGGGCCCCTCAGCCTTATCATAGATCAGATGCCTGTTCTCCCATCCTGGCTTCAGGCCAGAAGCTCAGCTCAGCCAGTGCTGATAGTTCCCCACATCCAGGCTGCTTCCAGAATCCAGGATTTCAAAAACCAGTGTCATTACCAAGACCCCAGGCAGCAAAGCAACAAGGGCAGTGGCTCCGCTATAGAGGAGAAGCTGTGAGATGGGTGGACAACAACAAATGTTTCTGGAGCAGCAATCTCTGATGGGGAGAGTTTGGTATTTAGGATTGGACAGCCCTGAATTGCAACCCTGGCTTCACCCCAGACTATCTGTGTGATCTTGGCTGAGTTACTCAGCCTCTCTGAAGGTCAGTTTCTCCATATGCACTCAATTTAACTCACTGGTTATCATAAAAAGGAAAGGTGATGGTGTAAGTAAAGTGCCTGGCACATCGGTGGATGATTTTCTTCTATCTCTTACAGGGAGGAAATCCCCCCCAAAAATGGGGAGCAGTGGGGAGGGATGAAGAAAATGATACTTCATTTGTCTTACCATTGAGCCCAGGAACCAGTATTAACTCCCCTGATATATAAATAGGAATTCATAAATAAAATAAGTGGAGAAGCTACACATTCATAAGAGGCTTCTGTGGCAGCCTATTTTGATCCATATTCTATGCCAGGGATCAGCAGATTTTTCCTGTGAAGGGCAGGGTAGTTAAGTATTTCTGGCTTTGAGGGCCAGTCTTTGTCATAGCTACTTGCCTCCACTATTGAAAGCAGCCATAGACTTAGACAGAGATCCATAAAAAAAATAATAAGCCTGGCTATATTCCAATAAAATAGTATTTACAAAAGCAAGCATTGCTCTGGATTTGGTCCCTGGGCTGTAGCTTTCCCACCCCTGTTCTATATCAGTAAGTCCTACATTTCGTGACTTGTTTGGAGTATTACAGGGCCACCTTTGAAGATCTTGCCACATTCCATACTGCAGTCTCAAGAAGAATTGAACTCTTGGGCATGTTCTCAAGTTTGTCAGGCCCTCCGAACTGCCACTGGGTTGGGTAAGTCAACCTTTGTTAGGGTTTTTGATAACTTATGCCATGTCCCTACCCTGGGCTATCTGGCCATGTGAAGCTGGGTTTAGCCTCTTTGAAGAAGAATCAAAAGTTGGAGGGAGGGCAGACAATATGCAGAACATTCCATGTCCTTCTAAGCCACTGTCTCAGTGCACATCCAAAAAAACCAAGGGACAGAACAGGCACCATCACTTCTTTCTACAGGTCTGAAAACTGAAGTGGCAGGGGTAAGATTTACCTGCCCAAGATCTTATGGCTAATTAGGGACAGAGCTGGAAATAAAATTCAGTTCTTGGTCTCTCTATAATATCAAAATATCTCCTCCTTTTCCACTTTTCCCCTGTTATTTTCTTGATTTGAGAGCTTTCAAAAGTGAGCAGATATCTCCCACACAGAAAGGGACTGAATTTTCTCAAGTGCAGATAACAAATGAAGACCCTCATATAGATAGGACTTACAGGCTTGCTGTGTGTGATTTGTGATGTCTCAGGCATATTTCGAAGTTTCAAAGTTTATATCTCATTTCAAAGGGGAACCTCTGCAGCCTGGATGCAGGGCTTGGGAGATGGGGGCAAGAGGTATAGGAACCAAGGACAAGGCTGGGACTTTCCTGCTTGGCACCCTGTATAGTCTCCCCACATTGTTCCTGGAATCTTGTTTCTTCATCTAAGCAGATCATTAAACAGGTATATGTAACCTTGACCTATTTAAGAACAGCTCTCCAAATGGCCACAGGTCTAAACAAGGCACTGAACCTTCATGACTGTCCTGGAGACATCACTTGGTATCTGCATAGATTCTTCCCACCACAGTGCTCTAAGGAAAGGAGAATTCTTCAGCCCCCCAAAATAAATAATATCATGTTTGGTCAGGAGTATTTGTTGAGGGAATTTAAGCCTTATTCTTAAACATGTCCCTTTCCCTCTTCCAAATGCACTTTTTGAAACTCTGCCTTTGCCCAATGGATTTATGTATAAAATGCCTCTAACTTTTTAAAATGAGAGCTATGTATAGATCTTAACAAATGAATAATGACTGGGGATTTCAAGATGGCTGCAGAGGAGGTAGAAGCTATATTCAGCTGCTCCCAGCCCCAAACCAGATTTACAGCAAAATTGCAAAGCAACCAACCTGAATAACCAACTGAAGCTTAGCTGAACTGAAATATAGTAACCAAGGATGTACAGAAGAAGCTACATAGAGACTGGTAAAAAGGGCAGAGATGCAGAAAGGGCTGACCCTGCACCCAGGTGTGGCAGCAGCTGAGAAGCCAGAGAGATATTATAGCTGCAAAACTTTCTCCCCTGAAGGAGTGTGGGGTCTCAACCCCATGCAGGTATCGCCAACCCAGAGCAACAGAGATGGGAAGAGGAGCTCACATAGCATCTGTGGTAAAAATCAGTAGGGATTCAGTCCACCCAGGAGACCTAGATGCTTATACCCCAGGGACAAACTCTCTTATTGTTATAGTACCAGCCTGGGGAGTCCACTGCTTAGTCTCTGACTGCTGGTAAGGCCACTCTGCCATGCTCGGTCCTGCGGAGGGGTCTGCTGGCTGTATCCAGAAGTGACTTTCAGTGCCCTCTTTTTCTGGGGAGACTTTTGATAGAGACTCAGACAGGACTAAGATGTGTGGCTTGGTCTCCCACACTTTGGGCATATAGCCAGCACAGAATCACTTGGCTTGCCCCATCCTGCTGAGTTCAGTAGTTCAGGGGGACCAGAGTGCCATGCAGACCTGGGACTTTTGAACCATGTCTCCCAAGGAAGCTTGTGTCCCAGAACCAGACAGATGGGTGCTACAGTTTGTGGCTACATTCTGGGAAGGATGGGATGCAAATCCTATCTCCCCTGTGACCTCAGCTTGCAATACCCCAGGATGGGGAAGAAGTTTCTGCCTTCTTCCTACAGGCTTGCAGGTACCACCCCCAATGGGAGATGGTTTGTATTGGCCTTGCCAAGTCCTGAATACCCTGCCCTGTGGGCCTCAATTCCATGGGGGAAGGGAAGCTGCTTAGAGCTGTGACATTCAAAGTGTGAGACCCTTGGAGGCTATTATCTGGGATCAGGATAAAGTGCTTAGCACCCCCCTGCAGGTAGGGCTGACATCACTCCCAACATGAGACTCTTTTGATCTATCTATCCCCCCAAACCCAGAGTAACTGAGCTTGCTCCTGCAGAGGGAAGAGCGGGCTGCACCTAGCCAGAACCTGCAGTGACCCCCTGTAGAAAGAACTAAAGTTGGAGATTCTGGCAGAGGCTGAGAAGTTGGCCCTGAAGCAGGGACTGCTTTCTCCTCATTGAGTGCCTGACCTCATGATCCTCAAGTAGAGGACCCACTAGTCCTATCTTCCCAACCCCAGTTGCCCCATCCTATCAGGCTCACAACGTGTTGAAGGGGCTGTGATTTGCAGCCAGCCTGGGCCCACCCTACAGTCTTTCTTCAGAAAGCTCTGGAGGAAGAGCAGGCAAACTTAGGGAGAGGTAGGGTAGCTAACAGGTGGAGGCAGACCTCAGGGGGCCTCAGTCCTTTTAAAGATCTGCCCCTAGCTCTACTGGAGGAAGCCAACCCTTATACAAAGACTGGGCCCTCCCATGCACACCCAGGTCCAGTAGACATGGCCACAAACAGTAAACAATGTGGTAACTCCAGACATGTATTCCAAGGCTGGTGACATACAATGTCTTACATCGACATGTACCTGAACCCTGCCCAAGTGGACCCAGAAGCAACACAACCAGTGGTGGGCTTCAGACCACACCAGAGCTCAACCAAACCAGTCACACACCCAAAGGGGGATTCCAGCAAGCAGCAGACCCCGCTGGGAACAACTCTGCCTTGGGAGGAAGCCCCTACACCATGTCTCAAACACAGTGATTGAGGTTTACCCTTATAGTCAGCCAGTCTGAAAGGTTAACCCCACCCATTCCAGGGCCAACAGCATTCAAGGCTCAACTACAACAAGAGGGTGTACATAACCCACCAGAAACATTCCTGGAGCATGGAGCTCAGGTGATCTGGATGATTGTGCCACTGAGCCCAGCAAGACACCTTCATCACAAAGTCATCATAACAAGTTTGGGAGTCATAGCAGATCTAACTAATACACAGAGACAAAATGGGAGACAAAGAAATGTGGCCCCCCCAAAAAGAGAGAAATCCCCAGTAGAATAGTTAAATGGTGCAGAGTTTAAAACAATGGTTATAAGGATGCTCAAAGACTATGGAGGAAGAATGGGTGATATCAGTGAGAACTTAAACAAAGAGATAGTAAGCATTAAAAAGGACATAGAAATCATATAAAAAACAGTCAGAAATGAAAACTACAATATCTGAAATGAAGACTACATTAGAAAGAATCAACAGCAGGTTAGATGAAGCAGAGGACGGAATCAATGATTTAGAAGACAAGATAAGCACCCAAGTAGAGCAACAAAAAGAAAAGAAAATTTTTAAAAAGTTTAAATAACCTCTAGGAGAACATCAAGCATACCATCATCCACAACATAGGAACACCAGAAGGAGAAGAGAGTGAGCAAGGCATAGAGAACCTAACTGAGGAAATAATGGTTGAGAAATTCCCCAACCTGGTAAAGGGAAAAGTCACACAAGTTCAGGAAGCACAGAGAGTTCCAATTAAGATGAACTCAAAGAGACCCACAACAAGATACATCACAATAAAAATGGCAATGTTTAAAAACAAAGAGAGAATCTTAAAGACAAGAGAGACACAGTTAGTTACCTACCAGAGAGTTCCCATAAGGCTGTCAGCTGATTTCTCAACAGAAACATTTTTGGCCAGAAAGGATTGGCATGAAATATTCAAAGTGATGAAAAGCAAGGACCTGCAACCAAGGCTACTTGATACAGCAACGTTATCATTTAAAATTGAAGGTGAAATAAAAAGCTTCCCAGACAAAAAAGGATAAAGGAGTTCATTACCACCAAACCAGTATTGCAAGAAATGTTAAATGGTCTGCTTTAAGTAGAAGAATAGAGGAAAGAACATAAGTATAAAGGAAAAAAGGCAATAAAAAAGTACATATCGATAATAACCTAAAAGGTAAACAGGGTAAATGCTTCAATCAAAAGACATAGGATATCTGAATGGGTTAGAAAACATGACCATTGTATATGCTGTCTACAAGAAACCCACATCACAACAAAAGATACACAGACTGAAAGTGAAAGGACAAAAAAATTATTCCATGCAAATAGAAACAGCAGAAAAGCTCAGGTAACAATACTTATATCTGACAAATTAGACTTCAAAACAAAGGCCATAACAAGAGACAATGAAGGTTACTACACAATATTAAAGGGATTGATCCAGTAAGGTGGTATAACCCTTGTAAATATATGTGTACCTAATATAAGAGCACCTAAATATATAGAGAAAATGTTGGTGGATATTAAGGGAGAGATTCAGTCATAGTAGGGAATTTTAACACCCCACTATCACCAATGGATAGATCTTCCAGACAAAAAATCAACAAGGTAACAGTGACCTTCAATGACACACTGGATTGGATGGATTTAATTGATATTTACAGAACATTTATCCCAAAGAAAAATAATATACATTCTTTTTGAGTGCACATAAAACATTCTCAAAGATAGACCACATGTTAGGACACAAAATAAATCTTAACACATTCAAGATTTAAATCACATTAAGTATCTTCTCAGATGACAACAGTATGAAACTAGAAATCAACTACAATAAAAAAATGAAAAACATTCAAGCACGTGGAGGCTAAATAGCATGTTACTAAACAATGAATGGGTTAACAAAGAGAACAAGGGAGAAATAAAAAATTAGCTCGAAACAAATGAAAACAAACACACAACAACCCAAAAATCTGTGGGACACAGCTTAAGTAGTCCTCAGAGGGAAGTTCATAGCATTATAGGCCTACCTCCAGAAGCAAAAAAAACCCCTCAAATAAACAATCTAACCCTACACCTAGAAGAACTAGAAAAGGAACAACAAATGAAACTCAAAGTAAGTAAAAGGAAGGAAATAATAAAGATCAGAGCAGAAATAAATGACATAAAGACTAAAGAAAAAATACAAAAGATCAATAAAATCAAAAGCTGGTTCTTTAAAAGAGAAACAAGACAGGTAAACCTTTATCCAGTCTTGTCAATAAAAAAAAAAGAGAGAGGACACAAATATAGTGGAACCTCAGTTCTTGACCTTCATTCGTTCCAGAAGGCTGTTCAAGAAACAATGTATTCAAAAACTGAATCTCCTTCATTTGTCGCCTGAGAGACATGTGACTGATCATACAGCTATCAGCATGAAAGGGTTGTCAGATGGAGAACCGAAGTTTTGTTTGACAAATGAGACACCCTTTCCATGAACAACTTGGTCAAGAACCAAATTATTTGAGATAGGAGACATTTGAGAACTAAGGTTTGACTGTAAATAAAATCAGAAATAAAAATAGAGAAGTAACAACTGACATCATAGAATTACCAAAGATTGTAGAAAATTTTATGAACAGCTATATGCCAACAAAGTGGGCAGTCTAGAAGAAATGGATAAATTCCTAGAAATATACAACCTCCCAAAACTGATCAGGAAGAATCAGAAAACCTGAACATACCAATTACAACTAATGAAAGTGGCCTTTTTCTACACCAATAATGATCAGAAAGAGAAAGTAATAAAACAATCCCATTTACTATGGCAACAAAAAAATAAAATAAGGCACCTAGGAATGAATTTAGCCAAGAATGTAAAATACCTGTCCTCAAAAAAACTATAGGTCATTGAATAAAGAAACCAAGGAAGATACAAATAAGTGGCAGCATATGCCATGTTCATGGATTGGAAGAATTAACATCATTAAAATGCCCACACTACCCAAAGCAATCTATAGATTTAATGCAATTTCTATTAAAATACCAATGGCATATTTCACAGATCTAGAACAAATATTCCAAAAATTTATATGGAACCAAAAAAGACCCCAGATCACCTCAGCAATCTTGAGAAAGAAGAACAAAGTTGGAGGTATCACAATAACTAATATCAAACTACACTGCAAGGCCACTGTAATCAAAGTAGCCTAGTGATGGCATAAGAACATGCATACAGATCAACGGAACAGAACAGAGAGCCCAGAAATAAACCGACACCTATATGGTCAATTAATATTTGACAGAGAAGGCAAGAGCATACAATGAAGTAAAGACAGTCTCTTTGATAAATGGGGTTGGGAAAATTGGACAGGTACATGCAAAACAAATGAAACTAGACCACCAACTTACATCATACATAAGAATAAATTCAAAACAGATAAGACTCAAATGTAAGTCACAAAGCCATAAAAATCCCAGAAGAAAACATAGGCAGTAAAATTTCAGACATCTCTCAATAGCAATGTTTTTGCAGATATATCTTCTTGGACAAGGAAAAAATAAACAAATGGACTACATCAAACTAAAAAGCTTTTGCACAGCAAAAAACAAACAAACAAAAAAAGCCATCAACAAAATGAAAAGGAAACCCAGTGTATGGGAGAATATATTTGCCAATGATACTTCTGACAAAGGGTTAATTTCCAAAATGTATAAAGAACTTACACAACTCAACACCAGGAAGACAAACAACCCAATTAAAAAATGGGCAAAGAACCTGAATAGATACTTCTCCAAAGAGGACATACAGGTGGCCAACAGACACGTGAAAAAATGCTCAACATCACTAATCATCAGAGAAATGCAAATTAAAACCACAATGAGGTATCATTTCACACCTGTCAGAATGGCTATCATCAATTAATCAACAAACAACAAATGCTGGTGAGGATGTGGAGAAAAGGGAACGCTCATGCACTGTTGGTTGTAATGCAGACTGGTGCAGCCACTGTGGAAAGCAGTATGGAATTTTCTCAAAAAAATTAAAAATGAAGTTGCCTTTTGACCCAGTGATCCCACTTGTGGGAATATATCTGAAGAATCCTGAAACACTAATTTGAAAGAATTTAAGCACCCCTATGTTCATAGCAGCGTTGTTTACAATAGCCAAGATCTGGAAACAGCCTAAGTGCCCGTTGGTAGACGAGTAGATCAAAAAAACTGTGGTACATTTACATACTGGAATACTACACAGCAGAAAGAAAGAAGGAGCTCCTACTTTTTGTGACAGCATGGATGGATCTGGAGACTACTGCTAAGTGAAATAAGCCAGTCAGAAAAAGACAAACACTATATGATCTCACTTACAAGAGGAATCTAATGAACAAAATAACGAGCAAAATAGACCAGAAACATGGAAACATGGAACAGCCACCAGAGGGAAGGAGAGAGAGGAATAATGGTGGAAAGAAGGGGAAGAGACTAGTCAAAAAATATGTGTGAGTGACCCATGGACATGGACAATGGTGTGGGGATTGACTGTGGGAGTAGGGGCTGGGTGGAAGAGGGCAAAGGGAGAAAAATTGGGACAACTGTAATAGAATAGCAATAAAATAATTTTAATAAATAGTACAAAGGTGCAAGATTTTTTAAAAAAGAGAACAACTCAGTGTCCAAAAGATGAAAAAGGAAATTCACCAGTCTTGCCCCTTTTACACAGCACCCTTGGGAAGACCCAGAGATGCTAGACAAAGAGGTGAGTCACTGCACCATCACAGCCGGGGTGTTACCCAGAGCAGGAGCACTTATGTGGGGACCTTGGTGATAGAAATGAATGAAGATGCAGATCAAAGCCAGAGCTACACTCCGGTCCAAAAGGTGAAAGATGGGCCATCTGCCCACATCACCACAGGGCAGCAGACAGCCCTAGAACCCAGAGACATAATCACTGCTCTCTGAAGCCTTTTCAAATGTGTCTGTCTGCCTGGGTTTCCTTCGCCTCCTTTGAGGTTTCAGGGGATGACCCGACCCTGGGCTGCAGACCCGAGGCTCTCCTTCAAGGACACAAGCATGAAATACAATACCACTCCCTTCCCCCCAGCCTCCAGTCAATCCCAAGGCCTCAGACAGCCCACAGGAGCCCAGGAGGGGTATGCAGACAGGCCTGACCAGGGAGAAAAGGGAGCACATGACCCTCCAGGGTTTCTCATGCCACCACATAAAAAAAAATTTGATAGGTCAAATTTCATTCATTTCTTCTGGTTTACAGAAAGCAAGTCTGAGAGTCTGGGCAGGAAGGCAACCAGAGTAAGGTCCCTTAGGCACAGAAACCCAGACAGCCTGTGTGTACCGAGGGGAGGGGAGTGACACACTGTTTGACAAAGGTGTCATGTGATATTAAACATGGTCTCAGACCTGTGAACACTGACCTTCGCCCCCTTTAAGCCACACCCCCTTTTCCCCCCTGCTCCCCTCATTTCAAATCTGAAATGTAGATTTGGCTTGAATACAAAATACCTTCTACCCACCAGAACTGAACGTTTGCACACCCGACTGCATTGAAATGATACAATGCCGGGGTCAGAGTAACACAAAATACTAGGACCACTAGACATAACACAGACTCTTTATTTCTAAACACCATTCGAGCAGTTGGCAGTCCCCAACCCCCATCCTCAACCCCAGACTCAAATGTAAGAGAATTTTCACTTTATCTCCTCAGGCTTGTTTTGCCTTCACTTTCATTATTCATTCAGTGTCTTAGTGTTTTCTTTTTTGCTTTTATAAAAAAAATATCGGAACTTTATCTAAAGCTTCGGCCAGCCTTTTTAAAACTGCCCTAGTGCAGGAAAAGGCACCTTCAGAAAATGTGTGGAAATCTGTTTGCAACTTTCTAGAGTGTAATTCTAAACCACAAGGAAGAATATCCTTCCGTCCTGTGCAGCTGAAAAATTTAACAAACCACAACTGCCTTTCCCAGTCAGAGGCAAGACACCCCTCTCCAGCAGGGAAACTGGATTCTGAACAGAAAGACTTATAGGGAGATTCATCATGAAGATGGTATCTTTTCTTCCAGTTACCCTGAGTTCTGAGTGTCTAGTTGTGTGCGTGTGTGTGTTTGAGTGTGTGGACATGTGTATGTGTAAGTACATATTTGTGTAAGTGTATGTTTGTGTGGACGTGTGTATACGCATGTGTGTATACAAGTGTGTACATGTGTTTGTGTTTGTGTGAGTGTACGTGTGAGAGTGTATGTGTGTATACATGTCAGTATGGGTTGATACATGTGAGTTTATGAGTTTGTGTGAACATATGTGAGTGCATATTTGTGCAAGTGAGTATACATATGTATGTGTGAGTAGTGAGTGTACATGACTGTGTGTGTCAGTATGACTGTGTATTTGTGTGCATCTATGTGTGTGCACCTGTGTATCTGGGTTTTTAATGGAAGAACACAACATATGATCAATCAGCTGGATTAGGGTTTTATTGGCTTCCCCTGGAAGCCCTCCCAGCCCCCGTTGCTCCTTAAGTCAGGGCAACTTTGGGGTTGGAGTAACCTGGAGATGTGCCCTGAGCCAAGGGCCAGAAACACACAAAGCAGCGAGCATTCTAGGGAGCCAGGTCTGTTGTTGAAGACACTGACATTTGTTGACTTGACCCTGAGTCCCTGGAGAAGCCTACCACACGGGGGAAAGCCCGTAGCACAAGGTAGAGCCACACCCTAGAAGGAAGCAGGGGACAGGATGGGACTCCTAGCAACGCAGTTTGTTCCCCAAACTTCTTAGTTGTCTATCTGCCCCACGTTCACTGGACCTCCTGCAGGAGAGATGGTCCTGAGTCAGAGCAAAGATGCCCAGCACAGGGCACCCCTGCATCATGCGGCAAGAGACGGATAACATCCTGATGCACCCAACTAGTTCACTCCTCCTCACTCCACCTCCACTCAGGATTTCCTCTGTCGCTCCTAGTCCACAGCACTCTACCCACCAACTGACAAAAGACTCTGGAATTAAATTTTCCTTCTTTCCCCACAAATTTATGCTCTTCACTACCCCCTTATATTTCTAATCTCCTAAACTCATTTAATTATGTCCAGAGTAATTAAACTTGCTATCAGGGGGCATCTGGAAGGAAAGTTAATACATTTTAATTTGACTTATACAATGAATATTCGATCCCACATACAGTGTGGGGGGAGGTGCTTGTACACACACATTCTTGCATAATATGCTCCTGGGGATCCTGGGTTGCAGGAGGTTCTCGAGGTGGGAGATGGGAGGATTCACCCAGACATGCTAGGAGACCATGAGCACCGTGTGGACAAGGCCTCAGGGGGAACAGGAATTAGTGGGGAGTGTTAAAACTGGGCAGGGTGGGGCTTCCAGAATCTCAAATACCCTTTTGACAAAACATAGTCCCTGAAATTTAAACCAGACAAAAATCTTCCTCACTAAGAATTGAGGATTTGTAGTTTCTTTTAAAAGCAGAAGGGGGTTAGCTTAAAAAAAAAAAGCATTGCTTATACTGAGCCTCCCTCCCAATTGAATTTTTAATGAGGCTCTTTCCCTGCACTAGGCAGGGAAAGGTGGACACAAGCAAAGGTCCCCACATTCCCCTTCTGAGAGGGCTAAGGAGTGGGGAGCTTTCCACCATAAGCACACACTGTGTTTCGGTCTGCACACATGCCAGGCCATGCCTACACCCCTTGTAAACCAAGAGGATGGGTTCTCCTGACTTAGAAAGAAACTTGAGGCTGGAGGTACCGACTCCTGCTCCCTCACAGGCTGTGTGACACTAAGCAAGTCCCTTCTCCACTGGCTCCCTGTGACCAACTAGCCTCAATTTTGTCATCTCTGAAGTGCCAAGTTGAACAAGAAGCTTGCCAAGGTCCCTCTAGCCAGGGCACACACTATGGTTCTATACCTTCTTGCTTCAGACCTCCCCAGGATCTGTTGGCAGTAGAGTTCCCCAGCAAGGGACATCAATCCACATGGGGACAGTTAGCATATCTGAAATTTAATCAAATAAATGGCTGAAACTTAATTGTTAAGCAGGAGCCTGCCTTTGCCATCTGACAGATGGCACACTCCCTAATCCTACAGCTTACTGCACGGCTGGACGCCGTCGGAGGGAGAGGGTAGGACCAGAGCAGCTCCT
Organism: Phyllostomus discolor; assembly: GCF_004126475.2. Taxonomy (NCBI): domain Eukaryota; kingdom Metazoa; phylum Chordata; class Mammalia; order Chiroptera; family Phyllostomidae; genus Phyllostomus; species Phyllostomus discolor. The sequence goes on from NC_040908.2 coordinate 39,734,648, forward strand.
GCTCACCTCCCAGTTCGCCCCCCAACCTCATGCCTCATGCACTGGTGAGGCCACTTGTCACCAGAAGGCCCCATTATGCTAACAAGCAACCGAGATAAAATGTGTGACTATTTGAGGGTCCCTGGTGGGGAAGACGCATGGTAAGAGAATTTACCTCCCTGGAAACAGATGTCCTGATCCTATAACACAAATTGCAGTATCACATCCCCAAAATACAAGCCCTCCCATAAATCATTCAGGGGAGCCTGTTTCGTTTTCCTGTTCTGATGAAAGTGACCCGTGTGTGGGGCTCAAGGCCAGAAGTGCTGCCACACTCGAGCAACTCCACACTTCCCCACAGCTTACTGTAAAGGTGCTGACCAAAACCACCGCGGCTGGGACCACTTCCTCGCCTGCCCTTTAGAATTGGCATTCCCCTGGCTCTGTCCACCATTAAACCCCTGCCTGCCCTTCCCCTCCTCCTTGGACCAACCCCACCAAACCCTCAGGAACCATCCACACAAGTCTCCTTTCTCTCCACCTTCCCGGGAATATCCACATATAGCTGAGAGCTAGGTTTCATCTTTAAATTTCTATGAATGAGTGATCTGGTTGCTCCATATCTTTGCCAATGCTTGTTTTTTCCTGCGGGTTAATTTTAGTCATCTGAGTACGTATGCAGTGGTATCTCCTATGGTTTCAATTTGCATTTTCTTAACGACTAATGGCGTTTTAAACGTCTTTCCATGTGTGTATTTGCCATTTGAACATCTCCTTTGATGAAATACCCGTTGTTCAAATCTTTGCCCATTTTTACTAGGTTTTCTTATAATTAAGGTACAAGAGTTCTTTGCTCTGGATACAAGTTCTTCAGCAGATGTATTGTTTTGCAAATATTTTCTCCTAGGCTCTCTCTTATCTCTTCATTTTGTTAAGAGGGTGTTTTGCCCTGGCTGGCGTAGCTCAGTGGATTGAGTGCTGGCCTTTGAACCAAAAGGTTACTGGTTTGATTCCCAGTCAAGGCACATGCCTGGGTTGTGGGCCAGGTCCCCAGTGGAGAGCACACAAGAGGCAACCACACATTGATGTTTCTCTCCCTCTCCTTCCTTTCTCCTCTCTCTAAAAATAAATAAATAAAATCTTAAAAAAAAAGAAAACTGTGTTTTGAAGAGCTAAAGTTTTCAATTTTGGTAATGCTATTTTTATCAATATTTTATTGCCCACATGCATGTATTTGTGTGTGTGTCTGTGTGTGTGTGTGTGTGTGTGTGTGTGTGTGTGTTCTATTTAGGCCTATGATTTAATCCTTGTGTATAGTGTGAAATAGAGATTGAAGTTGGTTTTCTTTGGGGGGTGGTTGTTCAGTTTGGTTTGGTTTTTGCACTTGGAGTCTAAATATTTCAGTTCATTTGGTGAAAAGATTATCTCTTCACCCTTAAACTTCTCTTGGTAAAATTTCTTTGTACCTTTGTAAAATTTCCAGCTGATCATGTGTGGAGTTATTTCTGGACTCTGTTCTGTTCCATGGATCCACTCGTCTACCTGTATAGCAACACTACGATGTCCCAATCATTCTAACTTTACATTAAGTCTTGAAATCAGGTAACATAAAACCTAAAACTTTATTTTTTTCTTTCAAAAAATTTTTTGACAATTCTAGATGTTTGCACTTTTATATAAATTGCAGAATTTGTTTGTGAGTTTCAACAACAAAGCTCCTTGGGTTGTGATTGGATGTGCGTTGACTCTACTGATCGATTTCTCTGCTCGTTATGTTTCACATTCCCGGAGGACAAGGAACTGATCTTACATTTCCCTCACAGTCCCTGAGTGATGGTCATATATCCACCTCTCTGTGGCAATGTGGCTATGATTCAGGGCAGGGAGGGCTGAGGGCAAAATGGGAGAAGGCGGAGCTGAAGGAACACAGGCAAGGAATGGTGTGGAGTCAAATGCAGACATGAGGACAATGAATGGGAACTCTTGGGTGGTATCATATATCTTGGGAGTAGCACAGGAAAGTGCCAGTTTCTCCTATAACCAAGGTCACCATGTTTCACATCAGGGCAAGTTCTAAGATGTCCAGAATTTGGAAATTCTAGAGGGAGAAGCTGGGTCTCCTGGAGGCTGGGGTCTGGTGATCAATTACCAAGAAACAGAATGGAGTTTGACTTCATTTTTGTCTGACTTCAGCTTTCCCCATGAAAGAGTTGCAAAGGACTTACCCAGTCCATGTTTTACAAGGGACCAAAACAAGAACTGAGGAAATGGCAGTCACACCGTTAAAGAGTGAAGCAGTGGTGCAACTAAGGATTAGAAAACAATAGAGGTCCTCTGTCCCCAAGGTCTGTGACTTTTCCACTACGGCCCAACCTCTTTTTTGGCGCTGTGTTTCTTCCCCAGTCCATTAACTAACAGAGCCATTTGCTTCCAGAACTAGAGCTTAAGAAGTTAATCAGATGGCTGTTCCAGAAACTCCAAGGTTGGGCTTCACGTCTCCCCAGATGCTTCTTTCCTTTCTGTCCACCCATCGACAGAAGCCATCTTCAAGAAACTTGAGCGGCTTCTTCTCAAAACCCCCACTAGAACCAAGCTCCCTTGGTCTGCCATTCACTTCAAGCCAGTGTCGGCTTTCCCAGTACTTAGGTGAAATGAGAAGGGCTCCGAACCAGGAGTCAAGGGGCCTGATCTCTGGACCACCTGCCCCAAACTCACCAGACAAATGACTGGACTTCTCCAAGCCATGGATTTTTCCCACCATCAAAGGGAGATGATGACACCCACCCTGTCTGCTTGAAGGTTTTGTGAGGATACAGTGTCTATAAAGTGGCATATAGGAAAAGATATAGGAATGTAGATAATGGACTCCAAAAATGTGTTTTTTTCTGCAGCCTCATTGCCAGAAGCAGGAATTAAAAAGAAGGTTAAGGGGCACACTCTCTTCCCAAGACTGAACTTTCTCCTCGCTCATAAGAAAACCTGACTCAGGTCTTTCCTTCCCAGTGTGTGTAGAGGTTTCATGTGTATGGACAAGGGGACATTCCAGTCTCTGCTAATCTTTCCATCTTCATCTGTCCTTCTGAAAATAGGACCTTCCCAGAGATAATTGATCTTACTTTTGCTCTGGCCTTGGAAGCCCCACCCACTCCCAGGTAATTGTGCTGCTGAGTCCTCAACTCAAAGCACCCCGACTCCACCTCCCAAGTGCAGCGCCCTGACCCATCCCGAGAGCTGTCTCCAATGGCAGCTCTGATCGCCTCCTCAATAGCTGCTTCAGACAACCCAGGGCTAAATCCTCCCCTAAGTCTGCCATGCACCCACTGAGGTGCTTCATTCATTGAACACAGCTTTGAACACACCCAAGTATTAAGTGGGAAACAACCATAAGAACCACCAGTGATCACCTCGTTGATAACAAGCACTGACCATTCTAAGAAATCCCAGGTAAAACTCCATCTGGTGCCCATTGACATGCTCCTTTTGCTTGCCTTCCTCTCCCCAGGAAGGAGACCCTCTCACCTCTGCTGAGACTGCATGCTGAGACTGCATGGAATACCCTTCCTGCTGGTGATGCAGGATTCAACTCCTGTTCCTGAACGGCCCAAGACTGAGTGCACACGGAATTGACCTTAGGCCTGCTTGTCTCTCCTGCTTGGAGCAAATTAATTACTAAATTTAGGTAATATCATTGTTTTTCTAACCACAAATGGCATTAAAATGATCAATGTTACTAATGGGTAGCTGGATCTCCCTCCAGCCACTTCCAACCCCCTACCTCCTAACCCCTTCCCCCCCACCAGAACCAAACTGTCCCCTCCTAGTGAGAGTATTACATTTCCATGCAAATTGAGTGGCCAGAGTGAATGGGGTGGGGGCGGTGCCCAGACTTTCTCCATGGCTGAGTTGCTACATATTTGCATAATAAAATGCGATAACAGCTTGGAATTAATCATCGCTGCTACCCTGGATGGCCTAAAGAACTATTTTCCCAGCCCTCTTCTGTGAAAACTCAGGATGGCATTTGTAGGTAATGGAGCCTCTGTATATTTTTCTAATTATCATTACATTTTTCTATCTGTCTCCAAAATGTGCCCCCATCCTAGATTATCATAAAATGTGGTAAATTTCTTAGGATATTGTTATTATGTGAAAATTCTTAAGCACTCGATAAATTACACCATGCATGCCTCTGTGCATGAAGATGAAGCTGGAATAGGATGAGCAGAGGTCTGCATGATAGAGTGGACAGAGCACAGGCTTTGGAATGCAAACTATGCTGCTTTGCGTCTTTCTCCAAGGATGATTTGGGGAAAGTCCCACATCCTTACCAAGCCTTGATTTCCTCTGCTACAAAAAGGGGATGTGGTAGGCTGCCTTCTGAAATGGTCCCAATGCCCAGCCTACTGGTATCCACACCCTTGTGTAATCCCCTCTCTTTGAGTATGGGCTGGGCCTAGTGGCTGGCTTCCTTTAACTCTTAAAAAATAAGTGGCAAACATGATGGGGTGTCAATTCCAAGATTAGTTACAAAAGACTAGAACTGTGCTTTCTCTCTCTCTTAACTGGCTCACCTAACAGAGCTGGCTGCCATGCCGTGAGCTGCTCTATAGAGGCCCACACAGCAAGGAACTTAAGATGGTCTCCAGCCAACAGCCAGTGAGGAGAAATGAAGCCGTCCATCCAACAACCTGTGAGGAACTGAATCCTACCAACCACCCCTCAGTGAGCTTGCCCTGTTGAACCCTGGGGAAAGTGCAGGTCTGGCCTACGCCTTGATCAGAGCCTCATGACAGAACCTCAGGACAGCTACATGCCACCTGGGTGCCTGGCCCATAAAACTGTGAGATAATAAATGTGTTTTGATGTAAGTGCTAAATTGGGGGTAATCTATTATGCAGCAATAGTTTACTAAAACAGGAGATCAAACCATATACGCAACTTCACAGGAGTGTTTTCTCCTCCAAGGTAAATAGGGCTTAAATAGTGAAGTGCATGCAGATGTATATTGTCATTTGCTTTGACCCAATAAGAAGTCACTTTCCTAAATGCTTAACTGGCTTTAGATGAACAGCCAGTAGAAGTCCTGCTCTCCTCCTGACGTCCCCACCCATATATTTTCCAGGAGGCTTTCTCCCTGTGGCAATTTTTGCTCTAAGGGTTGGAGTCTGTCATGTCTGGACTGTAAGCAGGACCACCTCACAGAAGATAGTGGGTGGACAACGGCAGGAAGTGCACATAAAGTGAAAGTAGCAGGAAGGCTTTCCCTACAAATGTATTCTCATGTGAGCTTTGTCATGGACAAACTCCAAAATAAATAATAGTGACAAGAGCCATAATGATAGTAGCTACTACCACTTATTGAGCAACTACTATGGGCAAGAAACTTGGCAAACATTCCTTCAGGTCCTTACCACAATCTTGAAAAAAAAAATTCTGAGGGTTTAAATTGCTTGCTTAATGCTAATTGGTTAGAATGTGTCAGAGCTAAGGTCAGAACCAAACCAAACAGTTAAGTTTGTATTTAGTCCTTGACTTTTATGTATGTGTGCCGAAAAAACTATTTTTAATAAAGTGAGGATCTGTTTTCATTTTTTTCTACTTAACACTTTATTGTGAGCATTTTCCTAAGTTATTAAATTTTTTAAATGCCATTTTAAAGGCAGCATAATATTCCATTATCAAGCAGACTGACCCTTTATTATTCAGCATTTAGGCTGTTCCTAGGTGTTCTGCTATCATAAATTATGCTGTGATAAAGCATTCTTGAACCTACATCTGTGCTCACATCTCTGATTATTTCCTTAGGATAAAGCCCTAGAAGTTGGGACTGCCAGGTCAAATGTTGCAAATGTTTTTAAGGCTTCTGATGCATGTTGCCAAATTGCTTTCCCGAAAGGTTGTACCAATTCATATTCCCAAGGAGATAAACACTTAACTTTGAAAGCAAAGGGAGTTTAAAATGTGAGATAAGCTGGCACCTTGTTTAAAGGAACAACCCCTTAAGTTCCCTGCAAAGGCCCTCTGAGAACCCCTGTGAACCACTGGCTGAGGAAACATTGTTCCGCCTTCCTGACTGGCTGGTTAAATTCCCAATGTCCCAGATGTCATTTTATTCATGGTTAAAGGAGGGGATTGGGTGGGGTAAGAGGGGAAATGAAAGCATTTGCATGATAATAAACCTGAAACTTAATAATCACGCTTTTACAAAACGTGTATATGGTCCTTTCTTGAGGCAGATTTTCCAGAATTGGATGACCTTCTCCAAGGGGATAAGGATATTTTTCTCTGCCAGATCTTAAGCTAGGGCATTGAAATTATTTCTATACACATACACAAAGAGGAGGGAGCTGAGGTGCAAATATTTAGTCACCCAAAGAGAGGAGAAAAGATACCACAGTGGCATTAATTATCTAGATAGTATTTGAAGCCAAAAGAAGATTTGGAAAGAATATTTTTATTGTTAAAATTCTCCACCCCAATTTGTTATGCATTGACATAACTAAAGAATCATTTACCTATTTTAACCTTTGGACATTTCTATTTTACTTTTATAAGTTGGGAGAGAGAAAGGAAAAGATTATTCACAAGGACAATGGGGGAAGAGACTATGGAAGTAAGACAAAATAGAGGAGGGGAAAAGGCTATTTCACTTCTCTGTAGTTACTTGGGCTTTCAAACCATAGGTTAGGTCTTAAGAAATAGGAGTCCGTTTCATATACAAGCCAGGTCAGGTGGGGCCTGGGTGGTATGGTTTTCAGAAGCCAAGAAGATTTCAGTATTCTGCCATTATATGAAATGCCTCACATTGGCTAGGTTAGGCCAGACTGCTGTAGCAAACAATCCACATTTCAGTGGCCTCGCATACACAAAAACATGTGATCTCTCCCTTGTATTGAAGTTTGATGCAGGTTATGGCAGTCAGCGGGGTGTGGGGGGTGGTGACGGAGGGCCTACTCTACAGCGGCATTCAGGAACCTAGTGCAGTGTGATGTAAACGAAGACCATAACATTCTCTCATCTATCAAACTGGCAAAATGTGACTTTTTACAAAAAAAAAATCTGCATATGAACTGTGTGATTTGGATAGATTTTGGAAATTATAAAATGGCTGGTTGGTGTTCTGCACCCCTGGAACATACAGAGATGGCCCTTGTAAGCAAAGCTAGGGGTCAAAGCCCCAGAAGGAAGTGGCCACCTCCCTACAAGGGTAGCTATTGGCCACAAGGAATAGGTTGTGCCAAAATAGGCTCTTCCGGCCATCAGAACCCTCCCTGCAAGAATGAATCCCCAAAATCAGCACATTTTGGATCCTGGGCAGGAAACAGCCATACTCATACCTTACGGCTCCAGCTCTCTTACAGTCACATGTTTCGTACTTAGCAGCCCAATCAGAGCACCAGTTTTGGAAGACAGGTAACTTGTTCCCCGGCAGAGGTGGGTGGGTGGGAGGGTGTGTGGGAACTGAGGTGAGGCCTAGCCACAAGCCTGTCAGATTCATCAGAATCATCCCTCCTGCCCTGGATGGGCAAGTGCTAAACAGGGAGGCCACCACAGACGAGAAGGTCGTTTCAGGGACATCTCGTGCAAGACCAATTAGACCAGGGTCCCACTAGCCTCTGGAATAGGAAGTGTCTCAGTCACACAGACCTGGGAACAGGGCGGGGGGGGGGGGGCAGAACACAGTTCATCATTTAAATTTCCGTATTTGTAGGAGAAAGACCTGAAGAGACATCCAGGGAAATACAGCAATTGCCAAGAGAGATGGGCACTTTCTAGAATTTTTCTACACCTCTTAGCAATGCCTTCACTGGCCCTGGTTGAGCAGCACCTTCAGGCTAACTCGGTGGACATTGTCCTTCTTAGGGTGACACCTCATCCCGGTTTGCTCATTTGCCAATTTTAAGACTGAAGGAAAGCCCTCCTTCTCAAACCAGCGTGGTGGTTGGTCCCTCTAGTCCTTCCACACAGTTTTGTTGAAAGCATCAACTGGGAGCTATTTTACCCAAAATGACAGGGGATGTGGGCTGACCTGCTGACATTCTCACCTAGAAGAATCTAGAAGAGGGTGAGTTAGGGCCACGGTCTGTGACTCTGGCACAGAGCAGCATTACTTATCCCTCCCAGGAAGACAGAAGACAGAATTTGTAACTTTGGCCACTAGTCACAGACTTGGGAGGGAGCTTGGAGATTATCTAGGGCAAATGTCCAGATGGAAACTAAGGAAACCAAGATGCAGGAACTTTGAGAAACTTGCTTAAGGCTGCACAGCAGGACTGTCCAGGGGAAAGCTTCTTTTCCAACCTGGTGCTCTTTCCACCTCACCATGCAGCTCTGTCCCTAGGACACCCAAACAACTGAATTAATGGGCCCCAAGAGACAAACCTGGACATCCCTCCTGAATCCGACAAAAAATGCTCCCAGTAGTCACCCTCAGTGGCAAAGGAGCCGGAGGGCGGTGGCAGCCTGCCTCTGGGGAAGTGCAGCAGGGTGGCTAAGAGGCCACGCCCTATCACCAAGAGCCCCCACGCCCTTCTGGGGCTCCACCCCAACCTCCAGCCTCTCCAGACTCGAGTCAGAGTCCCAAATCATCCTGCATTCCCCTCCCTTCCCGCCTCCTCAGGGTACACAGGGCTGTCAAAGAAGGCGAAAGCCAGGGAAGTGGTGGGCATGGGGTGCAGCAAGTCAGAGCCACCACTGCAGCCTCCCCGAGAATCTCTTTAAGTTCACTGACAACTTTTGAAAAGCTGAATGAATACCTGGCCCAAGCTGATTCCACAGAAACATCATTTCTGTTTTCGAAAACCAAGCCAGCAGCCAAGCAAACTACTTCTTCAACCAATGAAGCACCTTCTTACAAACATCTTATTTTTAAAGGGAATGAGAAAGGTTTTGATCACACACAGAAAGGGGCCTGTGCAGCTGGTAACATATGCCCCTTGGGAACACAGGGCTTTTAAAATCATTACTCTTATGGTTTCTCCCATTACTATCTCAAATTTATTAAGCCTCATCTGTGTAGATGTACCTGTAGAAAGGTAATTCCAGTTGCTTATCATTTTAGGAAGCATGTGGAAATCGCCATCAAAGAGTAATTATTTTATATGTGCACCCCCCCCCAACTCTTTCTGGGCTTAAAGACAGTTACTATTAACACAGTGCAGATTACTTTCACCCTCTCCAACATTTGGGGGATTAAAAGCTCAGTTCAGGTAGATACACTTGAACCCAAAAGGCCACAACATTGCCAAGTTAAACCAACTATTTTGGTTTCCCTTTGTACCTCACTGACCCCCAGACAACACCCTGCTTTGCTCACCCCTCTGTTCTCTGTCCCTGCAAATTTCTGTGCTCTGAGACCCAGCTTAAGATCCTCCCAAGACATCTCACCAAGCCTCTCCAACCCACATTATCCTCCCTTCTCTGAATTCATGTCAATCTTAAAGCAGCACTTAACTACAACACACGTATATGGTTTTTTGTTTCCTGATCGTTAGATTTGTCTCCCTTGGGGTATATGCCCATGAAGGCAACATGTTTGATAGGAAATGCTCAGTTAATGCTTGCTGAATGAATGAATGAGTGCATAACAGCATGGACTGGTGAGTCAGAAAGACCTGGCTTTACCTCTTTCTAGCTAGGTGACTTTTATCAAGTCGCTTAACTAGTTTAAACCTCAATTTCTTTATCTAGAAAATGGCAATAATACTCTGTAGCCCAGAGATGTAAATGAACTACACAAAACAGGTGCTCAAGGACAGAGCACGCCCTTTACCTTCGCCCAGGTGCTCCACGAGTCGGCGTTCACTTACTGTCTAAGGCAGGGTATATGTATTCCTCAGTCTTTTTTAAACAGCATTCATGCTGGGCCATGTCTACTATGTTTTGATTAGGACAAAGTTTGGCCTATTGATCACAAAACGTTTCCAGAAACCAAGACCAAGTCCTGTAGCCAAAAGGCACATGTGTAGATGTGTGTTGATGTGACTTCTTATCTGAGAAGGACAACTCCCCAAACTTGCTACAATTCAGACAATGTTTGAGTCACCTGCAGCGGATCTAATATTGTTTGCTGTGTTTCCCTCAAACGCCTCCTACTGTGTCTCACACACAGTAGGACAGAGTGGGTAAACCATTAGTGTTTATAAACTAAACTACAGCCACAATTCAAAAGTGCTGGGAATTCAAGTATGTAGTTGGGGTGGGAGGGGAATGTTTTCAAAAGCCGTTTAATTCTTTGTGTGCTCAACTATATTTCAACAAAACAGAAAGCCAAAAAAATCACCCAAAGCTGCAGCCAAAACAGCCCCAGGCCAAGAGTTGTTGAATGGTGTTCTTTAAACCGTGCCTCATAAATACTCCTAGTCTAGTGACCCTGTGCCCCCTAACAGCCTCTGAACTGGTCTACTAACCCCAATACATGTTAAATTTATGATTTCTAAACAAGATAAAAGACCTGATTGGATTTATTTCCTAAAAAAGAAAAAAAGCATGAAAGAAAGCATTCCATTCCTGACCAAGCTGAGACCCTGAGCTGGTTTGTCTGCTACTAGCACCTACTTGCCCATCACTCAGTCCAAACCTCCTTCTGTAGCTTCTCTGGTGTTTTTCAGAGATGACTTCCCTCCCTGACTGGCCTGGGCCGACTCCTCTCACCACGGATTGCTTACAGCAGTGGCTCCTCAGTGAGTCACTGACTCCTCCTACACCTTTGCCTGGTGACTTCCTACCTGGTCACCACTCAACATCTTCCTCCCAGGTTTCCCTCCCAGGTTCTCCCCTCCAGGGAGCATCACATAGAAGCTTAGAATGAGAAGTGACCTTGGAATCTACTCGTTTTCCAGATGAGAAAACTAAGGCCAGTGCAGAAAATAAACTGAGAGAGCAGGAACTGGAACCCGAGTGTCTTGGTTTTGAATGCAGTGTCAGGCCAACGGGCCCATGGCCTACAGATGTCCTCGGTGCCTCTCCCCCAGCACACAGTCCAGGATCCCGTGTGCTGTGCAGGGACTTTGCCTTCAGTGCCTCAGCTGGGCCTCCAAGGTGCCTGCCCAGGGAGGCTCCCTGGGGTTGCCACCCTCCTTCCCAACATCCTAGGACGTTAGTCTTGTCTTACCTGGCTTCTCTGCATCTTGTCTTCTCAAGATCAGACTCCTTGCTTCTGGAATAGTTAAAGTGAGATGCACAAAATCTGACAAACTAATCCATCTGAGGAAGGGAAACTAACAACTCCTCCCAGATAATTTGAAAATATTAAAACAAGGGCTTTCTAAAGGAAACAGCTTTGCTATTCAAACCGGAACAGTAACTTTTAAAGAAAGCATTTGAACTTGAGGGTAAGTGGTGAGCTACCCTCTTAAGGGTAAGGTGTAAGAGTCGGCCAGGCTCAGAAGTGGCCCAGAGGATGCAGATTGTACAGAGATTCACCTGATTTCATGGACTGAATGGAATTACTGAGAATCACACATCAGCATCATGAACCCACACACTCCTCCCTTCCCTTCCAGGAAGGGGTCTGTCCTTATTCCTGTCACCTACCTCACCATGGCAGGGTTAGGACCAGCTCCAGCGTGAGCATATCAGCGCCTTCAAAAGCACCCCTGCTCCCACAATTACCTGCTATATCCAACACCTTCTCACCTAGCGCCCAGCATGAATCTAAACCCAGAAGTGGCATGAAAGGACTAGTTTAAAAACCCCAAGTAAAGTCTGCTGGATGAGTCTCATCCCTACCTATTCTCTTAACTAGCTCTACAGCCCTCAAAAAACCACTGGATTGCTCTGTGCCTCAGTTTACTCACTGGAGAAATGAAGCTGATGGCAATACCTGAGTAGTGTGGGGACAAGATAAGAGAATACTTTGGCAAAGTTTGCCCTGGCTGGTGTGGCTCAGTTGGTTGGAATGTTGTCTCATAATGGAAAGGTGGCAGGTTTGATTCCCAATTAGGACTCACACCTAGGTTTTGGATGTGATCCCCAGTCCGGGCACATAAGGGAGGCAACAAATCAATGCTTCTCTCTCACATCTATGTTTCTCTCTCTCCCTTCCTCCCTCTCTAAAAGTAATAAAAGCATGTCCTTGGGTAAGGAATAAAAAAAACCTTCAACAAAGCTTAAAATATTTTAAAGGTATGATTATATCATTAGCAATAATATAATCACTTCCTTTTCCTCTTTGCAGGCATATACTCACAAGATTTCTTTGGAATCCTTTCAGGGAACTCCCAGATATACCAGATAGCTTGTATGAGTTAGTCTCGCCTCCTGCTTAAATTCCTTTGCAGTTAAACTCAGCCTGTACCAACTGACTTTATAAAAAATAAAATAAAAATTGGTTTTTTTGACCAGGACTGAGGCTCAGAAAACAAAACCATTTGGCAAAAAAAAAAAAAAAAATCCAATCATCTGCTTCCATCGCCACCAAATACATGCTGCGTGTTCCCTGAGAGCAAGCCACAGGGTCGGAGGCTTGGGGTCCTTTGCCCTGCCTGCTTTCAGAATGTAACTTCAAGTCTCTCAAGTCCCTTTGCTTTTGAAGCCAATTCTTGACTTTCAAGTTCAGAAAGCCCAATAGCGACTACATGAAACTTTCGCCCGCACTGTCTTAGCTCACTGTTCACATCTTGCATTCCAGTGTCTTCCTGCCTACAGACTTGAACCTTCAAGGTTTGACAGGCAGGGAGTTTTGCAGGGATAGGCTGTGATTATATCATCTTGTCGCTTCAGGGTGAAAAAAAAGGGGGGAGGGAATTCTAAACAAACAGAGAATGACCACACAAATTAACAAACCAGGTGCGATTTAGAATCTGTCTTCCCTGATCCACCCAAGTACATGTTTGAAAACCAGATCTTCCACTTTTCCTAACCGGCAGATGGACAACATGAAACTTTTAGAAAGATAAAAGTAGATTTCACAAACTAACAGTAAAGAGCTCAGCCCCCGGCAAGAAACATTTTCCCTGCCTTAGGAATGCCCCCATAATTTGAAAGGGCCCCATTTCTTGCACTTCCTAAGTGCTCAGAAATTATTCAAAAGTCAGACTACAACAAGAGGGAGCAGCAAGCACGGAATTTGATGATTTTTCTCTGTTTCCTCCCCAACAGAAATCTTACACTAAAGTAAATGGCGCTGAGGGTGCAGTTCATCTAGAAAGCACTCATATCAAACACCGGCTTTAAAATGAACATAAATATCAGGTCAGTTTCATAGCCGTTTATCCCACTCTCAGGATAAAACTCATAAATAAGCTGGAAATGGACACTTCTCCAGCCCCAGAGAGGTGACCCCACCCTGGGGCTCCAGGCACACTGTTGTGTAATAAAAGAAAATCTGCCTTTCTCTAGCTGAAACTGGCTGGGACAGTTTCCCTGAAGGTGTCTCAGGTCCCAGAGAGTACCCCTCTGCCCCCACCAGCTGCAGGCGCCTGAGCAAAGGGCCTCCCCTCACCCCTTCCCTTTCCCTCCCTCTTCCATTTCCATGTCTCTGTCTCCCACACCAATCTCAGTCTTTACCCTGTGCCTTCTCTGCTTTCCTTACCTCCTCTTTGGTTTTGCATTTTTGCTTGTCGTTTGTCCTTGTCATTGCTTCCCATTTGGGTTCTGTTTGACTTTTTAAACACTTTTTTATCATAAGTCATGGATCACATAACATTTATCGTTTTAACCATTAGTAAGTGTGCAGGTCAGTGGCATTAAGTGCACTCACAATGCTGTGCACCCATCACCACTGTGCACCCCCAGGACTTGCTCATCCCCCAGCATAAACCCTGTGCCCAGTGCACAACAACTCCCCTTCCCCTCTCGCCACAGCCCCTGGTATCCTCTCTTCTGCTTCCTATCTCTACGAGCTTGCCTGTTCTAGGTACCTCATATAAGTGAGATTATACACCTGCCCTGTGACTGGCTTACTTCACTAAGCCTAATGTTTTCAAGGTTCATCCATGCTGTAGCATGTGTCAACATTTCATTTCTTTCTGTGGCTAAATAGTATTCCACTGCGTGTATGAACCACATTTTATTTATCAATTCGTCTGCTAATGGACACTTATTTCCACTTCTCAGCCACTGTGAATAATGCTGCTGTGAACACGGCTTACCGATATTGTCCGAGTCCCTACTTTCAATATTTTTGGATATATACCTAGAAGTCCAATTGCTAGATCAAATGGTAGACACCTAGCACTGATGACATGCTGCCAGTCTACCCCAAAAGAGGACACTGAGCCACCTATTGTCTTAGAGCGAGGAAGAAGCAAATCAGAGGGTTTGAACTTGCCAGAGAAATGGGGGTCCACAGATCTCATTTTATGGCATCCTCACACAGTACAACATCTACCCTGGGACCTGGTTTGACTCCTAATGAGCTTTGTGATCGCCAGAGAGCCCCCAAACTGCTCTGTGCCTCGATCTCCCGGTAAAATGGAAATAACAGCACATGCCCTGTGTGTAGCACCCACAGCACTGCCGTGAACCTCAGATGAGGGAGTGCCTGCGAACTTTCTTTAGGCCAGCAATTACACAAACATCCGTAAGGAGGAGCAGTAATAAGAAAACGACTGGGAATTGAAGCCCTCCATGAATTTCTAATGCCTCCTCCAAAACCCAGGGGCTGCCCCCGCAGCAATCCAGTGCTGTCACTTGGGCATTTCTCTCAGGTGCCACGTAAGCTCCTAGGGCTCTCCCTTCCAAAGGAAGCACCTGAAACGGTGGCTAGAGTCTAGATCTGAACTGTTGGAACAACAGGAGCATTTTGATCTGCAGGATTGAAATCATTAATCCCATCCTCACCCCCTTCTCAACCCCCTGCGCATCTGAGAACATTTAGATCAATCTGATGGTATAATTTTAACTTTGAGAGCTTCATAAAAAATCCTCTTTGCTTTTAAAAATTTGGCGGAGGGTGGATAAGTTACTCACTTTTGAGGCCTGGATGCATGTGGGCTGTCCTTGTGATAACACAATGAGTAAAGTCCACTCTGGAAGACACAGTTATCACACCAAAAGTCATCTCTACAGAGTAGGCACTGTGCTTGCTCCAGGGAGAGCCTCAAAGTGTGGGACAGGGACAGATGGAGAGACAAGGAATTAACTATAATGTTCCAATTAAGAAAGTGCTAGGAGACAAATTTCTGTATATGAGATAACTTGGATTTAAAAACAAAAACTTTATTGAATAACACAAAGTTGAGCTGTGGCCTTTGCAGCTGCACATCTAAAGTACTTCCTTAGAAGCTTCCACACCTCTTGCTCAGCGTGAAGTAAACTGGAATCTTCAAAATTCACGTTCTGCACCCAGCCCCTCTTCTTGGTTTTAGTTGAGTTTGTCAGCCCAGCGAAACCAAGACAGGCTCATCCTCATCACCTATCGAGACTCAGGGGGTTGATCGTCTGATTATTCCTCACTCTCACTTAAGTGTTACCACAACCCAGCCTTTGTAGTGTAAGTGTGGGGTTTTTTTCCTCTTAATTGTGTTATGAAAAGATTTTCATCTTATTAAGCAAATTTTAGGTGTCTGCAGATTAGTGGGAGCAGAGTCAGTCCAAGAAGCCCCTGGAATCATTGAAGGCTTACACAGCCTGCCTGGAAGTCAGCAAGTTTAATTATCTAAGGTGGCCTGCATCCTTTTCCTCTCCTCCCTGTCTCCCTAACCTCCAGTCTCCAGGAGGTAGCTGGCAGCCTATTTCTGGAGAGGGCACGGCAGGGCAGACCACCCTATGTCCACAGATTCTTCTAGGGCTTCAGCCAACGCCATCAGGGCAAATGTATCCCTTCAACAAACCCTACAAGTTGGACAACACTTCCCTCCCCAGACAACATCAAGGTGACTCCAGTGTTGTCTAAGGTAGCATTTCACAGTGGCATGCTTGTGCCCTAACAAGCTCCGAGTACCCCTGTGCTTCCTACGGTATTTTTTTCTCTCTAATCACAAAGATTTAAATCTCTTCCCTCCAAAAACAAAAATGATAGTTGTTTGGGGACCTTCTCTTCATTTTCCAAACCCTACAAACCCTGAAGTCTAAATGCCAAATGAGGGATTCATACAATAGATCAGAGAGTGGGGTTGGCCATACTTCTCAAAAGTGAATGCATATCATTCAAATGAAGACCATAAATCAGTAGCTCTGGGGAAGGGATGCACATTGTGCATTTCTAATGGGTTTCCAAGTGATGTCCACCTTCTGTGGGCCACTGGTCACACTTTGAGTCTTGAGGGGAGAAGTACCTCTTTCTCGGAGCCCTTAGGTGATGAGGAACAGTTTTTGAGAGGAGGTAAGAGCTGGGGAACAGTTTTCTTATCCATTGACACCCACTGGAGTCACCACCTGGAGAGATACAACCTAGTGATGTCAGCATGAGTAGGAAGCATAATCACCTCCTCGGAGGTGGCAGTGGTGGCAGGAAGTCCAAGTGCACCCACCAGGCTGTTTGTGCCACCCGGAGAAAGAGGAAATGATCTTATTCTTGTGGGGAAGTACATCTTCTCTTGTCCAAACCACAGGCTCACAACCTTATGAGCTCAACTGAAGTTCCTGCGATGACCATTGTGCATGGGCCTACCTCTTCTGGCCCCTACCCAGCAGCTACCTCCCTGTGGGTGTGGGCCAGATGAGCAGGCCCCCACTCCCCTGCCCTGTTACAGGACCCCACCCTGCCCACCCAGGAGCACAGCCCCACTTGCCTTCCCAAGCCAATGCTGTGCCTCTAAGCCCAAGCCAGGACAGAAAACTGTAAACACTAACACTTAAATCAGATCCTTGCAATTTTCTCTCAAGCCCGGCTTGCCCTGTGCTTCTCTGTCACTTGTTTTTATAGCTAAAGTTACTCGCCCTCATTTTAAGTACATTGTGCAAAAGGCATAGGCCAACTTCTGATATATTCCCACAAGCAAAATTAAATATCAGTAACATGTGTTTTAGTGAATTGGGTCCCTCAATTTGCATCTTATAATAAGGATGTTATCATACTGGTTTATGGCTCAGCTCTTTAGTTTTTATCTCTCTGGGGCTAGATTCCCCTCATGAGTTCAATATAAGTCTATGAAC
Source organism: Phyllostomus discolor (assembly GCF_004126475.2). Taxonomy (NCBI): domain Eukaryota; kingdom Metazoa; phylum Chordata; class Mammalia; order Chiroptera; family Phyllostomidae; genus Phyllostomus; species Phyllostomus discolor. The sequence continues at coordinate 39,751,667 of NC_040908.2, forward strand.
TAATGTGATTTTAAAAACGAGTTTCTTCTGTGTTAACATTAACACCCTTATGAGTGCAGAGGTTTTACTCCCCCAAGTGCAGGCTGTTTGCACTCACTGGAGGATGGGGCGGGATGGTGGCCCTCAGTGATGTCCGTGGCTGCTCTTAAGTGAAGGAATTGAGTCAGTAATCCGGCCTGCCACTAGAGAAGGAAAGGCTTTTTCACCTCTTTGCACTGAGACATAATCTCTGGTGTGTTCATTCCCTTACATTTAGATTAATTATAAAACATTGTCACCAGAATATTAAAGTAATGTTTAATACACAGAAGGGAATAAGGTATTCTGGAAAATGCATAATTTCTCTATGATGATTTTGCCAGTTGCATGCAATATGATCTTTTGATTGCCAGCTATAGAAATATTGTGACTAAGCTTTCACTAGCTTTTTATTTTTGCAACCATCCTGTCATAGCACTTTGAAAACTGTAAGCTTGGCCAATCAAAAAAAAATTTTTAAACCCCAAAACAACAACAACAACAACAACAACAACCTAAGGGTGTCCATGCTAAAGAGCTCTCTAATTCTGGTTCCAAAAGAGGATGGAGAAAGGAGAGGGCATAGAATATACAGTAGCACTTTCCACATCACCAGTCATCCTAATGCAACTGGATGTGGAGAAAAGACTGACCCCCACCTGCTGTACATACACACTCACACACACACACACCATGTTCCTTGAATATGGGAAGGTGTCAACATTCCAAAATGGAAATCTCTCAGGTCCTCTCTCACTTGCTTCAGATTTTCCAAGCTCCACTGCAGCCACACCCCCAGGAGGGATGGTCTAAGTCAACACCGAGCAGTAGCGAGGAACGTTCCTTGCTGGCAGTGGCTGAAATGGGACCTACACTCCTTGGGGGGACTGCTCCTGGGGACTGGTTACCTCAGCCATCTCCCTCTAGGTCACTGGGCTCCGTCCTCGGCTGTGTTGGTTAACAACCAAGTGTCGTTACCAGCAGAGAGCTCCTGTCCTTCGAGGTCTCACTCCAGGTCTCTGCAGGTGAAACTTTTCCATTTCAATAATAATTTTTTTAAATAATAATCATAATAGCAGAAGGAGCACTCCAGCCCACACTCCTCATGAGCGCTCACCACACAAGCTGGTGTCCCTGTTTCTCTGCTGCACCACCAAGAATGCTGGTAGAATTCTTTAAGCCTTTTCAAACTGGAATTAATTTTTAAATATGTGTTCTATTTATCCATGCCACTGAACGGCAATACGCCCAACACCTGTCATCTTGTTTCCATTATCTACAAGGTTACCTATGCCTCCCTGACCCCCACCCTCTGCTCCTCAAATATACACTAGATGTATATATGAAAAACTAAGCCCTCTTACCCCAAAAGGCTCAGAGTCTGGAGGCTTAATTACCTCTCCATTTGCGACACAAAGGCCCCTTGGGTCAGAATTAAATGTGATTTCCAGTAGGAGAGGAGATAGGTTTACTCCACTGCTGCCCATCCCACATCTGTTCTACAGACACAATGACTCCTTAGGCCAGGAGAGGATGAACTAAGCATACTTCTTTAGCCAGCTTGGTAGCCTTAACCTCCAATTTCTGGAGAAGAAAGGTGGGAGCCCAGAGTGAACAGTTTCTAAAAACAAGACTCTAGAAACTAGGGAGTGATGAATACCAAAAATCAAGACCCAGTGATGTCCTTAAGATCATCAGAGTCAATACAGAGGAAGCATGTTTTCCTGGGTGTGTGTGTGCTGGTGGCACACACAAAGTATGAATATGCTTTTGCTGCAAATAGGCGGATACATAAGAAACTACAAGTGCAACTGTGTATATGTATATACTTCCTGAGCATACAGGGAATGCTCAGGAATCCACAATTTTGATTCACAGGGAAGCTACTGGGTTGGCCGAAAAGTTCAATTAGTTTTTTTCTGTATGATGGCTCTAGTAAGGCTTAGTTGTCTTTAACTTCATGTGAAACAATTTTGTTAAATCATATTGTGACAGCTGCCATATCAGTGTGCTTTAAAAAAAAACTTATCCAAATTGGTGAAATTTTGTGCAGCCATTTTAATATTGAAGATGGAAGAAGATAAGCAACATTTTTGGCATATTATGCTTTATTATTTCAAGAAAGGTAAAAACACAACTGAAATGCAAATAAAGATTTGTGCAGTGTATGGAGAAGGTGCTGTGACTGATCAAACATGTCAAAAATCATTTGTGAAGTTTATTGGTACTATTGACATTTTGTCCACGTAATTCTTTGCTGTGGAGCCATCTTATGCATTGGAAGATGTTTAGCAACTTCCCTGGCCTCTACCCACCAGAAGCCAATAGCAGAATATGGCTGACATACTCAAAATATCCAAATCAGTAAAGTTATTGGTGGAAATAAAAAGTGTGTCTTCTATTTTACGAAAAAAGCTAAACAAACTTTTTGGCCAACCCAATATTATATTAAACAAATCATATGGACACTCATATTTCCTAACAAAGTATGTATGACTTTCAGTGATTGTCATTTTCCTGTGGTGTGGATTGAACCCTGGGCTGACATGGAAGATGGGTGACCAGCTAGAAAAGGGAGCTTTGTCTTCTGCTGCACAGAGGCCTGACTTTCCTCCCTGTCCCCCACCAAGTTCTGTAGGGAACACAGCAGTCCCACCTACCTGGGGTTTTGATTTCTCCCATGTCAGTACTGAGCACCGCGCTGCTCTGAATGGCAGGATGAAATCTCGCGCTGTTTCATCAAGAAGGTGAAGCATCCCTTCGGCCAGGCTTTCTATGCTGTAGAGGTTTCCTATGCTGTGGGTCACTTAGCATCTTAGTTATCACATCAGCTGTTGCACTGCGGCACTGCTTATGTTCAAGTAACCCTGTTTTATGGAATAATGGCCTCGAGGTGCAAGAGTAGTGATGCTGGCAATTTGAACATGCCAATGAGAAGTCATAAAGTGCTTCCTTTATGTGAAATGCTGAGAACAGTACAGTAAGATTTTGCGAGACACCACATTCACATAACTTTTATTACAATATATTGTTTTAGTTGTTCTGTTTTCAGTTATTGCTAATCTTCTCCTGTGCCTAATTTATAAATTAAACTACCATACATATATATGAATAGGAAAACAACAGGATATACAGAGTTTGGTACTATTTACAGTTTCAGGCATCCACTGGGGTCTCGGAATGTACCCCCCACAGATAAGGGGGGACTTCCATACTTAACTTTTTCAGTTGTACTTTACTGTATTTCAGTGGAAAGGAAAACATGGGCCATGCTATTACAGTGTTTTCACACCTCAGGGAGCATCTCCACTTGTGTTGAAACCCCTGGGCAGTTCCCAGCCATCTGCTGATGACTGATCCTTAGCATGTATTCGTGTCCTACACAGTCCTCCTAATGGGTAGGGCCAGTGCTGAGGTTTGTGGCTGTGGACATCACAGGAATAAGGAACGGGGCTCTAGGAGAAACTCAAAAAGTAATTCTTAATGCGCCTTAAATGTTCTGACTTATGACACTGGACAGTCGTAGACCAGAATTCCTTCCAGGAGAAAGAGGGTGATGGGCAGGGAGAAGGAAGGTATAGAAGGGTACCAGGTGACATGGCTGCAATGCAAAAATCCGAAGATCTCTATTTTTTAAACAAAAGCTCCAAGAGAGGGAACCCAGGTATGCTCAGCCTTATTTTGTGCATGGAATCTTTCTCTAATACAGTATAAACATGATAACTTACTTTCAGTTCATGCTTTCATTATGTAATTAATCTGATGCTGTGGCCAAATGACACTAAAATTGTGTTATAGGACCTGGAATGTATCAATAAGTATACAACAAAGAAGAAAGCAACATGACATAACTTTTACAAATAATCAAGAGAATAAAAAAATTCTTAAATCTCCCCCTACCCCAAGAAAAAAACAGGAATCCTTGGAGCCCATTGACCTACAAAGCTCTAGTAGTTTAATGTTCTTTTGCCAGTTAAGTTTATCATTATGCTTGAGACTTGATGCTAAAGTGTTAAAGGCTTGATGAGACATGATGTTTTCCTCTGTACTATAAAAATAGTCAATCTCTGGAACTAACTGACCTGTTTGGGCCTCAAGGTTTTTATCTTTAAGCTCTTCATTGTGTGGGCTTCTAACAACAGTCAATATGTAAGGAAGACCTTTTGTTGGCTTCCATAGACTGTCTGGGGTTGGATGTGGACCAGGGCAAATGGGGAATTTAGACATACCATCGAACAATGGAATCATTGTCTGCTTGAATGTGGTAAGGGTGACTACATAGTCTGACCCAAATATTCATAGCAGAACCCTTTCTGCAGGAAATTGCTAACACCTGCCAGGGGCAGCCTCCTATTGGTCTCGGTCTCTTTTGAGTTTGCCTTCAATCCATTGCAGACCCTGTTATGTTCTTCCTAAAACTTTTCTACTGACATGACTTTGAAAAACTATTTGGCTTATAATCCCAGCCCATTAGCTCATCATTAAAGGACCTCCATAATATGTCTCCAAATTAGTTTTCAGCCTTACCTTCTGTGTAGACAACCCTTTTTTTCCTGCTACACTGGGTTGGCTGTTGCCCTCCAAAACCACGGCACTGCCTTGCACCGGGTTTGTCCTCATGCTTTCTCTTTATCATCTAAATCTTGGCCTGCCTTGGGTAACCAATTAAAAGTCCAAGACTTGGACCCCTGAGTAATTACCTTCCTTCACATTCCTGCAGCTTGTGCTTCTCACTTCTGAATTAATCTATTACATCTTTCTTTGTTAATTATCCACTTCTATGCTTATAATCTTACTTCACCCCATGTGGACCAAATGTAATCCCTACGAGGACAGGGGTTGGGTCTCACATTTCTTTACAGTTGCCCACAGTCCCTAGAATAGGACCTTTTTGCACACTGTAGGTGGGGAAGACAAACCTGGCTTATGCCGATGATCTGAGAGAGATCACAGGACTGCACATAGAAAAAGTAAAGTTTTTTTGTCATGTCCCATTTAGATTAAATTGGCAGCAGGTAACCAGTTACAGATCAGGTCAGGGGGTTGAAATACATGGGTTTACCCCATATGTACATCACTTAGTTCAAACATAGGACAAGAACTGTGTTTTTGTTACTACCCTCCTTCTAAATCGTCTGCTGTTGTTTTTTAAAAGGACTGGGCCAAATGCATGAGGAAACATCAATGTATACTCATCCCCACCATTTGAGAAACAGCTTTTAAGTGTGAGTCCTATGGATAAGATATAAAGAATAACATCCCCATTCATTCAGTAGCTCCAAAGGCCCTTGCCTGAGACAGCTATGTACATTGGCAAAGTGAATTATATATTAGCATTTTAGAGGGCCCACTGTTCTCACCACATCAGCTTAACTGAGACTAGTTATTTAGGAGGATTCTAATTAATTTAATTCTCCACTGGTGGCAATTTCTGATGGGCAATGACTGTGCCTTTTACCTCTTTGCATTCCTTCCCCAGTACTTAGCTCAGTAGGTTACATATAGCATAGACCTAATAAATATTTGTTGATTGAACAAATGAAGGAGCCTTACTGCCGATGGAGAAGATGCAGGAGTGAACTCAGACACGCCTCACAAAATCAAACTCCCAGCACCGAGGATGCACAGAAATGCAAGCACTCTGGGAAATACTGACTCCAGACTTGCTCAATAGCTGACAAGAGCAGAACCCTCAAAGCCAAGCCAGCTTGAGTATGCTTCCTAATCTACTTAATTAGCACTGTTGTCATTGTTTTCACATGGTACCGCCAACCTTGACAATACATATGGTGACAAAATTCTTGAGTGAGAACAACCCTGGAAGTCAATATGTAGAAGTTAATAGAGAGAATTCTGGAGTCACATTATAGTGGTAGTACCAGTTGTATAACCTTGGACATGTTGCTAAGTCTCTCCAAGCTTCAGTGAAATGGGAATAATCATAGTACCTACCCCACAAGATGGTTACAAAGAAGAAATAAGAACAAACATGGAAAACTCTTACCACTGTGCCTAGAATATAGTAAATTCTCAGTAAACATTAGCTGATATTATTATTTCTACTTTAACCTATACCTTGCTCTTTACCAAGCTCTAGGCAGTCTAGCAGCTAAGGATGGGAAGGGTTAGGTGTTCAATCAGAGATCACATTTCAGACACCTGCTGACCCTCGCATCTCCAGGCAGCAGATGTGTGTTTTGCCACTCCTAGTGAAATGCGTGAGGTGGGGCTCTGTGGGAAAGGGCCATCCCCCAGGGCTACCCTCCAGCAGAGGGAGGGGTAGAGAGGGACCTCCAACCTGAAAGTGCATCACAGTGATAAAATGTACCCTACTGAAGATGCAATGTTTTAAAAAAAAAGTGAGCCTTTTTAAAACATGATGACAACATTAGATGCCAAACAAAAATCACTACAGCTTTTTTATTCTATGACTCAAACTTATAAAGAAAATGGGCATACTGACCAAAAGCAAAGGAAAGCTCACTGTTAAGATGGGCCACAACCTCACTTGCCCACGGCCATCAGGGCTGGATGTCAATGCCCTCAAATCCTATGTGAGGTCCTGGGCATTCGAAGGGCGCATGCTGTTTTGACTGTTGTGTGCTGCTAGTTACTAGGTAGGCAGGAAGGAGGGTATGTCCTTCCATTCTCAGAGGGAGTGAGGGCCTTGAATGGGATCTACTACCGACAGAGGGGCATGAGGTGGATGAGCATGCATTACAACCCCAAGCTGCCGGCTCAGACACAGCACCATTTCCTAGTCGAGACTAAAAAGCCTCGGAGTCCACCCCCAGCACAACCTGTCAGAGGAAAAGAAAGTGTAACCTCAAAAAGGCTAAAAAATAAAAAGCACTCCACAAAGAAGGCAATGTGGCTACAGGCAAATCCACACAAAGGGGTGCGCTTGAAAGGCAACTGTCTCGAGCTCCTGAGTTCTGAGCTGTGGGTGAGTTTCTGAAGAGGAATATTTGCATTTTGGTTTCTCTCCTTTGTGCGGTGAAGTAAGCAACAGGTGAAATAGGGCACTCTGAAACAGGGGTGTGAGCAACTCTGCCAGTCTTAAAGCCGAAAGGCAGATAATCTCCACGTGCTTCTTCACAGGGTTTCAAGGTATCTGAGCAGAGAGGACACATCAGCAGGGACAAAGGAGCAGAAGAGACAGCGAAGGCAGCAGGCACTGCCTGTTTGCATTGCTGTCTCAGGAAATTCAGGGAACTATCACTAGGGGGGAAAATCAGGCAAATGACTTCCTCTCAGACCATCCTCAACAGGAATATTTGATTTGCTGTTGCTGTAGGAAGCTTCTCGCTGCCCTGCTCCTATTTCAGGAATGACTTCGCCCGTGCAGGCTCTAAACAACTGCTACACGCAGCAACTACAGCCCTGTGCAGCCCCAAGATATTAAAAGTCAGCCCATGTCCATACAAAAAAGTACACGTGAATCAAAGGGTGGCTGGCAAGAAAAGAAATGGCAGCAGAAGAGCTGAACACAGCAGATCTAATAAGGGTGAGGCCAAATCTGTACATTTCTAAACAGAGCCAAGGACCCGATCAAAAGGGAAAATGAGTATGATTTCATTTTGCGCAGAAAAAGACTGTGCAACCTAAATAGGATGTTAAGTGGAATAATTCCCACAACTGAGAGTTGTATACCATTTCGATCAATCCTCCCTTTAGTTCTTTGCTACTCAGCACCCTGGAACTCAGAATTAAATATCTCCAATAACAAGATTCAGGTCATGCTATTGGCTATATGGATTCTCTAACAGGATGTGATACAGCCTCAAAATTCATATTAAGTGGGAGCTCCTCTTAAATCCTGACTAGAGAATGAAGCAGATTGTGAGATCTATTTAAGTCCTTTAAGATAAATTTGGTTTGATGAGTAGCTCTTTTTTTTAATGCCCTTTTAACTTTAAAGTTTGTCTCCCAGCAATCCTGGTCCCTAAGCTTATTTCTACCATCAGAGGAGTGAAAAAAGGAGGAATCCTCCCTGGTAATGACCTAAATGTTTGCTGTCATCAGGATGCTGCTTAGAAACCCTTGAAATACTGGACATGCTTACAGGCTCCCCATTAGGACTATCACCCAAACAAGCTTTTGACTTCATTCTTAAATCTTTCTATAATGCACACCTTTCTGCCATTCCTGCTTCTGAATTTAGTAGGCCACAAGGGAGAGGTCCGCAGCTTGAATTCCTTTGCACAGGAGCCGGAGGCTTGGGTTCCAGTTCTGTATCAACCACTGTGTGGTTCTACACTAGGCTCTCACTCCCCACCCCACCCCCCCAAGCTGTGTGATCTTAGGTTCTTCACTTACTCTTTCTTTGGGTCTCTGTTGTCCTGGCCTGTAAAATGAATGATTGCTGTGTTTCCTTTCAGCTTTAGTCTCTCCTTGTCCCACCTAATTTCTAGAATCACTAGGAAAATTGAGGCTATAGTATCTATAAAAGTGCTCTACAATCTTAAGTATTTCCTGGGAGAATTTTAAAAACATAAAGCAAGAGGAAAGGTAATGTGATTTCACAAAAAGTATCTTAATTACACTGAGATGTGAAGGAAAGCAATTGCTGTTTCTGGATTTTGCTGGAAGTGAGAGGCTCTTTGGCTTAATATAACTCTGGGAAAACTACAACCTGAAGAGTGCCATCTTCACTAAGGAGTTGGAGAAAAGAAACATAACTTATTGTTTCCTGTTGGTTAAGAACTCAGACAAGGTGGATCCATTGAAGGTGTATTTGCAACATTCGTTGTTCATGACCTTCCAGTGGAGCGTCACAGGGACTTTGCAACCAATATGTCAAGTCCTCAAATCTGTTCCCTCACAGTGGAATACCCCTATAGAAGCCAAAACTATAAGTCATGTAAGTAGAACAACAGCCTACAAAATACTTCAATTCTGAACCTCTCTACCTCTACTTTCTGAGGATATTGATTTGTAAAATAAGAATTCTTGACAGTAGTAAACATTAACACTGAGAAAAATGTTAATGTTAATAATCATTTTCTTCAACATTAACCTCACTATCTAGACCTCAAAACAAACAAACAAAACCACATCAGTACATACAAAACTTGAAAGATATTCCTCACCCCTTCAAAAGCTTGGCTCTAATACAAACACTCTTGAAAACTCTAAACAAAAGTGACCAGGAAACATTCTGCCAAGATTGGGACCTCAATTAGGCCTCAGTAGAATCCAAGTTTCCTCTCCTTGCCTAAACTTTTTATTTAAATGACCAACAGTTTTTGGTGCAATCATTTATATTCAAAAGGCTGAGTGCTGAGCACTGCAGAAGCTACTGAGTCACTGTCATTACGAACCCAGAAGCCTAAGAGACCTTTGCATTTAGTGCAGCAATCTGGACAGACCACAAAATTAATGTTCACAGTCCAGGCTTGGTGGGGCAAGGGCAATACCCTGCATTTTGTCCCCACCCTCTCGAGTGCCCGAGACTATGTCCTCTAATCCGTGCTTGGTGCATGCTAGGCAAACAATTAATCTCTCTGCAACGGAAGTTCCAGTCTCAGGAGAGGGCACAGTGAGAACCCCAGCCAGATTTGTCAGTCCCTTCTGCTACTTCCACCATTCACAGATAACCATGACCTTGACATATCACCTGTGAAGACACAGGGAGATGTCTTCAGTGATCATCAGTCCTGTGTGGGTTTTCAAAAGCTCTAGCCCTAGGACACCACCATCATTTCATATGAATTTCACAAATGAATCTTTATTTTCTCTCAACTAAAAAAGGTATGGGGGGAGAGATAGTCCTTTTAAAAAATGACGGATCTTTTTTCTACAAAAGACAAAGGGGAAAAAAAGATATCCTCTACCTACTCTCTTCCCCCATTCCCACCCTCTAAAATCCCACTTCTAGAAATATCCATTTATTTACAAACCGACTCTGAGAAGAAATAAGAGGGGGAAATGGAAACACAGATGAGAAATGAAAGGGTAGTGAACACCCAGTGCATTTGCCAAGGTGAAGTTGTTCCCAAACCCATGTTTATTGTTTCAGTAGGGCCTCCCTTTTAAAGTGGCATCACTCTATTTATCAGGAAGGAGCTTAGCACATTCAGGGAGGAAGTCATCACAGAATCCCTTTCAGTCTTCTGTTTCAACAACACAGGCAGAGTAGGGGTCAGGGAGAGTGTTTCTCCACGAAATAACTTGTCTGGAAATACCCTCTTACCTAGGTTCGGGGAACTCTAAAACACTCATGAAAGCCACTTAGTCAATCAGGGTATTTATATGTCATGGAAAAGCCACTGGGGGGATATGGCAAGAAGGCACCCTTATTCCCAGATCCCTCTTGCAGTACATATAGCTGTTAGCAGGAAGAGACAACTTTGCATGCTCTGACCAAAGGACATCCTTGATCTGTGTGTGCACGTGACAACCATACATGCATGTACTCATGAACACTTAGGGCTTGTGTGCTAACACAGGGAGACACATTCCCTTTGATGATTTACAGAGTTCAGTGGAATTAGCTCTGGACTAGATACCAGAACACCTAGCTTTTCAGCTCTCCCTCAGCTCATTGGCGTGGCCTTGGGCAAGCCCTTAACCTTGGTAAGCCGCACTCTCTTCATCCTAAAGTGGAAGTTGTGAGCTGTCCCAATGAGGATCAGATGAAATAATGTACACAAAAGCACTATATAAAGTATAAGGCAGCACACTACCAGGAGTCATTGTTTATGGTGAATAAATAAGCAGGAAAGAACCCAGATGCCAATTATTTTATCTTCTCACAAGGCTAGGTAATCTAGCCAGAAGGTAAGTGGGTATGATTTTCCCCACTTATGTGCACAGCCAATGTGCAAATCTACAATACACAGGTTTATTATTTATAAACCTATTTTAATATGCTATATTGTTTCTAGTTTTCAGGATCTCCAAGCAATGGAAAACACCCAGTTGAGAAAAGTTCTTTGCAAATTAACTGGGCCAGAAAAAATTATCACCTGTCTGTAGACATAACTTATTTGTGTCACTGATTTCTAAGGAATGGGGCGTTACTATGATTACAGTAGTGTGTTCCGATCTGAACTTCTTTCCTCCTACAATTTCCCCCCTTATAAAATCTGCACCAAATTTCTTGATGTAAGTAATAAAGAAATTTTATGTTTGTTTGTTTGTCTGCATTAAGATATATTTGCCAAAGGTTTGGAAACCTAAAATTAGAATATTTAATAAGCAACTACTGACATTTATCACCTTCCTTGGGATTTACCACTAACCCAGTGATGTTATCTTTCTTGAGCTAAATTAAAAGACAAATTCAAGTCCTGCATGGTAGCCACCAAAAGCATATATTTGAAAAACAGAATTCAACGTGCCATATTATGCATTATTTAATGGTATGCAAATTATCAGTCAGACAGTTAGGAAAGCCACACTTCAGCATTAATAAACAGCAATACTACTACTACATGAATTATGATATTGCTATGATTTATTACCAAGTTTTGCATTTTGATTCTCCTTGAAAATTTATTCCATCTGATAAGCAATAACCTATTTCCCCTCCTACGCCTCCTACTCATTCCTCAGATCTGTCCCTCCGGCCCACCCAATGGGTGTCTGCAGGAAATGGGTACAGAAATACAAAGTCACAAGCAGCTGCATTGTCTTATAAGCATCAATAATTAAAGAACAAGCAAACACCACCTAAAGCTCCAACATTTATTGTGTCAATGTTAAGCACACTTTTTGAAAGACAACATAGAATGTATAGAAACAAGGGGTCGGGGACTCATGCTCATTTCCACAATACGGGTAATTAGGTTGGCTGGTTTCAAAAGGGCCAGGACGTCACTCGGGACAGCGGTGGTCCACGAGCCCTCTCTATGGGACTGATTCACTATTCCAATGTGGGTCTGTTTTTTTGTTTTTACATTTTATTAAAAAATATAAATAAAACGGCACTGCAGGCCCAGGCAGGAAGGACTCTGCAGGACTCTGTCTTCGCACACGGCTTCTTGGAGGCTACTGTCAGAAAACACCACAACTAGCAGGGCGACAGACCACGCAGATGTCGGCCGGGCGGCACGCGTCCACCCCGCCCCTGGGGGCTTCAGATTTTCTCAGAACTTAAGGGCTCTCGAGCTTCCATCCGAAAACTGCCACACATCTTGAGCTCTCTGGGTACTACGCCGAATGGGGGTGTGTGAAGAACCTAGAAAGAGAATGGAGACAGAGGAGGGGGGAAAAAAAAGTACAGGTGTGACTTGGCCCAGTGATTTTCTGTTCTCTAACTAGCTTTTTACAATTATAACTTAAATCAACCACAGGTTGAGCCACTGGCATCTTAAACATGAATTCAAACTTAACCTCCCCCCAAAATCTCTGACCTCTGAGTGCCTTTCCCATGAGCTCCCTCCCTGCCTTCCCCCAAAGGCCCCAGGCCCTCTACCGGATCATATGATAGTCCTAAGAAACTCGGGACACACCTGGAAGGAAACACTTTCCCTTATGACTGAGAAAACTTGAGTAGGAAACAGTCCTTTGGTTGAGGAGAACAGGGGAGGGAGGAGGGAAGGGGGACATTTCCTTAAAATAATAATAAAATTATAAAGAAACAAAAAATCAAAATTGATGTAAAAGCAGCACAACAAAAACATGAAATGTCATCAAGTTCAACGTCAAAGCAGCCAACGATTTACAAGAGGCGAACAAATCTCTGAAGAGGAAAACCAGAACCCAAAATAGTTGCTCCCAAATTGCACCAAAAACTGCCTGCAGTCTCTTTCAAACATGCAGTTTTCTTTTCTTTTTTTCTCTTTTGTAAGGGGGAAAGGCAATGGTGAAGGGAAGAAGGGAGTGGTTATTTTCCTCCGGGGCTCCTCCCTTGCTGTGTGTACAGACTTGAAGCAGCAGAACTGGGAGTCCGGATGTGCCGAGGAAGAGGGCTACCACTGTGGCATTCCAGGCCTCGTTGCCATGGTGACCTGAAGCAGGGGCCTGGGGCCTCCTCTCCCCTGACTTGGCTCCGCAGGAGGCCCAGGGTCTGGAGCTCAGCTGCTCTCAGGAATCCCCCCCTGAGCAGTGGAGACCTGGGCTGAGGGGCCTGCTGTGTCCAGGTGGGCTCTGGGAATCCCGTTCCCAGTCCAGCCCTAAGTCATTGTCGTTGAGGCCCCGTTGGATGATATCCCATCAAATCCCTTTGTGAGACCTGCTACCAATACTGAAAAGCCTAACAGACAAAGCATAGCATGGGCATGTACCACGTACATTGTTATTTAAAAGCACAGCCCCCTGTGGGTTTGGGGGGGGGTCCTGATTTAAAGGATAGACTTTGGAAAAATCACTTACATTGCCTTTTCTGCGGTCTGGTAAAGACCTGATATATACTCCCTTTAAGTAGTCTTTGCCATTTTACAGAAAGGAAAACCAGTATTCGTTTCAGCCATCGAGTCGTGTTCAGCCGAGTTTCAGTTTTGAGCACAATGACCCATGTGAACTACACTGGTCTCCTTCCCCATTCGAAAGGGAGAATGAATCGCATCCTATGACCATAGATGACACTGGGAAATAGAGAGAGAGAGAGAAACAGGCCCATCCCCCTAAAGGCTGATTCACTGGCCATGTTTTACTAAATGAAACAATGCGCTAATGGGATGACGAGACGACAGCACGCAAACGTGCGCCCCAACAATCCACGTCTATGGTTGACAGCTGTAGCAGTCCTGGAGTAAACGTATGTAACCCCAACTCTGCCTGTGTGTTCTCATGTCCATTTCTCTAAAAGTGAGCTAATTTACTCTTAATTGGGAAAGCTGCAGGGTCTTAGGAGACACTTAGGAAAATTTGCTAAGTGGCTCATGCCCTTTAAAAGTTAACAGTCTTTTTAAAAAAACATTTCTCCAAGCAGGTTTAAAGAACACTGCCAATCCCATCCTCATACCGGCAAAATTCCCAGCATTTTTCTTTTTTAAATGGGAAGTTGTCTGGAAAAAAAAAAAAGAGAGAACAGGATAGGTACATTCTTGAACACACCAGGCCCGGGGACAATGGAGCAACAGAACCATCATGAAGACACAAGTACAACACAGTCCTAAGAAATCACGTTTGTGTGTATGTATGGAGCAGGGGAAGGAGATTTAAAGAAAAGAAAATACTGTATTTCCTCCCTCACTCTCTCTGAGTGAAGTGTTTGAAAAAGGACAGACTGGGGCCTGAGGCTTCTCCGATCCTTTTCAAGAAGGCTTGCAATACCCCAGTACCTTTTAACAAACTTTGAGTGTCTGTGAATAAACCACCTCATTTCCGTATTTCTCCAAATGAAATGATATCTAACCCTCACCGCCACTTCCTTTCAAATTCTCACCTCACGTATTATGAACACACACAGTATATACTTATTACATATACAAAAATGGTATTTAAATAAACAGTGCTGTCACAAAATGCCCTGGGGAAAACTCAACTACTTCACACTTCCTGCCATTGCTGGCACAAATGAAGAACCCGGCGACCACCTCACTTCTTAGCAACCTTTAACACGTGTTCGTCAGTCCTGTAGGTCCTAAACAGACAGACAGTAAGTGGTCTCCAGGCGGAGGCAGTCCTTGCATTGGGAGAGTTTCTGCCAGTCTGTGAGAAATAGCATTTGCTGTATTCCTGTTAAGTTGTTCTCAAAATGAAGATGAAAAGGAACATTTTTAGAAGTGGCAGTTCAGGTATGGAGAGAACATTGCATCGACACATCAGGAAAGTCATAGAACTTTATTTGAAAATTTTGAAAAATGTTAATGTTCTTAGCATTTCCTCATTTTAAAAGGATATCATGAATTCACCCTACTGTTGAAAGTGATTTTTGTTATTTTACATTAATATTTTTAATTTTAGGGTTTTGGATACAAGATGTCATCTATAAGTTATATTCTTGTTGTCCAGGTTTTCATGCTTCCATTGTTCACTCAGCTTCAGAAACAATATTTTATAAGAGGGCTTCAGTAAGCCAGGAGACTAAGTACCCTGAAGAATCTGTCTCCCAATAAATTTATTTAACTTTGGGATCATGTAAATCAAACATAATCTGTGATTTATTACCAAATGTTTGCACCCCTCCCTATTTGCCATTTGATTTAAGAAATGTGAACATACAAGTATACAGTATCCACCATTAATTCTGTCAGGATGGAAAAAACCTAATTACACTAAAAGCATCATATACCAAGAAATTAATATGAATACTGTATATACAATGCACACCGCTGCACGCGAGCTCTTAAAAGAGTAATAGGGACACACAGCGATTTTAAAGACATTTAATATAGTGGAGCAGAAGTCACCATGTCTAAAATTGGCCTGGCACTGGGGAATATTTCTATCCATCTTAAACAGCATTCTAGATTCAGTTGTGAAGTAACCTAATCTAAAACACATATTGCTCCCCTCAGTTCACTGCCAATTATCAAGTTCTACAAGTTACCTCCCCTGCCCCATCCTGTCCCATCCCAGCTCTCCCAAGACCCCTCTTACCAGATTCCTCTCTGCTTCCCACCCAAACGGGCTTAAAAAAATAAAGCCTACTAGATTCTCTTTATTTTAGGAAGATAAAGCTATTCTTGCCTCAGATAAAAGGCTTTATAAAAAGGCCACCTCGTAGGCACCAGGGCATAAGAACTGAGCAACAACAACAACAACAAAAAAAAGCTACCACAAGAAGACAACAGAACAGCTTTTGTTTTGGTTTTTACAAGAATAAAAACAATGTTGTATCCATTCGTCTACACTGGGAACAGGGAGACAGAATCACAGAGGTATGTGTTATAATAAAGCAAAGAGATGCTGCAGCATGCAGTATTTGTAAAACTGACAACACAGATTCTGAGGAGGGGTGTTGAAAATAGACCTAACTTGCTTTTCAAAGATGATGATTCATTTCATAAATCTGTGAATTGGTCAAAAGATAATTAATTGAAGGGATATTCCCACTCTCATTTGCTATCTGCCAAGAAGACCCTATAGAAACATTTAAAAGATCTGTCCTGTCTAGGGTCCCTAGCATGTCCGAATGACAAGGCAAACCACCACACATCTCAGAAATCAGTGGCTGATTCCACAGATTGGCCACATGTAGCTAAACTCCTGGTTATTGCTTGCTTTCTTTTCTCTCTCTCTCTTTTTACCTGATGCCATCATTTCTGGATTTTTAGATCTAGGAGGTATGTTTATTTTTGACATGAGGAAAGACTCTTATATGGAAATGAAAAAGCTGATTACTTTAAAAAAAAACCTTGTTAACATTATGCTATAGGATAGGATGGGGATGTTAGAATAGAGAAGAACTTTTAGACAACAAGAACAGCAAAAAATCCAAAGGAAATAAAAGCTTAAGATGCTATTACCACTAAGTTTTTCATTTATAACCAAATGGATTACTGCTAAGAGATGGAGGGAAAGTTTTTAACATCAAACTGAAAATTATTCTAGAACTATAAAGTCTAAAAACTATTTGCATGATTTGAGATATATATATTTTACTATATAGTAAGTACTTTATGTTCCTTTAGGGTATAATACATACATCAAAATGCCCATAGAGATAATCCTGAAAAAGACTGACTGGCCTTCTCTTAAAAACCTGTTATTTTCTTGAAAGTAATTTACAGAGTGTGTCAAATGAGGACACAAGAAGCTTACATCGTGTACTTTAATTTTTTTATTTTTTTCAATAAAGGGACAAAATGGGTGTATGAACAGGTTAATGCAGACAACTGCCAAAAAAAACACAGACAGTGGTTTTTCCAATAGAACTTAACAAAGACCAGAAACAAATACAATAAAAAGCCAGGTTGTAATGACCTTTGGTCATCCAAATAAAAAAAATAAAAACAAAGAAAAATAAAAGATCAAATTAAGTGCCTCTGTTTTGAACAGGGCACATAAGCAATAATAAATAGTGACTCCCATAGTAAAAGATAAAATTTCAAGTTACGACAAACAGCTTTCATTACAGGAATAGAAAAGGCCAATAACAAAATATTCTGCATTGCCATTTACAAAAAAGTATTGACTAAAGCGGGCTTTCTCTTTAATATGCTTTGCATATGAAATTCTTTCCAATCTAAATATAAAGCACCATTTAGTTTTTGGCAATGAAAAAAACTGCAAAACATTGTGGGTTTTTTTTTCCTTTTTTTCTTTCTTTTACTGCATATGAAGGTAAGATGCTGGAATGTAAGGGTGATAGAAGGAAAGGGACAAAAAGCACACTACATAACAAACCAACGTTATTCGCTTGCAGTACTGCATACAGTATGGCAGCAGGAAAAAGGAACAAAAAAGGATATGTACAACCCCTATGACAGCCATCCGTGTGACATTCTAGCAGGCTCCCCCAAACCGCCATTATATGGCTTCTCATTTGTACAATGTCACACTTGTTTGTTTCTCTCTCTTTTTTTTTGAAGCATACAAATAATTTGCACTATATTATCCTGCCAAATTAAAAAAATATACTGTGGCAGCCTGTCTTTTTTTTTCCACTACCAAAAAAGGTACATTGATACCTTTTAAGAGAACAAGCAACAGTTAAAAATACAAGCTTCAATATAAATACTATAGTGCCTAACACTAGATGAACATTTAATTCAAATACCATTCTAGAAATACAGAAAAAAGACCATAAATGTGTTTTAGCATAGGAATCAACATGAGTGTGCATTTTCCTATATTTAAGTACTATATAATCTTAAACCTTTCCCCAATGTATGTTTTTTTTTTACAACCTGAAGAGCGGTGTGTATCCAAGGCATAGAATTTCCACTACCATTTTTAAATGGATAACAAGTCTTGTAACACCACCAAGACAATAGAACCCTAAAATGCAGTTCCCCCCTAAACATAATGAAGTGTTTTTTAAAAAATTTTTTTCTTAACATTTATATTTAAAAAAGTTTTGTACAAAAAATCCTTGCACTGTAGAAGCGAAAGCAATCATTCATTTCTATGTTAAGTGTATTCTGTTTTCCATTCACAGCGCTTGCAATGTTGAGTCCAAGTAAGTAAGCTCATTAGTCAAGTAAATGGCTGGCAAAGTTTTTTTTGTTTTTTTTTAAATGCTCATCAATGAGATTGTGTTCAATTTTTTTTTCAGCATTCTTGCAACTTTTCCCTTAAGTATAGACCTGTAAACTGGGAAAATTGTACAGTGCACTTAATTGTCCTATCTGAGCAGGTTTATTTTATACTCAACCTCTGTATCTCTGATTAGAGAAAAGATACAGATATTACAGGCAGAGTCAAGTGCTATTTGAACACCAACTGGGGCAGATGCTAGCTTAATAAAAAGAAAAAATTTTAAAAATAAAATAAAGACAATGAATCCTCTTCCATGTTAACACAAATAGCACACAGTGTATGGAAAAGAAATGAAGTACAACTTTTAGGGAGCACAGACATATATACTGCTACTCTTAAAATTCTTTCTCTTCCTTTTTTAAGAATGTCACATTTCAATGCGTCTTAAGAATTCATAGTTAATCATCATTGTATCAATATTAGCTTATACACCTGTTCTAGTTTAAAATGGCAAATAGTACTATGTTGTGCTAACAAATCACTTATTTTTTTCCTCTGTTACCCTCTGTCAAGCCTATTGTCAGCCTCTTCTTTTCAATATGGTATACGAGGTCTTGAAGTTTATCCTCTGATTGTCCCTTTGACAACCAAGTGGATCTGGATCTATTTCTTTTCGTGCCAGAATTTTTTTAAAAGACATTATTTAAAACAAGTATCTTCATGAAATGAATTCCTTCCTCATGTATTTAATCATGTTCCAGGGCTTTTGCACGTTGCACATTCAATGTAATCATCATTTTTTTAAAAAAGCAAAAACAAAAAACTTTGGGCAAAACAGCCCATTTCTTTTAAGCTCTCACCAGGAGCAAAACAGCTTTTATACTGGTATAATCAGTTTTGCTTAGAAGCTTAAACTAAAGGGGAAATGATGATTAACTAGGACATAATGGGTCATATTTTAGGTAGCCATTGTTGTGAGAAATACAATATAGAATTATATGATAGGTCCTAAGGTTTATTACCTTACCCAATGCTGAATTAAGCTACAAGTTTATAACAAGTAGAAAGAACCATCGACGTGGTTTTAATAGATCCAAGGCACTCATTTTAAAACCAAATGATAGAATAAACTTGTTTTGTTTTTCTATTAATTTGTCAATTCAAGGCCTTTTTTCCTCTCCAATTAATACATTTTAACCCTTTAGAGACAGACATTTAGCTCATAGAGATTTTCTTTCAGCACTACCTATTCTGTCTATAGAGGGTTAATCCAAAGACTGTTTTTCCTCCTCATGTTATAAAATAAAACTGTACATGATATGTATTACAGAATGTATGCAGCATGGTCTTTTTCTCTCTCTCTCTCTTTTTCTCTCAGAACGAAACTGGAAACAGCAACATTTTTGCCCAACAACGAATTGGGGACAATTTAAAATAGCCGTAACATACCATACATGCTGTCTAAGTTTAAAAAAAAACATACACAACATGTAAATTATTGCACAAGAGAAAAGGCTCAAAGTTTGCGTAAAATGCAATAGTATTGCCCCATACAGATCATGCATTCAAACGGTGAGAACATAAAGGAAAAAAAGAAAAAGAAAAAAGAAAAAGAAAAAGAAAAAACAGGTGTGCTGGTGACAAGCACTCTCATATTCTTAGCTTCCGATACTTGTTTGTTTGTCTGTCTGTTTGTTTGTTTAAATCACATGGGACTAGAAAAAAATCCTACCAGGAGTGGGGCTGGAGGGCAATGGGGAAGGGGGGTGGTGAAAAAGGAGGTGTCAGGTGGGAGTGAGGGAGGGGTATTAATATACCTCTATTCAGTTTTTATATCATTATTCAACACTCGATCACTGTGCCATTTTTTCATGTGTTTCTCCAGGGTACTGTACACGCTAAAAGGCATCTTACAAATTTCACATTTGTAAACGTCCTTCCCCACCTGGCCATGCGTTTTCATGTGCCTGGTGAGCTTGCTACTCTGGGCACAGGCATAGTTGCACAGCTCGCATTTATAAGGCCTTTCGCCCGTGTGGCTTCTCCTGTGGACAGTGAGATTGCTACAGTTCTTGAAGACTTTCCCACAGTACTCACAAGTGTCGCTGCGTCTGCCCTCTTTTGAGCTGGGCCTGCCCGGGCCCGGACCACTAATATGGGGCGTGCTCCCTCCACTTCCCGTGCCGCTGCGCCCCGAGATCCCTCCGTCCAGCTCCCCGGGCGGTGTGGAGAAGCGCAAGCTCCCGTTCTCCGAGGAATGCTCCGACGAGGAGGCGAAAGGCGATTGTCTGGAGTCTCCGAAGCTAAGGAAGGGATCTTTGAGTTGCCTGGAGGCTGCGTAGCCGGCGAGCCACTGCGAATACACATTCTCAGTGTTGGGCATCGCAGCTGGGGGCAGGTCGAACTCCTTCTCGAGCTTGATGCGCTTGGAGAAGGGGCTCAGCGAGCTAGGGCTGCCCAGTAGTAGCTTTTTGGACAGGCCCCCGGAGGCCGATTCGCCCGGGGAGCAGCCGCGGCCGTTAACAGTGCCATCGTCTATGCGGTCCGACTCGCCGGCCACCGAGTCTTCGTCACAAGTGTCCCTGTGGCCCTCAGCCTCGGCCAGGTGGCCGCGCTTATGCTTCTCGCCCAGGACCTGGTGGAAGGCCTCGCTGAAGTGCTGCATGGAGCTGAGCACCATGCCCTGCATGACATCGGGCAGGGCACGGCCCTCGTCGCCCACGCCCACCACTGCGCCCCGCGAGCTGTTCTCGTGGTGGCGCGCCGCCTCCAGGCTCAGCCCGAAGCCGTAGTCCACCCTCTCACTCTCTGTCAGCTCCTCCTCCTCCTCTTCCTCCTCTTCTTCCTCTTCCTCGTCGTCCTCCTCTTCCTCCTCGTCCCCATTCTCTGGGATCAGGTTGGGATCGTTCTCGCTCTTGAACTTGGCCACCACGGACTTGAGCGCGCTGCTGGCGCTGCCTACCAGGTCGCTGGTGCCGGGTTCCGGGGAGCTGGCGGTGGAGAGGCCGTCGTCGGACTTGACGGTCATGGGGGATGACTTGTGCATGTGCGTCTTCATGTGGCGCTTCAGCTTGCTGGCCTGCGTGCACGCGTGGTCGCACAGGTTGCACTTGTAGGGCTTCTCGCCCGTGTGGCTGCGCCGGTGCACCACCAGGTTGCTCTGAAATTTGAACGTCTTGCCGCAAAATTCGCATGACTTGGACTTGACCGGGGGCTGGGAGGGAGGAGGGGCGGATTGCAGAGGAGGGAGGGGGGGCGTCGCCAGGAAGGGCGGCTTGCTACCTGGCTGGAATGGTTGCAGTAACCTTTGCATAGGGCTGGGCCGGCCTGGGGACAGCGGTGGGCTAGACGTGTTCCCTGCCAGCTCTCTAAGTCTCCTAGAGAAATCCATGGCGGGAGGCTCCATAGCCATTGGGTTCAACCGCAGCACCCTGTCAAAGGCACTCGGGTGATGGGTGGCCAGGGCCATCTCTTCTGCCCCCAGGCGCTCTATGCGGTGGGGGTCCAAGTGATGTCTTGGTGGTGGACTAAACAGGGGGGGAGTGGGTGGAAAGCGCCCTTCTGCCAGGCCGGAAGCCTCTCTGGATACTGATCCTGGTATCCTTAGCAGGTTAAAGGGGTTATTGTCTGCAATATGGATCCCATGGAGAGGTGGCTGGGAAGGACATTCTGCACCTAGTCCTGAAGGGATACCAACCCGCGGGGTCAGGGGACTTCCATGTTCGCTTTCTAAGTAGATTCTTAATCCATGAGTGTTCTGTGCGTGTTGCAAGAGAAACCATGCACTGGTGAATGGCTGTTTGCAAGTTGTACATGTGTAGCTGCTGGGCTCATCTTTACCTGCAAAACAATACAACACCAACATCAATGTTTAATCACCGAGGAGGGCATCAGCAATTGCTTATTTATGTTCTGTCTCCAGCCTGCCCTGCCCCCAGCCCTCAGCCCAAAGGCCTGACCGACCCCTTCCTGACCCATCCCTTGTGCCTGGCACATCCAATTGTTGGTGCCCAATTAATATTTGTCCAATCAGTCTTCCTGACACTTAACTGAGTTCTAAAAATTTTAAATCCAGTCTCCAAAGCAGGAAAATCTAGACCAATTTGAGCTTGAGGATGATAATCCCTACAGTCTAGGGAACCTCAGCAAACATCTTCTGAACTTTCCAGTCTTCCACCAGCTGTCGTATGGGGAAGCCATTTCCTATCTGTGTCTCCGTTTTCTCATTTAAGTAAGAGACCTGGACAAGGAGACCTAAGGGAAACTTTTCTGCTCCCTAAATCCCATCATTCTATTCCCCCCTAGGTGGCAGGTGAACTTTCTAAATAGGCAATCATTTCACAGAGATATCAAAAAAGAGAAGGTCAACTCATTACAATTCTCTGTGGCCCCAGAGATGCTTTTCATCTTAGCCTGAAATACATTAATTGTTGATATTGTTAAAAATGAGAAGGCACTCAAAAACTAATTCCATGGAAGAGAAACTATCAACATTCTCACATCCCGGCCTGTGTGAGCGTCAATGAGTCCCAATTCTAGTTCCACAATGCCCCACGAGGACTCCCATTTTTATCTCAAGGGATGTTGTGAAAAATCTCAAAAGAGACATTTAATTCAGATTTAACCAACTGACCATGTCAAATCTTTAGAAGTTACCCCCAAACAAATGCAAGCCTAGAGTTAGGAGGAGAGGCTGGTGCCAACTTAGGCCAACACCGCATCCTAGCTTAAGAACAGTTAGAGCAGCCAGCGCTGTGACCGGCAGCGGGCTGAGAAATGCCACACTATCCTCCTCCTCATTATTTTGAGAGGCTAACAACGTGAACCAAATTATACAACATCCTGCACCCTCGGCTGCGCCTCAGCTCCAGTTGAGAAAGAAACAGAAAGATACAGTTCAGCTAGTCAACTCTTTGGCTAGTAGCCAAGCCGTCTGGAGAGAGGCCCTGCTTAAGTCACATTATTTCTCTCTCGTTGAAAAGAACCCGAGAGTGGTAAATGCCACTTTGGCAAAGTGGGGCCAGCTTGACTTTACAATCATTCATATTTGGAGATAGCTAAATTAAAAAAATCATATATACGCCAAGGGAGTAACTAACAGTTTACCAGTCAACTGCAGCATTAAAGAGGGTGCAACTGTTGGTGGCCAAAGGACAGGAGGAAGAAAATAGACAACTTCCCAGGCATTCCCAAAAAGACAGTGTACAAAACACAGATGAGAAATAAACTTTAGCCCCTCTCTTAAAAGAGGGGCCAGAAAAGTTCCTGAAAGCCTTAGCTAGTAACTTTTTTAAAAAGGAAAAAAATTCACCATGAGCTACAGTGGGAATGAGGAACTAACTCAATTATGATCCCTCTATTTAGCAAGCCTGAAAGAAAAGCTAGCAGGGTCTCTTCTCAGGATCCCCAAACACTCATATTCCAAAACAAGCCAGCCTCACTCAAGCACTTGTCTGAATAATGGACTCCCTGCCCTGACCTTGTAATTTACTTTACAATGCATTTATAATCTCACTCAATATATCCCACTCATGGGTAAATCTCTTTAACAAGATTAGATGATAAAATACCAAAATTAGGTTTTAAACATTTGCCTAATGTGGAGGGGGGGAAAAAGGCAGAAAGACTTTGAAAGAAAATGCTGACATGAGTATCACATTATCTGCCTATTTTTGTTTGCCTCCTCTCTTCCAAAGGAAATAGAAAGCATCATTGAGAGTATTTTCATAATTTTTTTTTTACCTGGGTCCTAAATAGGCAGGAAAAAAACTATCTGGTTCCAACTACGGTGACCCTCCATGGCTTTCTCCTTTGCCTCTCTAGGACTCTGTGTTATTATCATACATTTAGCCTGACAATCTGAATTGGGTAAGTGAAAAAGGAGATTTGCAGCTGAAGCAAGTCCTTAACACTTTCATCACTCCAAATGCCTTAAAATCATATTTCACCTTACAATATTCTGTTGAAACCCAGCACTGGACCCATGGCCATGAACGTGGCCATTGATAAATGCTGAGATCTGCAGAGAGCTACATCAAGGACCTCGTCTGTACCCTTTGCTTAGCAGAGAAAAGTCCATTTTATTTTGCTGCCCTGAGCTCCCTAAAATTTTGTTTTCGGAGCCCACATAATCACGCTACAGTATGTGAACACTGTGCTGTTACCCTCCCCTCTCTCCCATACATCAGGTCAGAGAAAATGGCATTTCATCTTCTAATGAGCGCACAACATACAGTTTTCACTATCGCGTTTTAGTGTTCCCATCAACTAGATATTCTGGACCGTGAGGGCAGCTAGTGTAATCATAATGTCAATGAGAAGGGCTGTTACGATTGAGACTAAAGATTACATGGAAAGAGCTGCTTTGAAACTGGTAATTATTACCAGTCCACTAATAGCAAATGATGCATTACAGTTTCCCCATATAATCTGTATTCACTCAGCTCATGCCAGTGTACCATATTATATTACAGTGCTCACAGATTCTAAATTCCTAAACTGCAGTCATCAATAAATGTGTTGCTTGCCATAATTTGTGAAATTACTTTGTTCATAACATCTTTGATGGTTTAGAAAGACCAGAATTGATTTCCTGCATGGCAAAATTAGGGCTACATTGATTTATTGACTTGTAAAATATAATAATATTCTTCATTTACTCTGATGAAAATCAACTTCTCAATTCGAGAGCCTCATTGGGCAATCACAGGGCTTGTTTTGATTTAGAGCAATAAGCTGAGACCTGGCCCCAAACACAGGAACTCGAGGCATGAGAACGGTTCAAATGCACTATTAGCTCACCTACTGGCTTTTATTTTATTTCACTTTATTGTATGGGAAGGAATGACCCCAGTTCTAGTTTGTCAGGTGATTAAAAAGTCACATGATCAAAGCCTCGGGATTTAAAAAAACAAGGAGATCTGATGCTGGACCCCGGGCTCTATGATGTACTAGTTTGTGGCTCTGGAACAGTCATTTAATTTCCCTGAGCCTTAGGTTTCCTATCTGTAAAACGAGCATAAAAACAGTACCTTAAAGAATTGTGAGGCTCAAATGACAGGCATATATAAAAGCCCTCTGTAAACTATCAGGTCCAACATGAATGTGAGTTTTCATTACTACCAGGCTTGACTGGTTACCTAGCATGATGACTAACCACATTACACACCCAGAAGGCACCCAGGGGAAAGTTGGAGTCTAAAATCCAGAATCCAGGTCTTACTGCAGGCCAAGGGGAAGCCAGATTAGAGGAAGGCTGGAGGGGGCTGTTTTAAGGACCATGACTGTGCCCACCAGAAGGGAGGCCTCAAGGGAAGTGCTAAGTGGTCTGAAATCCTGGTGAAGGCCACTGAGTGGCATGGGAGTCAGCTTGGCTCTAGAGCTTTCCAAAGCCCCACAACCCATTTCCACATACCTTGTTCTGGTCACTCCTAAACTCGTCCTGCCAGCATGGGCTCCAGCAAACTGGGCGCCCTCCCTTTACAGGGAACACAGGGGTTCCATATGAGGCTCCTACTTTCCCACCCCAGAGAGAACTAAACTGATTCCCAGGTCAGCAGCCCTTGGCTACTCAGCTCCACCCTCATCTCTACTGCCCTACTTCCCCACCTTCCTCTTCCCTCCAAGGGTGGCTCTGTTCCCACAGTCAAGTGTGGGGCCCCGGGCACCCCCAGCCAAACAAGAAGCACTCTCCCCACCCAGGACTTAGTTAGCATGTAGGGACTCGCAATCATGAATCTAACCTCCCAAATCTGCAATCTGCGACCTAAGCAGGCTTAGGCCGAGCTTGGTGTGGAGGGGATAAGGCAGGGGGTGAAACAGCCAGAGGAGGAGATTTTAGCCCCTGCACCACCCAACCCCCAGGACCCAAAGGCTCATGAAAGTCACTCAATAAATCTTTGTTTCCTAGGATGACCTAAGAGTTAACAAAAATAAACAACTGGCTGTGAGTCTGGTCTCAGGGTGCATGCCTGCCCTGCAGACCCCATTCATTGGTCAGTTTGCCTCCTGTCTAAAGTCCAGGTCCCTTTTGTAGCCTCGACTCCTGTGTCTTGCTCTTTGGTATTCTCTCCTATGACACTTTTCTTTTTTTCTTTCCACAACAGGTTACTTTTCATTTACTTTCAAAATAAAAATACATTCACACTTGCTTTTTTCTTGAACCTGCTTTTTCATGTGTTTGAGGTAGAATTGGCACCCCCCCATCCACCTTTTTAGCCCTGCATGACTCATACCATTTATTCCCACATAGAGAAGCAAGCTATGTGACCCTCAGAAACAATATCTTCCAAAAATATTTTATAAAGATACAAACCTAAATTTCATAAAAAGGTCTCCACTATAAAATTTAGCTTGAACAAGTAGTGGTGGTGGTGGTGGTGGTGGTGGTGATGGTGATGGTGATGGTAGTGGTGGTGGTGGTGGCAGTGTAGTAGTGGTGGGAATGGTGGTAGTAGTGGTGGTAGTAGTGGTGGTAGTGGTGGTGGTGGTGATTGTGGTTGTGATGGTGGTGATAGTGTAGTAGTGGTGGGAATGTTGGTTGTAGTTGTGGTTGAGGTAGTGGTAGTGGTGGTGGTAATAGTGGTATTAGTGATGGTGGTGGTGGTGACAGTGATGGAGGTGGCAGTGGTGGTGGTGGTGGTGGTTGTGGTTTTGGTGTGGTGGAGGTGGCATGGTGGTTGTGGTTTTGATAGTGGTGGTGACAGTGATGGCAGTGGTGGTGATGGTGGTGATAGTGTGGTAGTGGTGGGAATCTTGGTAGTAGTTGTGGTTGAGGTGGTGGTGGTGACAGTGATGGTGGTGGTGGTGATGGTACTGGTGGTGGTGGTGGTGGTGGTGACAGTGATGGTTGTGGTGGTGGTTGTGGTGTGAAGGTGGTGATGGTGGTGGTCCTAGTTGTGATGGTGATGGTGGTGGTGACTGTGATTGTATCTTTGAATTTTAGCCACAGTGCTGTGAATTTTCCCTAAAACTAGGAGAAAAACAAGTAGAAATTACATATGTATGCACATATATAATACACCACATATATATATATATAAATATACCATTTTAAATACACATGTAAATGCATATATAACATGCATGAAAATAACTTTGGAGTAACTCTAAACTGACTCCCTTCAGTTCCGGCCTCTGCTAAAAATGGATGCCCTGGAATAATTCAGTCTTAAATGAGGCCACGAGAGTGACTGTCCAGCAAGAAATGGACTCTGACCACGTAGACACAGGCAGTCACCAGCCATAGAGGCAGGCAAGACCCTGGGGAGGAGCCCCGCAGGGACAGGCTGCTCTGTGCTCCCTCATGCCCTCAGTATGGAAGGAAAGAAAAAAGGGGAGGGAGAAGCTGAGTGGAATGGCGGACTGGGTGCCAAGTGAGTAATGGAATAATACATATGCGGATGCCAGTCTATTTTGGAAGTAACTCCTTTCAGTATTTAAAAAGTAAGGGCAATTTCCAGAAACTCTCATTTCTATACACAAGTACATTTGAAAAAGAAATAATGCTCAACTTACAAATACCCTGCGGGGCATATTCTGCACTCATCCCGGGCGTGGGGATTAGAGCTCCATGTGCAGAACGAGGGGAGGAGAGGCCCCTCCAGTGCAGAAGTTTATCTGTGAAAGAAACCCAAAATCAAGCATGAAAGCTATAAACGATATGCACCGTAAACCACAGGATATCACATTTCAATTCCATTCAAATAAATGCACATCATTACAACAGCCTTGCAGATAGTTAGCAGGCCCAACGCCTGTATCCAAAGAATAGTGATGACTTATTTCCCACAGTTTTGTTTTATTGTTAATTTTGGTTTTTTTGACAAAGGGGAAGAAAGAGTTCTGTTCTTTTATTTTGGGGGCTTTTGTAGGTATCAGGGGTGGTTATTTCATTCATTTGCTTGTGGTTATTGCTTGATGACTGTTTTGTAATAAGACGTGAAGACAGCAAGGGGAAATTGGTAATATTATGGTTCTATTACCATAGGCTGGTAAAACGGGGGGTTTATCTGCAAGGCTGGTTTACATGCATACATTCACTTTACTTTAAAGACAAGCCCAAGCAAAAACAACTTACTAATAGGAAACAAGTGGGTTCATAAATCATTCCTTCTTAAAACAGAGTCCCACTCTCCCTTCCGTGTCCCACTGCCCCCTCTGCCTAGGTTGTAGTTATGACAGCACCTTCAGTGACAGGGAAACCTTAAGCATGTCAGGCCTAAATTGAGCTGCACTCCAGGCTTCCCATACAGGCACAAAGCAGTGGAGGACAGAGATTAGACTTCTGAAGTTAAAATAACTTCGGCCAATTCTCACCATGAGGGTGAGGAGTCCTCCCATTAAACGACAGGAGGAGAGAACCAGTTTTCCGATATAGAGGAACCTAGAAAAAGCGGCCGACCTTCTCCATTCTACTACCTTGTTGCACTCTGGTGAGGAAAAAGACTTCTCCCGCTAATAAAACATAAATCTAGCAGTAAATCAAGCATTTCAAGCACTGAAATTTTTGTGAGAAAAGAAATATTTGGTTTGTGCAACCTGGGGATTATATGGTTGATGTGGTAAATTCCTGGCTTTTCTAAGTCCACCTTGAGCTAACCAGGCATGCAGAGGTCAGCCCTCAGACAGAACGGAGGGCAAATGGAGCAGGAGGTGCTCAATGTGTTCTCGAGGTTTGGAGTTTGTGATGGTTGGGGAAGGCAGGAGAGAAGAAAAACCGACTTTGATGGTGAGTAAACAGAGTATGTTCTCCACTAGCTTACTACTAAGAGCACTTAAAGGTGTTGTTGGGCTCTCGGACAGCAGGTCTCAAGTGTAAAATGCACCCTGTTCTCCTTGCACAGATCACATCACTGAGGGCGGCCCAGGCAGGTGGCATGAGGTTTCCCTTCATGAGGACCTGGTGGCTAACAATGGCGTGGGGCTCATGGAAGCTCTTCCACAGATGAGACGGCAGAAGTCGGTTGTTCCCAAGGCTGCAAAAGGAGCCTGCTGCGGAGGCTCCACCCAGCCCAGGACCATCTATAGAGGCACATCTTCCCTGCCGTGCTGAACAAGATAAATGCCGCAAAATGAGCCAGCAGAAGTAGGATGACTGGACTCAAATAAGTATGTCTCCGTTTGACTGTTTGTGTTGAATGAATTGAAAGTATAGGGTAGAATTAACCACAGATTTTGTCATAGTGTTTTCGATGAGAAATCTGAGAATTCATTTTTCCACTTGTTCTTGCCTCGGCTACTTAATAACCATTTGTCACCAAGACTAAAACCCTTCTCTTAGGCAACAACTGAGGTACCTCTGTGACCCCAGCATGAAAGCATCAAGGTATCTGAACCCTGTATGGAAATTAGGGAGAGTCTAATTTCAAATTCCCTGTCCCTCACTCTGGGAAGAGACCCTGAGCTGACTCAAAAGGCCTCTACCCGGAAATGGGAGAACTGTGAACCTAATCCAGGCCTGACTGCTTGCACGTCTCTGGCTGGCAAACCTGCCCACAAGCCCAGTGGCCCTATTCTCCACAGCATCAGGCCACGAAGCGCCGTGGGGCTCATCACGGAGAGTGCCGAGTATCTGGCACCATGGTTTGGTTTGGTTTGGTTTGGTTTGGTGTGGTGTGGGTTTTCTGAGTTGTAAAAAGCCTGAGAGATCATCAAATCCATGCCTTTGTGTTACAGATGGGGAAACTAAGACCCTGAAAATCTAAGTGACTGGCCCATGGCTATACCGGTGTCACAAAGCAAAGATGAGAATTAGCCCCCTGATTCCTCGTCCAGTGCTCTTTCCTGGGATGTCCATCTATTTCCTCCCCTCTGCCGTTCCTGCCCAGATCTTCACTAACATGGGCCAGTGAGGAGGGCTCTCCTTCTCCTGACCCATTAGGAGAGACAACCTCTTGGGTGAGAGTAGCCCAAAGGTATCGAGTGGGCCTTTCAAAGGGTCCTAGTGAACTGACTTGGTTTCAGAACTGGACAATAACACCTGATCTGCTGCCTGCAACTCTTGGCTCACCCCCACTGCTTCCACCCTCGGCCTCTGCTTCCCCTGTAGCCAGCTGAAGAGAAACAGCCAATCCCGTCAGCCTAAGGAGCCTCTGGCATTGTCTTTGTAAGACAGACTCATACTGGAGTTTCTCTTCCTCCAGAACGTGTCCAAGCACAGGCAGCGGGGAAACCCAGCTGATTCTGCCGCCTCCCCCACTGAACATCACGGCCACAGCACTCTCCTTGGTAAAGGGAATCGATGTTCCCACAGGAACTAGAAATGCTAAACTGTTAACAGCCTCCCTAGGGTTTAACTTCTTGCTATGATGCTTTCAATTATTTCATCACAGTTTAGGTAAAGTCTCACAATTAATGCTTCTAAGCATCACCCTCGAAGTGCAGCTCTGCCTTCCCAGCCCACCCTTGACTGAAGGCTCTTCTCCCACCTGCACTGCCATTCTTCCCAGGCAAAGGTGGGCTCAGGCAGATGGCTAGGAAGTGGGTGGTCCAGCTATGCTGTCTGTTTCCTTGGTGGTACTCTTAGGGCAGAGGTTCTCAAAGTGCAGACCCAGGCCCAGCATCAGCATCGCCCGGAACTTGTTGCAAGTGCACATTCTCAGGCCCCACCTCAGACCTACTGAATCAGAAACAGTGCATAGGGTCAGAGGGCAGCACTCTGTGCTTAGCAAGCCCTCCAGGTGATTCAGATGCACAACCCAGCCTAACAGGCACCATCTCCGGGTAAAAGGAGGCATGGAAGCTGGAAGCTCCAATGTTCCTCTGGCAGAGACCCAAACTGGGAAGCTCTGTCTCTTCTGTCTGGGAATCACCTCCCTGGGCTGACCAGCACAGAAAAGAGGCCCTGGCTCTCTCCATCAAGCAGGGAATGCTCTTTGCATAAGACAACATCCCAACCAGCTCACTCCAGGCAGGTGGAGTCCCCACGGCTTCCATAAAAGCTGAAATGTTGGAAGCTGTGGCTCCTGCATGGATGGAGCAGGAACTGGACTCCAGTTTCCCTGCCTGGGCTCTCAGAGGTAGCGTGGCTCTCTTCTGAATCAACCTTTTAAATGCCTTGACTCCTCTGGTGAAAGGTGTTTTAACCTGCTCTGTTTCATAAAGGTCTCTTCAGACCCGGCATATCTGCCTGGGGCCTCAGAACTGCCTTATGCACTGTCAGGCTGCAGTGTTTCCTTATGGCTGAATAAAAAATTGTGAATGTTTTTTCAGGTCTCATTAAAAATATGCAACAAATTGGGTAGGATTTTTATTTAATGTTACACTTTGGTCCCTCTACATTTCTATATACACTGAGTCCCAACTTTTGATGCAGAGCTCTCTAAGCCCCATTGGATGTCCCTGGAATTTAAGGTTACTAAATCAAGTTTTAGGTTTCCTCGAGAACATCTCGAAGATCCCTTTATTATTGGCATACTATTCATTTTGGAAATTGATCACTGGGTGTGTAATACACCTAATGACTCTACTAATCACCACATAATACTGCTCACCTACAAATGTGCCTGAACAGTGAAGCATGAGCATCATTTTCCATACTAACAGCTGCCCTGGGTGCCCAGCTCTCAGCAGGCGGTAGAGCCCCAGGCCTCTCTAGGAGCACAGAGACATACAGAAGATTGCTCTTTACGAAAATGTACATGTATATACACATATTTTTTTCTTAAGCTTATATTTTTAAATAACTTCCCTATTTTTACAATGAAACAGGGCACAAAAGAAGTCAAGCTATCCCCAAGAGGAATGGCTACCTTCTGAAGCTGTGACTTCCTTTCCACCCCGGATCTTCAAGAAGAGAAGGGTACCAACCCACCATGATAGAGAGGGATCTCTACACTGGGGACAGGCCAAAATAAAGGACCATCGCCAGCCCTTCCAGCTCCTAGATTCTCAAGTCTTCTCCCCACCCAGCCAGGAACTAACTTCTAAACTGCACTTAAAATGCATCCTGAAAGTTTGTAAAGTTCCCTGAAAGAACCCATTCCAGTTCTAGCAATATCATTGGATGCAAGTCACAAAAATAACAACAGTGCAACTAGTCTGGATGAGAGAGGCTTCTTTAACCAAAAGCAAATCCACCGAACATCTTTCTAGCTCTTGACCCTCAGTTTACAATGGATGGCAGCTCTCCTTTCTCAGATGCGGTGACTCACCAAAGTCCTAGAGAGCACACACACACACGAGCTACGCCTGTACCTTGAGTCGTGTGTTGGTCTCAACTGAGCATGTGCCAGCTTTATGACTGCTAACAGACTTCTCAATCAACCTTCCATTATAATCAAAATCACTTTCCCTTTTGTCCTACACATGAACATTCCCATGAGCATTTTTTCTATCACTGCTTCTTACTAGCTAAGGTTTTACCAAATCATGGTGCTCTTTAAAAAGTGCATCCTGTACAAATGAAAGCGAGAAAGAACTCTAGAGACACCACACTGCAGAATTTCTGCACTGAAATGTGGCCATGGTTCTTATATTCCTTGATACTTACTTCATCAGTAACTGTAATTTCATCAACCACTCGTCCTCTCTTTGCCCAATTCTGTCCTCTCGGAGCCTTCATTATCTGAACAACACGTACTACCCTCACCTCAAGAGTTCTCACCCTACGCATTCACTCTATGAGGCGGGATGGAGAGACGACATCTTTCATGCCCCTTTATCTATAAAAATGCAAAAAATGCACGCCACCAATCTGTCAGGCCTAAACAAAATTTTCTGCAATCTGTGTCTTTAACATAAGCAAAGCATATAATTCAAAAAAAAAAAAAGCTTGCTTTTCTGAAGAATAACTAAGCCAGAGACATTGTGTTCCATCTTTGTGTTGAAATGCAGATTTCCCACTAAAAGGCAAATCCTTCATTTCAAAAGGTTGAATAGGATGCTACTTAAAAAAAGAATTCCAGCTGGTTAAATTTAGGGTGTTGAAAAAAGTTCACTCCAATAATATTCTTTGGCTCTGGGCCCAAAGTATTTTCACTTGATCGTGAATTAGATAAATTTTTATTACACATTACATGTTTGCCTTAGAATGGTAGAACTTATTGAGGAGACTGGAAGGGCAGCTGCATAGAAAGACAAATTGTCTTAAGACAATTTTTTTTCCTTTGTTTAACTGTTACTTTACTATGCAAAACATATGTACCCAGGATAAATTCCATTCGTTCATTCTTTCAAGCATACATCCAACAATTATTTACCAAATGCCTATACTGCCCAAAGCAGTGCGCCAGCCCCTGTGGTTAGTGCCAGGGAAACTCAAACCCAAACTACGGGAGCCTTCACCTCTCAGAGAAGATAAGGCCTGGACAGAACTCTCTCTACTCCAATGTAGAAAGTGTCACCAGAGAGGTACAGATAAACTGCTGAGCAAATTCAAAGGAAGAAAAATTACTTCCATTTGCAAGAGAGGAGAGTGGATATAGGGACGTGGTACCTTAGGAACCAGACCTGGAGAGTCAAGAGGAAGGACGCTCTAAACAGAAGAAAACGCAGGTATGGATGCCCAGAGGGAAGCAGAGCCCAGAGTGCGCACAAAGCCAGTGGGGCCCAACAGGTAGTGACACTTCAATCAGAATACTGTGCATTGATTCATTCAGTTGACAACAGAGGACGTGGCCATCTACATGGCCCTCCGAGGACTTCTGTGACATCTTCAGCTTTCTCAAGCTGCTAGTTTCAAATACCACGTTTTTCTTAAAATCAGGGACACAGCCATGTGGACTCTTGTGAAACTCCATGAAAGTTCGTCTGTCCTGCTTGGTCTTCCCCGACCTCGGTTTTCTTCCCCTGATGAACAGTGGTATCCAAAGGCGCAGTTCACTGTGTTTTATCCCTCTGAGTCAGACAAACAAGTGTTGATAGCCATGCTCTTCTTTGCAATACTGCCTCCCTGGCTTAAATAATCTATTTCAGATGTATCATTGCAAGTTTAGGATGGGCTTGTACTTGCTGACACATTTTCAACAAATGACTGTGCAAGAAATGTGGAGATTTTTCCTATACTGCTTTGTCTCTTCAATCATCAACTTGACCTTCCCTCCAAAATCTCCCTCTTCCTTCTTTCTTCTCTTCTCCTTGAGAGTGTGGGGCGGAGGGAGGGGAGAGGTGGTCACCTCACTGCTGCTGAGTCTTTATTTCAGGATTTTGTTTGTGTATGATGAAGTGTGCATGTGTGCACAGGCTTGCCTCTACCTGAGTTATTTTTCAGGTTATTTGTGGGGAAGGGAATTGGAGAACTACTTTTAAAGACGCCCTTGCCCAGTGCATTCCCCCATGAGTCCCATTGAACCTCACTCTCCAGATTCTTCTCTTCCTTTAGGATGCCAGGGACTCATTCCTCTGGAGAGACTGCTGGAGCAAAGTCAGGAATCCAGTTCTTCAGCCCCAGCTCTGCCACTCACTGGCTGGCTGTTCGTGACCTTGAGTAAATCTCTTCCCCTTTCTGGCCCTAAGTTTTCTCATCTTTAAAAAGAGAAGATTGGCTGAGGTGAATGACTTCTCTTTTCTGTTCCCCATACCAGTTACAATCTCCCTGGGACCAGATTGAGGGCAAGAGACTTGGACGATGTTAAGAGACTTACTATGGGCCATTCCAGAAGCAGGCCCAGATGGGCCTGTGCACCCTTGTGAACCTGCAGAGGTCATGAAGGGCCTACAGACATGTTTGGGCTGCGGTCTGCCCCCAGGTTCATTCTCAGATTCACAGCGTAAACCTGGTTGTGGACTTCGGGCACCGTCTTGAAAAGTTCACCTGTCTGGGTGTCAAGGAGGAAACAAACCTAAGTGGGTCCGGAGCCAAAGAGGCTGAAGGTCAGAGAGAACCAGGAAGAAACTTCCCACAAACTCAGGATAAATGTCAAGGGGAAAGGTGTCTGCTGCTCGTGCCCGAAGGCCAGTGGCAGAGCTCGGCCTCATGCCAGAGCCTGATACCCACTGCTCACGAGGGTACATGCTGGACTCTAAGAAAAGCCAAGAGTGCTGACCCAGCCACCTCAAACCAGGGAGCCAGGTCCCGGCATCATGTGGTCCTTGTCCTCAACCAACGTGCAGGGTTCCTGGAAAGTCAGGTGTGAAATGGGTGTCTATAAAGTGAATCACGTTGGCTAACTGACGTGATTTCAGAGATGTTTCATCACCCTTCCAAGCTCATCGAAAATTGGCAGGGCTTCTAACAGTTCACCTTTTAAGAGCTTCTTCCTCCACCCCCTCCCCAACCTCTCTGTCAAGTAGTTAATGATCTGTAAACAAACACTTTAAATTCAGTGGGGGAGCTCACTATTTAAAGAAACCCTGTGGCGAAACCTTTTGAAAAGTTAACAATCTTTCTGTAATGTGAAAAGTCACCCTCTAATTTACCAGTTTCCATTGGTGAGATTTTTGTGTGTATTGGGCTTTCTTCAGGTGGGGCTCAACTTGGAGGACCTCTGTGGTTAGGAGAAGGGGTGAGGGATGAAAGAAGTTGGCTGGGATGGGGTTTTTCACCCGAAATGTCCAGCCTCACACAAACATTCAAAGACTCCACACACGCCTCTCTACCCTGCCTGAGAAATGAAGAGAATGGTGGAAAATTATAGTCCTGGACACCTGGGAAGCTGTGAAAACCACACGAGTGTCTCCTGATTTAAGTATTATTAGATGCCTGTGGAATGAGCACTGTCAACTGGGGCTGAAAAGGCACTCGGGCTGTTAAGATGGGCCCCATGAGACTGACCATTGGCTCAGCAAACGTTTAGTTCTGATAACACCACCCAGGGCAGTGAAGGACTTTGTCTATCAAAGCCAACAGAACATGCAACTCCCAAATTCCTCTGAAGAGGCCACCCCGAGCCTTTTTATCAGCATCCACTCCCAACAAACGTAATTAATGCCTCTGTCTCACCATTTTCATCAGTCTCGAGAAAATACCAGAATAAGCTTCAGAGAGCCACGCTCAGCCCTTATAAAAAGACCCTTGATATTTCCAGGTGTTCTTGGTATTATGGGAGGCCATCGGCCAGGTGGGGACACTGGTGCTGCTGGAGTGAGTAGAGACAGGGAGGCGTGGTTGGAAGAGGGGAGCAGACCCAGGTGGCCCTGCCACCCTGTGAGCCGCGGGGTTTTCTGCTCTCATTTCCCAGAATGAACGGTCTGTGCAACCCATCCACAGCGAAGGGCCCAGGAGTCTGGGCAGCCTCAGGAAGGCTCTGTCAGGCCTCCAAGCCTGGCCCCTGTGGGAGGCTCTACCTGCTGCTTCCCAAAGCCTTTTCCTCACATTCTGGCACCACAGCAATCCTGTGGGGTGACGTAAGGTGTTATCCTCACCTCTCCAGCCATGAAGTGGAAGTTCTCAGGAATGTCCTACAGATGTCGTGAGGGCAGGGCTGGAACTCGGTGTCCTGCCCACCTTCCTGGGGAGCAAGCTTTGCCCCTCGTTGCCACTCCCCTCAGGTCCCTTGGGGTGGGCCACAGCAGAGTGAGCTGCCTGGGTGGCACTAGTCTCACAGACACTCATTTGCCTTCCTGGGACTATAAAGTGGTGTGTGTGCACCGGGGCGCATGGGGAAGGCACAGTCTACCGGCCTAACGCTCTGTGACAAGCTTAGCCAAGAGATTCTTAGAACTAGCACTGGCCATTTTCCAGAATGAAAATCTATTATGTCCTATGGTTAACACAGAACTGCTCAGAAATTATGAGAACTAATTTAAGGCTTCAAAGCTCTACACACTTTAAAAAAATGGTCTAGCAGGTCAGGCTCTGACATTTCTTCAGGAACAAAACTAGGCTGCCCTCTCGCCCGAGGTGCGATTGAATCAAGGAGGGTTTTGGTGATGTGAGGCCAGGCCTTGTCCCAAGGCAGCGGAGTGCTTCTTTCAGAAACAGGCCTCTGCCCGCCCACAAGCCCCCCCCCAGCTCTGCCTCCGTCCCCTCAGTCCCTCGGCACCTTCCCCCCTCCCGGGTACACAGCAGCCAGCTCCGGCCTCAGTCCTAACCTCTCTGACAGAGTCCCACAGAACAAAGGCGAGGCAGAGACAGCCTATTTATTTGAGGCCTATTTTCTTGGCTTCATAGTTATTTTCCTGGCTTTTCACCCCATTCCTAATCCTTCAAGTATACCACTGACCAACCTGGAAAGAGTTTCCTGACTAAAAAAGAAATGCCTACACACATAATCTGTAATCATTCAAGAGGCCCCAACCCAGCCACAGAATGGGTGCTGCTGGCTGTTCTCAGGTTCACTAATTCTGTTGATTCAATGGGGATAACCCCCTGAAGTTATCAGACACCCATCCCCCCAAGGTCCTCCAAAAGAGAACTCAGCTCCTTTCCGAGTACTGGCCAGGTCCACTGCCAACTCAGCTCACGGAGACCTGGCCTCACGGCACAAAGGGTCCGCATTTCCCCCTCTTCCTTCTCCACAGGCATCAAGGGGGCTGAAGGAACCCCACACTACAGAGGAGAGCCCAGGATCGTTTTCCATTTTGAGTCTCGCCAAGATTCAATGAGATTCTTCAATCAAGAGCTCTCACATCTACTAGGAACGGGAGACACTGCACTCTCCCTAACAAGCCCCTCAGGCTGAAATCCTTTTGCTTCCAGAACCTCAACTTTCGACTGCTGGGTAGAAAGGCCCGTCTGTCACCGGCCCCCAGATCTCCGCCGCCACCGCTCCAACCCTGTCAGGCAGTGGGGAGTGTGGACAGCAGGGCTGACACTGTTTCAAAGAGGCCGACCAGGCAAGAACCGTCCTGTACTCCTGCCCCGGCTCTAATGCAATAAAATGTCTTTTATCAGTGTAATTCAAGGCAAAAAGTCAAGGGTCTGTCACCATTTTAAAGAGGCTTATTACATGGCCACAAAAATTTGCCTCAGGCTCAAACCTGGCATGTAAGGTATCAGCGTGGGACAGGTTCTTTTGATTTGATTTTATTTTCTTACAAAATCCGAAAATGAAACGCTTCTGTCCCTCCCTTCCACCAACCGTTTTTTGATTTATGGAGAGGAGGAAAGAAATCTGAAGTTGACAGGTTGGGACAACTCCACTCAGCTTTCTTACTCAAAAGCTGCTTTTGTTAAACCATACTTTGCATTTATGGCCTGCGGCTCTTGGCCGACGCTGGGGCAGCTCCTCCAGTGTGGAGCAGGCTTCGGACTTCCCCCGAAGGAGGCCCCGCTGAGGTTCCTGGGGAGCAATGCAGCTCAGGGGGCTGGGGACGCGAAGGCTCCCGGTTAGACAATAGCTAGGCTGGCGAGGACATGCCACTATCTGTTTCCCACTCTCCACTACGTTTCTCTTGGGTCCGGGACTGCATGTGATCACCTTGC
The DNA here is from genome assembly GCF_004126475.2 of Phyllostomus discolor. NCBI lineage: Eukaryota > Metazoa > Chordata > Mammalia > Chiroptera > Phyllostomidae > Phyllostomus > Phyllostomus discolor. The sequence continues at coordinate 39,790,026 of NC_040908.2, forward strand.
ATCCGCCAGCACCAGTCCCCCCAGCTGAAGTCCAAGCCTTCTAAGAACCAAGACTGTACTGCCTACTTTTTAACTCCCGGCACCATTCTGGGCAAAGAGCCTTCAGTAAATACGCAGAAATGGAGGGCTGCTCAGTGGACTTTTCTTCCCACTAAAGAGCTGTTTATTCTAAGTGACCCAGCTGGAAGAGCGGCCACGCAGCCAGCAGTGACCAGGGGAACCTTCCTTTCCTGAAGTCGTTGAGGTCTCTTCAGTAAATGATTCACTAACCAAGGAACCTCCAGATCAGCCTTGACCCAAGATGTGATTACAACCCCTTGAAAGTGGCTGCTGGCCCGTCAGTTCACTGCACAGTTTTGGCACTCTGTAATTGTATGTGTACTCAATGGTTGTTATGGACAATCGGGTTGTTAATAATTCACTTTCCAAATGCTATGTAATTACACAGTTAGGAGAGTTACACTAGATGTCAAATTTCCTTGTCTTCTGATGAATTGGTCCCAGATTACCTACCTAGTCTGGTTCCCTTTCCTCTGACTCTTTCAAATTTTTTTAGAGTCCCTCATGCTTTTTCCTCTGTTCTTACACCCCACTACAACCCCACCTTTCTGCCCCAAGAGGAAGAATAATGTGAGGTCCTTCAGTTCAAAAATCCTATATAGAACTCATAGTTTTGCTCCACTAAATAGGCTTTAAAACAAGGCTAGAACACTATCCATGGCAGGTACACTAAAGGCTGGCTGGGTGGTCTCACCTGTCGCACTGCCTCAGTTGCAGGAGAACACCTGAGCCACCCACACCTCATCACCCAGGTTGCACCAGATGCCAGCACTGCCCAGCGGAGGCCCAAGGAGAAGGAATGGAAAGCCCTGCTGTGCTCTCTCTGTGAGGCCGGGGCATCCCAGCCAGGTCACTAGCAAGGGCCCTGGAATATAAAACCACATGGGCTTAGGAGACAACCCCAGCAGAGAATCTACCTCTGCTTGGGACACTCTGAAAACAATGGGGCAGGGATCCTAGGAAAAGTATGAACAGCTGGAGCCCAGGGCCTCCTGTCAGTCAGTCTCCCAAGGGTCCTTTGCACCTCTGCCCTGTGGTTTTAACACACACCCACCAGAAGCATACAACCTGCTTCCAAGGGTTAAAGCAATTTCTGCTCCCCAGTAGGGTAGTGTGGTCAGCTGACCTGGCTCAGTGCAGACTGGAAGTGAAGCCACCAGGCCACAAGTTGCAGGGCCTGGCAGGGAAACCCAGGCAAGACAAGGGTCCTTGAGCACAACTGCTACATGAGGAGAGGGAACAAAGGTGACAGGGTTGTCCCCACCCAGCTCCTGGCTAAGAATCATTGTAGCTAAGACAGTGTTTCTTCTCCATGCTAATAGGTTGCTATTTTTTTACCCCATTTTTACTTCCACCCTCTACATCTTTCTCTCTCCCACATCCTCCAGCACACATAACCCAGGGCTCTAGTAGTTTTAAAGGTGCTGGGATTTCCCACCTGCCCCCGCAGGTTAGATTAATTTTCTGACAGGCCCCCATGTATTTTTTATTGTGGTGGGAAGCAAATTGGGAAAAGCCTGGACAAGGAGCCAGCCACACAGAAAATTCTTGAACTCATGAAATCCATCAACATAGAATGTCTCCTGAACCTACAGTCCATCCTAAGCTCTGTGTCAAAGAACATGAAGGAACTCACATTTCCCAGCTGAAGGCTCGGCCGTCACTCTCACGTCTCCCAACCCCACTCACCAGGGGCACTCCTGTTGCCCAGAGTGGGGACAGGCTGGTTATGAGGGGATTTCTACATGTTTAGAAGATTTGGGACCATTCTCTCCAGGGCTTAGTTTGGTTGGCATTTTTGCATTGTTTACCCAGATTGTGCTTTCTTTTCCTCCACAAGAAAAATAAATGGGGAGCTGTATTTGTTTCCTGTCTGCACACAGAAGGAGGGAGAGCAGTGGAGGAGGTGTGTGGGGAGCAAGCTGATATGGAGCAGGGACAAGAATATCCGGAATTGGAGAAAAGTGAGAAATGGAGCTTTTTCTTGGCTTCCAAACAGTTGTAATTTCTACTGCCACTGCTTAGATCCTGGGCGGGCACCAGGCATGGAGAGTGGGAAAGGGGGCATGTGACAACGTCGCAACAATTCAGGATTTGGCATTTAAATCCACAGGAAAAAGAAAAATAGAGGGACATCTTATTTATAGATTTGCAGATGAGTTGAATGAGATAACCAAAATGCACTTCTCGTGTATGTGAGGAGCAAATTCCATTTTCAGACTTGGAAAGTTTCCCATAATTGAGTATCACCCAACCCTGGCAGCACGCTGCATCCCAAGGTTAAGATCAGCTTCCTCAAAATCGGGCAGAAGGCTGCTGCTGCGGTGGTAGCTCAAGAATTCTCCTTTGAAGGACAGGTTGGTACCATACTACATTTAACTGGATTCAGTTCATCTGATTATACAGTCCCTTGCTTTCTAGAATATGTAATCATCTCTTTCTGATGACATTTTAAATGTCCAAGTAGACAAATAATTGCAGCAATAATTGATAGCAGAGTCAAGCAGGAAGATCACTGATTGGCAGAGTCCCCACCGAAACAAATCTTTCTTTCAAACGTTATAGGAATGATGCTTAAATCTAACTTTTGCTAATAAATGCCCAAAATCTGATTTACTGATAAAGGCACTGAAAGAAAACCTGCACTCCAGCCTGTGATTACTTTGTGAGCTGTTGGAGAAGGATCAGGCAGCGTGATTTATATTACCTTCTTTCCCATGAATGATTGTAAGGATAGTGTGTGTAGTTTGAGGATAATCAACACGGGCAAGAGTAGCGTGTCTCCTGATGCTGCACCTCCTGAACAACGCTGAGTAACCATCAGGTTTATAGCTCTTTCTCCTTGCATGCATCCCTGGGAGAGAAATGGTCTGAGGTGGGAGCGAGGGTTACAAAGAAAGGAAGACACACAAGTGATCAGCTCAGCTCAGGTCTTCGAAAACTGGTTTCAATCCATACCTCAAACCAGGACTCAAATTCCCCTGCCCTGGACAAAGAGCCCTGGACATGGTCAGGGGGCCCTAGCTCAGACAAAGGCCCAAGTGATCTCGGGCAAGTCCTGGCAAACAGCCTCCACCTGCTTCAGCCCCGGGTCTGTTTCTACACCCAAGGTAGAACCCAAGTCGCTTGTCTCCATCATGTGTTTTGATTGTAATATTCAAGTTGTTAACAGTTTGGGGGACTGCTTTCAACAACTTAGACCCTGAGGATGCTTGTCTCTGGGAAACATCAAATGAACAAGCTGGCGTATTCGCAGGCATAGATTACAGGAGGAAAATCTGAGACAGGAGGTGTATCTGAATGCTTCAACTGGCAACAAAGGCAAGAATTCAGAGAAGGGGGGCTCAGCATTTGCCCAAAGCACTGGAATGAGGATATCCTTCCACTTTTCTCCTTTTTTCTTTTTTATTTCCTTCCCTCCCTTCTTCCTTTCTTTTTTTCCCTTCCCGCCTTTCTTTTTATCGAGGTGGAATGCTTTTTTCCCCCTTGAATCTGAACCATTATAGGTGAGTTCGTCTCATAGCTTCTGTTAAAAATCAGAAGCTTGTTAGATGTAATGATTATCTGCAGTGTGACACTTACCACATACAAGGGGGCTTGTCAAACAGCTTTACTCTAATTTAGAGCTCCTCCGTTAATTAGAAAGCCCTCAGATTTTCTGCAAATGCAGGTCACTATCGACAGCTCGTGCTTTTGATGCTTTGCCTGTGACAGTTGTTGGGTTGCCCTTCTAGGGGCTGGCAGCGTTGTCCAAGCTCTGACAGTGTCAGAAAATCTGGTCACCACGGCCGCTTCGCAGGAAGTTACATGCAAGGTGACTGTCCACACACAGTCTGTTTCTCCACAGCCAACAAACCTGATGAAATTTGCATTCACATTCAGCTAAAAATAGCTCCCACTTCAATACTCTCTCCCTTCTGTCTTCTCCTTTTTCTTCTCCTTCTCACCTCACTCTTCTCCCTTCTTCCCATCTTTTGAGCATCTCCCTTTTCTCACCTTCCTTCCCCCACCCTTCCCAGCCATCGGGGCCCTCTGCTAATGAAAATGGTCGTATTCACCAGAAAGGGAAGTAGGTCTCACAGATAAACCAAGTTGCTTTTTATTGAAACAGCAGTGATTGTGGAACAGAAACTGCCCCCCTCCTGTAAAAAAACACATTTCCTATTTTTTGTGCCAGTCAGCTGCTGCACCTGGTGAGGTGGAGGTCAAGTCTACACTTCCAGCAATGCTCATGTGTTTTTCTCTTAAGGGAAGGGGGACCTTGAAGGGGGTAAAAAAGGAGGAGGAAGGAGGGAAAGGTTGACAACTCAGGCTGAGGTTGTCCACTCTTATCACTCTTTCAATGTAAGACCTTAAAATTATAGGAATTCTCACTTAGGAATAACTTATTATGAGATACATGCTGGGAGGAGGGGACAGTGGTGATGTGTCCATGACCATATGTGTGAGTAAACTTGTGTTTATTTCATCAAGTTCAAGCCAGAAAGGAAATCCTCCGTGGCACTTGACTAAGACTTGTCCAAAATAGAGACCAGTATTTAAATCAAAATAAGAAATGGAAGCACTATTTGCACACTGCCCGCCCCCCACCCCCGCATAATTCCCAAGTTGACTCATCTCACCAAGCCAAATCCCAAGGCCCCTAGCAGACCCAATTCTTCCTTGAGGTCTCTGCGAACAAATGCAGGAGGCTGTAGCTAACGGGAGCCTGGCCTGGCAGTTGCTGGCCTATGAGATGAAATAGGCTGGGGTGGGGAGGGATGCCACAGGCTACAATTCACACAAACCCAGATTAGCTAAAGTCACAGCAACTGGGCAGGGTGGAGCAAAGTGACCCTAACAAGAATCACAACGACAGCATCCTCAACAAGGGGCCGCTAACCCCACCTCCAGCCACGTCTTGCTACTGACAGCTTGGTCATCAGCCTCCAGACATCAGTCCCAGGAGAGTCCTCGGTATCATTAAGCTAACTGAAAAAACAAAACAAACAAAAAACAGGATTATTTAGATCCTGCTTGTAAGGCAAGAATAAGAAAAAACCTAGACCCAGAAAATAATCTGAAAAGTGGCAAAAGCCGATCAACTCATTTCAAAAGAAAAACCCTCCATCCATCGACAAACTGCCAACTGTTAGGTTCCTGGGAAGCAGCTCCAGCAGCCTAGAGGTGAGAAACTACACTTGCCGCTCTGAGGTGAGAAGTGACCTTTCACTCGGGACTGTCAAACCTGGTCTTAAGTGCAAGTGCTGCCCATTGTGAACAATGGGGTGGCCTCAGCTCAGACAAGGCAAGTGTTCCCTTAACGTCACACAGCAATTCCAGGTCCCCCAGACAAACCACTTCACCAAAGAGATTGCTACAAATATATATTGCTATGCCTGGTCCCCATTATCAATAGGAGGGCTGAGGAGTAAAACTACATTTTAGTGTTTCTCTCCCCTACTTTCTTTCTCCTGCCTTCTGCTCTGGCTCTCTCCTCCCCTCCCCAACCTGCCCCCCCCTACACACACACACACGATCTGTTTAATATATTCAGGGATCTATTTCCATATCTACCCAATATTTCTAACACCCTTGTTTTGTCAGTCAGCCAAGAGTAGAGGACAGCGGCAAGCTGTCCTCCATTCTGAAATGAACTTGACTGAAAGGCAGCTGAAGGGCAAGACATCCTGTGGAGACCGGCACTTGCAGAGGTCATAGCCCTGTGGGTATACCAGGACTCCTTTCCAGAGCATGACTTGTGATTTGTTCTCTCCCCCTCACATCAAATGGAGACACCAATCACAGCTCTGATAGCCCACCTAGCCCCACTTCAATTTAGCCTTCTTCTCACACAATGAGAACAGGGTGGCCCAATGCAAGAGTCCACTTTATGCACATTCATGCAGTCAAGCACTGGGGTAAGTGAGAAATTCAAGAAACCTGTACATCACACACACACACACACACACACACACACACACACATACTTTAATTTTAATTTCTAAAGACCTACCAATCTGCGATATCGAAAGAAAATGGCTCCATCTAGCCCCGGAAAAGCCTTGAAATGGTCCCGTTCTACACATAAGCCCTATGGTAGACCTGGGGTCCTTGGGCTTTGAAATAAATAGTGCACAGAAATAGGCAGCTTGAGGGATTAGCTGGCACATTATGACCAGACACATGGAAACTCCAGCTCAGCATCAGGACTGGGCCTGGAATTTCTTTTAGGAATTAGACAGTTGGTCAAGGCATCAAGGGGTGACAGAGAGGCAGCCCATGCTCTTCACACGAGCACATCCCTTCACAGGACTTTGCACTCGATGTTCTGTGAATGGTGCTCACCCGCAGCCTGAGACCAGTCTCTCACTCGTCTCCCACACCTGCCCACAACCCCTCTCACGTATTATATTCGCCTTCCCCTGCTATCAGAAATGGAATTGGAACAAATTAACATTTAACTTTAAAATTACCATTCTATCAGCATAAAAGACTTGGGTAATTCAAAGCTAAGGCAAACACCCCTCCCATAAATCTAACCCAGCTATGCCTACAGTTCCTAGGTCCACAAACAGTCTTTGGGCCTCCTCAGTCAGTTCTGTGCAGGGGCCTCGGCCACAGGCAGAAGGGGAAGCCTGGCCTGCTACACCTCGAAGTGTGTGAAGTTCTAACCTTTTACCCATGTAATGATCTACTTAATATTTTGTCTTTAATCAGAGAAAGAGTAAGATAATTTGATATCCCATAAAACTCCCTAACCTATATTTTGCAAGTCAATTACCCAGCGTTTGCACATTAATGTCAGCACACCCCACAGCTGCACCTCCAGGCAGGCGTTCAGGTGCCTGCGACCCACAAGGCCACACACCACAAGTGTAAGAAGAAAACGCAGAGTGGGGCTGGGGGAGTCCTGCAGTGGGCAGTTACTTTTTTGTCATCTAAATGGAGATTGGGCAATTGTCTTCTCAAATGGAGATTATCTTCCCTTGGGGTCCTTCTGAAGGGCTATAAATACTAGAATATACCAACCAGCATTATATATTTAAAAATGAATACAGAATCAAATTGAATTATAAAACTAAGATATACTGTTATGAAATCCAAAGCAGAGAGGAACATGAAAAAGAACTCTTAGCTAATCCCCTTAAATTTAGCCCTATCCTCTGGCAGGCAATCCATCCTTAATAAGGGTATTCAAAGTAACCATGTCTCACTCCCTTATTTCTGAGCAATAGAATGCAAAAAGCAAGAGCCTTAATTTTAATGCAGTTCCAATCAACCATCCTATCTACAGAAGCTACAGAAAGGTGAAGACCTGAAATCTGGGTAAGAATTTGGTGGAAACCTATGAAGAGCAATGCAGACATGCAGGGCAAACAAAAAACACAGATTTTCCAACCCCAGCTGTCCAATAACGTCTGCTTCTGATGGTTTTATGACTCAGTTTCCCTTCTCTAAAATGGAATCGCTAACCAAATCTGGGGAAACATTTAAAAAATGAACAAAAAAAAGGACATTGCCCTGGCTCATGTGGCTCAGTGGGTTGGGCATCATCCCCACAAACTGAAAGGTCGCCGGGTTCAATTCCTGACCAGGGCCCACGCTTGGTGTTGCTGCCAGTTTCCTGTTGGGGGTGTGTGTGAGAACCAACTGATGTTTCTCTCCCTCCCTTCCCGTCTGTCTCTAAATAATAAATAAGATCTTTTAAAAATGGATGTTACACTCTCTTTCCTGTTACTTTTGACCTGGTTTTAAAAACAATAATAATACTTATACCACATTTTCATTATGCAGAAACATTAGCGTTTTTCCAGAAGAGTCTGTCTGACTGGCTGTTAAAAGAGAATGTTTCTTTCATTCTAGGAACATGAGTAAATCTGGCTACTTCATCAACGCTTGTAAAAGATACCTGAGTCATCGCTTTAACTGAACAACTCCAAGAATTCCACCTATGCGAGAAGGAAGAAGACCATCTCTGCAGTGTGTTGGGAAACACCACTGATGCCTCTCCTCTGTCCTTGGCAATCCAGTTACGATCTGACAGCATTTAAAGATGACAGTACTTGGGGTAATAGGACAATGCCATAACAGGATTACAGCAAATGTGAAAGAAAGGACACACGTAGGTATTGTCATTTAGGTAATGTCATCTATGATCAGTTTTTGTTTCACTTTTTGCTGACACAGAAGTCAGTATCACTTATACAATTCATTGTAAACCCTGTTATGGCTGTAAATAGTTTGCTTCTCCGATGAAAGGAAACATTTATTATACTGCAGGGGGATTTGGTGAAACTTTCTAGCTTGGCTGATGTAAAAATAATAACAAAATAATTTTCAAACCAATAACCAAAAATTCAATAATAGCCTGAAGTCACTACCACCCAAAATAAATTTACCTTCAAAGAAAGAAGAAAAATTTCTGTTGGTTGTAAACAGCAGGGGGCCAAGAGGGTTCTGAACAATGGCTGAGACCCCAATGAAACTGCTGCCTTAGAGACGCTGGGGAAGATCAGGTGGAAACACCAACTAAATTCACACTCGGGGCACCGGCCAACCCTGGTCTGCCCCCCAGCGGGGGCTCTGTCAGTCACTGACACCGCTCCTCGTCCACTTCCTTCATGTGATTTTGCTCACAGCACATCCAAATCCATAAAATACGAGCTTTTGGAAGTCAAGTCTATTCTCTCTCATTAATTTCTGCCACTGTTAGTTTTTCCCAAATCCACCACATCCCTAGCAACTGTTCTTCCTTTGCAGCGAACGCAAGGCTGCCCTGCATTCGGATGGCTTCCTCCGTGTCCGGGACAAGGCGTCTGCTGGCTGGAGGAGGGAGGGCCATGAAGGAGGCTGAAGGGAGGTTCTGACCGCTTCACATCCTGAGGGAGACTCGTTCCCTAGAACACGCTGGGCTCACTAAGGCTTTCCACTGACCTTCTGACTTTGTCTGCATCCCTGGCTGATCTCCTAAGCTCCCAGACCTCTCCTCTCCAAATGCCTATCTACCAGCCCTTTTTATCAACCTTTCTCCTACCCCATCTAAAAAAAGTTCATTCAAATTCGGGCTAGATTAATAACCTCCAGGGTAGGAGGGTTCTGTTAAAGAGCATTCATGAGGATATGAATTTCGGTGCCTGCCTCGTTTCATCACATGCCATCAGAATAACAAATGCCATCATTAAGCACTGTCCACACCCTGAACAATTCCCCGACACGCATGATCTGGAAGACAGGAGCAGAGGACAATGTGGAACTTGATCGACTCTTGCTTCCAAAATTCCCTGTCCACTCCCCAGTGAAAACTTTGCAAGACTTAAAATTCCCTCTGCATTCATAACAGACCCATTTGCTAGTCCCCTACAATGTTTGGCTCCATTCTACTTGTGAAAAGAAACCCTAAGGTCAATTAACTCCACTCTCTAGAATGTGTATTTCAACAGAAGGGCAAACTTGGCATGAAGGACATTAGGATCCCAATAGGCCACCCCATCCTGCCCCTGGAGAGACACTCCTTGATTTACATCTGCGAGAATGCTGCCTCGTTCTCTGCTCAGCACATGTCCACAGACTCCCATGGCCGGCAGGCTACAGTCCAAGCCCTTCACGCATCATTCCGGAGCTCTGTGATCCAGTCCCAAATTTCTATTCTAGGCTTAGTTTCTACCATCCACAAATGAAAATACTCTGCTCAATTAAAAATCCCTTCCATTCTCATTTCTGTTCTGGCTTTTCTTCTTCCTGCCTCACTTCCCGGGATCCTGTTCATGTTGAAGGCCCAACTAAAGGTCTCCTAGTCCCCTCCAAATGCTGACTCGATTTCTCGCTGTTCCAGCCTCGTAGAGTACTCATCCCCTGCACGGAGCTAGCCTCATAGCCCCAACTGCACTCACCACTTACCTCTTTCAGCCTCTACTCAATTCCATGACTTCCCCATGTACTTAAGAGCAGGCACTCTGTTTTCTACTTATTTTTATTTTACTTCGAAGTACCAGCATAGGATGTGATATGACACACACATCTCCTAAAAATCCAACAAAGAACGGTTGCATGAGTGCTTCAGCTTCCTAATTTTGGGGAAGTCATTTTGCCAAATATCACTTCTGTTCAAAATGGTAACTTAAACCATCTCTGTACCCACAAACAGTTCTGATACCCTTCTGATATCTGCTTGAACTTCTAGATAAAAAAGGCAAGTGGCAGAAACATGTTATGCTACCCAAAGATTAGCATTCCTATCCACCCTCTTTAAACAGCCACCCTACACCCTGGAGAAGAACAGTACATGCGCCAACCAGAACGTGTGCCAAGTAGATCAAGTCTGGGTGTCAGAGTTACCAAAAAAAAATAATATCTCTATGTGAAACCCAACTTCGAGGTTGAGCAACTCTCTTGCTGTACTCCAGTCATCTGCAAAGAAGTTAGGCTCAAGCAGGAGCAAATTCTGAAAGCAAAGGCTAGGTTCTGAAAACTATTTTCCATACGCTTTGAAATCTAGCACCACAGAAAAGGACTGCATTTTGATGCCAGAGAGCAGTGAACACGGATGGTGCTGGCTCCCTTCAGCTACTGGGTGTGGTAAAGGAAGGCCTCGCAAGAACTAAGGCAGCAGTTAATGTAACTACCATTTGACATGTTGCCTGCAACTCTCCAGGCTGGGCCGGCTGTTCCTATCAAAGCGCCCTGGGTAGAGTGGGGCGAGGCCATGCAGCCAGGTAGGACCCTACACTACGGGTGCATGAAGCCTTCCATGGTGAAGACCCAAGTCTACACAGCCTTACCACTGAGCTGGGTCAGAAAAGGCACTCCACGAGAGTCCACCAAATAAATGAGCAAAGTTCAGATATCATATTTATGCTGACTGAACTCTGCATGAAAGACAATTTGGAGAGAAAGATGTATGTTGAAAACAAACACAAACTCTCACTTTACAGGAATTCACCAGGCAGTGACACAGTTGGGATCTCCACACAAAAAGATGCATCAATGAATAAGACTACGCTGGGCATCCTCTCCCCTTTTTATTTTTTAAAGTCCCCTGGGCCTCTATGAAATCAAACCCCTCCCTTTACTTCCTCATGCCCTCACACACTTTCAGGCACTCGCACGTTTCTCACTCGGAGATGCATGCTCCGGTCATGGTGGACAACGCCACGTCAGTCTGCTTCTGCCTCTCTCCCAGTCATGACCAACTTCTACGAAATCTCCTAAAAATCCAAAGAGCATTCCAATGTCCCTGAAATGTACTTTGGTGCCCCCCAAACCTAGCACCCTCAGAAACAGCTGGAGTCTTGAGAAGTCGCAAACAGTTAAAGGCTAGAGATGGACACACAGACTTCCGTGATGGTCCACCCAGGTGGTTGGTTTTTATTTTTACTTTTTTAGCTTTATTGAGGCATAATTTGCATACAATAAATGCCATTTATTTAAAGTGTACAGTTTGATGAATTTTGCTAATTCTATACAATTGTATAACCTTGACCAAAATCAAAATATAGAACATTTCCATCGCTCTAAAAAGTTTTCTCACACCCCTTTGCAGCCAATGCCCTCCCCATCCCCTGACCCATTAGTAAATTGATCTTCCCATCACCACAGTTTTGATTTTTCTAGAATTTTATATGTATGGATTCATAAGGCATGTCCCATTTTATGTTCAATTTCTTTTACTGAGCAGGATGATTTGGAGATCCACCCATGTTGTTGAGCATACTATTTCATTCTTATATTGAGTATCCATCCCACTGTATGGCTGTACTACAATTTGTTTAAACATTCACCTACTGATTGACATCATGGTTGTTACCACTTTTCAGTGATTGTGAACAATGATACAAGGAATATTTGTGTACATGTGTTTATAAGAATGCATGTCTTAATTTCTCTTAGATAAATATCTAGGGCAACAAGTTTTGGGAACCCAGAAAGTGTTTTCAGTTTGAGAGTTCAGGGGTGCCCCATTCTGTCACTCTCCAGTCTGCCCCTGGGAGTTTGATACCAAAGCCTGTATACACCAGCCACCTGTTTGGCTCAATTATCAAATGTCATGTTACTCCACAGAAATTTCTCCATTACTCTAAGGAAATGATGGGAAGGGACCCCAAAGCTTTAGGATGGGAATTCAGTTGGACTGAGGCCCCTTCAGAGCCATGGGTAACTAAATGTGTTTTGAGAGCCCTAAGAGCCCCCACTGGGTTGGAAAGGGGGGTGGTGAACCTCTCCCATTAGCATACAGTTGAATAGCAGCCAAGGGCCCTGGAGATAACTGCTACTTTGCCAAAAGGCCTTGGGAAGAAAGACAACATCAAGGTCTCTCAGACAATCCCCCCACGGGGTGGGGGTGGGCTGGGGGGACAGCTGCTGTTCAGGGCTGTAGACAGCAGAGAATCAGGGAAAGAAATGAAGATTCCCCCTCTTTCCACCCAAGCCCCAACCTCAGGCCTGGAAGACAACAAGAGAAGAGGCAGCAAGAAGGAGCCAGAGCTGGTGACTGGAGCTGCAGGGGCAGAAGGGGAGTAAGGAAAGGCATGGGGAGGGGAAGGGAAGTGGACCAAAGAGGGGGCCTCCATCTTAAATGAAAAAACAGTAGCTCAAGGGGAAGAAGCTGAAGAAAACAGAACAGAGACTGCTATGGGTAATAAACTAAGAAAAAGAAAGTAAAGCCCCATGAGAGAGGCACACCTACATTACTTAAGACACCTGAGCAGATTCTGACTCCTGGGGCAATAGATCCTTTGGCTAAACAGACTGGGGAAGCACGGAGCAGGGAGAGGACGGTGCTGACGGAGTGGCATGGGAGTGTGGGAGGATATGGGGCTGGGAGCCCCGGCTTCCTGTCTGCATTGCTCCTAACTGGCTGGGTGACCACACCAGGCCTTAGCACCCTTCTGGACCTCAGTCGCCCCACTGAACACAAGCAGGTTGGAATAAATGGTCTCTAACACCCTAACGTCTCAGAAGCCTTGTGCCAATTTCGAAGGTCGTGTGTATGGGACAGAGGAGCAGGGGTGGCTCGGAGGCCGCTGAGATGAAATACTGAAGTGCTCCTCGCAACTGCCCAACCCCCTGGTTGGGGACGCCAGACTTGGGGAGACGTGGACCCACATCTCTGTGAGGTCAAATGACTGCTGCCTCACCCCTAATGTTTTGCCACCAAACTTTACCCCTTCAGCTAAAATTTTAAAAAAATGGACTTGTCTGTAAAATGGGAATAATAATAGTGTCTGCCTTGTAGGGTTATTATGAAAGGAAAACGAGTTAATATTTGTAAAGTACTTAGAACAGTGTAAGTGCTCTGTTTGTGAAATAAAACACATACTGCCTGGTATTTATTAATTATACCTCAGCAGAAATGAGGTCATCAGCTCCTTTCCCAAGAGTTCAAATCAATAGAAAAAGGAAGAGGGAGAGAAGGGAGGTAACGAATGTGAGGCTTGGGTGGGGAGGGGTGGGTGAGGAGGGTCAACTGGGAATACAGACTCGAGCACGGTAGCTGGGACCGGATAGACGCCTCTGTGTGACAGAGGGACAGTAGATAAAGGATGGCGGGTGGAGAGTGACGAGGTGGGGGCAGTGCAGATGGGGGAGCTTCCACCTCCTTCATAGTTTGGGGAGAGATGATCCAGTCCACCTGACATGGTGTACAACTTCATTTCTATTGAAAAGTAAAATCAAATTCACTGCTGACCAGAGACACTTCTGAAACAGGCCACCTGAGCGAACAGCCACAGACCTGGAGACCTGCCACTCCCCTCCCACCTACCCCAATCGGAGGCCAAACCTTTCATGGAGCCTTTGATAAAAGCAACTGTTAGCCTGCATCAGACCAACGTGGTGACCCTGGTGTGTCACGTCTGGGAGTGAATGTCACATCTCTTCTCTGGCCAGTGTTGGGGCGCTTCCCTGGAATCAGCTACCTGCTCTTACTTGTACACACCTGGGGCACAGACCCGGCCCTATCACTCTAGGTAGCTCCCAACTTCCTGCCCAGCCTCCCTTCTTCTCACAGGGACGGTGCCTCAGCACCTCAGGCCAGAACCCCGAGGAATGAGTCCAGTCAGTCAGTGGGGCAGTCGGGCTGTTGTCCTGGATGGGCTGCAGACATTATGTTGTAGTCCCTGTGGTTTGAAGAGTTTGGGGCCTTCCTGAAAGTTAAAATGTTCCACAGGAACCCTCAATCCGAACATATACATATAAAAGGTGTTTGGCAAACTCCAATTCCCTTCCTGATCAGAGATGGGCAATTCAAGACTCCTCCCCTCACCCAGATCCCCTGCCACCGTGAGGCTGGGGCACAGACGGCACACCCGGGGCACACTGGAACTGCGGGCTCTGAATGATGCTGCATGTCTCTGAGAGTCCGAATTACAAGAATGCTTCGTTCTTCTTTGAATACTTTTAAAAACACCTAAGAAACATACAACAGATCTTGGAAAGAGTGCCAGAAAAGAGATGGGGACACACTAAAAAGGAAGAGGCCAGGGTCACCCTCATAAGCGAAAACTCAAATAACAATGCAGGCTTTCACGATAACAAGAAGAGAGACAGTGGGAAGCTATCCATATAGAGAGGAAATGGATTAGGGGAACATGGACTTGCTCATGAAATCCCAGAATGCTAGGACCAAGGAAGATCCCTGGGAGCCTGGAAAACAAATTCTGACCCATACAATTAAAGCCCAGCAAATGCATCTACAGAATGCCTTGCCTGGGGAGGTGGTGCAGGCTGCCACGGCAGGGAGTGGGTGGCGGGACCATCCCAAAGGTGTTACTAAAGGGGCAAGGGCTAGCCCTCTGAGGCAGGTGTCCAGGCCAGAAGCAGGAGCTTTTTTAATCCATTTCCCAGGCAGACACAGGGCTGGTGCTGACCACAAGATGATAGGCCATTGTGCCCTGGTCAGCCCTGGACACAGGGCAAAAGTGAGCCCAGAACAGCAGCCCGAAGAAGAGCAGGAAGACAGAAGGGTGACATTCATCTTCCCCTTCGCCGCTGGTTTGAGAACAGACTTGAGCCAGTCTCCCCTTCTGGAAGAGCCGGCAAGTGCATCTTTCCCATCTTATACAGCCCTCTCTCCTCACCAGCTTCACTGTCCCAGTAGCCCGGGGACCTGGGCCATTTCTGGAGTACAAACCCCGATCCCACCAAATAAAATTCCAGGAGAGCCAGCCCTGCAGTCCATGCTCCCAAAAGGAGTCTCAGGACAACTCCTTCCTCAAATCCTCCTCACTTTATGCAAATAGCAGACAGGGAAGCATACTGAAAAGCATTATGTCAACTGAATTTTTGTAAAGCAGACACCGTTTCTCCATCAATCACCCTAAGAGATGAGTGAACACAACATAGCACCTAATTTCTGTCTTCACAATACCGTCTTCAAGATTACAAGAAACATGGATTCCAAAGGGACCGTAAGTTCTCTGAAGGAAGGTAGTTCTCTCCCCGCCTCTCTTCTTCCAGCGCTGAGCACGTGTAGGGTTCAGTAGACACCTGTTGTCTGACAGACTCTAATTCTCTTTAACTAGCATCCTCTAAGCTGAAGCTGCAAGTCTATTTTCCTGCAGCCTTCCTTGCTTCTATCAAAGCCCTTCCATGGAGTAGTTAATGACCTGTAAACACTTAGGGAGCTAAAGAAACATTCCATCAAATAGGAATAGCACTGTGGATACTTTGGTAGAGTAAAAAAAAAAAAATCTCCAGTAAAATGAAGCATCACCCTTTTACTGCTGTTTGGTAAATTCAAGGTTTTTCACAATAGGAATAACTAGTATTCAAGAATATGTAAGTTGTCTTCAAGTCAAACCCTTGAAACTAGCCATCAATTTAGTAAGCCAGGGAACTATCAGAGAGCTGTGAAGTCTAGACTTACATGCCGGCTCTTGAACTGAAGTGGAATGTTCCAGGTAGACTAATTCATGACCTCTAACAACAGGAATCAGCTGGAAACTCGATCAGTGCTCGCCAGTTACCACCTACCTCATTGCCATTACCTATAATGGTGATGATAATGACCATTACAACAATGATGATGATGATGATAGTAATAATAATAGCTTCCACTGAATGGCCCTTTGCAGCTTACAGAGCAATTTAACAACTTTACTTCCTTTGAAGGCCTCCCAGGCCAGTCTTGACTCCCACTGTCTCTGCTCTACCACCTGATCTTCAGCAGTGACCCCAGAGGACTCAGTGGCCTCTTTTGTCCCACTGTTTCCTTCGCCAGTGACAAGGCAATGGTCTAGTGTGGAAATGCTCGAAAGGGTCCTATGAATTGTCCTAAATGAAACCTCATCCTCACTCAAGGGCCACCATGAGAACCCACAAAGTTCTGGGTGTTGCAGAGATTGTTGTGCACAAAACCAGCAGGCCCAAGGAGGTAAGACACTGGGGCGCCCACAGGCAAGGAAGCACCTAGAGAATAGGGTCTGGTCCTTTGGGGGAAGGCATTGCTCTGAGCAGGGCTGGGCTGATCAACTGTCCCTGGGGGAAGTTGGTAGAGGGGTGGGGAGGGGGGTTGGGTCAGACTCTAAGCAAAAGGGGCCTCTTGGTAGATGGGTGTGGGGCTCTTCATGGGGATACCACAGCCCTGGGTGCAGAGGTGGTGGGTGGAGATAATGCCCACAGCGATAACCAGCAGGGCCCTGGCAGAAGAGGTCCTGGACACTGCAGGCCGGGCACAGCCTCAGGGACAGCTCATGGGACGTGTGGCGGTGTGCTCCACGGAGAACTCCTCCCCACCAGGGACCTCTATCAGTGCGAACCAAGCACACAAGATGCACACCCAGGCTGGGCTGGATGCAGGGGTCCCCACAAGGTTGCAGGGTGTATACCAAGGAGGCAGGGAGGTGACAGCGTCCAAGCGTTGCATCAGCCCACTACCAGAAACACTGAGCTGCCCTGTACTCATGTCCCTTCCCACAAGTGGCCTGGGATATTCATGACATAGCCACCTCTGGGAGAGCATTCATTTTTAATTTTAATAACAAATACATTTAGCATACCGAAAAAAATGGGCAGGGGTGATCTGATCTATCCAGCTATACTCACTGACACCTACAGCCAGGAAAGAGAGGGAAGCAGGCAGATGAGGGAGAAGGAGCCCAAAGCCAATAGGGCTGCTGAAGTCATCTGCAGGTTCAAGGTTGTCCCAGACCCACCCCATTGTTGGCCAGGCTGCTGACGTTCCAAGGAGCCTGTACACTTTGTTGCTAAGAGAAGCCCCTTGGGTTTATATACTAATGTATATGTACCTTAAACATACATTCAAAACACCCATAAACCTCGACTAGACTCAGATGACTGTCCAGCTCATGCAGAAACTGCATTTCTCTAACAGAACAGGAAGCAGGTGGGTGAGGGGTATGAGGCAGGAGCAGACTCTGCTCCCCACTTTCCCTTCCTCTGACTCTCTCGCACAGACCAGCAAAGGGGAAGAATGCTACAGTGACAAAACATTTATCTTTGCCTTTTCTGAGAGGATGACCCTATGGCATGTCCTCTGGAACTTGGGTTCCTAGGGTTGCCATCATCTTGTCCCATCTTTGGGCCCAAGCCAATGAGCTGAAGAATAATGTCTGGCCACAGAGCCAGGGAGGCCAGGGCAGCTCAGACTGGTCACACATGCAGCACAGGTCAGCAGACAGTGCCCCTCGGTGGGCTGCCAGGGGCCCCAGCACACGTCTTACCCCACCACAAAGTCTTCCCCCACCACAAAGTTCCAGCCACAGTGCTTCAGGCTAAAGTCAAAAGCCCCCCATTCCTTGTGCCTCCAGAACAATACCCCTGGAGAAGATGCCCATTCTGTAACACCTCTGAGTGGCAGTCAAGCAGAACATTTCTTCCCAGTGGACAGGAAAGGTAATTAGCTCCATTCTACAGTTAAGGAGCCTGAGGCTCAGTAGGGTTGATCAACTGGTTTCAGCCCACCCAGGGAGCAGGTGAAGGAACTCATGTACCTGGCTTTGGAGCCCAAGCTCCTTCAAAGTGCTGCCTTCTCAAGACAATGTTTGCCAACCACCCTGCACCACCTCCCACCAGCCCCAGGTACAGGTGTCAGTAAGCCAGAGGAGCCAATGGGCCCCGGGAACTGAAGGGTGGACTGCAATGAAGAAACCTGCTCAGCCCCGAGGACAGTGGATGTCGTGAAACAGGTCTAAGGCAACACCTGGCCACGGGCGTGGTGGAAAAGATGCATACCCAAGTTGTTTGGTGCTCTGCTATCTTGGTTCTTTCTTCTCTTCTCCTCCCAACTCATAACCTTCGAGACTCCCAGACCCTGTGCTCATGGCCCCACACACAGCACCAGCAAGGCTCAGCCAGAGAGAGCAGGCACCGGCCTGCCTCCTCCAGGGCAGGCCAGCCCGGGCCGGCCCTTCCAGCCGGGGCACCCACCCCACTGCCAGGCTGTTTGCTCCTGAGCTAGCTTTTGTCTCTCGTCTAGTCTGCTGCAGCTCTCCTTCTTCCCCTCCTTTCGGTCCCCTGCCCAGGCCTGCCTGAGGCTGCTTGCCAGAGCGATTGCATGTCAGGGCTCTGCCCAGGGCACTGGGGGTTGGGACTCCCACAGTCTTGCTGCTCTGCCCAGGATGGAAAAGCCAGATGGCGAGAAAGGTCTGGGGTAGACCTGAGGGCAGAGTGGCTGTGGGCTCAAGGGGTGGTCCTGAGAGTAAAACTCCCCAAGTCCAGTCTGGGCAGGGAGGAGAAAGGAGGGCAGGTGAGGTTCCCGGAGACCAGTTCCCTCAGGCCAGCCACCTCTGACTTCTCTGCCCCGTGAACCACACCCCTGTGGGCTGACAGACGTGCCTTCAGAGTGGGATGGGGTGCGGCCATGGCCTGGCCAGAGAAATAATCCCCGACAGGAATGCACGTGGGAGCCGGTGGCCTACCCCAGAGCCAGGCAGACAGTCTCTGCGGTAGGGAAGAAAGGTGAGGCCCTGTGAAAGACGGGGAAAGAGTGGAAAAAACGAGGTGTGCTAAGGAGGCCCCACTCCTCCCAATCCTTCAGGACCAAGTCCAGGGCCAGCCTGCCAGCTGCCGCCTCTAAAAACAGCACCTGCCAGCAGTCAGGATGTAAGGCCTGGGACATCAAACCCAGAGCGCATGGGTTCAAGCCCTGGCGGTCTGTAGGATGAGCACTCTGACTCCCAAATTAGATTCTGAATCTTCATCTACCATCACTTCCTGTCTGTGCAACCCAGACCAGCCCATTCACCTCTCTGAGCCTCAGAGTTCCCATCACTAAAATGCACCTGACAGTACTATATAGCCAGTCTCCTGGTGTAGCTGTGCAAACTGATTCCAGTAGTGTCTGTGAAGCACCGAGCCCAGAGCAGGAGAGCTCAGGACCTGCTGGAACTCAGGTGCCTTGCTGGGTGGGCTTGCAAGTACTTCTGGGGCTTCACTTCCTCATATGTAACGTGGGGAAACCTGAACTGCTTGACTAAAGTCACAGTTGACTAAATCAACAACAGAGGGTTCCAACTACCATGTGAGCCCATCCCAAATGGCAAAAAAACTACCTTCTTCTTTTGGAAGAAGCCCTTGGCCTGTCTTCCAAAACAAGACTTGTTTCTGCAAAGGTGTCAGTAAATATCCAATTCTGCACTTATTTATGACATCATTCCAGAAAGACTGCCTTCGCTCCCCTTGGTAGTCAACAGCAGCCAATTTCTTTCATCTGTTCCAAACACATTAATGGTAAGGACACAAAGAAATAAGCCCCACTCCTTGCCCTTAGGGAGCTCACAGTCTAGCAGCTCTAATCCTTAATAATCTATAGATGGACATGGAGGTGTCCCCTCAGGAAAATGAGGGACACTTTTGTAACGTGATGAGTCCCTCCCGAATGGTTTATAAATTCTTTCAGGTATTCACCTGAGTGGCAGGAGATAAAGGCCTTTCAAAAGTACTGCTCTGCTTCCTTCACAGCAGCCACGTGCTCACCTTACATGAGGCGTTAAGAAGGGGGAGCAGGGAGACACGTGCTGAGCCATTACAGCAGCCGCTCTGCATTCCAGAATGGCCTCCTCCTCTAGTTATTTTACTAGCTAAAGATAGAACGAACCAGGTAATACTATGTTTCTCTCTACACAACTTCTGTTTCTTGAGGTGAAATCTCAGGCTAATGGAGTTTCAGGGAGCAAAGGCCAGACCAAAAGTGATCCCTATGCCACTGGGAAGCCTTACCCCTGGAAGTCCTGGAAACTGACAGCTTTGCGCATTGGTAACGATGCAACTCAAAGACGATCAGAATCATATAAATATTTGTACAGATACCTATCAAAGCAACAATCAGGTCCCTCAAAGTGAGTGAAGGTATTTACAGTTTATTGTCCTGATTTGTAAAAGTCGGTGCAACAAAGCGACCCACAGCAGACTGGCTGAGCCCCCAAGTCAGTGAGCAGGTGAACCAGGCAAATGTGTTGCCCCCCAACCCCCAACCCCAGGCTCTCTTCTACGGGCTGTGTGCAAGTGGAAAAATCAGCCACTGGAACAGTGCTGGCCCAACAGAATTGCACAGACAGAGTAACTCCTTCGTGGAATTCAGAAGAGTAGCCCAGTGGGTTCGTGCTGGCACTTTTTTTTTTATTCTTCCATTGTAGGCTTTTCACATAGAAAGCCAGATCTCAGGTATTGTTCTGGAATTGTCCACACTCAACTAACTTCCTCCCCTTCTCTTCCTCCTACATCAAAATATTATTTATACCCAGTCCCGTGCTTTCTTATATTAAAATATGTGTTTAAGAAATACCAATAGAAAAAAACACATTTAGCTCTGATCATGGCAAATACAGTAGAGCAGAAAAAGGACTCCACTGGTAATCAAGAAAACATCAATTCTAGTCCTGTCACGAAGAAGCTGTGTGACCAGGAGGAGGCACTTACTCTCCAAGAGAGTCAAGTTTCTCATGGGTAAAATGAGACAGGGGAAGGTGTGTGCGAGACAGGGAATGCTCAGCCATCAGGGACATCCAGAAAAAAACAGCACTGGGTGTTGCTTACTCTCTTCTAAACACCCACCTGTCTTTAGGGCCTGGGGCCCATCTAGGACAGACAGCTACTTGCTTGGAGCAAAACCAATGTGTCTGTCATCTTAATATGCATGGAATGTGTCTAAAATAAGGATCAAAGGCAGTCATGAAGGTATCTGTGGGGAAGGGAGCCCCAGGTCCACTCATTGCATTTACGTTGAGGGTGGGAACAAGGGTGAAGGCCACCTCCCCCAAACCCAGTTATCCTCAGTGCCAGGAGGAGGGCCACATCCCCTAGGGCCTGTCAGCCCCATTCAAAAGCCACATCCAAGCAGGTAGAAGAGATGGAGTCCAACCAGGAGACCCAAGAGAGAAAAGGGGAGCAGCAGCACAGGAACCTCACTTCTCCAAGGATTTGACTTATTAAAATCTTTACCCATCCTCCCACCCCCCCAGCCTGGGCAGCCATTCCATGACCCAGACCTCTCTCCCTGGGAGACAGCTGATTCTTGCTTCCTGCGAGCACCGTAACAATTTCCTCTGTGCCTTCTCCCCCATCTATTCCTGGGATGGGGAATAAGGCTCCCACCTACCAAGTGGATTTGCCGTGCACTGCCCAAGGCCAGAAAAGGAATCTGTAGAACTCGTGTCTGAGTATGATCCAAGTTCCCACACTAGTGGCTGTTTTGGGGTTTCCAACTGGTAGCTCCTACCTGGGACTGAAAAGGCTTCATTAAGCACTCGGATGGCTCTGCCAGGAAAGGGTGACATTTTACAAGGACTAACTTAACCTAACTAGAAGATTTGAGATAACAGATGCAAACCCAATGCCCATTGAGAGGGACAATATTTTGGACCTTTTGTCAGAGTTTAATCCTTCTTATAAAGTTTTTCAATTAAACAATAATTTGCATTCATCTATACCTCCTGCAAAATTGATTATTGACTGTTTATTAATTCAAAATTAAAGGAGTAAAAAGAAGGGAAGAGGGAGGGAGAAAAGGAAGAAGAGACTGAAAGATAATGAGTGTCAAGACCCAATCAAACCAAGGAAGGAAGGAAGGAAGGAAAGGAGGAAGGGAGGGAGGAAGGAAGGAAGGAAGGAAAGGAGGAAGGGAGGGAGGGGAAGGGACATTGAGTGTTAAGGCCCAACCAGACCAAAAACCCGCATTTCCCACAGCCTGCTGGCTTTGGGTGGCATATTCTGCAAACTCTGAAAAGGACCATTCATCCTACACCACTCTTGTGCCACAGGGCCCTGGTCTCCTTTTCAACTTCCACTTGCCTGGCAGGACTCCCGCACCAGACAGAGATGCTCACTGAGCCTTCACCTGAGAGAACAAGGCCAGGGCTCCCCCTGCACAGCAGTCTCCCCAGTCGCCCATGCACAGCTGCCTGCCAGCATGCATGCAGGAGCGATGATGAAGAGACGCTCAGTCTTCCAGAGGTCTGCCTGGTCTACCCTTCCCTTTGAAATCTGCCTCGGGGCTTCACCCAACCCAGCCACCCACTGCAAAGGTAGAGGAGGCCACCAATCTGAATGCCAGCATATTACACACCCTTGCACCTTCCACCCTGCCAGCCCGCTCTCCCCAAGAGGAAAGCATAATAAAACAAACAAGTCAACCTCTGACTACCTGTGGTTTTTATATTTACACTAATGTTCTCCTTGAAATGGGAGCTCAGCATCCAGGAACCCAGGAAAAGTCAAGTCTAAAGCAAAATGCAATCGGAAGGCCAAGTGTGCTAAAGCAGCCAACTCCGAGAGTGTCCCTGCAAACCCTCCTTTTTGGAGCAGTCTCTCAGCATTGCAGCAAGCCAGGAATAAGCCCAAGGAGCGGGGCTGCTGCTCACCAGGAAATGTACCTGCGATATTTACTGAGAAGCCTCTCCACGTTAACATGTCCCCTGCTGCTTAGGGACTAGGCAGTACCTTCTTGAAATTATATAGAAAGGCTGAAGGTCAGGCACAGTTCTGTCCCTGCAAACCCTAAAAGGATAAAACTAATTCCTGTCACTGCCTCCCATACCAGTGAGCACCCCCAGCAACTCCCCTGCTCCAAACTGTTCAAACTGTCTTCTGCCAAAAACCAGCCTCCCGCAAGCCCCGCCAGTCAGCCCCGTGGGTGGGCTGTGGAATGGGTGGAGGTGCGGACTGAGGAGTCCCAGGTCCTGGGACTGTGAGACCAGGCCTGCCCTTCACCTCTCTGGGCTTCAGATACCACCTCTCCCGCCTCTTCACAGGGTTACTCATGAGGTGAGGCTCAAATCTGACAATGCCCATCAAAGGGCTTATTCAAGAGCCATATAAACACACTGTGATTTTATTTCTATCCTCATTATTAATAGCACAATGGATGTTTGAAAGGGATGGGCCTAATTTTTCAGAAACCGAAAAAGCTAGAGGGTTGGCAGGATGGGAAGGAGCAGATATTCAGAGATTGCTTCCAGGTTGTCCTTTGGGGCCCCATTCTTCCAGATTCTTCCAAATGCCTGCTGCAGTAATAGCCCCAAAAGAACACACCACCTTGTCAGGACTTGCAGGTGAAACGTGTTGGAGCAGCTGTCAGCTCAGGGAAAATCACTCATCAGGTAGTCAGCCGAGTGGGGCTGCTCTCAGCTGGACAAACACCGAACCCGCACACCGGGAGTGAGGGCTTTCCTGTCCTTCCCTGGGGGGCCAAGCCAGCCCTCCTGTGCTTTCTTGTCCCAACCAGCAGGCCTCCTTCCCCTCAGAGGCACACCTCCCCACCCTTCCTTTCCGCTCCAAGGAACAGAGACCTTCAGGCCACCAAGGTGAGCAGGTTGTGTAACAGTCCCGCCCACCTGTCCCCACACCCAGAAGCAGGGGACAAGAGCTGACTGCTCTGTGAGGAGGAGGGGTAATCCTTCCTCCGGGTCTTTAATTTTAGCCAAAGTCATCCCTGCGTGACTGCGAAAGGGAAGGGCTGATTACAGAGGTCACCGGGAACAACTCTACCTGAGGGAGGGGGCAGTATCCCCTAAAACAATGGTGGGCAGAAAAATTCACATCCAGGAGTGACTGCAGACCCACCTGATGTACTGGCCAGACGTGATGGGAGAGGTGCCGTGCCACTTGGTAAGTGACCCACATGGGTGCTGCAAGGTACGGGATACCCCACTGGGCTTGCAGCCCTGGTGAAACCAGACGGCGTCGGAAGGCAAGGAGTTACTCATAGGCAAAGGATCTGTCGTTAGCACACCTAAAAATCCCTATTTTCTAGCCATCATTTGATGCCCACCACACTGAATCCTAAAGAAGTGGGAAAGAACTTCTTTAGGATTTAGAAGGACACAAAACAGGGTGTTGTCTTATCCAAAGGTGGGCACTCCCATTCTGTCCCAGGGCATCAGCAAAAGGCAGGCGAGCAGAGCTGGGGCTCTGGCCTCTTGCTTAACTCCTTCTGCATCGGAGGAAAGCTGACTCACCTCACCTTATATCCCAGGGTTCTGCTAGTGGCTTCCACCCTGGTCCATACAACCTCTAGGAACCCTGAGATAGCCCTCCTCCAATTCCGGACGGAGCTGCCTTGGAGGGCCACAGAGATACACCCAAGTGTGCCAAGCCTTTGACCCTCCAAGGTGACAAAGTAGACTGTGTCTCATCATTTCAGGCTCAGCGAGCCAGCCCAAACTGGCAGGCTGCCTCCCAGGAAAGCCCTGGCTGTACAAAACACACTCAAGTGCCTTTGTGTGTCTCTGCTCCCAGGACGAAAGATAAAGGCCGCTCACAAGGCGATGGCCGTGCCCAGCAGCCTCCTAAACTGCAAAGGCAGCACTCACCACTGATGAGAGAAACCCCTCACGTCTCCCTCTAAACACCTGATGTATATCCATTTTTCTGTCGGCAACCTCAAATAATGTCTATAATGCTGAGATTTATACATGGGTCCTTATAAATGTTATTTCGTAATAGCCTCTGCAAAACTACCTTTCCACCTAAACATTCAATTAATGTAATTAAATTGCTACCTGATGGCATTATCTAATTTAACTTCGGATCCAAACTATTGAAAAGCGTGTGCCTTTTAATACCCTGACTGGTAAGGCATGTGATGAACAGAGCTATAAACATGTTGGCATAACTGAGCTGTTTAAAAATAAATTAGCAAACTATAAAAATAAACAGTTACATACATATGTACTCAATTATGAACTAACTCTAATTTTTGTTCTGAAATACTGTCTTTGACCTTAGTCATAAACAAGCACTATTAAAAAAACATAATATCTCAACAGACAGGAGGCCAAGGATTAAGTGCTCTCCAGTACAGCAGAATGCAAAACAAGGCAAAGGAAGGAAGGGAGGGAGGGAGGAAGGGGAAAAGGAAGGACAAGACGAAAAGAAAGGGAAAAAGGAAAGAAGGGGGTTGCCTTTCTTTGAAAGCTGGGAATGTATACAAAACGTACAAAGACTGCTGCACTCTTACTGATTCGAAGCAGCTTCTGTTTGAGCCAGAAAAGTTAAAAACCTAAAGTGCTTCTGCATTTTCAGATGTTTTGAGTCTCTCAAGAAAAGAGGGCAGGCAGGAGAGAAGCTCTGTTCCCACGTGCAGCTGTTTCAACAGCTCCCCGTCCCACAGCAGCCTCTGCCGCACTGTCACACAGGGCGGCCTCCCCACCTGAACTGAGCTCGCTGTCCTGAGTCTGCCACCACCTGAGTGCCGAGCTTCTCTAAGACACATGGCAGAAATGTGGGGACTGTCTTCCCAATAGCACAGGACAGAAAGGGGGTGGGGCGGGGCGGGGGGAGGTGGGCAGGGAGCAAAATGAAGCCGGTGAAACTGTATACAGGACACGTTTTCACACTAATCCAGTGCTCCTGTAACAAAGGACAGCATACTATGGGATAATTACTATGGATTATTATTACAGTTTCTACAGCAAAAGAACAAAAAAAATTCACAAAAGACATATTATACACACAGATTTCTAAAGCTTTAAAATCATATGGTCTTCAGTGTTGGGTCGCACGGGGCTTCGGGCAATGCCCAAAGTGAGCAGGGCAGATGCAAACACAAAAAACAAAATCACAATAAACCTGAAATTCTCTCCTGTCATGGTGCTTATTGCCCTTTATTTCACAAACAAAAGTAGTGGAGCAACAGCTCAGTAGTTATTCATCTCAAAGAGCCAACCTAAAACGCTGACTGCCCCAGGGCTATCTACCCCTTCCTCCCACCCCCTCACCCCCACAAACAGCCACAAAAATTATATAAATAAAAAATGAGAAGAAACTCAAACTCCGCCACACTTGTTTTAGAATGTGGCAGAGAAGGCTTGCCATGAAAGAGGAGCCAGAGAATAGCTTCCTGGGACCCAGAATCACGCCCCAGGCCACTCTCCCTGCAGTGGGGAGAGGGGCCAGCACGGCAGCCCAGTCTGACATTTACAGAAACAAGACATTTGCCAGTTGCTGCGAGAAAAACATCCCCAAACACATTTTTAAAGAGATGTGGCTATAAGGTTATGGAACAGCCAGTGTGAAATTGTGTTGGACTTCTCCCTTTCCGAAGAAGATTGTATTTTCCTCCAGGATGGGAAGGATATGATTGGTGGCTGAAGGATAGATACTGTTCTCGGGCACTTTGGCAAACTGGTCAAGGAGGCTGTAGCTATGAGAATGAAGACGTCAGGAACCCAGCTCTGCTTGGTCCAGGGAGAGGCTGGTGCTTGCATGCCTGGGACCATGGCAATGGCTGGAGGCCCTGGGACTTCCCTGAAGGTCTCTCAGACTACAAGGCTGGACCTTTGAGCTGACAGCCTAGACTATTCTATGGGCTCTCCTTTAAATTACCTATGATTCCAGAATAATTTGTTCTATGTGTGGCAAAGCCAACACTACAGAGACTGAAAACACTAAGTCCTAACTCGAGGGATGTTAAACTCTCACTCTGTAAATGCTGTTGTTTTAAGGTCTTTATTGAGACTCGAGGACAAAGGAGCCCCCCCTGTAATAAGGAGCCTGTAGCTGGTTCACCTGTGAGCCCTAAACCCTAGAAGACCTCTTAAAACCAAAGCACTCAGACAGAAACAACTGACTCCTGTTTCTCATCAGGCTCCCAAAATCACCAGTTTCTGATCTAAAGATTTGGGCTCAGGTCAGGGCAACAAAGCAATTTGTTTGACTCGGCCCCCTGCAAATTACCCCCAAATAATTTACTTGGTCTCAGCTTTGGCTGGCTTGGGTGTTATGTGGATTCCAAGAATTATTTTACTTTTCCATTAGAGGGCTCTCCACTCTCCTTCAAGGAAAAACACTCTATTTGCCAGCCAACTTCTTTCCAGGAATGGGAAAGGGAGGAGGAGGGAAAGTAGGACAACGGATTTCCATAAGGAATTCCAAACCCCAGAGTGACCGGCAGGTCAGAGAACAGCACAGCCACAGCCACATCTGCAGAAACAGACTCTCTGGAGGGACGAGACAGTGGACTTCTGAGGAGCGGCAGGCACCGGGAGAGGGCAGAGTCCAGGGGAGACACAGCATATACACCCACTTCTGGAACCTGTGGTTCACCAGCAGCCCCGTAGGGTCTACCTGAGCTCTGAGAAAACAAGCTAAGGAAGCCCTGGCGGGGTAACTTGGTTGGATGTCGTCCTGATATGCCAAGGTCAGGGGAGCAATCCCCAGTCAGGGCACATACAAGAATCAACCAATGGATGTGTAAATAAGTAGAACAACAAGTCAATATTTCCCTCTCTCAATAAAAAAAAACAACAGCTAAGAAAAAATGCAAGACACAAAGCACATATTTCTCTGTCTTTGGTATCTAAAGAACAACAGCAGGAAGCTGAATAAAACAGTTCAGAAACACACCTTCCCTAAAGAACTACAAGTTAGAGTTTGACTTACATCATCTCAGCTATGAGCAGTCTACTAGGACCCTCCTAACTGCCCCATCCAAGGGCCCTGCCCCTAGGGGGCTCCTGCCCTGCCAAACCTCCCTGAACAGGGCAATCTAACCCCCAGTCTTGGCCTTAAACAGAGGAGGGGCCCACAGCCTGGGCTGAGCACTCCCATCCCCTTGAGCACCTCCAAGTGCCATGCCCAGCCCAGAACACAGCAAGCCCATCCTCCCAGGCACCAAGCCAGCCATCTTGGGTCTACCTTGACTACTCGCTTCCCCTCATACCCCACATCTAATCGGTCAGCAAACCCTGTCGGTCTTTCTTCAAAATATGTCCCAAATCCAGTCCCTCACCCTATCCCCACCTCCCTGAACCAAGCTGCCATCAACTGGCCTAGATTTTGGCAACAGACTCCTAACCGATTCTGCCTTATCTCCCCACACTCAAGTCCCAAAAAGGAGCCAAGGTGACCTTCTGGAAACCAAGGTCACATAACGTCACTGCTCCTGAGGCTTCCATCTCTCTTGGAGTCAAAGTCAAAGTCTGCGCTGGCCTCCTCTCCTTGGACCTCAGCTCCTTTCCACCTCTCAGCTACTTCCACCTGGACCACAGGGGCCATCACTCCTCCTCCTCCTCCAACAACCAGACAGATTACGCATTTTCTATCCGCTCTGCTCAGAACCCTCTTCCCCCAGAAACCCACACAGCCGACTGTCACTTCCTGGGAGCCTTTGCTGTCAGTGGGGCCCTCCCTCACCATTCTACTTAAAGCATGCCCACCACACAGCTCCTCTCCCTCGGCCCTGCCTTATCTTTCTCCTAAGCAGTCTGATCATCTTCTGGAACACTATATAATTCACGTAAGGTCAGAGATTTTTTAATGCTTTGATCATCACTATATGCCCAATACCAAGCACAGTTCCTGGCACAGGGCACTTGTTCAAAAAAATGTGTTGAAAATGAATGAGAGAACCTCTGGAATCCCTAACCGTCAAGAGGCTACTCAACACCATATCTATAAAACAGTCCAGCAGCCAGACCTGGGGTCACTTTGGCTTTGGAATTTGAGTTTCAGCCAAATTCCATTTTCCCCATGAGCCCTGAGGTCCAGAAAGAAGAGCAATGAGCATTATAATAGAAATGGAAGGGTCTGGATAGTTTGGAGAAAGGAAGAAGAATAAGGGGCTCCTGAGCAGGGCCAGTCAAGACCAAATTAGAGCTCTTATCCCTAAGGCTTAGGTGGGAGCCTGTAGAAGGGGCTAAGAGCCTGGGGAGGTGCCATCTACCAGCTGCTCTT
Organism: Phyllostomus discolor; assembly: GCF_004126475.2. Lineage (NCBI taxonomy): Eukaryota > Metazoa > Chordata > Mammalia > Chiroptera > Phyllostomidae > Phyllostomus > Phyllostomus discolor. The sequence continues at coordinate 39,819,195 of NC_040908.2, forward strand.
CAGAGCTCCTCCCCTTCAGCGGACACACACACACACACACACGCACGCACACACACTCACAGTTGCAGTCAGCTCGAGTCCAGGCAAACCGAGATGTGATGCGCACACTGACTCCGGGCTGTGTAAGGGCGCTGGGCAGCCACTAAGCCCCGGGATGCCAGCCTCCCCCAGGCACCACTCTTCCTCCTTGTCAGCTTTCAGACTCCCCCTCCTCCTGGTGGGAGGGGCATAGGAGGTTCTTGGGAAGAGACGGATCCCTTACACCTGAGATCTCGGGATCCACCAGAAAAGCCCAAGTACCTTTCCCCACCCTGGCATACATTTTGACAAGCAAATAAATGCTCCCCAGTAGGCAATCACAAGGAGAAGTCTGAATTAAAAGAACTTGCCAATTTGAAAAGAAATGCCGTTCTATGTGACTCCACTCTATTCTGTTCCCAATAAAACACTTAAAGATGCTATTCATGCAGACATAAAGTGCTAATGGCCACTTGTTAACATGTTCCATAATGCTAATATTCCCCTCTGATTTCCGACAGTTCTCTTTTTTTCTTTCTTCTTTTTTTGGGGGGCCATTTTAAGTTAACAGAGCACTAATCTGATTTGAAAGTGAAGGCTTAAAAAGCCACACTCTACATAACTGCAATATTAATGACAACCATTGCTTTACATGCTGCACCGTTTCATGAAAACAATCATCACTCAGTCAACGGACTTTCCAAACCATAGAAACGCTGTAATAAAGTTGAAAATGCAGCAGGCACAGAAGCAGCTCCTAATGGAAGACAACGGTCAGGGGGCGGGTGCCATCGATTCTTCTCTAAGCTGTGTACACTCTACTGCCATGAAGGCCAGAAGAAAAGGAATGGTAAAGCAAGTGGGAATTTTTTTCTTTCAAAAACAAACAAATAAATGTGGTAGCTTTATCTGCTACACCCAACTCACTAAGCTGGCCTTCTAGGAAGTAACTGGGATCAGAGTTCAAAGGCAAAGAAAGCATATGGCTCAGTGCTTAGTACTAACTGGGCCAGAGATACAGTAACACTTCCCAGGAAATACGGAGTCTCGATGCCTCTAAAACAACTGTGTACGCAGACCTGGACCTGCAACTTTATCCAAATAACGTGGGAGGCTAAGAAAGTGGAGTGGGAAACAGCAAAGGAAGCTTTGTGCTCACCTTCCCTGGAGTGCTGTCCAAAGAGGAAGCCTGCTCACCTAGGATGCTTTAAAGGGGGCAATTCAGCAGGCCCCTAGGGGTCCACCTGTAACTCTGCTGAGGTGCTAAAGGTGGCTGCTGGATGTGCTAAGAAATGCATGGGTTTGGGGCTCAGAAAAACCTATTTGGTTTTGTGGCTAAGCTCTTCTAGGTAGCTTGGTAGCCCAGGCAAGTCACTTCACCTCTTCCAGACTGTGTACCTCAGATTTTCTGGCTCTCGGGTATAAGGACTTGCCCCCGAATACTGTCCTCCCCTCACGGACCCATCTCCCAGATAAGAAAGTCGGCTTCACCAGAGAGAACGTGCCGGGTCTTGTTCGCCTCTGCCTCCTGTACCTAACACTGTGCTGGGCACAGAGTACGGACGCACTCAGTAAACACAAGCTGAATAAAACAATGAGATTATATGTCACCTGCTTCTCATCTCAGCTCTAGTACTTTGGTTCTATGAACATGAAAGCCCCCAATCACTTCACGTTGCAAGTTTAATTTAAGAGGCTTCATTAACACAGGCATCTGGGCAGCCCTGGGTTACTTGAATTGGTTCAGAGCCTGCAGAGGATCACCGTCTGTCAAAGACAGTTTATTTCCTTTCAGTTTCTCAACTGACACCCCTTTCGGGACGGGGAGGAGAATGGGCAGGTTTGACGGCAATACACATCTCACGTAAAGAAATAAACTTGCCTGTGTTGCCCACCCACATGGCATCCATTTGGATGGTTCCAGGAGAAAGGAGTTTTACCTATTAGCCATCTTAGAGATGAATGTCACCCAAATACAAACCCCCAGGGCACAGCTGACAATGGACCTGACAATGGAGTGGTCACATTTGACCACTCCAGCACCTCTGGTTATCTCTAAAAGAAGCAGAGAGAGTCAGACCCACAGACCAGTCACCTTTGGGGAGAGTTTCGGGGATAGTGAGGACTCACGGCCCCCAGCCCCCACAGGGCTGTAAAGGCTCTCTCCTGGGAGGGTGGCCAGAGTGAAGGGAGGTGGATGTTACATATACATACACCAGACAGAGAGAGAATGAATCACCATTTAAATAAACCCAACCCAGCGTCAGCCAGAGCTCCCGGAAGGAAAGTAGTACTCAGTCCCTTCTGGAATGTACCGGGCTGACTGCAGGATGCTGCTCCCAGGTTCCCACACCCCCAGGGGATCCCCTAGCTGCCCTCCCCGGTGTTTGCCCAGGCCCAGGTCTAAGGAGCCTCCCCCACACTGACTGCCGCGTGAGAAGGGGCAGAAGCTGAGAGCAGAGAGCACACTGCTTGGCCAAGAGAAAAAGGCCAAGAGTGAAGTCCACAAGGAGGCCATCCCCATCCCAACCCCAACCCCTTCTCATCTTGTCCACAGGGAGGAAGCAGGGAAATACACTTCCCAGCCACGGCACCTTTCCACCACAGGGAGCTGAGGAATCGGGTGCAAAGCCTAGCCTCTTAATTTTCCATCAATCAGCCTGAACGAAAGTATGAACTAAATAGCATATATGAACCGGCATTATTTGGGGCATGAAAATACAAAAAGTAAAACGTTATCCCTGTCCTCAAGAAGTTTCTAGTTTTGGGAGGAGAAAATACCAACACCCAGGAAGCAACGTGAATGCTCCTGACGCTAACCCGGAGCAGTATTGCCAGCACAGGGAGTGGAGGCGCGGCAGCCACTGCTGACGGAGTCAGCCTTTGCCAGGCCCCGCTCAGAATTCTTAGGGACCTGGAGAAATGGTCCTGGAGATCCAGCCCAGGGGAAGGCACTACCAGAAACAAGCACTCAGTACATGGGAACAAGCTACCTCGTTCTTCCTTGAAACACAGCCCCCTGCTTTTGGGCAAGGAGAACGTGGAGGGTGAAGGCGGGGCAGATGGAAGCAGGTCTGACAGACACAGGGATTTCCAACCGACTCCTGACCCCCCAACTTCCCAGCTTCCGCATTTCCCCTCCCTACGTGAGAGGGGAGGCAGAAGTTCCCAGGCCACTCAGCCCACTGTGAGGTCATACCGTGGGGATTACCGAGTCACCTCCGGGCAGGGCAGAACAGAAAGTGAGCAAGTCGGTCTGACCAAGTTCCATCAGGAGGGTGTTCTCTGGGCCCCACGGGGCCAACGCCCATGCAGGGTCCTGAGCTACAAAATACCCTGGAGTCTGAAGGGCAGGCGGCCCCTCTTCTCACCACACCATTCACGTCTTACCTGGTGGGACCGGGGTACAGAAGAAGGCAGGGACTGAAAATCTGGTCTCATGGCTATAAGCCTGCTATTACTCATGCCATGTTTGTGTGCCCTGAAATGCTTTCCCATGTCTGTAATGCTTCCCCTGTCATCCTACACACTCACGGTCACCTCTCCTCACCCCAGCACACAGAGATGTGCTTCCCATGTGCAGTTAGGTTTTGTTTTACTATGAGACACAATGACCAGCTCCTATTATTATTAACACAGGTTGTGCAGGAAACTCAAAAAAGATTTGGCTTGGCTGGCTTGCGGGAATCTGGGTTCTGTGTCTCCAAAACCTATGTTCTCCAGATGTCAGCGGAAAGTTTTGAGCAGCTCTCTCCCCAGCAATAAAGTGAGGCAAGAATGGCCACTCACTGTATTTCTCGGCCCCTGTGAAGTTGTCACTGGGAGAGGAGCCAAGAGGGAGGAGGCACCTTCAGAGACACAATCATAACTCTCCATCACCTGGTGAGGCGGAGAGGTGGTCAGGGACCTTGGGATAGGAATGGAGAACTGAGTTCAGTATGAACAAGGACAGAGAGGCCGGTCTGGGAAGGGAGAGATGTGGCATCAACACGGTTGTGAGTGGAGGTTTAACGGCCCTCAAAGATGGCTGGCAGAGATCTAGGAATCCCAGTGGACATCGAGCTGAGCAGGAGGCAGCGATGAAGCCCTGGTTTTTAACAAGGCAAGCAAGACAGCTGAGTACAGATCCAAGAGTAAGGAATGTGGACAACATAGAGGTGCCTTGCCATGGTACCCTGCAGTAGCATTTGAATGAAAGATCTGGGAAAGCAGGAGGTTCTAAAAAGAGGTACAAAAATAATAAATGGGTTAGAAGATACTCAATCTAGTGTTCAAGTTCAGTGAATCAGGATTATTGAGGGACAGAGGCAGGGAAGTGAGAAAAGAATTCTAAAAAATGAGGGGTTTTAGCCCAAAGCTGGTGACCAGATACTCTGTCTTCTCTGGAATGAAGAAGGAATGGGTATAATGGGTATAAACTGAAGCATAAGGGATTTAAGGTAGAATGGAAGGACTTCCTGCCATGGAGAGAGGTCTTTAAACCCAGAACCCATGTAGTAGAGGAAGAGGCTGGGGCTCGCCAATTCTCAAGACCCATGTGCCCCCGAGGGCAGGGGTTCCACCACCACCTAACTCCGCCGACCCTGTATGTCCAACAATCTGGATAAAGACGCCAAGCTGTCCCATGGGCACACGGTGCAAACTTCCAAACTGCCACACTGTGGGAGCCCTGTCAAGAAACAGGGCTGAGGACATAGACAAGAAAGGAGGTGTGACCACCAGGCAAAGCAACAAAACCATTCTCTCCTGCGGCCAGTTGGGCGTGTTGCTGTGTGGACTTCACCTCTGGGTCCCTGGGTTAGTGCTGCCCAGAGAGCTCTGGAGTCTACACCAGCAATGCTCCGGTTCTGGAGAGCAACACAGCCGCCATGAGAAAAGTGCGAGAGTAGCACTGGTTTCTCTGCAGGAGCACAGGGAGCCGCCCCTGGGCCCTGTTGGGCAAGCAGAGGCTGTCACGTCGCCCCAGCGAGCCAGGGTGAGAGAGAGTGTGAGGTCTGGGCTGCGGGCCATTTCTGCCCCCGCCCAGTGAGTGGCCACAGGGACACAGCCACCCTCCCATCCTCAGCCTCCTTCATCTGTAACATGAGAGGGTGGCTGACGGCCTTCACAAACCCATGTCTGCCCAGAAGACACTCGGCACACATGGCCCCCCCACCCCCTACACCCACCCCATCTGTGAAGGAAGATGCCTGAGCTGGAGGACCCGTCACTGTCCGCCTGCTGGGACTCCTCAGAGACACTGGTCAGCAGGGAGCAAGAGCCTTGCCCAAAACATCAATTTTAGGGGAAAAGAGAAAGTCTTTAAAAATACTTTAAAGTAACAACTAGGATCTCTAGCTCTCTCAATTTAAGAAAATAAGAAAATTAAACCCAGTTATTCTCTCTCCAGACTAACTCTGAAAAGCTGGGCCTGAAGTCGCTGGGCCTCGGGGTTCCTCCTGACCAGCTGCTGCTCCCGGACTCAGAAATGAAGGTGACGCAGCGCAGGCCTTCAGTCCACTTAGGTGTGTGGCAGCCCCTCATGAAGGGAGGCCAGGGAATTTTGTTCCCATTTAGTGCTAATAAAATGTGCTGTTTAAGCATCTGTCTTAGAGTAGACCCACAGAGCAACAGACCCTTAGAGCAACATTGTGCCTGTAAAATAACGTCCCCACTCACCTGAATTTCAATGTACTGACTCGGGTGGCGAGTAAGAGGGAGGGTCCAGCCAGAAACTGCAGGTGGCAGGGCATCCAATATGACAATGTCACTTTCTCACATGCACAGACGTGGCTGGACAAGGCCAGAAGCATCTAGGACAGTCTGAGAATGACCACACACTGGGGAGGGGAGGGGCATGCCCATCAAAGTGTGTTGAAGAAATTTTAGGAGCCTGCTTATCATTACAGAGTTCCATAGAAAGTCCATCTAGAACCAGATTGTAAAGGGAGTGTCCCAGAGCTTCCAGAGAATGAAGCAACTAGTATTCGGGCTCAAGGAGAGCTGGACAGACCCCATCAATATGTTGCTGTTTGATAGGCAAAGATGAAGACCTGGGAGCTCATGGGGCTGCTTGTTACCTGCATGTTATCATTCACATTGAGACCCAAAGCCACAGGCTGCACCAAGCCTGCCTCCCTACAATCCACAGCAAAAGGAAAGTCCATTCTTTGAACGAGCTCCAGTACACACTGCTCAATCCATGAAAGAACACAAAAAGTGGGATTTCTCAATCCTCATAGGTTATGAGGACCAAGATGAGGAACGTACCAAGCCAAGATGTTTCTGGTCTCCCAAGCACACCAAGGGCCCCTTTCGAATACAGGCTACCAAAAAAAAAAAGTAGGTGTGAAACTGGGGCAAGAAAGGGAACCTAAGGACTGTGTATGGTTGGTATATGGGGATCACATCTTTAAGTCATCTTGTAGCTTCTTTGATTCTATAACCTCCATATTGAAAGACATAAAACACCAGACATTACACCTGTCAGGTGCTGTGCCCTGAACTATCTCCGGGCAGCTAAGAGTCAGTACATCAGCCTTTTAAAGATGTAAAAGTTAAAGATTAAAAACATGTTGGAACGCTGACTCTATGCAGTGCCAAAAATGTGTCTATAACCTGTTAGGGGAGATGGGTGTGGAATATCGTTTGAGAAAGAGGACGACACTCACACCACAGAGAAAAAACAAGGTCCCCTCCCACTTACTTTCTTCCCTTCCTTCTATCCAAGGGGAGTTCCTCCTGCAATATGACATGCTTTCCAACAGCAGTAAGTCAGCAGCTCCAGAGAGTGAGGTTGGAACCGGTGGGATCTGGGCACATTGCTGAGGCCAATTCTGTTCTGACACGTGAGGTCAAAACCACTGGTTTAGACATTCACGTGGGCATGGGAACGTGCTCATTCAGACAAGGGCTCCAGGTCACATTCTGCATTCTCCTGAATTACTCCAATGACAATAAACTCACTGAAAGCAAAGAGATACTTTTCATAGCACACCATTTGCCAATCTATAACTTAAGCATTCATGTCTGTGCTTAGTTAACTCTCTCTTGACATGAAGTATTAAAAGTCTGCATCGACTTATTCTCCTTTGGCAGAAAAATCATGCCGCTCATAAGCAATTATTGTACCCCCTTCAAATAACTCAGCTTAAATTTTCATTTATGGCTGTATGTATATATGCACAAATGTGTATTCAATGTAGTGTTAAGGCTTCCTTTTTCCAAAAATTTAAAAATTCAGGAAGCCAAAGATAACATAATATACCTTGAATGGCATGTCCTATGGGTAGAAGCAAAAGAAATAAGAAAAAAGGAAAAAAAATCTTACAAAATTATGCAGGAGTATTAAAAATTTCCTCAAAAGTTTCCTGGCAAGTGGGTGCCTCTTTAATTTTCACCCTTACAATAAACTCTTCTGCAGGTTTTGTTTATTTTGAGGAAACATTTCACTTTTTTTTCCAAGACATGAGGTGTGAATGATGCAAAACAGTATTTGGATATGTAAACTGAATTATTTGCATAATGTATTACTAATCAGCGAGTATAAATTCTGGAGTCTGAGGAACTAAAATCAAGTGCCACCGAATTTTAAAATCTAGATGAAAAAGTAGAGAGCATTGCCCTTTGGTGGAATAATGTGCACATTTGCATTCCGTTTATAAGAAGGAGGAGTTATCCCCACAGAATTTCCTGAAGAATTTTAAGTAAGCGATGTTGATGTACACTGTTGTGCTCTGACTCAACGGGGTGAGGAATAAATACAAAGGTCCTAAATTCACAGGCAGCCCCACACCAAGTACCAAGCACCAAGGACCAAGGAAAGCAAAGCTAGTTGCATCTGAAAAAGCAGAGCTCAGCCCCTGTCCCCATGACGGTCTGCCTGCTGAACCTACAGGAGTCAGAGATTTAAGCAGGACGGGGGGGGGGGGGGGGGGGGGGGGGGGGGGGGGGGCGGGGGGGGGGGCAGCCAGGAGTTCGGCCTACAACACCTGTCAGATCAACCCAATCGAGTAGCAGTGAGACCCAAATCATCTACACCCTTCTCCTGTTGGTTTCCATTGGTATTTTTAGGCGAGCTTAGCCCCTTCTTTGCGGATGTGCAAACAGTAGGAAGAATGTTGAAACTTCACACACTCCCTCTGTCAATCAAGCACAGCAAAACCAAGTTGGAGAAACTATTGGTCTGAACACAGACTTTTGGGGGGAAGAGACGAAAGTAGAGAAGACAAGAAGGGGTAGCGCTGCAGTCAGCTTCAGGCAGTAGCACCTTCTCCGTTCCCACAACGGTGGCCGTCATGTCCCAAATTGCCCAAGAGTCACCTGCATGCTCAGAACTCCCAGAGGTGCACATGTGAGCACGCATGTACACATGCACACACTCACATACACTCTAGTCCTTGAGGGTGCCAGGTTACATCTCTACAACAGCTGGTCCCATTGTTTACTGCCAGTGAAGCCAAACCAGCCTAAAATTTAATTTAATCTGCTGTAAACCCAAGTGTCACGCACTTAGGTGGCAGCTAAAAGCGCCACTCTCAGATAACTGAGTGACACTTGCTAATAATAGCCTCTGCAGGAAACAAGCAGGAGCCGACATTTTGTAAAACCAGAGGGACCTGTGCCTGGGAACGGCTCCGTGAGGCTGGTCTCAGCTCAAGGCAGATACAGCAGACGCAGGCCGACCATAGCTCCCACGAGACTGGCTGCGCTAAGACCACCGACGACCTTGTTTTCAAGCTACTCGGCGACAGCCCTGGTTTTTGCTAAAGAGAACCAAGTGCCCTGTGCAGCCGTGCCATCGCTGCACTGCTCCCTCGTGCCCCCCAGAGGCTGCACCCCAGGTCCGCCCTTGACCGCGGTCTGGTCCCCTTCTTTCTTAGCATGTGGTCAGCCTCCACTCAGGCAAACCACCTTACTCAAATAGCCAGGGCTCAAGTAGACACCGGAAGGTCCAACAGCTTTGTCTTCCTCGACACTGGCAGGTAAGTGGGCACTGCCCGCCTGCTCCTTCCCCACATCCACCTGAGGAAGAGGCACAGGTGCTGAATGAAGCACAATCAAACTCCACCTCCAACTCTTCTTCATGCACTGAAAGAAACCAGAGGATCTCTCTCTGTCCAGAATGTTGCATGGTGCCCTGTGCAGACTCTCAGGTGATCTCTTATGGCAAACTTCCTGGATACTAGACTTGTACTCACTCACAGGTACTTCTGTCCCTGGTACAACCGCCCCCTCACTACCTCTGGGCCAAACTGTGGGTGGAGACATAACACCCACTGACCAAGGCCATTTTCATCTTTCCCAGTCGGGTAGCACCTTTACCTGTCAGGAAAATCTCACATATTCAAAAGTAGAGAGAACGGTATAAATCAAACCCCAGGTAGGAGTCATCTAGCTCCCACCTCTAGCCACTCACAGCCAGTCTCGCTTTTTCCAGAACCCTGTCGCCAGCCCTGCCCACCAGGTCACTTATGTTGATTGCAGACATCCTGTCATTTCATCAATAACTACTTTGGCATGTACTTTTCAAAAATAAAGACTTTTTCCTTTAACCACAAAACCATTATCACACCTAAAACAATAAAGTGGCAATGATTTCTTATCATTAAACAGGGGAGTTCTTTTAGACTCAGAAATGCTTGTTTCCATCTAGGTCATGCTTTGGAGGATCCCTTCCACCCAGGCTCAGGACTGAAGCCACCAAGAGAAGGCTTCAAAGAATCACACTTTCTAAACAGTGTCATGAACCTTGTTTAAAGTCACAGTGCACTTTGGCCCAAATCCTTCCCCTTGCAGTCCCTTGCCCTATGTGGGGTCCAGTGCACCACCCCCTGGAGTCCTCTGTGAGAGTTCTCACTCCTCTCAAAGTTCCCCTGGTCCCGGAGTCTCCCTCGCTCCCCAGCACGTGTCCCATCACCCCATCAGGCAAGCAGGTGCACTCCCAGTGTTCAGGACTGGTATTTATGTTTCTTCGAAGAAAGTATTCTCTTGGCCAGTTCTGCACAGAATTCATTCACAGAGCATGTCTTGGATATACAGCTGACTAGATATGTCAGTTATGTTCCAAATGGGTTTTCACAGGTCAAGGTTCTGCAGGCAAGAGCAAATGCTATTTTTAGACAGGATAAGGTCACAATGCTTTTAGAGACAGTGAAGTCTACAATAAAACCTATTGATCAGCCTCTGGAACTGGTACTCCAGAGAGACACGAAGATTGAAACAAAAATTGCCTGGCCGTTTTCTCTGTAGACTTGGTGAGTAAAAGCTTGTTGAACTTAATATCTTTCAGGATATAAAATAAGTAAGAAGTAACTGGGTACAGATTACTGAAGTCTATTTAACCAGATGTGGAGGCGGGTCACAGGAAATATACTTGTGGCAGAACTCTGAAGAAAGAGTTTTCAAGACAAGTGTTATTTACAGCCCCCATCCCCCCCGAGAGAGTTCAAGACCAGCCTCCACCACTCAGTGAAGGCAAGGGCACAGGCTGCATCCCTGCTTTCACCTTCAGACTGTGGTCCCTACACTGGTAACACTGCCTCTCAGTCAGGGATACGTAAAAAACAGACCCTCGGAGACAAACAGCCTGCTGAGAACAGGCACTCACATCAATGATTTTTAAAACTTCTATACTGAGAATGGACTCTTGGTAAATCCAAAGATCTTCCTACTCAATCAATCTCTCTTTCACTCTCTCTTTCACTCTCTCTCTATATATACACATTATGTAGAGAGAGAATACATTATATTTATAGTGTGTGTATATATACACTATACATGTGATATATGTTTGTGTGTAGACGTGTGTGTATGCTGTATCTTATGACAATAGTGTTGCTGCGCATCAGAATTTTTTTAAAAGAGATAAGTTTTTGTGGGTGTACCCCAAAAGACTCTAATAAGAAAAATCATTTCTTGCCAGTGAAACTTGAGGAATAAATTTAGAAATCATCCAAACACATAGGCGCCCAAGCAAATGAATCCTCAAGGCACAGAAAGCCATTGGAATGTTATTTAACTAGCCTGAAGGTTCGTGAATTCACCGAGGTTTCAGCAGCAAACCCTAAATAATTCATTTAAGTCAAATAGGAGCTTTAAGTAAAGGCATGAATGTAATGGACTATCTTAAACTTCAGCCAGAGACCTAAAACTTTGAAATCAATTACGTCTCCATAAATACCTCTCCACTATCAGTGGTGCTTGATTGTTTGGGAGACTCAGGACCACAGGAACTAGTGTGAAAACCGTAGGGTATCTTCATTTATCATCTGCTCTCATCTCCCAGCCCAGCTCGCAAACAAAATGTGCCGTGGTAAACATAATCCATATATCACATTGTGACACCACCGACCCCATTAGTGAGCCTAGACTGTCCGAGAAGCGACCTCCTATCACACATTAACAATACAACGGCTCAAGCATTTGCACAGTGCAATGAGGGGCGGGGCGGGGGGGTGGGAAGAAGAGAGACGGTGGGCCTACGAAATCCTAAACTTCCCATCTGAATACACATTTGGTCGCCTATCTCTTTGGCAGGAATGTTATGGTGCGTTCTCTTCAGGTAATCACCGGAGGGGAAGGTTGTGCTGCTGGGTGGCTGCCATTCATTCGCTCTTTCCATTACCTTCCTTTGGTTCGGGTTAAACTTTTTCTTTTCCCTGTTTTTTTTTAACTTGTTTTTTGGTTTTTACCAGAAGCAAAAACCATGCAAACTCTGAAAGAGCTGATTATCACTGCACTCCTAATAAAAATGACCACAACGTTACAAAGTAAAAAGGCAATAATCTTAAAAGTTACATTTTTATTGAAGCTACAGATCTCAAAGAATGCCTCTATCCTGTAGGGAACACAGATTTCCTGACTGGTTCATTTCCCCCTCATTCTCAGCCCATGAGATAACAAAAGAAAGTTTTAGATAATCATTATCAAAAAAGTAACTCTGTTGTTTTTCAGCATGCTTCTGAAAACAATTTTCTATCGGCTTTAATGCCACACACAAATGGTACCTGCTGGACAGTGTGGGAAAGAGAAGCATCCATGCTAAAAGTCAATGGTAGACACCAAGTTAAGAAAAGACTGCAAAGATCACGTGTCCCAGAACAGGCCATTTGTTTTTACCTACATCAGGAATAAAAAAAGAGCACTTTCCCTCAATTTATGCTGTCTGCAACCCTAACAGAGGGAGAGTTCTTCTAAACATGTTGCATCAGATGCCTTTAACAAGCAAGAATTTGTAACTCCAAGAACTCAGCATATGTAGGCTACGTCCATACAGAGAAACCAGCTTTGGGGGGGAGGAAAAAGGAAAATATCACTGAATTCAGTCAGTTAATTTAATTTAAAATACCTGGGTTTTTTAATTCAACTGATTTCTTTGTCAAACATATTTCTATTTTGACACAGCTAGCCATTGCCCAAAAAAGCAAGCTTGGAGAAAATACACATTACACTACTTAGAGTTGTTTTTTTAAACTTGCAACAATTACAACAATTAAAAGATAAAGAAATCTTATAAGGCTGGAAACTTCTGTGAATTGTTACCATTCCATTGTACCCTGCTTCAGTTTTGCTTCCAGCAATGTGAAAGTTGCTCTTGAGCTTTCTGCCACAGGATCAGGAGCCCAAGCCTTACTATCCACCACAGCTTCCATCTCTGAGGAAAAGCAAGAAAATATTCTGCCCGCTTTGCAGGTGAGCCCTTTCAGCAACTGGATTCCAAAGAGCAGGGAATCTGCCTGCCTGGGTGTTCAGTTAGCTGGAGTGTAGCAGACCTTAGAGACCCACCCAATCCAAACTACCTATTTTACAGATGAGGAAATGAAAATGCCAGGAGTTGAAGGAAACCCAAGGCTGTACAGCTCGGGGTCAGAAACTGGTTTCTAGACTAGTGTCTGTCCATAATCATTAAACATCAAGGTTTGGTTCTAGAAAAATCCCCAAAGACCTCAATCCTTCCCCCAAAAAACAGTCTTGGTAATTTCCCCCTGCCTTCATGGAAGAGTAAATTGTCTAAGTTAATAAGGCCTTTACACATTTTAATTTTATCGTTTTTATTTTTTTTTTTACTTTATAGTTTGGTAACCAAAAATACTTTATCATAACGCTCTCAAATAGATTGTCTTCCTCTTACAGGCAGATACTGTAATTTCCTAGTAGAGAAGGGTAGCAAGGATAGAAATAAAATGCCGTTTTTATTAAACATTACAGTTTTTTCTGTAACAATGACTTCCCATTCTAGGTGCAAAACAGGTATGGTTTCTCTGATCCTTCTGCAAAATCTAGCCTGGTTCAGATTCAGAATCTGCTGAAAATCCTACATTTTAGGACAATGTGTTCTAGCAGAAAGCTCTTGGTTGGCTATATTTTGCTTTTTCCTCCCCAACAGATTTTTAAATAGTTTTCATTTTTAAAAGGATTTCAACTTCGGATTGTGCCGATGCCAAAGTCTCTATACATCTAATCAATCAATAAATAAGACAGACAAAGCAGCATATGTTTACCCTTTACCACTGGGGAAGTGTACATTAATTACCGCAGATTGTCTCCTATGCTTCTCCCCCCATCGCAGACAGCAGTGCTCAAAAGGGTCCGCGAAATAAAATGTATGGGGTAATTAAATGGATATTTATAATTAGAACTTAATAATTTGCATCAGGGACAAATGAGCTCTGATTTTAATCTGCAGCGCATTTAGATTAGCCTGAAGATAGTGTAATTTGAGGGTTTATAGGCCTCCTCTTGGATTATGAAATAATACCAAGCCTTCCAAGACAGCGCGTCTGTGTCAGGAGTGTGTTAAAGAAGATGCAATGAAAATGTTTGACAACGTGAAAGCAGCCATAAATTACATGACAACTGTGTAAAAGTCATGATGAAACAAATAAAGGGCTGACCTATAATGCGTCTGATTCATTGTGACACACACAACTCCCTGCACTAATCTCTGCCCAGCCAACGCATTCTTAAGCGGGGAACTACTTAGCACCGGGAACGTTGTAAATTATCACTAGTCAACAGCATTGATTTTTAGTCGACATTTCAATCAGGTTGAAGTAGAAATACTACCCAGCTCATCCAACAGCCTCTTCACCAGTCCGCTGCCCCTCTGCGGTCTGCTCAGTTATGGCTTTGTTAAATTTCCATTCTCTCGCCATTCAATATTTATTATAGCATTGCCACATCCAGGCACTTGGCCTGAAGGGTCACCAGCCTGCCTCTTGGGACATTAAATTCGTGCTTACCTTAAGGAAAGCAGAACCAAAATAGAAAAAGAAACAAAAGGCCACTATCAGAGAGCCGGCCTGATTTTCAAGGGAACGGAGAGAACACTGGGGTGGGGTCTGGTGGAGAGGGGCTCTAAAACAATGGTATTCCTTCTATCATCTCAGCTTCGCAGACAAAACTCAGAACTTCTCTTCTGGGGTGATCAGAGGATACCCTTACAAGTCCTGACCGGGACGTGTAGACACTACGTAGAGAACCAGCAGACGAGGCAAGGGGCAAAGAAGCAAGAATGCTAGTCCCAGGGCGGAGGGAGAACTGAAATGGAAGGTATGGGATTCTTCCTGCACGTATTCTCAGCAGCCACCTCCACCCCCACCCACCTGGGTCCATGCCAGCGACAATCTCTTGGTGTTGGTTCTGAAAAGCCTCCCTTGGTTCTAGTGGAAGGACTAACCAAGTGAGCTGAGCTCCCAGCTAACGCTTCTCAAGGCTGAGGTCAACTCTTCAGCTCCTCCATGGGACCTCTGCACACAGTAGGTGCCTCCTAACTACCAACTGGCTGAAATTATGTAAATGGGGGTCTATAGTGAACCAGCCAGTTCGAAAGAATGGGTAATAAAAGGAAAACACTGACATTTGGTTTCGGAATACATTACGTAATCCCCCTGCAACGAACCTCAGGTCTTGCTTCAGCAAATATTAATGGTGTCAGAGCAGCCTGCGGAGTGACTGGGGGAGGCCACCATGCAGTTGAAAACTTGCCTCAGGGAAAGCCACATGTGGATCATATGGAGTTGTTGACTGTAGTTTCCATTCAAATATTCCCTCAAGTCTCCTCGCATGCCTTCCGGACTCGCCTCACCACAGCGCTGGTGTGGCCAGAAATGAAAACCTCCTTGAAGCAGATTACTACCCCCAGCACCCGTCA
Organism: Phyllostomus discolor; assembly: GCF_004126475.2. Taxonomy (NCBI): domain Eukaryota; kingdom Metazoa; phylum Chordata; class Mammalia; order Chiroptera; family Phyllostomidae; genus Phyllostomus; species Phyllostomus discolor. The sequence continues at coordinate 39,834,346 of NC_040908.2, forward strand.
TCCCCAGCACCCCTACACACACAGATACACACGCAGACACACTCATACACACACACACACACCCCTCTCTCTCCCTCACTGTGTAATTCTGCTTCTCCCTCCCCACCCTTTGAAGGTGTGGTCAGCGAAGAGAATGCCAAAGAGACAATAGAAGAGAACTGCTAAAAGCCAGACTTCACCAGCCCTTAGAAGTCCTAGTTTGCTTTTGTGGTCGGCCTACTGCTGTCTCCTAATCAAGTCAAACACAAACTGTAAAGCCTCCTCCCTCGTCTTTGCAGGACCCTGACCCCGTTTCCAGCTCTCTCCGGACACATGGAGAAGTGACCACTTGCAAAGCAGAATTCCTTACATTGCAACTCTTTCCAACAGCTCCAAGGCTCCTCCAATGTGCCCAGGACAGCCGCCCAGGGACTGGATGGGAACATTCCTCTCTTTCTCAGAAGACTGAAAAACTTGACCACAGAACCCACAGGAGGGCCAACCGTCCAGCACCAGAGATTCCCACCCAACTGCTGCCCAGCCCCACTGCAGACAGCTGCAAACCTTTTGAGGAGGTGGCTGAGGGTAAGGACTAGAAGCCAAAGGACTGAATCCTTAATAACTGTGAGCCCTCAGGGAAGTTATTTAACCCTTGGTGAGCCTCTATTTCCTCCTCCACCAAACGGGGCTATTAGGACTTCCCTTCTGGGGTGGCTGTGGGAAGAAGTAACAATAGGTCGGATATATAGCATGGCAATAAAAACTCTTGGAGTGCATCCTTTGTGGCAAATAGTTTATGTCCTTTCTCTCATTGATTCCTTGCATCCACGCTATAAGGAAGGTACTTTGGTTCGTCTCCCCTTCACAGAGGTTTGAATGGTGAACTCTCTCAACTCTCCCAAACTCTCCCAACCAGTCAGTGGGTGAAGTAGAAATGTGAACCCCAAGTGACCACGTCACACACCCAGGCGCACGCTCCTGATGAGGCAGCACATGGGGGAGATGGCCAGCCTGCGGGAGCTCCCACTGGAGAGAAGCACCCAGTCAGCTCCCCTCACCAGATCTGCCAAGGCTCCTGAACGTCTCCACCCAGGGACCCCGCCCCACAGGCTCCCATGGGAGCCCAATCAATGGGAGGCAGACAGAGTGTCTCAGGGCTTTAGAACCCTCCCTGCCCTGTCCTCCTCTCCTCCAGCCTGCTCACCCCACCCAGGCAGGAGCTACGGGGACCCCAGTTCTGACAGGAGAAAGACGTTCCTAGCCACGAGTCATAACCACAATAGTAACTAGCTTCCTCTAGTGCTGACCACGCGCCGGGCAAGAGTTCTCATTTAACGCTCCCTACGTGCACGAGGCGGGTCCTAGGGCTGCCCCACGATACAGATGGGGAGGCCGAAGCTTAGTGATGGAGAAAGTGGCCCAAGCTCACACAGCTAGAAATGGCACCATTCCTTCGCCATTTTATTTCATGTGCTCACTGAGCCTGAAGAGGACAAAAAATGGAGACAAAACATTTTTAAGGGCCTATTTCCCCTCTTTTCAGCCCGGCTTCCTTTCCTTACCACTCGGGTTACAGAGACACCTCAGTGGGAGAGAAGACGGCACCTGAGGGCTTGGCTGAGTTTTTTGGGTGGTTTGTGGGATGAGCCGAGAGGCCTCCATGTTTTCCCAGTTTCCACTGGCTACTAGATGAAGAGGGAGAAAAATTCATCTGCCTTGTGAGGCTTCCACCCAGGGCAGTGACCATGATTTTATCATGTGTTATATGGATGGTCACATTGGTGCCTTGTTAAGGCCACGGTGGGGAAAAACAGACTTCATTGTGTGAACTGCACTTTAGACAGGCCCCCAAACCACTTGGAAGTGTCCCCCAGGTGAAACTCTATGAGCCCCGCTTTAGCCCCAGCTTCTGGTGTGAACCAGAACATGCCTCCTGCCAGTAAGTAAGAGGGAAATTCAATGACCTCGCCACTTGTGGCAGGAGGGCAAAGACTGCTCATCAAAAGAGCTAAAAATGTCAGGAAGTTATTGGGCTGATGGATCTTGTTTGCCAACCCTCATAAGTGAATGCATAATGTCACCAAAAAAAGAAAACAAAACAAAACAGAAACAGACCAAAGAAGATAAGACATTCGAGAACAAAACAAGCCTAGTCACACGGGTTTGCCATCAGCCCTACGTAGGAAATGCTGCGCTTCCAACGCCAGCCCTTTCTCCCCACCCCTGGCCTTTCCTGGGCCTAGCTTTTGTATTATCATTCTCAGCCACCAACAGTTCAGTCCACAGGACCTTTCCAGCAAGTTTAACTTCAGCCATCAAAAAAAGAAAAATAGTTTCTACTGATTTCCTGCATGCACATGCAGGCCCATCCACCACACCCCACCCGGCTTCACACACTTACACCCCACTACACGCACTCACACGTGCTGGTCTGCTCACACCAAACCCTTCCAATCCTGGGCCCTCAGGTTACTGGCGTTATCACAACTCTTTTTCTTCCCAACTGGCAAGCCCGGGAAGATGATAGAACCCATGCCTGTAGCCAAAAGACTGGCCTCAACTGGTTCAGAGGGGAAAATACTGAGCTGTGTGCCTTTTTTTTCTCTTGCTGTTAGCCAAAGACCTGGCAACATCTGATGTACAGTCAGCAGAAAGAAAGAAAGAAAGAAAGAAAGAAAGAAAGAAAGAAAGAAAGAAAGAAAGAAAAAGAAAGAAAGAAAGAAAGAAAAGAACCCCTGAAAAGGCTTGGCTGCACTGGGGCCCTGACACGCTCTCATCTAAAGCTTGGCCCTCGGCCAAGTTCATCTGTTAATGGACAGCCACAACCAAGGGCCTGCACCTCCCCCACCACCCCGACTCTTCTCTGTTCTCCTACCTCTTTCTAGCTCCTAAACACTAGACATCGATTATGTCTGTGCTTTTCCCTTTCTATTCAAGATAAACAAAGTGCTTCAAGTTCAGGGCACACCCTGGGACCCTTGACAAAACAATCTATCATTCTGTCTGCTAAACCAGTCTGGCTACACCGCGGCCCGGGGAGCAACGCTCCCGATGTACAATTTTCCCTTTGTGCTCCTTCCCTCTTGCCACTAACCTCTTTTCTTTACCACCTTCTCCAGAGCAGATGGACTTGACCACTTTGCTTAAGCCTCCCCGCCTTGCAACCTCAGACATTAAAGAAAAGAACAGAGATCCTGGCCACCCCTCCTCCTGCCCAGGTTTTCCGCCTCCTCCCGTGGGCCCCCACACCCTTGGGACACACACAAACCCTGTCAGACCCCGGCAACCCTTTTGGCCCTCTCAGGCCCTCTCATCACGGACACTCACCTAGAAAACAAATTGAATGCAGGCACTGCCCCCTTTTTCGCTCCCTGCAAGAATATTTTAAGTGAGTTTTGTTTTAAATCATATCCATTAATTTATTCTGACTTGCAATTAAATGCGAGTACACTTTTTACAACCAGCACGGAATGTATTAATTATTACTACAAATGGTCAAATGAGAGCACAGTCCCTCCTAAAAATATTAATAAAATACATAATAAATAATATTAATGAAACAAAAATAGATTCATAAGCCTTGGCCAGGGCTTTTATTATTTCGCACAAGGGAAAATCCAGCCAGTGAAACTTGCTATACATACTTTGGCAGGACTCTAGCCAACCACCACCACTGAACTCCGAAGAGTGAGTTTGTGGGGGGTCAGGGAGGGTGGTGCCCTAGGTGTCAGGGGCTCAGTGCAGATACCCCCCTGGGAAGTTGATGGGTGATGGCCACAGTGCACAGGCAGAGCCCACAACGTCTCACACAGTCTTCCCATGTGGGAGGGGAAAGTTACCCACAGGCCGCTTCCCCTTCCTAAGGCAGTTCAGGCTCTCGTTTCAGTGCTTAGCCCTCCGCTGCAGGAACAAGTAACATCTCCTAGACCCAGAGGGCAGGGTGCCCACCTAAAATTAAGGGCTCAGGATTCAGGCCCCATCAGCACCACTTGCTGCACTGCACCAGCGCTGGAAGCCACCTTCTGGCCGCACCACCAGGCCCCCACTAACCTGTCTCCACATCACGCAGCCCCTCACATCACCCCCAGCACCCCTGCCCCCTCCCCTCCCCCCAAATCCAACACACCCACAGCACAATCGAATCTAATTAAGATAGAGAAGAAATTTGCATTTTCTTTTCACTGTACCCCCAGTAATCACAGAAGTTCTTCAAATTTTGAGAATTTTGTTCCTCTGCTAATTATTTCCCTCATTTTGCATTTCAAGGCACAAAGACAGTCTATTTCTCTGGTGGTCTATTAATAGTTTGAAGTTTTGAGCATCAGAGGTGGGGTGATTGGTTGTTTTTTTTTTTATCTTTTAAAACCATTCTGTCATTTCCAGTTTTGAAAAAAGGTATTTTGTTGTTGTTGTTGTGAGTGGTGGTGATGTTAACGTTTCTTCCAAAAGATAGCTTAGCTGTGCTGTTCTGTGTATTATGATTTAGTCCCCTCCACAACAGTCACTCTCGGCCTGGTTTACTGATTTACAGAACCTTGGTATGTGAATGGCAAAAAAAAAAAAAAAAGAAAAGAAAGAAAGAAAGAAAATTCCTTGGCATAAGTATATGTTTGCTGATCAAATTTCAGATCATGTGTTGTTCATTATTATGACTTTACTTGAAAAACAGTTTGCCACAGTGAGATGGATTCACTTTATATGCTTTCTACCCCTCCAATCCCTTTAAATATTTTGAAAAAAACAGTACAATTTTTTTAAGGTACATTTAAAGCATGAACTGGTTTGGATTAAAACAATGTTTCAATGTCCACAAATTCCCTCAAAATATATTTTTAGAAGACTTATGTGAAGCCACACATGGTTTGAAGGGAGCAAATGAGATTGTCGCACCAAGAAAATTTAATGGTGATTTAAAAAATTCTAATATTTTTCGTTTACTTCCTATAGAATCATTTGTGCACTTGACATTTATACAGTTTCTCCATTATATAACAATCTACTCTGGGTACACTAGATTATGCCAACCTATTAAGAATGAAATTTGTGCTCCATATAAGCAGAAGTTTCCAGTCGGTTTTGACTCACCATTATGTTTCAATGTAAAGTGTTATTATATCCGAGTATAAAGCACAGCTACTCCCTGCTCACGGTTTTTAACTCTAATACTGTAATCTTTCTTGCTGCTTCTAGGGCTGTGTCAGTGTTTACATTCCTGGAAGTTAAATAAACCTACATGGCAAAACTCCTGGATAGACTGAATAATAAGGCTTGTGATGACTAAATTGTTTACTTTTTACCTTGTTAGGATCCCTTTCTTGTAAAGTTTGAGGAAGAGACAGAGCAAGAAGGAATGAAGGGGGGTGATATGAGATGGAAAGAGAAATTTACACACTGGCTTCCATATGTCACAAAGCCCTTCCTACCCACAACCAGCATGAGTGAAACAGCGTGTCTAAGTTAGTTTCGCCTTTTTCATTTTCTTTTGTTTTCTTCCATACCAGGTCATCTGAATACCCCCTTTCTCAGCTACCCCCCCAATAAAAAGTATGAAACTTTTTTGCCCATTTTCAAATAGCAAATTATCCATTAGATTTCATCATATCTTAGTAAAGCAATTACATCAAGAAAATGATAGCGCGTGTGGAATCAATTATGCATGCAGTTGGCCGGAGACCAAAGGCTGTGAAGTCGGAGAGGGCAGAATCGCTCGACACACACAAATAAAAAGCCCCTGGATCTCACAGATGGACCCCATCAGTTCATCTTACTGCCTAAAAAGTTCATGCACTTAATAATTTATTTGTGTTCTGGATACTGTTTCCCAGCTGAATATTAACAACTTTGAACTGAAGCATGCTTTTAGCATGGTATGGATGGAAGTCACGGTAGGGCAGTGCTAGGGTCCCTCAGAGGTTAAAATTGTAGTTATGTTTCTTACACACTGTTCATTTTCCATCACCATTTATTTTCTTTCATTACACATTCCTTTTAATCAGAATATCAGTTTCAGTGTTCTGATTCTGCTTGTTAACTGGTGATAAACTCATAAACCAAAGATGAACATCAATAACGCAGCACAAACGATTCAACAGCAAGGCAAACACCAAAATCACAGGCTCTCAAAACTCGGAAACCGTTAGTTAGCACCTTGTTTTCACAACCAGGGCACTTGTGTACCTTGAGGGAGGCACCGGGGGCCCAAAGACCACGGTTTACTTTAGTGACTGGGAAGGACACGAAGGGAGCAGCTTGAGAGCGGCCGCTGAACAAGGCCACAGGGAAACTTACTTGAGCTAAAAGATAAAGAAGCCAGCCAAATCCAGGCCCAAGACCTGTAGGTGCCAGCCGTATATTCAAAGAAGAAATCTGAAGCATTGTTAGAAAGATCTGTAGTTTGCAGTCTCTCTTCCAAAGGAAGAGCCTGATGTCTTAATCCACTGGAATATTCAAGTCTCCCTGCCATCAAACTAACAATAAAACTGCCGACAACTTTCGTGGGGGAACTAGGCAATACATATTTCTGCACATATCTGGATGTGCCTCCATCACACACTCAAATTTTACAGTCTTCTCTCCAAATGAGAAGGATTTCCAGCCAACACTTCTACAAACTGTACTTAACATTCAAAGAAAACGGATAAAACATATGTAATTACTCAAGGTTAGACTTCTAATTCCTCAATTCACTAAAGGAAACTTGGCAAGAAGATGCATCATTTTGCTCCTTTCTACTGGGGCATCTGAGGAGGAGAGCCACTGAGGCAGCTAATACACAAAACATGATCAAAAGTGATTAACAACAGCTTCATATGCAAATTGCATTAATGAAGGAGTGCAAAGTCATCATGTAAATTAAATATGTCAAATCTCTTGGTGAACTTTCAATCTTGAGAAGAAAAAACACTGCTTTAATTTTTTTACATCATCAATTTTGCAAGATTGAAAATCTAAGAATCTTGGTGCTATAAACAATTTTCACCTTTTTTTTCTCCTTCAGCGGCTGACAGGCCAGCCTGATGTGCACCGAATGTACATGTTAATAGGCCAATCAAAAATGCAAAACAATTCGCAATTACTGGAAGGACCTAATGGTCATTAGAATTTACAACTAGGTAATGAACTGAAGTCTGCCCACACCATGCATATTCATAAAGCAATTTAGCCTTTGAAGATTAAAGAAGTGCTTAAAATTCAAATGAGCTTTAGCAAATTATCAGTAAGATTCATCCAAAAAGCAAAGGGTTTTTCTTCCTATGATTTCCTCATTTTTTTAATGCAAAATTGTTATATCTTCCAGACTGAGCTTAAACTAAACATTGAGCTTCTAGTGAAGCCGAAGGGGCTGCGAGACAAACAGAGGCAGCAAACATCGTTACGGACTTTGTTCATAAAACTAAGCCCTGAAGAGCCAAACCTATCTCTAAACATGGTAATTTATCAAAAACAGCCCAGAGTTGCTCATGGGCAGCACCGCACAGTCCTCCAACAAAACAGATTAACATGAGTCCCACCACCCTCCCAAAAAAGCCTTTTCCCCCTCAAGTTCAGTCTCCTGTGTAAACATCCACTATGGTATAAAAACAGCTTTTTCATCGGCTTGGAGTGGCATTCATTTTAGAAGTTTCTGCTTCCAAAGGGAAAAGAGCAAGAAAGGAGAGCATATGAGGCAGGGGAGGGAGATCTGGTTTACTTCTGAAGAGTGAAAATCCTGTCGGTGTATATTTATCTTCCTGGGGGTTCCCCCATCCTGCCCTGGCAGTTTTTACATCAGCTGACATTCAAAAAGTTGTGGTGTCCACCCACCACCACCGCCACCCCACCCATCCCAGTTATTAGAGTGTCGTGGGAATTTGAATTTTCCTGCTTCCCAATTACCAGTCTAGAGAAGAATCTAACTCACCCCTGGAATGCTAACTCATACCTAATAACCTCATGACATTTAAGAAATTATCTAGTGATAGAATTCGCAGGAAAGGCCTCCTCTTCCCCTATCCCAAACACCCAATGCAGGTGAAAGCCCCACAGTGCATGTCCGTCCTCTCTGTGCAAGTGTACAAGTCAGACAGGGAGCAACAGCCCTGAAAGGACCACATGCCTGTGCTTACTGCTCCGCTGCTGGACCCAAACGGCTCTCTGCTTTGGTGACTGTGTTTGAACCCCTATTGAAAATATTCCAGTGACTTCTCTCTGCCGCCCCTCTCCTGCTCCACCCCCACCCCACTCAGCCTCAGATGTCATTCTAGAGTTGATTTCACCTGCAATACAGGTCTATGGAGGAAATAGGAAAGAGGAGGGAAAGGGGAAGAAAAAACGCAGGTACTTCTCTGACTCCTTGACTCTCTTATCCGTGGGCCCTTCTCGGAAACGTGCCACATTTTAACATTTATTAGAAAGAATAGGATGCAGAGCTGCATGTAACCCATATCCACAACCATCTGTATGAGCCACAGGTCCACGGTCCTGCCCAATTCCGTTTGACACTAATGTTACTCTACATGAGCAGAGTTCAATGAGGGTTGATATGGGATGTGACAGAGTAAATCAGAATTAGATTAAAAACAAAAGTTTAGAAACCGATGCTACACTGCAGAGCAAATGGGACTTGAAGGCCAAATTTCCCCTAACTGCCTTCAAGTCATTTTCCCTATTAGAACCGTTTGCCTGCCACCCCCCTGCTGGCAAGGCTGCAGTCACATCAGAAAGTAGAGTGTGATGCATATAGGAAGGTCTGAGATATTCCTCTTTAGATACAATACCTATATTTTTAATATATAGCAATTAACTTCTGGTCAGGAGTCTGCAGGCAGCAAGCTGCCCCAAGCAGATAGGAGGGGAGGGGGTCCAGAGCCGGGACGGGCACAAAAGACAGGTCCAACAACAATGCCTGCTGTCAGCAGCTGAATTATTTTTATACAGGAATTTTTATCTCTATTGTACAAACAAGTACATGTCTGTGCAGACTTGTTAAGCAATCCACTTGTATGTAGAATAAGATTTTTTTTTCTTTCTTGCTACCAGTCACACAGCTCTAAGATCAGAAGAAATACATAGTCTTTGAAGCTGCTCAAATGTTTTAGTTAAAAGGACAGCAGTTGTTTTCAAAGATCCAAGAGTATCTTTATCAGAATTAAATTTTTCCTTATTGATTTTTCCCCTTAACATAACAAAAACATAACATGAGAAGGTTACGATTTATTATTAAAATTTTTCTCAGGCTTTAAATCATTCTTCAGTAGCCAATGTTCACTTTTAAATGTAAAAGAATAATTTTTTTAATCTTAGGACAGGTTGGAATAGGAGAGAGAAAAATCATGAGATTTAAATTTAACATTGGTTAGTGCATTGTTTTAACTGTGAACTCAAAACCTTGGGGCGGGGGCCAAAATGAGCAGTCAGTGCCTCATTGCAAGCTGCCCCTTCAGTATAAATAAATCATGAAATCGTGGTATCACCTGAGCAGGTAAAAGGAAATGCTTCAGGTTTTGTTTGTTTGTTTGTTTGTTTTCTGGCCCAAAGAGAAATTCCACATTTGAAATGTGAAAGATAAGACGTGACATATATAGTGCCTTGTGCTCTGGCTAAGGTAAGAATCCAAGCTACACCTTATTTCCCTAAAAATTACCAGATCTCATTTCTTTTGCAGTTTTTATGCATCAGTACATACCAAGAAAATGAACAACTGATGAATATAAATTTAAATGCCCTGATGCTTTAGCAGAAGGCTTCCTTGTGTTTTTCAGAAAGTTCAAAAAGAAAATAGAAGGGGGGATGGGACACAACAGCACCTGTGTTCTTTTCAAAAGCACCTTTGCAGGTTTCACAATAATTCCATTCTTCATTTTAATGGGATTTTTTAATCAGTGGACTTGCCTCTATCTAAAACTAAGATCAAATTGTAGGTGTAATTGTTCATTGCCAATGCTAACAAGAGGGAAGATACAAACAGAAACTCATTGTGAGTGACCAAAGGTCCCCAGGTATCCCCTTCATCAACATGCCTGCTCCAGGCTCCCCCTGGGAATTCCCTGGCGGCCGACTCAACCCTGCATAACAGGCTGCCAACCCTATCTGGAAAAGGGTGTGCGGGGCGCCTTCTCGCCTCCTTTATAGGAAGTTTAAACCTGATCGTCTCACCTTTAGTGGATATAATTTGTTGTTGAGCACTCTAAGAACTTGGTATTTTATCTTTCTAAAGAGATCAAAAAGGAAAAGGGAGGGCAGCAGAGGGAGTGAGCCCGGTCCTTGTGCTCAGCACACTAGCTCAGAGCAGCAACCTGTTCAGGTAGAGCTTCCAGCGGCATTGCATCAGATCCGCTCTGATAGGTCTCTAGGGTAAGCCCAGAGATGAAACACTCCGGTTCCCTGTCTGCAAACTTCTCATTCGCCAGTTCTTGGCAGCTTATTTTTCCAAGTGTTTTGTTTCAGGAAATGTGTGTATTTTTCTTTGTACATTTTGTGGATTTACCACAACTGGTTCTGACAGCTGTTGATTCTGTTAAATGAACACATTACAAAAATCCTCTTTAAAACCTCAAGCAAGAGTGAGCTCAAAAATAATGGTAAAATATTTTAAGGGAGTTCCAGTTGAGAGTTGGTTTCAAAAAAATACAGATGAAGGTACAGAAGTCCGGCAAGTCAGCAGTCGATTTAAACTGAGTGTGTGCGCATGTGCCTGTGTGTGTTTAATGGGGTAAGAGGGGTGCTGCAAATCACCACAAATATTTACACTGTACACCCTTTGTTCAAATCACATACTTTTAACAGGAAAAGCTGGAACTGTGGCTATTTAAAATTTTTAAATATTCAAACGCCTGTAATTAACCATATGAAACAAATTATGTTGCATTTCTCCATACGAGCACACGCAAAAAAAAATTCTGGTGGTGGATTGGGAGGTGGCAGAGTTGGGGAGACAACTCCAAGAGGAGGAAAGGATGATGTTTTCATTTTGCTATAGATCAAAGAACAAGAATGAACACTGTGCCATATAGACCATTTTTACATCGCTGTCTTTCACACTGGGCTATCTAAGTTTACACAATTCCCCAGACTAGCTGCATATTAAGCTGGCTGTGTACAGCTTTATTATGGTTCGGTGGTGGAAGAAGCATTAATATTCTAGCTCCGCTTCTGACAGGGCATTTACATGCGCCCATCTGAGCGGCACCTGAGAGCTCCTCCAAGGTGCAGTAACTGTGTGCCTATTGTAAAGGCAAATGAAGCTCACCTATTCCCTGCTGGGGTCAGAAGTGACCTCACCACCCCCCATGGCCTCAAATCCTTCCCTTGCCAACCTAACTCAATGCCATCGCAGAATGACGGATGAGCTCAGAAATAGACCCCAAGTTACGAACCCTGCTAAGAACAGCAAAAGCCTTTGCTGAAATGTTTTAAAAATGCATAGGGAGTGCAGCTGGCCAGTAAAAACGCAGGAAGACAAATTCCAGTGAACCCAATATGGACTACGTTACATTCTAAAACTGATTAGAAATACAGTCTGATGTTTACTGGCTTCAAATTGAGTTTGGCATCAAGCATACTGGCTTTAATAATGCTGGCATTTTTTTATGATTATTATTTTAAATCTGCCTCTGGTCTCCAGGAGCACATGTGGAGAGCTAGAGCATTCTTATTCGTCAGGTTACATTTCCTGGAAATTAAGTTTGTGACAGAAAATGACTCTAGTAGCAATAATATGGTTCATGCTCAAATTAATTAGGTCATTGTTGTAAAAACTACATGGCAAATTACAAAGGTAAATTTACTGATATTGGCCAGAGCGATATACCCCAGAAGGAGAGGGGAGAAGTAGCTGGGGGGTGCTGATCTACCTGGGTAGAAGGAAAGAACAGAGGAGTGAGGGATATGATGGCCAATTTTCTATTTGCATTACAAATAAAAATACTAGTCATTACCCATTAAATTATATAGTCTGAACATATTTTATGAACTTTATTAATGTCCTCCAAATTGACACATAAAATAAAAACCTGCTTGATTTGAGATATTAAAAATGGGCACTAAGTTTTTTTTAAAAATTTGTTTAATCCTTGTAATAACAACAGTGCTGACATAACCATGACCCAAATGAAATCTGAACAAGCAGAAAGGTACTAAAGATCCTTGGTGATTAAATCTCTTGCTAAAAAAGTGGCAAGGTGCCAGGCTGGGTCCAGCTTGATGCTAAGTGCTTTTTATTGCACAAAGCTGGTACTACTGTCTGTAAAAACAGACTTGGGCTTGGGGTAAATTTTGTCAAATGATTTCTTTGTGCAATAAAGGGAGTGAACAGACCAACCACAGTAGATTAAATTAACATCGAATGACACAATCTCGTTGCATCTCCCTCGCTGCGCTACTTCAGTTAAATTTCAGATTTTCCCCCAAAGAAAAGCCAAACTTTCTTCCTTTCTCCCTGACTAATGTGGGAAGCTACCATTCAACTATTTTCCTTTATTAAACACTTTCACGAAGAAATCATGAAATTCTGAGAAATGCTTCCCTAGGATTTGCATGTTTGTTATGTACTCCAATTAGGCCTCCCACATTAGTCAAACTACGTTGACGCTGCAGTGTGAAATTAATGATTTTCCAGGACTCTAAAATGTGCCATTAGTATGCATCCAACTCGCCTCTTCCCTGAGCCTTAAGGTTTGCTGTCCTGACGGTGCCTGTCCGTTTCCACACCCAGTAGCATTCTTCCAGCCCATGGGCAGCTCCACTATTAAATGCTACATTCAGCAGGAGAAAGGTGTGCAAAACACATTTCAGATCCTTTAAATTAAAAGTCACAACTTGCAACACAAGGAATGGGGTGATTTAAGAAATTACAGCACTGTTTTTTTAAGTTTTCACTGAATAAACACAGAGAATGGGAGGGAAACTTTCTCCCTCTGCTCCTGTTCTTGAAGTGAATACATATTTGTGTTTCCAATAAAAGGCCATTTTTACATTAACTGTCTGTAACAGCAGGAGACAGAAAAACTAACACAATCGCCACATCACACACAGGATGATCTTCATATCACGTGGCCCTATTCTCAAAACGATTATTTATAAAAGACAACTAGGAAAATACACAATGCATCTTTTCTGTGTCACGGAAAGGATACTGTCTGAAGAACTTGGGATCTTTGGGATCTTCCACCTTTTAGGTTTTTTTTTTCTTTTTGGCTTTCCGAAGTAAATTTAGCAGCCATGTGGGCCACTGTGTTTAATTAAGCTTTCAAAAGTCCTCTGACAATGCCAACAATTGTAAGACACTTCTGCAGCTCAATCATGCAATCACTGTGACAGTTCTATTTACAATTTGTCTTAGAAAGAGTTTCTCTGACATTGCACTTTGACAAAACATCCAAGCTGCCAGTTCACAACCTTTCTCTGTCTTATTTACAAATACAGCTTGTACATAGGACTCCTAGTCTCATGAACATGAGTCTTTGGGTAGTGGTCTCACAAACACAGGCTGCCAATGGAAATCCTAGGAATTTACCAGGAAACAATATTCTCTGGTCCGTGGGTTCTGAAGGTAAATAAAATGTTAATCAGTATATTGGAGAGGGGATGTTGTTGTTGCTGCTTTTTTAGCTGCCATACTAAAAATTCACTTCAGCAGTCAGTAGTTTTTATTCAGAATCACACAAATAAAGAAAAGTGAAAAATAAGGAATCATAAGAGGATACTGTAATTTATGGTCTCATTTACAATTATACTGTAAAGCATACAAGTACATCCTCCTGTTCAGTCTGAACTAGGAAAGAGCTAGAATGGGCACAAAGAGAAAAGGCATGTTGATTTTCTAAATTCTGAAAAGCATAAGTATATTATACTCGATTTACCTTTAAGAAACATGCTAGTGTATTTCTGTTCTGAATTAATAATTCTCCCTTCATTAGATATCTCTCTGTCTTACATGTTATTATTACCTAGATATGAGTGTGTTGTCTAGGCAAATAATTTTTAAATACCCTGATATAAATATGTCTGTTCATGATTTTAAGGAGGGGAAAAAATTGTAGTAGTAGATTTTACTAAATTTTATAGAACTTATTATATTTTCTCCCATTTTCTCAAAAATCCTAATTTATGACAGCCCAATCCGAATTTAAAGATTTCTATGTGCAATAACCCAAACCCTCAAATCTGATACTGTGGGATGATATTTTTTGGCCTTTTCTACAAGTGAACAGCAGTTTTACATTCTCTAATCTCCAATGACTATTTCCCCCATCATAAAATATGAGAGTAGAAAACAAAACTGAACCCCTATTAAAAGACCTAGCTGCCAGTCAGAAGCTGCTGATATCTGATGGTTGATATTTGACACACAAATTGATGAACTGGGCCCCACGCAGGGTAACCTGCTCGTTTCCAGTTAAATTAACACTATTGCAATGGTCTCAATGAATCTCAGTCATATAATATTTTGGCTACTTGAATAAAGTGACAAAAGCAACCTGATCATTGTGTGTGTGTAGTTAACATGTGTACATGGGTGAAGTGATGGGCACATATCCATCTATCTGCCAGGTAAAAATCATCCTTTCTAAAAAATACTCAGCTTCAAGAGGCCTATGTACAGTCAAAATGCATATCATTTACTGAAGATTTAAAGATCTCTACCTTATATTCCTATTTGAAAGCCCCAAATTCTAGGCTTTATTTATCTAAGGAAGATCTGTCACTGTTTTATTCCTGCTTCCTGCCTATAAAATGGCACAGAGCACACAGTGAGCTCAAACCCAACTTACATCACTTTAATAAAGCCTTTCCTACACAGCGCACTTAAATGACTACCTTTTATGTGGTTGCCAAACATATTCTGCTAGAGATTCATCAATATATCTCCTTCCTAATACAGGGCATTGCTTCTCCTTTCTTTTTGTGACACAATTCAAATATCTACTGAATGATTACTCTTATTGTTTCCTTCCTCACCATAAAGAGAAAAGCAGACTTCGAATTCTGAAGACGTGCTTGAGAGAAATGGGCTGGGAGTACACAGCCGTCTTCCAGAACTTCGCTTCAGAGGCACCTGAGGACCAGGGCATCTTAATTTACGTGCAATGGTAGAATGTTAATTTCACCATAGGAAACTCTTAATTCATTAATGTAAATTATGAGAAGTCATGACGCTAGTTACTGACATCTCGCTTTGAGATGTGACCATGCTATTTACGTTCAGCCAATTCCATGGTGGGAACAGTTGATTAAACACAATGAAAGGAATCAAGGCTTTGTAATTATTCATGCATGCAAGGTTTACCTCACCTGGGTTGAAGCACTTGTGCACCCATTGAATATCTTAGAAACCTTACTTAGCTTTTTATCTCATTGAGATTATTTCATGTTAGCCTTATAAAACATATTTTAAAGTTGCCCTTTGTTTTGGCTTCTCTGGCTCTGGTATTGTACTGGTTCTTTAAAAAACAATAATACAACCTTTATGACAAGCAGAGGGTTAAGGGAAATATCTTTTCTTTCCCTACATAGATTCACAACTGCAACAGTAAAAAGCCTTTACTATCGGGCCTTCCCTCAGCTTTTAGATTCTTCCTCTAAGTACAGAAGCACAGAATTTCCAAGCTGCT
Source organism: Phyllostomus discolor (assembly GCF_004126475.2). Classification (NCBI taxonomy): domain Eukaryota; kingdom Metazoa; phylum Chordata; class Mammalia; order Chiroptera; family Phyllostomidae; genus Phyllostomus; species Phyllostomus discolor. The sequence goes on from NC_040908.2 coordinate 39,849,915, forward strand.
TAATCTGAGACTGAATAACCTATCTGGGACCTCAGTAAGAAGTGTGGTTTTAATTCTTGCTTGACAGACACTGTGTTTTGTCTTTTAAACAGGCAGCTCGATATGTAAATACGATGTTACATCACGCAAGTGTTACTCCATATTTGGTGATTTAGAAAGGCTTTGGATCTCCAAAGATGACAAATCCCCTTCCGCTTGCTCTTGCTTCATTAATCATGCCTTACACTTCTGTTCATTTTCCTTCCAGTCACAAGACAGCACATGGAAATGGTCATTGCCATATCCTACTGGGGGGTGGGAGGAAGGGGGGACATAGAATCTTAACCTACACGTCACATAAGCTAAATGTGGTGGGTTCGAGAAAAATGTTTTGTAAATGCAGCTTGCCTGGGAGCAGATTTTTCATTTCACTGAAGGAAAAGTATCTGAATACTATTGCAGGAAGCATTTAAAAATAAAAGAAAGAAAGAAATGCCACGTTTGAGTTTAATGATCAAATTCCAGAGGGAGAGAAAAGAAATAATATGACATTTAATCCCCCCTGGACCACTGACCTACTACAGTTCAACTTTGTGGTCAAACTAGGTCAGAGACACAAGTTCCAGTGAATCAATTGATTATAGGCACTATCTTCTCTAAAACTGAACAAATCTCCTGTCTTTGGGGGAGGGGATAAGGGAAAATAGAGGAAAGTGATCCACCAACAGGCAAGCCGTTTCTGTCACCAGAGAATCTGCATTCACTTTGTCTTATGTGTTAAACCACTGTTGTTTCATAAAAAGTGTGTTAAGGACCACTACATTGTGTTGCTGTTTATCACTTAGAGTAGGGATTTAAGTCCCTCTGTTAGCCGTTAATTCCTTTTCCCTGGAGCTGCTGAAAAACCCACACACCTAGCTACCTCTCTGCTAAAACTAACCAAATGAAGGAGAGCTATTGAATGTATTGTATTTTTCCAAGAGAATTTTTACATTGTGTTATAGCAGAAAGAGTGGAAGTCTGGACTGGACATTTGTAAGGGTGACATGTGGTTGTGTAAACCACAAACAAAATCAAGATACATCTGTCAAAACCACATCAGAGACAAGAGAGAGCACAGAGAAGCATTTATCATTTAGCTGAGGAGGCAGGCTGCAGGGAGCAGCCGTTCCTGTCAAACCAACCTTTTGAAATTTCCAACATGCCCTTAAACTTTTCGAGTAAGCATGTCTGTGCGCTTCAGCAACTGCCCTCTCTACTCTGGCCTGGCCAGTCGAAATGGCATCTTAAAGTCAAGGTCACGGTGTCATCCCAACACGGGGCTGTGTTTAATTACAGCCCCATACGGGCTGACAGCCAATATGGATCCAAGGCTAGACCTGAAGCTCACTTAACTCTTTCCACCCTTTCCAAAATGCCTGCCAGCCCAGCCCACTTCACAGAAGCATGCAGAACTAACTGCACCCCTAAGGAGGCTTGGCCAGGTATTCTGACTCAAAACAGGTCATTGGCCAAATTATAAATGCCTATATGGCCACTTAGTCTCTGACTTGTCCCCCAGGCTAGAAATGAACATTGGAAATTTGGCTAGGTGTAGTAAGGTTCAACGCTTAAAAATGAGAAGGGGCAAAAAAAGGAAAGAAACTCAGAATCAGCAGATCCAGAGAGAGGGTATCAGGTGTGTGTACCTATTCTGCCTACATCTGACTCAGTGAAGTGGAAAATATTTATTTTTATATTGTGTTCTGGACATAAGCAATAGGAACGATTATTTTAACATTACAGAGCTGTCACGGACAGTCACATGGAGAAATACAGAAAGCACTTCACCACTCCTTAGTGCTTGGCTACAGCGCCTCTGAAAATGAAAAGAAAACATGCAAACAGCTTTTCTCCTTGCTTCTCATTTACCTGCTATATGTTCCTGTTTGGGGCAAATTCCTCTAGATGACGTTGATAAACAATCGTCATCCTCTGGCGTGACCTGGATGCCAACCTCCACGGGATTGGATGCTTTTTTCATCTCGATTGGTGAAGGGGAAGGTGGCTTATCCACAGCTTTTTCTAAGCAGAGGCTGCCATTGCATTGTTTCCGTTTGTGCTCGATAAAAATAAGAATGTCCCCCAATGGGAAGTTCATCTGGCACTGCCCACACGTGAGGAGGTCATGGTCCCCTTCTGGAGCTCCCAAAGGGCCGTGGTCTGGTTCATCATCTGTAAGAATGGCTTCAAGAGGTTCGGCTGTGGTTGGAGAAACAAAAGCACAATTATTAGATTGCTGGAAAGGAGAGAAAAGGGGGTATCAACCCCATTCCATCCCACCACATTATATAAAGTATTTCTAGGCTCCTCCATCTAATCCCCAGAAAATGTGAACACCTAAAATGTACAAAGCTGTGGAGGTGGTCAGCAAGAAAGCAAATTTATCAATGAGACAAATCATCATATCTTTAAAGAAATTATCATGTATTTCAAGTCTAACTTTCAAAACTCCAGAAATATGCACCAACACATATACACATAATACAGATGTGTCTGGCTTATGAGTTTGGGAAGAATGTGTTCAATAAAGTTAATGCAGGGGACATAAAGAACATTTAAATAATAACTAACCCCCCAAAAATATTTTTATAAAAACACAGATGGAAACCAAGTTTCTTTTTTCCTATAGAGTAAGTTGTCTATTATGCCAAATAAAAGGAGAGGTGAAGAAACACACACACCCTTTGTGTGTGAACGTATATACTCCTAAGTTATACAGAGACATAGCTTTATAAATTAGAAAGCTACTACATCACACAGAAAATGTGCCACACGTTTACACTGCGGTAATAAGAAAACGACTGCATTCACCCGTGAAACGGATCTAAATAATAATCATAACACAGCGTAACTCACACTGCCAAAAACCCTTCTGGTCTCTCTCTCAGCAGTGCCACAAAAATCAAAGAAATCCCAAATTCACTGGCAATTCTTCTCAGACACATTAGCTAAATGGGATACTTTTGAGTACTTAAGGAAATAAGCCAATTAGTCATTTTTTCATTCTGAAGAAAGAAAGCTTAAAATATTCTAAACATGTTTGCACTTGGTGGCCCCCATCACATAAAAATCAGAATGGTCAAGCAAATGCTACATTTCAGAACAAGGTTGAGAAGTCCTTTCTTTTAGACTTGAAATACTCTGCCTAATGTTGTCAAAGTTGACTAATTTTCTGAATGAGCTCTAAAACACTTCATTATAGGGCTATTTCTGCACACATAATCACCAGCGATGGTATAACAAGGTAGATATGTCTTTCATTCCTGCTTCCTTTTTAAAAAAAAACTTTGCACCAAAATATTTCAGCATCTATTTGAGCAGTTTCTGTCATTGTTTAACCTTACAAAAGGGAAAAGAGAATTGGTAAGTCTCTGCTCCTGAAACCTTAAGCTTACTCTATTAAAAAAAATCACAAAATACAAAACACATCCAGGATGCTGCCAGTTTATAAAACTGAAGCAGAAAATGTACAAGTCTTAAACAGTTAATCAGTCTGACCTTCTTTAGCAAGCTGCCAATTTCACATTTAATGAACTTAAAGCCACAGAGAATCAAAAAATAGATTTTAATTTGAGTGTAGAATATTGGAACAGATTTTGATAAACTGCAAAAATCCAGTGAACTCAGGTTAAATTTATTTCAACCCTACCCAGGCTGAATATTGAGGGGGAAGATCTGGAGTAACTCCCAGATGTGCTGGGTGAAATAATATTGAGAGAGCCCTGCCTAGCTGCACCTGTGCTCAAGTAGGACATGTCATAATTTCTAGCCTCTGGTACTCCTCCTAATTTAACATAAGGTCACCACAGGAATATGAAGGTTATACTCCTACTAATAAAGACAGTAAGGTAAGCACTTACGTTTCTTTGCCCAATACACTGACCAAAAGATAAATGCAATAGAGAATCTACAGGAATACTTTTCAAATAAAAGGACACGAACGGAAGTGCTTATGCATTGTGCCTCTATGTCATTTTTCTCTTACATTTGCTTTCATTTTGACCAAGTGAGGAACTGAATAGGGAAGTCATCCTCCCGGATCCCTGCTATGTGAATTAAGGATTTTAAGTAAACACCAACAAATGTGTTTTTGTTGTTGTTGTTGTTTTCCAGCATTAACTAAAAGTTCTGAGGTTTACAGACTGAAGAAAGATACAGGACAAATATTTTATTTTACTAAAGTTAGTAGTACACAGACTCTGCAAAAAACATTTTTTAAAAACACCATGGTTAAGATTCGTTTTTTTAATCCCAAGCTCTGAAAGTGAAAATATTTAGAACTAAATGGAAATATTCTCCTAGGTATCAAACAGTTAAAGGTAGTGTGGTACAGAATAGACTTGGTTAAAGTCTTCTAAATGTAGTGACTGAACTGATTTACAATCAAAACCAGGAAATGAAGTGGTAATTCAGAGGTTGCTGATTACACCTCCACATTTCACCTAATTAATTTTATAGAAGGCAAAGTTCTTGAAAATAACAAGATGATCAAATGTACAGATATAAAACCTGTAACCTCAACATTTTCTATGCTCTTAAGGTAAATTATTGCTAATTAACAAGAATTATATCCTAATGTATGAAATATGTTTAACATTGGGCTCCCTGCAAAACATTTGGCTGGGGATGTTCAGAGATATACCAAAACGTGTTCTTATTATTGCTGTCACATTATTAAAAATCGGACGAAGTAGGGCACAAAGAAAATATGAAAATACAATTTTCTTGGTGTAGTCTACTGATTTGCATTGACATCTTTTCTCAGTGGTAATCAACATTTTCTTTCTGGGCATCAGATAATTTCTCTGTATTTTAATGCAAATTCCTCTTTCCCTAAAAATATTCCTAACCTCAGCCATTTTACCCCCTCCTTCAATTCAACTCCATCCTCTTTCGCCCCCCACAATACCATCGTTTCTAAGCTCCGGCCTAAGCAGCGGCTACAAAGCGGGGAGTTCAGGATTGAAGTGGAAGGGAGTGGGCAAATAATCATAATAATTAGCCGCAAATTCTCTACAAGAAAAAGAAATACAAAATAAAACGCTTCTGCGCTGAAACAGCAAGACAGACTGAAATGTCTCAATGCCCCAGCGGCTGACTGAGATCTCTTTCCTCTCTGCTGTTGCAAAGGAATAAATTTAAAAAGGAAAAAAAAATCCTTAGAAGAAATGTAGGGAAGGAGCAAGGGAAACAAGGCTGGAGGGGGAGGGGGAGGGGAAAAGAGGTCTGCCTTCAAGTTTGCTTTCCAAGTCTTTCCCTTTGATTATCTTAACAAGGTAAGGAAGCAAACCAAGACTGAAACGCTGAGAGGAAAAGCAAAGAAACAAAAGCGGAGGCAGGGGCGACAGGCCCGGAGCAGGGGGCCCGGCAGGGGCGGGCTGTGTAGAAAGTGAAGTTGGGCACCGGGACTCCGAGGCACAAAGCGAGCAGCGTGCTGGCTGCAGGCTCCGGCCGCGCTCGCTGCGAACACGTGCAGCAAGCGGCTGCGGGGCCGAGGGGCCGGGAACCGGGGGCCGGGAGGTGGTGGGCGGCCCGGGGCCCCGACTGCCGCCTCCACGCCGGTCCAGCTCGCCCGCCGAGTGATGAGGTTCCTGGGGCCCGCCAGTTAGGAGAAATAGCACGTGAGGCTTAAAAATCTCGGCTGGTTAACCTGGTGTAGTCTCTGTATCACCGCATACACCACAAGCCCGGCTCCTGAAATACATTTCATGTCCTCTGGCTCACACTTTTACTTTGGGAGATCTCTGCAAAAGCATTTCTCCCGCAATTCCGGGCACCGATGTGCGCAGCGCCACGGCGGCTGCGGTTACTCATTATTAATGACGCTGCTTGCCCGCATCATTATGATGATAACTATTACTATTGTTGTGATTTCGGGCTCCGAAGCGAACCCTGTAGGAGGCGGGGGAACCAGGGGTCGGGCTGCCGAGTCGCTCTGAAAGCCCGCGGTGGCCGCAGCGATCCGTGCTTTGAGCCAGGGGTGAGGGGGTGGAAGAAGTGAACCTGGAGCCTAAGAGCAAACTTGCCCGATCCTGCCCTTTGGCCTTGCCCCGAAGCCGGAGAGCGCGCACTCCCCTTGCCGCTCTATCAAAAATGCCCGCCCCGAAAGAAAAACGAGAACTGCACCCCGCTCCGCTCGCGGCGGCCGGGGGTGTCAACGCACTGGGGTGCTTCTCCGCAGCCCTGGCCTGAAGCATTTTTAAAGTCAAAATGAAGAACAAAGACATAAGGGGTGATGGGGGGAGATAGGGAATTCTGCCTAACCGTCCGGTTCCCCCCACCCCCACCCCTGCAAAGCTCTTCCCTCCCCGGTAGAGAAACGCTGGGCGGGGGAGGGGGGGGGTGAATGTGGTACAGGTTCAAGTTCGCTGAGCTTTCTTGATCTTGTTCTGCCTCCTAGCGACCGAACGTCTCTCATTCAGCCCCAGGAGCGGAAGATGGGGGAAGGGGGGCGTCCAGAAGAACGGAATGGCTCCCGCCCCCTCTTCGCACCCAGTAAAAAGAGTGACCCCCGCACCCCCTTCCAAGCTAGTCCAGTAGCCTAAGGCCCTTGCTGAAACGGGGGTAGAGGGAGGTTAACCCACCCAGCCAGGAATATCCCGAGATGGACTCGGGAAGGGGGGGAAGGTGCAGCCAGGACTGCAGGTCTCAGTCCGTCCTTTGAGCCCCCAATGCATCCTTCCAAAGGAGGGCCCGGCTTTCCCGAGTCCTGCGAAGACTGCCCTTCCTCCCCGCCGGTACCTGGCCGGGCTGTAACTTCACACCGCCGCGCGCCGCGTCTGCTCCGCATCCGGCGCAGCCGGGGGAGTGGGGGGCGGGGGAGAGCGACGAGCGAGGGATGCGCGGGGGTGGGGAGAGGGAGGGCCCCGCAACGTGCCGGGGCGGGGGAGCTTCCAAAGTGTGTGACAAGTTCCAGGGCCCAGTGAAAAATTCAATTCACTGTGCGCAGCACTCCCACCCCTTTAAAAAAAATACAGAACTGGGTTTAGGTGGTCCTTTAAAATTGCATCAAAAATTAAAATAAGGGTCATGAGTGAGGAGGGGAAAGGATATGAGCCCTTCTCACGTCTTTCTCTCCCTAACAAACTTTCTTTCCTAAGTGCCCACAGCCCGCCTTTCCAGACGCACTCTTCTAGCCAGGAGACAGCTACCCACCCACCCGTTAGAGAGGTTCACAAGGATTCCAACCCCCCAACCCCGAACCGAGCCAGGCCCCGGATAGAGGGCATGGGGTCCCGGGATCCAGGACTCAAACAACGCATATTCGAATATACTACTCCCCTGCCGACCCCCGCCCATCTACCCCACCCACCACTACCTGGCTTAAGTGTTCGGGTGCTGGGGGACTGGTGGCCAGACCCCGTGGGAGGGAGGCAGGGAAAGCACGAGGTGACCTCCTCACCGTCCCAAGCTGTGGACAGGAGACACGGGGGCCGGGGAGGGGACCAGAACACACTTTTCCAGTAGCTTTGCAAGATAAAAATGCTTTGCAAAGCCGAGTTTTTCCCCTGCCAATTTCGAAGTCGGGTTGGCTAGGAAGAGAGGTCTGGGCATTGTACTGAGGACGAGAGGGCACTGTGGACCCTGCCCGCGCCGAATGTGTACGGCCTGCCGCAGTGCCGGCGGGCGGGCGCCGGGAGCCCGGTGGGCGATCTCGGACCGGCGGGGGCTCGGCGAGGCTCCACGAGGCCCCGGCGAGGCCCTGCCGCCGCCACCGCCGGCTCCCAGGCTGCCGCGCCGCGCTCGGTCCTCTGTCTGTTTGTTGGCAGGAGGCTCCCGCACACGCGGTGCTTGTAAACATTCAGACACGAGATTTTTCCCAATCAAAATCCACTTCCACTTTTTTTGAAAATCTTCCAAAAAATAGTAAGAGGAGGGAGTTCCTCGCTCCCTCTCCGTGCCGCTACTGCTCTACTAAAGGGGTTTTGGGAAAGGGGTAATTGTAATTTTTTTCCCCACTACCTAAAGAGTGTGAGATTTTTGCTGGGGGGCGGGGGGAGTACTGGGGGGAGTCAAAGAGGAGAGCGTTGCAGAAAAAGGCCAGCGGAGGGTTTGGCTTCTCTGTTTTGGGGGCAAGAAATTTTACATTTTCTTGCCCTGTTTTATTTAATTTTTAATCTAATTTTATTTCATTTTGCACGTCTTCTCGCCGCCGCTAAGGTTTGGCCGCGAGGGGCGGGCAGCCTCAGCCTCCGCGGCGGCGCCCGGGGCGCCCGCCCTCCCCCTTCAGCGCGCCCCCGGCCCTAGCTCCTGCCCTTCGGCGGCGGCGGCGGCGCGGGAGGGCCAGCGCGAGGAGCCGGCACAAAAGGCTGCGGGACAAACACCCACCTCGGGCCGGAACAAAAGGCGGCAGCGCCGACCGCGTCTTCGGTCCTTCCCCGTCGCCCGGCTTTCCCTGCCGACGCGACCCCTCTCCACACTCGGCAGACTCCAGAGTGCCCGGGGCCCCCTCCCACAATCCCACTTTCTCACTATTGTGGAGATGACTACTTTCCTCCCTGTGCACACTTTACCGTGAGCGCGCCGATGTCCGAGGGCCAGTCTCACCTCTTTTCTCCCTGGGAATATATTTTTAGGCTTGGGTTCCCTATTATGCCCCCACACACACCGTTTTCCTCCTTCGATGAGTGGAAGCAACCCCCCTTTCCCTTCCAGTTCCCTCCCCTAGGTTTGCATGAGTTGTTCGCATCCATACATAGCATTGTTCATTATTTTGCAAAATTAGAGGGGAAATCATTACATTCCTTTTCGAAAAGCGAAATAAAGCAGCGGAAAGCAGGAAAAGGGAGTCAATTTTTGTAAAATTAAATAAAATTAAAAGGTGCGTGCTATCCCAAAAGTACGTACGGCCACGGTTCGGGATGGAATTAGGTTTTTTTCCTCCCTTTAATCTCTTTCATCCCGACTCTCGGAGATTTTTCTTGAGAAAAAATTTTTAAACGCATGCACACACCCCTCTCTCCCCCTCGCTCTTGCTTCTCGTCCTGCGCGCCCTCGTGATTATTAATAATTATTATTACTATTATTGGGTTACTTACGCGAGAATTCCCGTTTGCTTAAGTGCTGGGGTTTGCCTTGCTTGCGGCGAGACATGGTGGGCTGCGGGGCGGGCGGCGGCGGCGGCGGGCGGCGGCGGGCGGACGACGGCTCGGTTCACATCGGGAGAGCCGGGTTAGAAAGGAGACTCCAGAGAAAATATCTTCATCAGTGCCTTTTGACATCCAAAATAAATTAGAAATAATACAAAGATGGCGCAGGGAAGATGAATTGTGGGAGAGCCGTCATGGCTTTTTTTTTTTAAGCAAAAAAAAAAAAAAAGAGAGAGAGAGAGAGAGAGAGGAGAGATAGAGGGAGAGAGAGAGAGAGATGAAAAAAATGGCAAAAAGCCCCCCTGAGCTGCAAGTTCAAGTGCGGACGTGACGTCCCTGCGAACTTGAACGTCAGGAGTCTGGATGGACAGAGACACACAAAACATGGGCAGGGCGAGCAGGAGAGAAGGGGAGGAGGGAAGGGGAAGCTCACACCAATGGACACACATCAGGGGCTGGACATGAAAAAGAGACCAGGACAAGCCAATGGCCAGTGCGGGGCGGGGGAGGTGTGGGGCGGGGGGCTCCGCAGACTCCAGACGCGGCCCCCGGGGGAGGGGCAGACGGAGGGGAGGGGGCGCTGGGGCCGCAGGCTCACCAGTGGCCGCAGCGAGCGCCGAAGCAGTGGCGTGGCCGGGGGAGAAAAATGCGGCGGCGGGGGTAGGGGTGGAGGGAGCAAAACGTGCTCCCTCCCCCCCCCCACCCGCACGTGCACCCCAAAGTGAAAGATTTTTTTTGAGCTGAAGTGTACCGGGAGGCTGCAGCCTGGGGCCGGGGAAGCGCGGGCGGAGGGAAGCCAGGTAGAGTTGCTCCCGGACACCCTCCTCTATGCGCACACCCACTTCCCCTCACCGCCGCCGCGCTTGCTCCCCGCGTGTGGACGTCCGGGGCCGAAGTGAAAGCCCTGAGCCTGCGGCTGCGCTCAGGAAACTTTGCCTAAAGAGAGGATAGCAAAGAAAAATCACCCGAAGTTGAGAGCGGAGCCTCCCAAGTTACAGCTACGCAGCGGGCGAGGGGAGGTGGGAGTGAGCGCGCGGCGAAGCGGAGTCCAGCCCAAGTTTGGAGGGTGGCAGGTCCGGAAGGGCAGCGCTGGGGCCTCCTGGATCCCAGGCAGCCTGGAGAGAGGGGGCAAGGGCGAAGGAGGCGGTGCAGGCCTGGGCTGGAGGGTCGGGAGGGCGCCCCCAAGGCCGAGCAGGGGGGCCTGGGTATTGAGCGCCCCGACAAGGGATTGGGTATTGATGCAGCTAGAAGCCCTGAGTCGAGGCTCCCAAGGGTTGGGAAAAGAGAGGCCGAGAAATAAGAACGAGCAGCCAACCTCGGAGCACGTCCCGGCACCCGGAGGGGAGCTCCGGGTCCCGGGCGAGGGAGGAGCCGAAGCGTCCACCCCTCCGAGCGGCCGCGGGCCAGAGGACAAAGCACGGGTAGTCCGAAGAGTTCCAATCCCTGGGAACGTGGTCCGGGCTCCGCGGGAGGTCCGGGAGCCTGGTCCTAAGGATGGACACACCCCCTCCCACTCCAGAGCAACTGCAAAAGCACAGAGGAATGAAAAGAAAATGTTTCTTGGGGACAGAGCACAACTATTCCTGTGCGTTACCCGGGGTGAGAAAATGGGGAATGGAGGGAGAGCGACTGGCTCGCAAGAGCAGCAGGGAGGCCATGGCGGTGGGGTGACCGCCTCGGGTCAGGGCTGCATTCCCCCTGCTACCCCGGCCAAGGCGCACACCCTGAAGCCCACAGCCCACCCCCACCCCCATCCCGGCCTTTCTGCAGACGTTCTCAGGAAATTAGGGAAGACCTGTTGGAAATAAACCCCTGTCTCTTTAATGCACACGCGCGCGCGCGCACACACACACACACACACACACACACACGCTGCCGCTGTCAAAAAGCTGGCTTCACTCTGGCGTGGGATACTTTCAGTTTTACGTAAAATGTACAGCAACAGCACCCCCTGCGATTGGAAAGTTTATTCGGAAACGTGCCTACAAAGTCCCCCGGCGTCTCCCGCCTCTCAGCCTCCCTGCCGGCCTGCGCCACCGTGCAGCCTAGGCGGCCACCGCCGCCCACACCGCCGCCGCCGCGGAGAACACGCTGCAATTGCAAATCCGGAAGGGCAGGGTGCGAGGAAAAGGGGCTCAAGTCCGAGGGAGGCGCGGAGCGTGCAGGGTGGAAGCGGGTGGCCGCGGCCCGCGAGACTCCGAGCTGCAGGTGGACGCGTGTGAGTGTGTGTCTGCGGAGCAAGGAGCCGCCTTCCCTCTCCTCCAAGGGGCTCCACACCCCGTCGTTGCTTCTATTCCCCCTCCTCAGTCTAAGGGCCGTCGTTTTCGTAAATTCGCCCACCCGGTGGGGGGCTTTATTGTTTTAAGCAAGGGACCCGGCTCGCGCGGGCGCACCCACGTCCCAGCCGCGCAGGGATGTGGCTGTTTATTCATGTGCTGTCTTAGTAAAAGTTTCAAACCTATTAGAAAATGACTGGCTTGCCTAGCTCGGCGAAGCTTCGGGTTCCTCTAAGGAAGAAAAAGAGGTTTTGATGCTTAACATGAAGAGAGATGTGGGCTGGACTGCATTTGTGTAAATGTGGTTTGTTGTTGTTTCTTTCCAGTTTGGAGGTGGGGGGAGGGACTCAAATCCTGTTCAAGAAGCAGGAAGATTCACTTTCAGTAAAGCTCTGTACCGTGTACGTTACACCATTTCCCCTTTTTCATGAGTTCTTCGGAGCAGGTCAGCATCTTTCTTCCACTACTGTCTTTTTTTTTTTTTTTTTTTTCCGGTCGTGTTAAACTAGACTTAGAGCGACCAGAAGAATATCCTGGCGGGGGGGCGGGGGGGAGGGGGGAGCAAGACAAGGAGAAGAATAGTTGGAAGGAAGGTGAGGAGAAGAAAGAAGAAAGTGCAACTGGGAGGCCTTTGAATAATAAGTAAATTAAATAAAAGCCCTTTCAGGTAACAATAGTGAGTCAGATTCTTTCGGAACCGAGCTTTTCAAATTTAAATATTTTCCCATCCATCCATAAAAGTCCATATATAGAGAATGTATATAAATGGGCGAACGTGTGTTGTGGAAATATATATGCATGATTTATATATAATGGTGTGTATAAAGCTTTTCAGGGTTGACTGCAGTGTAAAAAGTAATGACTTTATTACCTCTGAAAGGTTCTGTGGTTCACATTTAACAGTCTTCTGAATTACAATTCATTACCCAGTTGTATGCTCTCTAAAACCGGGACCCTATCAGTGCCGCTATCTGTGGTTATTTCCAATAAATAACTGGCAACATTTTATTGATTTTCTTTTTTAAAAAAAAATAGGAAATTAAGCACTTAGTTACAAGTAGGTCTGCTATGTTATTGCACTTGTTTCAGATTCTAGGGGGTTCCTTCTGAAACCACATCTTAAAACATACATTAAAAACCCTATTTTGCAGCTGCTTTCCCTGGGTGCCGATGGAAGGGTCAGCAGCGACGTTTCCACCATTAACATATATTTAATTTCACCATCATAAAATGCCTACAGTGAAATAGGAACTGCCTTCCACGCCTGCCCCTCCCCCAGCCTGATTTCACCCAGTCCAGAAAACTAGGGTTGTGTATAGGTATTTGGTCCCTTCTGGTCTCAGACCCTTACTCACAGTACCTCGCGGTCACCCCTAAGAGTGACGCCTTCTCCCTGACTGCGGCTGGACCGCTGGGTGCTCGCTAAAGCGCCCAAAAGTGGGGGGTGGGGAGGGTTTGAACGTGTGTTTAAAGAAATAATGTGTTGTTTTAAGAGGCTTTAAAATATTACATAAGTATTGATTAATGATGCAGGTGGTTTTGTAAAGGAGTGAAAGGTCACTTTAAACGAGCACGCTTGGATACACAATAAGTGTATTTACCTTTCCAAAAGTGGCTTTTAGAAAGTAATAAATTATGACAATGTTAAAATTATTTTCTGACTGTTCAGTTAAGTTCATTTGGAGCTGCAGAACCTTTGCTGGTTTCACTAAGGGGGTAACACGCTCCATGGGCTCTTTACCAAACCTTTGGTGACGACATTGCGAGTTAACTCCCGGCCAACAGACGACCCCTCCCCTCCCCTCCGCCCCCTTTTTATCTTGCCCGCGGAGGAGACTCCCCAGGACTTCCTGCAGTATATATTCTGCCTCTGATCTCCCTACTTAATAGCCAAGTCCTGGTTTATGCTTTATAATGTGTTGACAAGTTTCCTAACAGACTTTCTGAAATAATGCACATATATTCACGTCGGTTAGAAACCCACTGTATTTTTAGAGTCGAATAGATCTACACCCTAATGCAGTGAGAGAGTGTAAATCATAGAGGATTTCATAGTCTTTTCAGTAGTTTTCGGTATGAAGTATGAGCCGCGTGGCCTCCAGACGTAACCTTTTAGAAAAAAAGACAGTGCTTTTATTTTATGGTGTAAAGTGCTTTTAGCTCCAGGGCTCTGAACGTGAATGTGGTCAACAAACAGCTCCAAGAGGGAGACTTAATATAGTCCCAGCCCTCGTGCCATGGATCGCCTGGCGCGGGGAACTCCGGCTGAGCCAGAAAATGAAGGGTTAAAGTGTCTGTCTCGATGCAAACTACAAGATTAAAATAAAATATTCACTGTCTGCCTTTAGGAGGGAAATACCTTTACAGACTTAAAGATAAAGAAATGAATGAATGAATGGTTAAAAATACAGTGGATCCCACCTTGCTTTTCACTTTTTTTTCCCCCTAAAGGCAGTTCAGAAAACAGAGAATGGTCAGTTATCTTCATAGGAATAAAACCCAGATATGTATTCTGCACTTAGCATAGGCTTGCACTTGGGGTTCTTGCAGGTGGAAGTGCTAGGGTGTGTTAGGATGATGGAAAATTAGTTACAAAGAGGAAGGGGATTGTGTGTGAGGAAGGATGTGGGCACCCTAAATTGAAAGGTGAGCAAAAGGGCCACATTTTTTCCTCCTCTCCTTCCAGTGTGATCCAGAGCCTAGGACCTGAGGAGGCCCCTGGAGGGCAGTGTCTACACCTTCTATAAAGGCAGACTCTTGGCCTCCCCCAGGTACCTGGGGTAACAGTTCGTCTGGCATTTCTCCAGGGGCTTCCTGGGCTTTGGGCTGGCTGGCAGGCAGGCCATCTCACATACCTGGATGAACCTACACAAAAAAAATAAAATAGGAAAAGAAAGGGAGGCAAGGAGGAGGAAAAAGCTGAATCCGCTCTAAATAAGTCTATACTTGCCTCTATAATGGGCAGCTGTGTGCTGAGTCAGTAATGTGTGTGGGGTGAGGGGAGCAGTAGTCTCACCACTTAAGAAGGGGCCCCTTTGAAGACAGCAAGGAGCTCTCCTGGAACACTGCTAGGTGCAATACTCGATTTAGCTCCCTAACATTGTCATGAAAGACACACAGCTGCTGGGCAATGAAGCCAGTCCAGTGTACTGTGTTAGAAACGTCCCAGAGCAATACTCAGCACACAGTAAATGCTCAATAAATGGCTTTTGAGTGAATACTGAATAAATACTATCAGTACATAAATGAAACCAACATAACCATCCAAATTCTATTCACCCCCCCCACCCAGAGATCAATAAGGCTTTGATCGGCCAACCCTATTAAGAGTGCATTACAGCCTAAAAGTGATTTCCACCAAGGATGGCAAGATCGAAAAGGTTATCCCAAATATCAGAGCAGCTGAACAATTAAGAACATAATGCAAGATATTTTTATCAACTCAAACAGACTATATTATCAAATACTTTCAAATAAACCAGTATCAGAACCTAGTATCAAAAGATCTGTTTTTATAACATTGCTTTTTGCTATTTAGGTAGGTACTGAAATGAGAGCACTTCCAAAAGAAAGAAACATGATATAAACAAACAAGAATAAAACATATCTCAAACTTCAGTCTCTGTGCACCCCCCCCCTCCATGAATCTTTTGCTTTTAAGAAGGGAATAATTTTTTTCAATACATGTTATTCACACCTAATCTTGAAAACAAGCTTCACCTACTTGCCTCTTGAGGGGGTGGGGGGCATGTAAATAAAAGGAAAAGCAACACCACACACACACACACACACACACACACACACACACACACATCTGGTCTGACATTTTGTACAGTAAATTTCAGCCCAATGTGATTTAAAACAATGTGAGTTTAGAAAACCTCTTAAAATTTGGGTTTTTAATGGAAACGCTGACAGACTCTTAATTAAAGAAACCCTGCCAGACACTGCTATAATGAAATAGTTGTGCTTTCATTACTATAGAGGCACTATAGTTAAGGGTCTGTCAGTATTTCTATTATAAACCCCAACTTTAAGAGGTTTATAACTTGGGCTATTTAAATGGCACTGGGTGGAATTCAAGTTATCAACCCAGATGTGAAGTTGTTTTATAAAAGACAGAATAACTCAGCTGAGGAAGGTGAGATCTCTCTCTCTCCCTCCCTCCCTCCTTTTCCTTCCTCCTACCCTCCCCCTTTCTTTCTAAGAAAACATCACAGAAATTAATTTTAGTTGTTTCAGATAGCCTTATTGCCAACTTCTAGCTATGATTTCACTATCTAAAAAGACATTTTATAGGCAGTCCTTTATTTAGACAAGTATTCTTTGCCATTATTATAAATTTTTATTATTTTATTATCTTGGGAAATATATAAATTAAAAAATATTTTAAATATATATACAGAGATGGACAGAGAGATAGAAACAACTAAAAAATCAAGATTATATGTCAAGAAATGTTGCAACCTCATATACATACACAGAGGTATACATTTCATGTTACATTCCGATGAAAACGTATAAGCTACTGAAAAGGAGAAATAAAACACCTCAGATCTTCTCTATCTTGTCTACCAACAGTATGGTAAAAATGAAAGAGGTATTAATATATTCTTTCAAAAAGTTGTTGCTTTCCTGGTACCACTTTGTTCAGAAAGCAACAGCTAGCACGGTGTGGTCAGCACTGAGCTGCCCAAGTACCATACACAAACGTCATCCTTTCTCTGCTTGACTTTGATCATTGGCAGATGGATGAAGGATTTACTAATCCTTTGGATTATCCAATGCACTGGATTTTTAAAAATATATTCTATGAACCTGGCCTACAACCACCATGATATGTCATTAATGTTTGTTAGTAATGATGTCGCTGATGCTGATTCTGTCATAAGGAAAGCAGGATGGTGATGATGGCGATGACGGTGAAGTTAGCACTGGTGAGGCAGGTGATGATGGTGATGGTAGCATTGGTGATGGAGGTGATGATGGTGGTGATGGTGGTTTCTCTAGTTAACAAGTTCATCAGAGGAGAGTAGAAATAAGGTGAAGATGAAGGTAAAAGGCTCAAACCCTGGCTTCTCCAACAATTCTTGCTTTAGAAAAGCTATTCGATAAATATCAGGTGGTAAGCAAGTTAAAATGGAGTTTCAAATGTATGTCACTCTGTGTCCCTCCCACACACACACTAAGATGTGGCCTTGGTGGGGTTTTGTTGCCAGGCCCTAAGGTCACTGATCTTGTACAGAAAGACCGGCCGAGAACTGTGCAGCAAACCGTTTCTGCATTTAGAAACTTTTCACTTCCAGAAGGAGAGCACTTATTTTCTGTTCTCTCTGATCAGAATCGAACCACCAAATCAGGCCATCAAGTTACCATACAGACCTGATAATTCTCACTTCACAATACCTTTAGTTGGTCTCCTCTAGAATGAGCTAGGTGACAAAAGAGAAGCAGTCATCCAAATATGTCACCAGGCTCAAGTTCCTTCTCCACCAGTTTCTCATAAACCCCCCAAAATATCTAGCACGACAACCACTTCAAATGTGTGCCAACCGTTCCCAGAGATCGCTGAATAGCTGGGACTATTCTGGTTCCTTTTCCAGAAATTAAGGCACTTTTTTTTCCTGATAGTTAATCATCAGCATTTTTTTTCCTGCCAAATTTAGCAAAGAGATCTTTTCTGGTAGAAAAATGCCTATTCCCATTTCATCTTTCTTTGGCAGCATGGTAGTGGATAAATCTCTCTAGCCCCCCATTCCTGGTTGTATACAATTTGGCTATTTTCTCTCTCTCTTTAAAAAAAATCCCTGTACAAGGTCAGCTATCTAATCCTCCAGGTTCCTATAAAATGGAGAATCTGGTCCTAAGAATTGTTATTCTTTCTTTCTTTCTTTCTTTCTTTATGGAGCACTGCTCTGGGCAGACATGAGACGCTGCTCTTGGATGGTATTTCTTTTTAAGACATTAAGATACACCTACGCAAGCACAAGCCTTTATGTCACATAAAGCTCACGAGTCACACATGCCACAGCCACACAGATAGATGCACATTATTATCTCTGCTTTATAGAGACCCAGCTTCACATTGCTGATTTCCAGCCTTTAGCAAGGACCTGTTTGAAGGAACACAGCTCTGGTCACTTCCAAAAACAGATTTTTACTTTCTAGAGAAAGAGCTTGATTGACCAGAAATTAGAATGGTAAATTAATAAGCTATCTGTGATCATCTGTTGGGTTTTTTAAAAGGGTTTTTTTTTTGATGTTCTTAAATAGCTTAACCAGTTACTTTTGAGAAATGAGCTTTCTATACATTTGTTTTGTAGGCAATATTATGGAGTATTTCTAGCATGCATTTGTGAATATATTATTTTTTAATGACATTGTGTCACTCCCCTAACATACAGTAGGCATTTAATACACTTGTTGAATCAAGGGATGAACTCCACATATGTGTTTCCAGTTGTTCCTGCAGGTGAAAAATACACATGTATTTGTGCCTGCTCACTAATAAATTAAGTATGCGTATGGTGGAAAATTATATTATTTCACTTTTTAAATAGTTAAGTAAGGGTCACTTAAACTGCTGTCTAACCCAAACATTATAAACTGCAAGCCCATTTGTGTCAGGTGGAAACAATTGCATGTTTTTCTGTGTGTGTGTTCTATAATAACTGACATCATGAAAGCCACCACATGGCTCAAGTCCTGGGTCATCAGTGCTTAAAAGGTAGAGCCTCAGTCATATTCATCTTTTTCCTCTCTCCACACAGAGTAGGGCTCTAGGAAATATCTGGTATGTGAATAAAAGACTTACAAAGTAGACCACTTAGATTCCCAGAAACTTCAAACTCCTATATACCATAGATAAGATGTCCTTTTGATTATTCTCAGTTCTCAAATTTTGAAATGCAATACAATATTTAAACAGCCAAAATCCAAGTGCCTTGCAACACAGAGGAACTCTGAGAAATTAATTCTGGAGCCTGATTCTCCAGATTCTCCCTTCTTTAAATATCGAAGCCTGTTCTGGCTGGTTCTAATTTGAAAGGGGCAAGGCTCACAGAGCCTTATATGGGCAATTGCCCCCTACCCATCCTCAACTGGCGATTTTTGTGGCCTTGCTCAGGGAGTAAGGGAAATATCAGTGTGTGCTCTTCAAATATAATGGGAAAGGAATCATGACCCTCTCTTTTCAAAATAGTCAATCTTGAACTCCAAGCTTAATTAGTAGAAGAACACACAAGATTAGTGAATTTTTAAAATAAACTCGGTTTCGGGCAGTAAATTAACTATTTACGTATTATGCACATAAGGGATTCTGCTAAAGATTTTAGATCTTTTGGATGTGTTGATTTAAAGATTCTAGAAAGTTAATACTCATTTTAAAATAGATGCTTTACAGGAAGCTAACTCTCCTTAATGGGAACTTGCAACTCTCAATATTTTTCTTTTATTTGAGCATAAATAAATCAAAGTGAGAAGCAGTCTCAAACCAAAAAGGAACTACTTTACAAAAAAAATTATATGATTTCAGCGTTAGTAATATCTTTAGAATTCCAACCTGGATTATTTTATTTCCACTGATCTTTAAATTTAAAGCTTTCAATCTCTTGAAATGAATGTGACAAAGAGAAAATTTTAAGTACTGAACTCAGGCTTGTGTTTTCGGCTGTTTTACCCTCAGTAAGAATGACACAATACCCAGTTTGTAGAAATATTCAAAATTAGTCCATTTCTGGCCATGGTAAAAAGTTATAATTCATTACTTTCAATTCTAAATATTCTACAAGGAAGAAGCTTTTTACTATGGGAGCTGAAAGGGACCTAACAGCCCCCAGTGTCAGGGGATATATTTTCTTCATTTTTTAGGAACCAGAGACTGACCAGCAGCAAGGAAATAACTATTAACAGTGAAATATATATATTTTTTCAACCTAACATGCCCAAACATTGTGGATAAACTCACACTGAAATAATAAGGTGATGGTAGTAATTATTTTAATGAGAATTTCCCTAGCCAGAATAACAAGCAGCTATGTCGCCCAGTGTCACACTCAAAGGTAGTGCGTACACACACATACTGCTGTGGTGACGAATGTGTGATAAGAGAACCCTTCTGCTGGCAGTTTGGACATTTATGTCCCCACGTATTATTGATAGCACATATTATTTTTACTACATGGTGTCTTTATTGTGTAAAGTCTAATTGCAGGAAAAATTATTTTCATCCCCTCAATTTTGATAGGAATTTCTAGAGAAAGCATAGGATATAGAGAAGGCTGTATACTGTGGAATTCCACCAGCAGTAAGGATGTTTGCTGATGATGGCTGATAACAGTTCTATGAGCCCTTCAAGCTGGCCTTTTAAGAAGGAAGGAAATTAAATGCAATAGATGTGATAAAATAAGGATGAGGTTCTGATGAAGATACATGAAAACTGGACAACTGAGAATCGAAGCTTCAGCCCACCCCCCATATTCCTGTGTTCAAGGATTGCCAACTGAAGAGTGCACGAAACCTCCCCATGAACTGAAACCCTGATAAAATATCACATTAACCACACCTTGGTCCTAAGGTGGAGATAAGATTAGATTTTCCTGGGTTAATTTCAATTATGATGCTTACTTTGGCGGAATGCTTTTCAAGAGAGCAAGCAGAGTGACAGAAAGCTGGCATCCAGAACCAAACAAGCCCGAGTGCCTGGCCCATGCACAGTTTCCACAAAGAAGGTCAAAAAGGGCTGAAAGAAAAGGTGTATCGAAGGTATCCTTGGAACTCAGAGCCAATAAAAACGAAACTATTCTCTTCTGAGACCCAATTAAGTTTTATATCCAAAGCTACACTGCACATTTGTTCATTGCTGATGACTAGGACTAAAAAAATATATGTGCCATGAAACTAGGCTTTTAAATGATCTATCTGGTGCCTTTTTTTCTGTCTGTAAGACATTTTCTGTTCTTTAGAGGTACTCATTCAATGAATAAGTAAGCCTATGCTAATCTTTTTTCTCAAAATGTTAAGTAGTTTCCAATATCTATTTTCAAGGAATCAGAGACTTAGGCCCTGGAACTTCTAAAATATTCCCTTCAAATCCTAAAACAAAACCAAAACAAAAATGTTCCAGGAACAAATTTCATGCTAGAGGCTTTGCAAGGATTAGTCTCCTATTAGAGTCACTGTTCCTATATGATCCTTTTTCATGTTTTAAAGGAGGGTATATATTTTTCTGTTACCTTTCCTGACTGTAAAGCAATCACAGGAACCTGCAGGAGGCACCATAAATATGCAAATTTCTGAGAGATAACTGTTTTCAGTGGTTATGCCTCCAAGTAGTAGGGGAAACAGGAGAGGCAGAGCTTCCTACTTCCAAGTAATTCGTATGTTGGTGGTGCCCCCTGCTGCAATCACAGGTTGTCCAAGAAAGGGAGGATAAAATTCGGAAGCATTTAGATCTGGTTAATACGTGAAATAAAGGTCCACTCCCCCTGCTCCAGGAACAGCCATGCCTGAATCCAGGGTTCCTCCTGCCAGTTACAAATTCACTTTAAACACTTTCCTCAGCCTAAAATTTGGAGGATTTGCTTTTATCTCAAAACCTTTAAATATGCAGGTTACACAGAGATAGATTTTACTTTTCCAAAAAACATAGCACATCAAGATGTGAAACAGCATTTTTAAGGAATGAAATATTTTTAGAATTTTCTAGAGGTTATCTAACAGTAACAAATTCTGAATTAGAAGAATATCGTGCTACCCACTAGGACATTAAGGCTAGAAGAAAAAAGTTGAAGTGTTAACAGCGTGTTAGAGCTATTATTCAGTTTTAGATGGCTTTATTTATTAAAGGAAAATTTTGTGGGCCATTAGCTCATCGTGTGGACTGGGCAGTCTGATATTCAAAAATAAAATGAAATGAAATAAATAAGTGAAACAACCAAGTTAGAACATTGGAAACCTGATTGCCATAGCTCTATAGTCATTCTATTACAGATTTTCATATTAAGACTTGGGGAGGGGGGACTGATAGAAGAGAATAACATGATATAATTCAGACCTGTGCCGGTCTATTGAATACATAATATGCATTTTTAAATTGCCCAAATATATATTCACACAACAGAATCTAATGGGTTTAGAAGGAGCCCTTGCTCTTGATCAAATCATGAAAACTGTTATAAACATGTCCATCACATCAGGTCACATACGCTTCTATGAAGATAGTCCTTGTCTTGTTTAAATACTAGAGTTGGAACAGATGAAGGGAATTATACCTTTTGTTAAAAAAAAAAAAGCTCAGTTAGGTATTAGAAACTCCAGCTAGAGCCATCAGGCTAAGCCTTGATGACACAGATACTCAACTTTTTCTGTTGAATCTACCTCAATCTTCCAATGCCCAGGCCCCCACTTTATTCACATCAGTTCCAGAAAGTGAGCTCTCCCCTAGTGTAAACACCTCACAGTGGCTATGTACTGGAGTTGGAATTTCAACTCAGTATCTCATTTCCATCTCCAGGCCTTCACAGCTAAAGCAAAGTAGAGGACTGAGGAAATTACCTATATAATTTCAGCAATGACCCTGCCTTCATCTGCATCATCCAGGAATCTTGTACCCTGTCTGTCTGCAGAGCCCTGACTGTGAGGAGAAAGAGGGAGACTGGTGAATATTAGTTGCCACGCAGAACTAATTAGAAATAGATCTTGATATTAAAGGTATCCATCTTCTCCTTACTCAAAACTTAAACAAGCTCCCATTACTCTACATGATGAGGAGAATTTTTAAGCCCCTGCTCTGGGTTTTATTGCCACAGAAGGTGAACTGTGAGAAAAAGAAAACCAGTGCACAAAGCAGTTGGGACTCGAAGCTTCTCTTTACCAGAACCCCTGCCATATATGTCCTGTCACTCACCTTCTAGACACTCAGTACAACCATTCAATCTATTGAATCAAGAGACTGTTTGATCTTATCTGCATCTGTGAGCTGACTGTCAACCTGCTTAGGCTGCATATTAAATCATCTATAGTAGCTGTATCAAGCTGGGATGATCTGTTAATTCTAAATTTATTAACCCTTGGAGTGCAGTCATCATGTTTAATCTAGTGTAGCCCACATTTATTTTACAAGACTAAATCCTTCTTTAAGATATGGCTATGCTGTAGGTTAAAAACAGCTAATGTGGGTTTCCTTATGATAATTGGGGGGAAGAGACTGTCTGAAAAATACTAGTGTGGCTACCCCAACAGGCTAGGTATGTCTTGTCCCAGGCACTCTCCTAGGCTGCCTAGGCTTGCCTGTGAGGGGAAGACACACTTCTGTCTCCAAAAAGAATGCAAATGCAAAAGAAGAAGGGGAAAAGAGAGAGAGGAGGAAGACCTCTGATGGATTTCCAGTGGTCCAAAGCCAGAAAGACTGATTTCCACAGCAGTGTTAACTGAATGCCTGAGGAACAACTATCCAAAGGCACACACCTGGGCAAAGATGCTAACAAAATTCCTTAAGTGAATCAAACTTCTTGAATCAATAAAGATCACCTTTTTCTGGACTGAATGATTTCTTTCACACATACTTGCCCTACCTGCCAAAGATAAATTCCAAGGTTGTCCTACGAAAAAGAGAGAAAAAAATGTTCATTTAATATGTTAATCTGGTCTTCAGACAAAAATAAATAAATAAAAGATACTCATCTCTTCTACTTGCTTATTACTGATGTTATCAACATATTCATAGCTTTTCTTTCAGACACAAACTGCCAGGCATGCTCCCTTTTTTGGTAACCACGTGCCTGATATCTCTCTAATGTAGCCTAATAACAATTTTAGCATTCAGATGAAGCGATTTCATTCTGTGACTGCCTTTTCTATTAGATTTGATTTTGAGAAGCCCCAGTGGGTGCCTTCGAGGCAGAGATCTATCTGTGAGGCTGCTACCGACTCAATAGCAGCCTGGGCTAACCTTGACCTTTCCCGAGACCCCGCTCCATCTGGTGCCAGCCTGCTTTCCACCCCCACCTCCCTCCTTTCTTGCTTCATAGTCAACATTGATCAAGGCAGAACCGAGCGCCTCCTCTCTTGGAAGGGCTGGGCAGGCTCAGGAGGACAGCACATTTCAGTATATGGAAATGATCAAGCTTCTTATGCAATCATAAATCTACATAGGAGTCTTGTGATTTGATATTTCATTCACCTCCAAAGATTTTTTTTCTCCCTCCCAACAGGGATTTATAAGCCCTGTAAGAACTCCCGGACAACGGCTTTCCTCAACACCTGGAAATTATCAAGCTTGCTGCTTGCTGAATGATGCTAACAGCTCTAATGCTGCAAATTCATTTTTTAACAACTCACTGGCTTTTATCTAGGATTTCTGTGTGTGTGTGTGTGTGCCCGCGCGCGCGTGTGCGCGCGCACGTAGGTTTTTTTTTTTAAGACAAATCTACCAAAGCAACGGAGAGTATCAAAGACACCCAAATGAAATCTGATTTGAATATCCTATATCTCCACACCCATCCCCATTATGTATTTGTATACAGATTTCTGTATCTTTGCATTCTGTCCCTTTTCTTAATGGCTTAAGAGGGGAGAAGAAAAGAAGAGTGAAGAAAAAGAGAGAGAAGAGAGAAAAAGATGGAAAGATTCCTGAGGGAGGGAACTGGATATAACACTTGGATGGAGCAGGGAACCTGCCTCTCGCGTCCCCAGGCCACGCTCCTCCTTTCCCAAAGACCCACACAAACGTCTCCTGCACATCATCCACAACAGTACACAGATGCCCCCTCTGCCTCACTCTCTTTCTTTCCTCCTCTTCTGTCTGTTTCAGGGGCCGGGTGGTAAAGAGGCTGACTGCGGGGGAGTCACGTGGGCAGCCCGTGGGCAGCAGCAGCAGCAGCTCAAAAGAAATTGACTGACTGGCCGCTTGGGCGCATTTCAATATATGGAAATGACCAGAGGCTTCTGCAATAAATCAGCACTCAACACTTTGTCATTTTTGTAGTTCTGCTTCATTTTCCTATTTTTCCTCTTCTCCTCACGGAAGCCTCATTTCTTGCATTTTACCCTGCTGCGTCTCTTCCCACCTCCAACCCCCACCCTCTCCAAATCTTGCCCCATCCATGTCAAACGCCCACCCCCTTTCTGTTCTCCGGCTCCCCTGTAATTGGAAACATCCGGTCCACGATTCTTTTCTTTCCTTTTACATTTTTTCTACTAACAAAATCGGGCAATGTTTGCTGTCGTGCCTCAGATTTCCTTCGACCAGAGGCGCCCGGGTTGCTCTCTATTAATCCCCAGGACGGGTACCTCAAGTCCCTTGTGATGAAGAAAAAAGAAAAAGACCACGGTCCTCGGTTCACCTTTCCCTATTCCAGCTGCCGCTCCCACCCTCCAGGAGTTCCCTTAGCAAACTTAAAAGAATTATCAGAAGCAACTTGAGCCATGAAATGCCCGGGATAGCGCCGGGTGGGTAGGGAGAAGAAAAGAGCGGGGTGTAGTGGGAATCTTAGTGGGTTTGCAGGTTCCCGCTTTTCTTGTGCAGATCCTCTGCTGCCCTCCACCTAACCCTGCCCCTTGTGCCTCGGGTCTTTTTCGAACCAAAGCTGCGCGTCCTCGCAATCTGCAATACTCTGGATGTTTCTCCGGAGCTCAACGCAGCCTGAATTTCTTGGCGCGTGCAAAAGCGAAATTAACAAAACCCCCATCACGGCGCTGGGTGGGTTTTTTTCTTTCTTTTTTTAAGTTCGTTGCAGAAGCAAACATTACCTAGCTTCCCCCACCCCCTCTTCCAGCTCCTACTTGAGATTCCTAATCTTTCAACTTGAGTCTCTCTCTTGTCGACTGGGCAGGCTCTCTCTTTTCTTTCGCTCGGATCTGGGAACAATAGGCATGTAAAGGGTCAGTGGGCATCACCCTATAAAGCTCAGAACCTAATTAATTTTATTAAAGGAGGATCTGTTTATGCAATATGACAGCCTCGGGGAATTAACCATTTGAGGATGCAGGCGCTGTTCAGACACCAGAGATTCCCCCTTCACATCCTAAGCTTCTACTTCCTGCCCCATTTGATTCTGGGCGGCACCGTGATCCGGGTCTGATTTTGTGTTTGACCTTGTGAAGAGCTTGTCTAAATCCTGGAGTCCTACAAAATTTGAGAGACACACACAAAGTCCATATATTCCCCTTGCCAGATGACAGTTGAAGTGCCCACCCATTCACAGTTTGTTGCGGTGACAGCTCATAAGGTCTCACTATTGGGAATGGGGGTGGGGGGCAGCTAAGGTGTCCTACAGTGGATATTTGATGCTTGGAAATATTCTACTTGGAAATCACCTTGTAGGAAATCCAATATGCTTTCTCAAGAGCAAAGGAAAATGTAACTGTTTTAAAATTATTATTTTTTATTTTTTCCTGCCACTCTGGTAATTTGAAATACATTTTTAATAACCTCCTGGAAAAAAACAATTTAATAGTTCAGACATATTGTTCTTTGACTTAATATCTCTGTGTATTCCTTAATTGCCAAAACAAAGTTTATTACATTTACAAAGGCTAACTTTATATCTCCTAGGAATTCTAATGTCATAGGTTTTTTGTTGTTGTTGTTTTGTTTTTTTTTTATCATCACCTTGGATTTTGTTCAACAGGGATCTAGAAATGTATAGCATATGTATAGAAATAGATATGATAAAATATTCAAGAGCTCTCTGAAGGAAAATGTGCTTGAAAATAACCCCCTCTTTTATGGAATTTGTTTTGATTTAGATCTATAGATAGTAGAAAGAATGAAAGAAACTGTGAATTACACTGAATATAAGATGTTTATCACTTTAATATTGCACTTCCTAGCTTCCATATTACAGAGCTTTAGAATACTCCCCAAACTTTCAGATTGAAGCTCTGCCTTGTACCGTCTGAGGTCTGTCTGGAAAGACCTGCCAGCACATGCCAGCTAAGAATGAGTGTCAATTAATAATAATAAAAAAGCTCCCTTATTTCCACACTCATGCAATTTAACAGGCTTGCAGAGGACACAGGATGACAACAGTTGTGAGAACATTCCAATATATGCAGTTCTAACAGCTTTCGTTCCGAGACGCCAAACCTTCCTAAAATAGAATGGCTTAACATTTCTTTTTTATATTAAAAGTCCAATCTACACTTCACATAAAATGTTTTTTATCACAAAAATATTTGTCTCTAACAAAATGCACTTTTTGTTCTACCAAAAAAAAGCAAACATTTTGAAACAGATTCTCCCAGCTTTTTACAGCTCCCCATTGCAATTTTCTGTACTATTTCAGCTGCCCCCCATCCCCATGTGAGATACTCTGAACACAGGACTGAAAGTAATCACAGTTGAAATACTGAACTACAATGCCCTCTTTCCCAATATTGTTAACAAAATCTCTAATTCTTAAACTGCTCTCTGATGGAACTAGGCAAATTGGGGGACTTACACTGATATTTCTAAGTGCAGTTTGTTGTTTTAAAAACATATTGTACTGATTAATAAAAATGTGAAATAATTTGAGTTACAAATTTTGAACTACAAATCGCCATCTGCTCAAATGGGGGAAAACCAAAAATTGCCGAATATATTTTCTCACCTCTTTTTTTCATGATAACATAAACAACATTCCTGAATAATTAAAAAAAGAAACTGACTACACTTCATGCATTTTTATAGTTCAACAACTGCTTGGTGAGTCCACCTTCTCAAACGTGCAATTATTTTTTTTCTTAATTACTTACATATGTTCTATCAGAAGAGGCAGGTTCTAGTGCTTTTCCCCTGTATTGTGCAAAACTGTTCAGCTCTGTCTACTAGACTCTTAGCCCCCTGAGTTGATATGATAAAATAGACTGTAGTGTGCAGTAACCCCAACTTGGTCATAGGTGTCAACTATGTCAGGGACATATGAGAACATTCAGAGTATCCTCTGGAGGTGGAGAAAAAAGTCTTTTTTAAAATTTCATGAGCCCAGGCTTGGAGGGAAAAGCACAACCCATCAAATGGATGCATAGATACAAAGTATGATAAACAACACAGTTTATCATTTGCGAGAAAGTACGTACAGAGGCAGATCTGCCATCCTTGGCTACTAAAAGCAGTTGTTGATGGCCTGGCAAACAGGATCCTATGGTATTTACTATTCTACCAACAGAAACAGTGAAAAGTCATCTAGGAGATACCAGGTTGTCGGCATTCAAGCAAGGAAGAGGCCAAGCCAGGAACCACCCGCGCAAGGAGTCCAACAGGAGACCTGATGCGGTGTTGAAGGACAGAGGAGCACATTGATTTTTAATCATCCTATGAATAAGAATTCCAATTCTATTCATTTCATCATAGACTAATATGATGCATCTTTTTCTTTCCTTTCATTTTTTTTTAAGCTTGACTGTTCCCAGGGGCGCAAGCTCCCTGTACTTTTGTAGAGAGACATTTGCACTATGATCAAAAAGCTGAAACTTCTTAAGACATGTCTGCATTGATCAGGCTGTGCCAAAGATAGGGAAGAGTGGGCCAAGTCAGGCCAAACTCGCACGTCCACCACCATCCCAGTCCAGTCTCAGTGCAAGTGAAGTCAGGGTACAGACCCCCAGGGCCTGGGAAGGATGCGAAAGTGGCTTTCATCATGTTGGAATGGGGAAGAAGGGAATGAAGACCTACCTGAAAAATGCTTCCGGAAGACCCTAAACATGAACTGCTTTCACTCTCTTTCTACTCAAAGGGTAATTCTTTGAATATGGCAGCTCTTGCTTTTGTTTTGCTTTTAATTCATAACCAATCTCTCCAACTTATAGAATATTGAATACTGTGTATAATGTGAAGTAGGAAGACCCCATATTTAGAGCCAGTGTAATTCCAGGTGCCTCAGAGTGTCTACCACACCCAGGGACCTGTGCCAGATGTGGAAGAGACTGAAGGTTTTAAAAAAGTTCCATTGTCCCTATGTCAAGAAGATGTGTCCCTATGTCACACACCTGGCTACAGAACAAGTCAGACTGGGTATAGAAAAAAAAGAAGAAGAGATCAAGGAGGCACCCCAAAGCAGATTCCTCAACTGCTGGGGAAGGATGAGAAGAGCTTTGCTGGGTGGGGAGATGGGGCAAGAGCACTCAGGGTGGAAGAACTTGCCTGAGCCAAGATCAGACACACAAATGGGCTTGGTGAGTTTGACGGCTGCAGGTCGCCTGGTGTAGCTACAGCATAGAGTGAAGTGGCAGGAAGATGTCTGGAAAGAATTTGGGGCAAGTTTGGAAAGGGCATCAAATGCCATGCTCCACAGCCTTGACCAAATTCTGTAAGCGGTGAATAAACATTTGAGGCTTTCAGTGGCGGGGGTGGGGGCGGGTAGGATAACGTGCTCCTTTTTAAAAATGGAAACTGGAGGCAACTTTGAGGATGAATGGAAGCCAGTGGTTCCCTGCCATTGAACCTATTTTTCTGCTCTCCATTCTGCAGAAGCTGTCTCTAGGCAAATGATGCAACTCAAACCTACCCAGAATGCTTTTCCTTCATAACTGAAGATGATATTACCAACAGTGATTTCTATTTACATGCACAGGATGACTGGCTTTTAGAATTTTCTTTTCTTTTAAGATTTTATTTCTTTATTTTTTAGAGAAAGGGGAAGGGAAGGAGAAAGAGAGGGAGAGAAGCATCAATGTGTGGTTGCCTCTCATGAGCCCCTACCAGGGACCTGGCCCGCAACCCAGGCATGTGCCCTGATTGGGAATCTAACTTGCAACCTTTTAGTTTGCAAGCCCACACTCAATCCCCTGAGCAACACCAGCCAGGGCAGAATTTTCACATATTTAAAGAAATAGGTTCTTTGAATGTTTCTATATTCAAAATCTTATGTCCAAGAATCTAATATGTCTTTCCCTGTGTGAATCCCAGTGAATTTTACCCCCAACCCTTCCCCCTTCCCCTGACCCAATCTCTCAGAAGGTAAAACCCAAACTCAGGAAGGAAACCCCTCTTCTCTACTTCTAAGAATGGATAGTTGAAGATAGCTAAGCCTTCTAACCATACAATCATATTTATTCAGCATCCACCATATGCACAGCCCATGCTGAATCTGCTAAAAAAAAAATGAACCTAAAAACAGGTATTAAGGAAACAAGGATGGTAATAATGATGAATAATACAAGGATGAAATTATAAATTTAAAAAACCTGAAATCAAATAACTGAAGGGTAGCAATTGTGATTTGTTAAGTGGTTGGGTGGTGATTTGGTTTTTAGCACAGCCCTCCTAGTGCGGCAAATCTAACTTCTATAAATTAAAAACGCTTTAAAATTAGATTCTGTCTTTACAGGGCTGGAGAGACCAATTTATAGAACTTTGACTAGAAGGCTTCATGGCTTTTGTTTTAGTTTTCTAGTTCTACCCAGTAGAAAATAACAGTACGAAAAATGGGACACCATGCTGCATTTCAAATAGCCTTCTGCTAATTAGAAAATTACCCTGTATCATCATAAGGGTTGCCAGCATTGTTTTAATGTGGATCTGCTAATACTCCAGTCTGAAGGCCCCAATTTAAAAATCTTGTATCTTGGCTGCTAAAATCACTGCAGGCTGAATCTTGTCAAACAGGAGGAGACTTTGCTTTCCAGTCCTGGACGTGGAGCATAATGGTGTCATTTTAAAATGCCTGGAATGTGTGCGTGCGCAAGTAGGGGGAGAGACAAGAAAATTGTCTTTAAATGCTTTCCTCTCAGCGCACCTGAGCTGTGGTCTCGGATCAGAACCCGGCTCTCTTGAGAGTGAAGACTGAGACTGCTTTGGCACTTTCAGTTGAGGAAAATCCCAAGTAACACATCTGGATTTCTCACACAGGATTTAGCAAAATATATATTTATATGAGGTTTAAACACCAGTAGTTCCTATTGTAACACTAACAATCACTATGTTGCTTTGTTACATTATTTGGGGGTTTAAATTAAACCTACTCTCAATAAGAATGAGCAAAAGGTAGATCCCAGTTATGGGAATGCATGTTCACATAAGTATTAGCAAATTTAGCATAATGCGTAGAAATATACAGTTGGTCCACTTTAACCAACATCACAAGCAAACACTTATGGTCTTACGTTAGAAAAATGTTAAGAAAATCAGATTTACACCCATAATTCCATTCTTAACTAATCCATTGTGACTTGATACTATCTTTATATGGTTCCCTACTTCAAATATCAGATAGCAAAAGACTTCATTCTTCTTACATTATCATATATACCACAGCATCAAGGCCAAATGCAAAAAAGTAGACATGAGAAAGCATTCAGCTTGAACCCTAAAACATCAGGTTTCACTTTATCTGTGTAGGGTATTATTGTAAAGTAGATTGGTGTATGGGCATGATAGTATTCAAAGGAAGTGATACTTATGAAAAAAAAAAAAGCTATATCCCTTGGTGACAATTTAACAGAGAAAATTAGTCTTGGTCTTTTTTTCTTTTTCTTTTCCTAGCTGTACCTTCAAAACGTGTTATATATTTTAAGCAACTTCTATTTAAATGTAAAAAAATGATTAAACCCTTGAGTTATTCTTATTTAAATTACAGGCTCATAAGTGTTGCTTTTCATCCTTGGCAAAAATTAAAAAGTATCAACTTAAAATTTAAACGCATCTCTATCTAAGAAACAAGTTTAATAGTTTATAGTACATGGCAATTTGAGTGTGCTGACTACTTCTGAGCTCCGTAAGCATTCATTAGCTGAGTTCCTCCCCTTAGTTTGCAATAAAAGTAATATTTGCCATTTAGTAGGGGCTTTTCACCCACAAAGTGCTTTACAAGCATCAACTGATTTATTTATTAATAATCTATGTTTCTGCTTAATAAACTAGATTTCTATTTACAATCAAAGGGAAAATTGGAAAATGTTCTGCATGCAGTAAATAAACGAATTGCTAACGGACTATCAAATTACATGTTTATTTTGCCCTGCCCATTATTTTTAAATAACTTTCTGCTAGCCAATTAAAAAATTCAAGGTCCTAGGTAATGAAATATGGAAGTCTGTTTCATGTCTGTTTGTTTTTCTGATTTGGGAGGAAGTAGGTTGTTTTCAAAGTTTTAACCTTCAATTTATTTATGCAAAAGGAAACTTGGTTTCAGATACTACAGATTAGACGCCAAAGAGATTTCACTTGTGTTTATAAGAACAGAGCAGCAGCTCCGTGCTGGAGTGGGGGGCGCGGCTAGAGCTCCTAGGGCATCAGCTCAGAGACCCTTGGTTGGGTTCTGTCTCATCCAGAGTAGGAATTGCAAGCAAACATTTTAAAGACCCAAGGTCTCAGGACCTTTGGATATTGCCTCCTGGGCTCCAGCTTCATTCAAGGCAAGGGTTAGCATAGCTCCTCCATAGGTGACCTCTACAGGGGAAATCATATTAACGGGCCTGGGGTGATTTGGGGGTTTAAATGATATCCACAGACTAAGACACAATGCACCCCTAACACACCTCCACCCTGTTTTTCAAACTGACCTCCTCATCTCAAGATGGGCTATTCCCTAAAAACAAGCATTTACTTGGAACTGCTTATGTTTCTGTTTTGACTTGACTGTCCAGAGCCCTCAAGAGGAACATCGGAAATGTTTGCAGGTTTCTGGAAAAGCCTTTGAGAAGGAACAGAAAAAAAACAAACAAAAAAAAAACCGAAGGTACAAATGGGTTTCCAAAGAGGATTAAATGGCTCACTGTCCTGCAACTTAAGTGTATAAATACAGCGAACATCAGACGGCTTCAGCGCCTTCAGAAGGAGGCTTGTTCGAGTTGTGCTGTGTCTTGAGGCTTAGAGATCATTATAATAGGATATTGCTTCATGTGTGCTGATACTTTACAAGTTTTTCACAGTATTGTCACATATATTCTCTTTTACAATTAAGCATACTTTCATTTCTCTTCACACTGATTTTGTCTCTCTTGCTCCTTGATATTTTGTTGTGTTTCTTCTACCTACCAAGAATGGGGTACTGTAAACACCATCTTACCGTGTTTGCACAATGCTGCCTTGTTATAATTAAGTGTATTTTTTCAAAGGTTTCTAAAGCCAGCCATAAAAATTTGCTCAGAGCTGAACTTAGAATGCTAGAGTCTGATCCTGCAAGTGAATTTTTTCCAATGCTGTGATAACCTGAATTTTGGTCATTTAAAAACAAAGACACAAGAAATGAACTCTCTGAGAGGGGTTCTCTTCGACAAAGCAATTTGGTGTGCCTCTCACTCTTGTCTGTGCAAAGGGTGTGTCTAAAAGTCGGTGTTGGCCTCTTGAAACGGTTGAACAAAAGCGCTTGAGGCAGAAGTAGGCCTTGTGATTCACCTTCAGTTCAAAAGCACCAATTTCTGCCTTCTGGGTGCCTTTAGAATAACTTGTCCCAATCTTTGGTGTCAGAAAACAACTTTCCAGGGAGAGGAGAGGAGAGAGCCATCCCCCTTAACTGGTAGACAGGTCTTCCCTCTCACACTCTCCCTGACAGAAGCAGAGAAAAGCCAATGGCAAAGTCTCCACAGGCAAGCTGGAAGTGAGGGTGCCCGCCACTTAACACTCCTCCTGAGGGACACCCAGGGAGACTCTCTCCTCTCACAGGAGGGTCTCAGCTCGCCTTTACCAGCCCTGGAGAAACGGAAGACTTGTGAAGAGGACTCACCTCTCTCTATAAAAAGCTATTTGCTGTTTGATTCCTCATCCCTTCCCCAACGCAGCAGTCACATGAAACAGAATTGCAGAGCTGGCCTCGAGTGGGAACAAAATTGCAATTCAAATGCTTTTTTACATTTTGCAAAATAATGGCAATAAATTAAATAATCAAAATATTTAGCTGTGTAAACTGGCTCCTGCCACTTGTTCGGCTACTTCTTTTCATGGGGAAGGTTGCTTTACATACCAATAGGTGTTTGTAAAATTATCTCAATGTCTATTTAGACATGCTGCTCCAGGAAGGTCTTCTGGTTTTTTCAGTTGAAATTAATATTTGCTAATAAAAGAACTGTCAGGACTTCGAAGCAAACATTCATTTATGTACCCAAATGAACGGAACGTTTCCAGAGTGTTCACATGCCTGGTGGCCCCTGCCCCAGGGAGTAATCCAGCATGGCGGCAGTGCCGGTCACAGCTGGACATCACGCCCAAGACCAGGGAGAGCCACCCCCTTGAACAAGAGGCACAGAATATTAAATTATTTCATTTTACCAGCCTTGTGTGCTCCTGGCAAAAACAAAGGCAGTGTGTGGGCTGGATTCTGCATTTACTCATAAAATGGAAAGTGTTGGCTCTGAGAGTGACTGTCAAAAGGCTATTGTACCATAACCCATGAGGATACAGGGGGAGACTCCAGAGGAAAAGCTCAATCTCACACCTACTAAATTTTCATATCTGTTTCGGGCACAAATGGATTTTAAAATTTTGTGGCTTAAAAAAAGTTCAGTGAATGCAGCAGAAACTGCAGAGCTGAGACATTTCAGTGTGGAGTGTGGACGCACAGGTCGGACTGCAGGGCCAGCCGGGATCCCGATCAAGCACCAGACAGCTCATCAGCCAGGGTGGCACCCCAGAGGAGCCTGTACCTCCAGTTCTCTTCCCAGGCCTTCTCTTCTGCCCCTGCCTTCCTTCCTTGGGAAGGCCCACGCAATAATTGAAAAAAAACGGAGATTCTGTAATACTTTCCAAGGATTACCAAGTCAATTACTGGGAGGAAGAAAAATAAAAGGGAAATAGTTGAGCCTCGCAAGCTACGGCACATTCAATTCAAACAGCTCCCAGGGAGTTAAAATTCTCTCTATATGGTGAACAGTGGGTGCCTACATGTCCCCGGCAAGCCCATGGCCGTTTAAGGTAATATCTGGTCAGCAGGTGTAGACCCCAAATGAACAGTGGTTTAAGACCTGGATTGCGACAGGCAGACATGTGCTGAAATTAGAAAAGCATTCTTGGGCTATTATTTAACATTCTACATATGTGAGATATGGAATGAAAGAATGAGAATTATCTTAAAATCCCTGCTAAGGCAGGGCCTGCTTTCTCAAGGCAATCTCAAGCTTTAGTAGTTCAGACAGATTCTCTGGCTGACAATTAATATTAATGGGTAGATTTCACAATGTGGCATTATCACACGGGAGATGGGTGGGCACACCATCTGGGTTTTGGCAGGTATTAGATGTAATCAAAGGGATTACTTGGCTCAGGGAGAAATAGAAAACCTTGGGTTTGTTTAGTCTCTTCCCTCTTTTGTTTGGACGCAGCTCTAGGTGTGCTTAACTATTTTCCCCCTTGTTCTTTATTTGTGGTTGGGAACATCTCCAAGGGAAAACAAAACAAAACAAAACAAAACGGTATGGACAACCCGTAAAGATAGTTTGGAAGTGAGATCACGGCCCATCCCCTTCTCACTAAAAATTTACTAAATATTTATTGAATGCTGACTATGGGCAAGGAGCCCTGCTGGGACACCCCGGTCAGCTGGAGCAGCCTGAGCTGAAGACGTCAGTGTTCACAGGTCTGTTCCTGGGTGCTTTAGAACAGGCTGAAGGACACGCTGAATCTTTAAAGTTAGTACAAGATTTCTTGGTCCATCTTTGCCCCTTTCCCACACTATTTACTACTACCACCACCACCACCACCACCACACGTTATTTAAAAAGGCTAAAGGGGGCATGCACCTCGGTTTTTAGAAAATAGTCACATAATTGAATTGGAAACATTCAGTAAACTAGACCTACAAAAGCATACATGTTTATCTTCAATAAAAATAAATGGACGTTGCTGGTTGGTTTACACTCTTGCAAGAGATAGGTGATAAGCAATCTTGGAGTACCAGAACCCTGCTGATTTCTGCTATAGGAAACATGTGTATTTTAACTGTGTTCTGATGATGAGCAAGAGGTCATTTGCTAAGACACTCTGGCCCCGGAGGAAACTCCTCCAATCCTCTGGTGTCCCTACCCAGAATTGTCCGGAACCCCACAACTACATGCCCTCCTAACCCACAACCATACTGTCTTTGCTTAGTATTTATCCTACTGTCAGGAAGACAGCAGTGGCATAATCCCACCTTCCTTCCACCCTCCAGGGATGCAGACAGGCCTCCTCCATGCCCTGTCAAAAGCACACAGAACCTCAGAAGAGCCCAAGTTCTGCCCGGGTGTTTCTGGGTCTGATTATCTTGACCTGGCATGTGTGATATGTATACTTAATCACTTAAGAGATTATGGTGATTGTGCCCCCAGATTTTCTCTGAACATAAATTAAAGCTGGACAGTCTGGTTTGCAAGAGTAGCAAGACATTACAAGGACCCATTTCCTCTTTGCCCTCTTTCCCATGCCACCTAACCCCGTCCATAGTTCACCCACTGCACTCATCTCCCCCAAACAGCCAAAATAAACTCAGTTGACACCACTTCTTTCTCTCCATAAACTACTTGCAGGCATCTTTGCAAGTGCAACAGGCACATGCTCCAATGCTTTGTGTGGATCTTTATAAAATGTTACTGTTAACAATGTAACTATGCATTCAACTGCCCAGACCAACTTGAGCCCTTAAATCTGCATGGTCCAAGAGGACCGTGGACCTACATGCTTGCAAACACATGTGGCTACTTAAAATTCGTTAGAATTAAATACAATTAAGAATTTGGTTCTTCAGCCACACTTCAAGAACTCAATAGTTACCTGTGGCTAATGACTAACGAATACTGCACAGTGAAGATTCAGGACATTTCCAGCACCACAGAAAGTTGTGTTGTACCTTAGGACTTGGGGATGTGAGGACAGAAGACAAGTTTCCCTGCGCCCCCGCTGAGATCAGCATGGGAGGGAGAGCCAGGCCCAGGCTCTCACTAGTTCCCCCTCAAGTCTAAAGGCCAGCGGCTTCTCCGCGGGCATGACGCCCGGGCCCCACAGCATTTCAGCTGGGGGGCCAAGCAGTGGTAAAAAACCTCCACGGTGAGGAATTCTACGGTAAATTCTTTGCGAAGGGGTAGAAGGGAAGGAAGCTTCCTGGGCATTTAGAGGCTGTTTCTGTTCCCGCAAGCCCGGCTTCTCGCCTTTAACCGAAGCTCGCGCCCGGCCGAGTTTTGGGGTGTGGGTGGGAGCCGGGTCGGGACTGCGGTGGGGGTGGGGATGCCCTGCTGGCGCCGCCTGCGCCCGGCGTCCTCTCGCCGTGTCCTTTAGTACAAGGGCAGGCCGAGCAGGACAAAGGCTCGGGCGGCAGCTGCTGGGCTCGCGCGCAGGGGCTGCCGCGGCCACCCGGGGCGCCCGCCGCCTCCGCGGCCCCGCGGGGGAGGTCGGGCGCCCGCCTTTGTCTGCGCCGCCGCCGAGGGTCGGGTCCGCAGGAAGCGGGCGCCATCGTGCGGCCTAAGCTGGGCACTGCGCGCCCTGGAGGCGTAGCGCAAACCTCGCTCGGCCAGAGCCTCTAAGCTTGGCCCGAATCTTCTGGGGACCGCGGTGCCATTGTAGCAGCGACTCCTTTAACTGCCACGGTGCATTCCATTATGCATGCTATGTGTTATGAAAACACTTAATATTACCACTTCTAATAAAGGCAACAGAGCCAATACCAGCAGAAAAATCCGAAGTAGGCATACTTGTCTATGTATAATGAACTGAAATATCCACATAACCATGATCTAGAATATTTACTAATATAGCTGCTTGCATGTGTGTGGAATATCTCTGGAACATCACAAAAGAAATTGGTTACAGTACTTTCCCTGGTGACCTACGACACCAGCGTGTGTACTTAGGGGACAGGGTGAGATGGTTGTGAATCTTTGTACTTTTGTACCATTTGCACATATTTTCTGTTCAAAGCTAAAGCATTTAAACTTTAAGGATTTATTTAATAAAATGTACCTGTGGCATGTATCGTGTGTAAATGTTGCTGGAACAAAAGATAAGTACATAGTTAAATGATCCAGGTCCAGCCCTCTGGGGACCCTGCGTCTGCACAGACAACCCAGCAAGTCACAGAAACAGAATGAACCCACACACATTTCCTGTGGTGGTTGGTGGAGTGGGCGTTTTCCAGCTCGAATGACCCTGCACAGCAGGGGAGGCCCTTGCAGTTTTATCAAGGGTGCAGAATGTATCTGCTGTTCTCACTTTGTTGGCCAAACTCCTTATGTAGCTTTCACCTCAGGAAATGCTCTCCTGGGGAAGATGCACAGCAAAGAGCATTTACCCTTTGGCTCACTTTAAAAGGCAGAAGTAGAGTTGAAGCTCTCAGAAATGATGCTCCACCTTGGCTGGTGTGGCTCAGCTGATAGAGTGCCTGCCTGGGAACTGAAAGGTCACAGGTTGGATCCCCAGCCAGGGCACAGGCCTGGGTGGCAGGCCTGTTGGAGGCATGCAAGAGGTAACTGATGGATGTTTCTCGACCTCTCTTTCTCCTTTCCATCCCCTCTCTCTAAAAATAAATAAAATCCTAAAAAAAAAGAAAATAAACGATGCTTCATATCCTTCCAACCTGATCTTCTCTCCTTAACATCCAATCCTACCCTCCAGCATAGATTCCAATGAATTTAGCCTATGAGGCCATTTACCAAGTTAGAATTGATTACAGTTAACCTACTTTGAGTCCACACAGCCTTGATTCTGTGACATGTTTGCAGAATTGGACCTCGTGAGATGGACTGAGTCAGGCCTAACTCCTGAGAGCATTAAATCTGGGCAAGCCAAAGAGTCAAGTCATGTACACCAAGCAGTGGAGCTCCTGCAGGTGGGGACCACACCACCATCCTCTTTGTGATGGCAGGGCCTGGCTCAACTCTGTTGAACTGAACTCCAAACTGGTTATTTACTTACCCTGAAAGTGCTCTGTGTGGTCACAGAAAATAATGGGGCAGGAAAGTCGGGATTATTGGGATTGGGCTGGAAAGAGTATAAACAGCAGGGCAGGCCTTAGGGCCAAGAGGAGAGTCCACATGCTACCTGGGAACAGCTGGAATCCAGAGAGTGGGGAGAATAGAGAGCCTGGGAAGGCCTCCAGAGGGAAGAATCTAGCTGGGCTGGAAGGGTGTGGCCTTCAGATAAGAAGAGGGGAGTGTGTGTGCTTTGCATGTGCATGGGTGTGCACACGTACATGCACACATGTGTATCTGGGCAGTGAGCATTCAGGAACCTTGCTTACCAATCTGCTTGGAGCAGATGGTCTGATTTCGGAAGCAGGTGAGTGAGAGCTTCTTGAGTTGCAGTCTCTACTGCTTTATTTCCATTCCCTAGATACAAGTTCCAAAAATGCAAAACCTAACCTCCATCCTTCTCCTGGAGCTCTGACAAATCTCTGAAGCACAGGCAGGAGAGACTTGGCAGGACAGCAAGAACATGACCAGCATTTTCTTCACAGTGAGGGAAGAAGGCACTACAGGTGTATCCAAGAACTGCACGAGGCATGAGGTAGGTCAGCTGGCTTTCCTGTTCTCTCTTTAGAAATCAGAGTGGGTGCATCCTTCCACATTTTCTGCTCCTGCCGCAAGGTCTCCCTTGCACCTGCCTGAGTCCTGCTGCCAGTAAGGTAGACAAAAGGAAGTAGTAACCATAAGGAGCCCATTGCCTGAAAAATCTGCCCAGCCAACTGGAATGTATTTATAATCTAAACCATCACTTGGGAAAGGGGACCAAGTCAACATGCAGTGGACTCAGACTTAGTGTCCATTTCTTGAATACGCTCAATGTCCTGCAGCGTGCCTAGTGCTTGCAGGCAGGGTATTGCCTTCTTTTTTGTTTTATTGGGATTCTTGTGACACAACAAGGGTGATAGTCGACTCCACTGTCTCCATAGCTCCAGAAAAAACAGCATTTCCACAGCACAGTCAGGGTTTGGATGGACGGTATCCTTGGAAATTGCTTACTGGTCAGGTGTTTGGACTTGGTAAGTGGTTAAGATGCCACTTGCCTCAAATGGGGCTGATTGGACATGTGAGGAGCCAGAGACATCCTCCAGCTTCTTAACCATGCCCATACCACCTCCCCTTCTGTCTTCTCAAAAAAGATGGCTGTTGTTGGTTCCTTGAGGAAGAGCTGGACCTCCCTGCCTGCCTTCCCAGTGGGGAAGCCCTTTGCCCTCTCACTGGGACAGCCATGAGGCTTCCAAACCTTGGTGTGCGCTCCCCTTGGGCTCCCGGCTCGTGGGAGGCAGAGGTTGGTGAGAATTAATTGTAAAGTGCATTGAGAGGCACAAATGAAAACCAGTCCCGTGGCGGAGAGATTATTACTGTTGGTAATTTGGGTTTTCTGAAATAGCTCTTAGGATATGACTGTGGCAGCCCAAACCCCAGAGGTGAGCTCAAGGCTGATGGATTTTCAGAGTGGCCCCATTTCGCAACAGGCTTCACGCTTCCCCTCCCTTCAGGGCCCAGGGTGAGCAAGACCGAGAGAGGCCTGGGCTGGGGAGTGTTGTCTCCTCCAAAGGCTGCAGATGCGAGGGCAGCTGAAGGCTGACCCCCCGTTCTTGAGAGAGGGTCCCCATACTTCCCAGAGTAATTTCCTTCTCACTTCACTGTTCCCTTCCCTGTCTGAAATGGCAGGTGACCTAAGTGGGAGCGGTGTGCAAATTGATTTGGAGGCGATCAATGGCTCGGGGCGCAGCCCTGGCTCGCTGCCGTGTCACTGATCCTCTCCAAATCGATTCACACACCGTTCCTTCTCAGCACACCTGCCATGTCAGATGGAGAGGGATGAGTGAAGTGAGAAGAGAATTACATGTTCGTTAGGCCTCTGCCGCCACCGCCGCAGCCGCCGCCGCCACCCCTGCCACCACTTGCCTTCTTCTCCCTACTCTCCACCAGGTTTCAGGCCGCCACCACTGGCCTTGGAAATCTGAAGAGCTCTTTTCCACTTACATGGAGGAAGAACCCAGGAGGCAAAGGAGCTACAAGGACCCTTGCACTGGCGCCACCGTGGTCAGGACTCTAATCTAGGTGATGAAGAAGTTCGTCCTCTCCCACACACCTGGCTTTTAAGGCATTTGCTCAGAACTTGTTAATTTGTTTACTCTCTTTAGAGACCATTGTGGACCAACTTGTACACAGACCACTTACTTGGTAGGTCCACAGTCATTTAATATTTGAATCCAATTCATTTGAATTCATTCATCCACTCCTCGACTCACCCAGTCATTCAGCAAGCCTCAGTGCACATCTAGCACGGACCAGGGACCAGGCCTGCTCCTCAATATTCTGAATTATCGCCAAGGTGATCTGCCTCGAAGAAGACAACGTATGCTCCCAGGAGCACCCAGGAATAGCCCCCACCAGAGTACATAAAGAGAACAGGTACAATCATGGAAAGGTCCCTGCAGCTATTGAAAACAGACCTCGTCAGTGTACTGCAGTTCTGTCCACCCCTGTTTCTGGTTTGCTGGGAGGCGGGGCAGTGCCACTGGCGTGCAAACACCATGCCATTAAGCACAGTTTCTTCATAGCAAGACTTTCTCAATGAAGGAAGCAGTGCAGTCCTGGTGCAAACTGTTCCTAGACTGGTACTTGGAGTCAAGACCACCTTATCTGTAGTCACAGTAGGCACAGTGCCTCAGACCCTCCACACTTCCAGGGGCTATGGTAGACGGAATGTGCCCCTTCTCCAAGATGTCCCCATTCTGATTCCCACAACCCATGGATGTTACATAGGAAAAGGGACTTAGCAGGTGTGAGTACAGCAAGGATCTTAAGATGGAAAAATTATCCTGGATTATCTGGGTGGGCCCAAGATAATCACAAGGGTCCTTATAAGAGGGAGGCAGGAGAGGGAGGGTCAGAGAAGGAGATGTGATTGTAGAGGCAGAGTTCAGAGAGTTGAGAGAAGTTTGAAGATGTTAATCTGCTGCCTTTGAAGATGGATGAAGGGGCCGTAAGCAAAGGCATGTGAGCAGCCTCGAGCAGCTCAACAAGGTGCTATGGATCCTCCCATAGAGCCTCCGGGACGAACCTGGCCTGCCAACACCTCGAGGTGGACTTTGGACTTCTGACCTTCAGAACGGTCAGATGATAAATTTGTGCTGTTTTAAGCTGCCAACTTTCTGATAATTTGTTAAATAATGCAGTGATAGGAAATTAATGTGAGACCTATAAAATATTTCATTTCAGAAAAATATAAACTTTTAGGTTAATAAAAATGTTTTAACACATCTTAATGTAGCTATTTCTATGTTAATACAGTTATAAAACAGAAGTTTTATTTTGTTCCTGTTTTGGTGGAGCACGGGGCCCGCTGAGGGAAAGTGCCAAGGGCGCACAGAAGTCAGTGAGGCTCGGCCCCAAGAAGGAACGGTCGGGAGGACCTCCCCTCCTCTAGCAGTTCCGGAAGGGTCTAGAAAGCACAGATCTAATGTGGAACTAAACAATCCACTGGACCACCAATCTTGAAACAGCCATTCTGGCTGCTGACTTTAAATCCTTCAAAAAGCAATATTCTTAAAGAGGATTGGAGGGTGGGCTAAATTTATTTGCCAAACTACATCCAATAACTTATTTATAATAAGTTAGGCTGGGCCTGCCTTCCTGTCTCTCATACAGCCTTCTGTGGTGCAGAAATGGGCTTCCCTGATAATTAGCCGTGTTTCCACATTTATGAGTGAGGATTCCTTTGTTTGAAAAACCTCTTTGGAGATTTCTGGGTTACATGGAACTTAAAGTTTAAAAAAATTTTTTTTTTGAATCTTGCTTCTGCCTGTTCTTCAGCCACTGAAATCATGATTCGCCTGCAGGCACAGAACCAAAGTGATTTCTTTCAGCAAACTCTCTGACTTGCTGTCCAGGTTCTGACACATTCCTCTGCCAACAGCAAATAAGGGAGAGCACTTCCAATGAGCCGCAGCACCTCCTCTCATTGGTAGAAGGGAGTGTCAGCCTGAAAGTGGTGGCCAAGTGTTTTGACGCAAAAAACAAGAATTTTGGGCCAACTACAGGCCAAGTGGGCTATTCTTAGATATGCATAGGAGGCTGAGAGGTCTCTGTGTGGGCTGTTGAAAAATGGCTGGGGATTTGTGACTTTTAAGTGGCACTTGAAAATATTTGGAGATGAACAAGCCCCTGCAGATTCCATTCATTGCAGATGTTTTAACTCCACCTGATCTTCAAAGTTCTTCTTGAATATCAACCTGTTTCTGAGGTCTTCCTCAGTAATGCAAGGATCAATGTGGAGTGACCCTCCCTGACCCTTTTATTCAGTACTGTGTACTTGGATGATGTCTTAGTTCGTTCAGGCCGCTATAACAAAGTGCCGCAGACTGGGTAGTCCATAAACAACAGAAACTTACTTCTCACAGTTCTGGAGGCTGGGCTGTCCAAGATCATGGCACCAGCGTGGTTATGTTCCAGTGAAGTCTCTCTTCCTAGCTCACAGCTGGCGCCTCCTCTCTGTCCTCACGTGGTGGAAGCACATAGGGAGGGCTCTCTCCAGAGCCTCTTTGGTAAGGCATTAATCTCATTCCTGAGGGCTCCACTTCATGACTCAAGCATCTCCCACAGGCCCCACCTCCTATTACCATCATCTTTGGGGGTTTGGATTTCAACATATGAATTTGTCAGGGGAGTAGGGGACCATAGCAAATGCCACCCTAAGTAGTGGGGGGGGGGTCCGCCCACAGGGTCCCCTCCCCCACCACCCCAACTGCCACGAATGAGAATAAGTCTACCAAGATGTGATCCACTTGGGGAGGAAAGGTGGCCAGTCTCTCAAAGAAGAAGGTCCAGAGCCTTTTCCTCAATGGGCGTTTATTGGGTTCATTTGCATAGGAATACAGCGCATATATGTAAAGCTCATCAATCATTGTCAGGCAGTAATGATCAAATAATAGATAATATTCAAAGAACTATGAGGACTTATTCTGAGTCAGGGTCAGATAGTTAAAGGGTCATAAAGCTTTGGGGAAACAAACTCATTTCATGCTTGAACCCTTATCATTTAAATTGAAGATATTAGCAAAGCAGGTTTCACAGGATTTTATGCATTCTTTCTTAGGCCTGATTGCCCTGGGGAACCTGCCCTTTTCAGCACAGGGCTGCACCCACCTTTGGCATTGTTTCAGGCTTAGGTTGAGCAGGGGAAGTAAGGCAGCCAAGAAATTAGGAGACTTTTTACAGACAGAATGAGGACTCAGGC
Source organism: Phyllostomus discolor (assembly GCF_004126475.2). Lineage (NCBI taxonomy): Eukaryota > Metazoa > Chordata > Mammalia > Chiroptera > Phyllostomidae > Phyllostomus > Phyllostomus discolor. The sequence continues at coordinate 39,893,393 of NC_040908.2, forward strand.
TATGTCAAAGCTGAGGAGGGGCAAGGGTCCATCACCCCCTTTTTCTATTAGCCCCCCAAGTCCTTCCCTAAGGGCCCCCTCATGACTGTGCATGTCTTAGGGCATCCCTCCTTTGAGGAATCATACCCGTCATTGGCTAACCGGTCATGTACTGGGGGCCAAGCAGGGTGAAGTAAAGTGGGCAGAGGTGGTGCTCCAGCCAGGGGCTTAAGCTTTGTCTCCTTAGTGGCTTAGGGTCCCAAGGTCTCTCACTCAGCCTTAGCCATGGGGGGTTACAGCTTCTGAAACCAGGCCAGGCAGTTCCCAACAGAGTAGCACTTGGTTCTTACCTTTGCAGTGTCATATTGACACGGTCTTGAGTTTTCAGCAATGTTTGATGTGGTGGACCACTTTCTCCTCTTTTCTTCCCTAGACCTCTGAGCCACCATTCTTCCCAAGTTTTCTTCATACTTCACTGGCTTCCTCTCATTCTCCTTGGCTGACTCCTCTTCCCTTAACAAACCTATAAATGTTGAAGTACATCAGGGCTCTGTTCTTTTCATCCCCTGCCCACATTGTCTCTCTCTCTCTATCCACATCCTTGACTTTATGAGCCATGGCTTTATGGTGAGTGCCAAACACCTACCTCCAGCCTGGACTTCTTCCATGAGTTCCAGGCTCATATTGCAAACCACTCACTCAATAACTGCACATGGATGTTGTGATGGCTTTGTACTGTGTCACCGAGACTAGACTAAGCTCCATTTTCTGGATCAGTGAGGGTGGGCCTCAGAAGAACTTCTTGGAAAGGAGCAATGTCTGTGCTGTAGCTCACAGATATGGTTGCTGACCTGCTGACTCGCTTCCTGGCGTGAAGCAACAGCAGGGTCTGTAGCTGCTCTATCTTCCCCTGGATCTTCCTTCACCATCGGAGTCCTGAGTCAGGTGTGTGTTTCGCTTTGAGACAAAGGGCCCCAGGTTCTGCAGGGTACTCACACTAGACTATACATACACATACATATGTATATTCTAGTGTTTTTGATTTTCTGGTTCACCTCTGAGTGATACTGATGTCTAGAATTCACCTGAAATACCATGTGACACAAACACAATAGTTCCATGACCTCTCTCCAGTCTGTTCCCCACAGTTTTCCCACCCAAGTCAATAGCAAAAGGGAAACCACAAAATGAATTCATTGGCTGGTCCTATTAGCTCTATTTCCAAACTACATTGCCAGTCCAATTGCTTTTTATCACTCTCATTGCTAAAACCCTGGTTCTAGTCAACTCCATCTCTCACCTACAATTGTTCCTCACCTGCACTCTGAGCTCTGTTTATTGCAGTCCATCCTCCACACAATAACCAGAGAATCTTTCTACAGCTTAAATCATAGCCCTTCCTTTCCCTCCTTAAAAACTCCAATAGGTTCTTACTGCAATCAAAATACAAATCCAAAATCCTACAAGACCTTACATATTTTGGGCCCTGTGCTCCTTGGGCCTCATTTTCCCACACTCACCCATTTATTCTCTATCTTTAGGTGCGCACCACTTTCATACATGCTGGTGCGTACCCCTGAGCCTTGGCACTCGCTCTTTCTCCTACTTGGAATGTTCTTTCCCCATATCTTCACACAGCTTCCTCCTTATTGCTCAGGCCTCAACTCTTATGTCACTTTCACAGAGAGATAATCTCCACTCTTTCTTTTGTATTCACAGGACTTCTCTGTACATAGAATTATCTTATTGGTGATGTATTACTGGCTATATGAGGCCTGTCCAGAAAAATGTCCAACCATTGTTAATATAACAAGAATGGTTTGCATGACATCAATGTACCCTGGTAGCCAAAGAGAGGACTGGAATGCACATGCGTGAACAGTGATGACTTCACTGTACTAGTCTGTGGGGGTGGTAGATACCATTGAGTGAGCGTGTGTACTGTGTGACCATCACATTCAAATGACTAAGCGAGTAGATTCAAATGACTGAATCTACATCAAATTTTGCATTAAGCTTGAACATTCCTCTGTAGAAACTATTCAGATGATTTAGAAGGCCACAGGTGGCCTTCTGAAAGCAACTGGTGAGCAACTGGTGATAGGCAGCTTCATCACAACAATGCTCATATATCACATCTTGTGCAGAGTTTTCTGGCAAAACATCAAATCACTCAGGTGACTCAGCCCCCCTACTGCCCAGATTTGGTGTCCTGCAACTTCTGGCTTTTCCCAAAACTAAAATCACCTTTGAAAGAGAAGAGATTTCAGACCATCAACGAAACTCAGGAAAATATGATGGGGCAGCTGATGGACATTAGGAAAACTATGTGAGGTCCCAAGGTGCCTAATTTGAAAGGGATTGAGGCATCATTGTCCTATGTAAAATGTTTCTTGTATCTTTGTCTTCTTCAATAAATATCTCTATTTTTTTCATGTTATATGGCTAGACACCTTCTGGACAGATTTTGTATATTTCTGGAGCATCATCCCTCTCTGAAATGTAAGGTCTCTGGAGGCTGGCTCTCTCTGTCTGGTTCACTGATGCACTCTGAAGACCAGAAGTAGACCTCACATAGGAGCACAACAAATACCTGTTGGCTGACTATATCTTAAGTTGTTCTCTAACTGGTTCAATCTTTTTACCTCTCCAGTGATAGTTCATGTACCTTGGGAATGAAAACCATCTTCAGTATCCTCCATAGACCTTAGCACAGGGCTCGGAACATGGGTGGCTTGTTCCCAAAAGAGCTTGGCAGAGAAAGACTGGGGGTAACAACAGAAATCATTGTGGGTAGCCCTCTCCATGCCATGCCTCCATGTAATTCTTCCTTTCTCTTGGCTTTGCCTTCCTTGTGTGTTAAAAGTGTCTAAGAACAATGACCAGAAAGTCAAAATTCTAGGCTGAGCTCTATTGCTAACTAGCTATGTAACCCTGGGCTAGTGGTCTTTTGTGGACTTCAGGTCCTGTAACTCTAAAATGGATAGAGGCTATTTGGGGCATGTAAGTATAAGTGTAAAACAGTGTCCTTGTATAAATCAACAAGATGTGGAGAGGACCAGTGGACTCCAGAGACTTCCAGTGTGCCCAACTTCCTTTATACCATCTCTTCCATCCATTCTGACTTTTATTTTCTTCCCTCCTTCTGCTTTAACTAGACAGAGCCCTTTTGCCATATCACACTTTAGTTATCTCCTCCAGCAAGATTCTGCCAGTCCCACTTCCTCCCTCATGTTCTCAGGAGCTGCTGGAACCCTCAGTTAATGCCTACTCTTGTGAACGGAGCCAGCACCTGATGTCTGGGCCACCCTTTTGAACACCTGCTTCTCTACTCCCCTGAAATGTGACTTGTGTTCTGGTTTATAAAAGGCAACAGAGGGTGGAGAGCTGAGGACTTGGGCGCTCTCCAGACAACTCAGGGCAAAGGCACCATTATTTCTGACTTAAACTTCTCAAATAATTACTCAACTGCATACTTCAGAATTTAACAGCAGAAGTGTTTTGTCTTACATCCTTCAAGGCATGGCTGTGAGATCATCACAGCTCAAAGTCCTTCAAAACACTATTTGCTGAATAGAGGCAGCAAGCTGAGCAGATTAGGGGTGGGGGGAAGTGCTGCTACCCTATTTTGGGAACTCCTGTGTTCACAAAGAACCAGGTCTCTGAGAAGCGGCTGTAGATCTGATGTCCTGAAGCCTTTGACATCTGAGCAGGAGCTGTTGGAATGCTATCAAACTGAAGAGTCCCTTGAAAAAGGCCTTATGGTTTGGGGATATTGTGCTTTCTTCTACAGTGACTACTTTCAGTCTATCTGAGGTTCATGTTGACATAAGAGCTATCGAGCCCCCTGAAGGTATTTTGTCAGCCTCTCCTGGGACCAGTCCCTAGCAGACTAAGAAGGGAGAAGGGGCAAGTAAATAGGCATAGCAAGTAGCCAACCAAGCTGCTGGTTGATATCTCAACCAAGTTGCTCATCATAAAAATTCTGGAAACTTTCTCTTTGGACAGGCTGGACAGAGCCATGACATCTTTTTTGTGATGGGGGTCACTGAGTAATTCTAAAGTAACAATTTCTGTAATTATGCAGACTAATGCACACTGTTAAGTTCATGATGGGTGTTTACAGTAACATAAGGACAGGAAGATGACCTGGCAAGGATGGCCCATCACATTCTTTGGGGTCCATATCATTCTTACCTGCCAGAGGCTGTGGAGACTAGCTGCAACTGAAGCACTCATTCCCTCGTCATGTCCTCTGGAATTTATCTGAACTCCAAATGAATGAGTTGCCCAAAGACAAGTGTCCAGAGGTCTAATTGGTACAAGAAGAAACTCAGGAAAAAGAATCAGAATCTACATTGGAATCCAATATTCCCTTTCTTTTATGAAGATTATAGAATGTTAGAATTCATGGGGCATAAGAGATGGTCTTATTGGGTTGAATTATATCTCCCACCCACAAATATATATGAATTCCTTACTCACAGTACCTCAGAATACAACCTTATTGGAAAAAGGCTCATTGCAGATGTAATTAGTTAAGATTACACTGGAGTAAGGTGGGCCCCTAATCTAATATGCCAAGTGTTCTTATAAAAAAGGGGGATTTGGACACACACAGACACAAAGAGGGAATGCCATGTGAACACAAATTCAGAGATCAACCAAGAAATGTCAAAAATTGCCAGCAAACCACCAGAAACTAGGAGACAAGCATAAAATAGAGGGTTTTTTAAATTACTGTTATTGATTTTAGAGAGAGAAAGAGGGAGAGGAAAACATCAACTTGTTGTGTCACTTATTTATGCATTCATTGGCTGATTCTTGTATGTGCCCTGACCAGGGATTGAACCTGCAACCTTGGCATGTCAGGACAATGCTCCAAACAACTGAGCTACCCAGCCAGGGCCAAAATAGAGGTTTTCAGAGAGGCTTCAGAAGGAACCAATCTTGCTAACACCTTGATCTTGGACTTCTAAAAGCCTCCAGAAGTGTGACACAATAAATATCTACTGTTTAAGCCCCCAGTCTGTGTCATTTTGTTATAGCAGCCCCAGCAAATGAATACGAATAGCCTGGTTCAACTCCTCATTTTAGATGAGTAGCTCTCAACAGCAGAATGTTGACGCCACTGGGGAGCATTTGGCAATGTGCTACAGGCATCCAATGGATAAGAAGCCAGGGATGCTGCTAAATGTTGCGAAGTACAAAACAGTCTCCCACAACAAAGAATTATCTGGCTCAAAATGTCAACAGTGGCAAAATGGAGGAACCTGCTTTTAAAGATACTTTTCAAGAAATTGAAGCTCAGAGAGTTTAAGTAATTCACAACATCACTAAGAACATTAGGGCAAAACTTGAATCAGGGTGTAAGCTATTGGCTCAAAGAGTAAGAAGAGATTGTGCCTAGCAAGAATTCTGGGGGAAAGCATGTTCTAAGACACAGGCAGCGGAGGCAGAGAGGGAGGGAGGCTCTGGAAAGGAAAGGGGACCAGAGAGGGTGCCATCTCTTAGGGCAGCAGAAAAGGGGCCTCACTGTGGGAGATCTACAGAGGCAGTTGCACAGGAACCTGAGCAAGAACTCTGCAAAGGGTTCATGGAAATTAGAGGCAAGGATATTGCTGAGTGGCCATGAGAGAGCAGCTCCATTGGCCCAAGGACAGAGAGGTGGGGGGACACAGTGAGACAGCAGTCTGACTGTGCCTGAGATGGAGGAGGCAGGGAACTCGAGAGCAGAAGACGCTTAAAAGACGTAGGTTGGGGAGAGGGAGAAATGCATGGATAGCTGCAGGAAGATATGGGGTGGAGGCAGGATGTCAAGAGGAGCCAGTAGAGAGGTGAGGCTGAAGATGCTGAATAACTATAGGGAAGAGGGTTACTAAGGAGGAAGCAAAGGGTGGGATCCAGAGGCTGGGGTGGGGAGATTAGCTTAAACATGAGAAGGAAGGCAGAAGATGTTAATGGAAAGTGACTTTCAGAAGGAATAAGTTTTTCCAATCTATTCTGTCTTAATCTTATCATATTAGACCTTGAGGATAATATTTGGTAACAATGACTAATGTGGTAGAGAAACCTGGGCTCCTGGATATCTTTAAAGCTATGATGGGAGCATCATCGCAGGCCAGCTTCCAGTTCCTCTTTTTCCCTGAAAAGCTGCTGCTTTTTTTCAATCCTAAGGCATTGAAGATCTGCCTTAGGAAGTTTCCAAGAGTGAGGTCCTACCAAGGCTGATGGACGCAAAAACAATGGGAATGATCCACATTCCATAGAAAGGGGTTCAGTAGTATATGGATAACTGGCTGGGCTGGCTTCCCGGGTGTGCGACCAGTTCAGTCACATACTGCCCTGTGCTCAGAATGGGGACCCTGTGCTTGGGGTTTAATGCTCTGTGGCCCCATCTTAAAATTGTCAATAACTTTATCTTTGAATTCGTTTTGTATAAGTGAAGGTTGATGGGGCAGTGGAGAAAGCACTGTGGGCTTGGAGCCTCGGCTCACGTGCTGTCCTGCTCCTGCTGCCTCCCCGGGATGGGTTCCTGGCATCCTGCTCTCTTATCTCCACCCAGAAGTGGCCACTCTGCTCAGAGGGAATGAGTGAGATGGCATAGGCACGGGGAGAGCCAGGGGTGGGAGCACACCCTTGAGTGCTTGTCAGGGTCTGGACTGTCCCTACACCTGTCCCCATGTTCAAGAGTACATGGTGTTAAATAGCACATTTTAAAACCGGCATGGATCAACACAGAGAAGATGAAAGGGAATGGCCTTTTTCCTGATTTTTGAGCTAGGGGCTTCATTTTATCTTTGCACTGGGCCCACAAATTAGGTAGCTGTAGCTGGTCACTGGTATAAAAGAAGCTAAGAACTGAGAAGCAGAGTTTCCATCACTATATATCTAACAGTCAGCTATCAAACACCCGACTGACCCTGGGGATAAACAGCTAAAGAGACACAGTTCCTGATTTCAGGGAGCTTAGAGACTGGTGAGGGTGCAGTGGGCATGTATGAGAGCAGATCATTGTGGTGTGCTGTGGCAATTATGAGGAAGTTTTACCAAGGGTCTTGGAGCACTAGGAGGAGCCTCAACCTGCTTTTGGGAAGTCAGAGAAGGCTTCTCAGAGAACATCTCTTGAGCAGAGTCCGAGTGAGGGTTATTCAGAGGAAGAAAAGGGAGCTGCTCCTCCAAGGAGCCATGGAATACACGACCAGTTTGGAAGTTATTGATTGTCCCAGGTAGCTGGAGTACAAGGAAGAGGGAAGCTCAGAGAAGGCAGCAGGGCCAGACCACAAAGGGCCCTGTTATCCCTGCTGAGGCATTCAGCTTTATCCTGAAGACTATGGAAGCCACTGAGGGACTGACCTACTCAGATCTGTGCCTTAGAAAGATGGTGACAGTACTGTATGCATAATTGTTAAAAGGGACCCAAATGGGAGCCAGAGAGAACATTGAAGTTTTCTTTCAATCTTAAATCCAGGCAAAAGTGATGAGGACCTAAACCAAGGAGGTGGCAGTAAGAATGGAGAGAAGGGGCCTCCAGGTGTATGACCTTGAGAGATATTTAGGAAGTAGATTAGAAATGAAAAGTCATGGTGAAGAATATGCTGAGGAGGGGAGTTAGATGGAGTATAGCACAAATCTTGTGTTTCTAATGTGGTCCAGTAGGAGCACAGTGTTTGAACACCATTTGTGGAGAAAATAAATTCACAGGATAAGTACAGTAGGCAGTTTTCTAAGATAGTCCCCGTGGTCACATCCTGGCACTGATGCCCTAGACTGTGGGCTGGACTTAGTGACATGTTTCTAATAAATATGGCAAAAGCTATGGGGTGTCACTTCCAACATCAGGTTATGAAAGATTGTGATGTGACTCTAGTCTTGCTGTCACTCACTGTCTCTCACCCTCTCACTCACCCACAGGGGTATTGTGAGTTGCCCTACAAAGAGCCCCCATGACAAGGAACCAAGGGAGCAACTGAATGCTGCCAGCAATCACCTGAGTGGGGCTGCTAACCTATCCATCCCAGTTAAGCCTTAAACTGACTATAGCCCCAGCCAATATAGCCCCTTGCATTCTTGTGAGAGTCTAGAGCCAGAAGAGCCAAGCCACATCCAGATTCCCCTCACCTACAGAGGCTCTGAGGTGATAAGCGCTACTGCTTTGAGCCACTACATCTTTTGGTAATCTGTTATGCAGCAATAGCCAACAAATTCAAAAACAAGATAGGGTTATATTCACAAAGAATAAGAGAAGAAAAATTTCAAACACATTTGAAGAATTTCTAGAGCACTAAGTTATAAACATAGATTTGCTAAATATTACATGTTTATGCATTCATTTGACAGGTTCCCTGTGATCTGCTACTCAATTAGATTCTTATTAGTGTATATTCATTACTCCTCTTATAACACTTTTCAGACCATGTGGAGGCTTATTTCTTCAGATGTCTGTCTCTACATTCAGCTATAAGATCTTTGAAGAGAGAAATCTTCCATTCAACTTAGTATGCCTCACAGTGCGACATGTAGAGTCAGTGATGACAAAGTGTTGGCTGAATGAAATTCCAGTTATTGAATACCTTCAAAATTTCTATCATTCACACTTTTGTTTAATTCAAACATGCCATCATTAATTTAGTTCTGCTCCCAGGAGGAATCTTGATATAAATTGAGTCCTGGTAAACTGAGATTAGCAGAGGCAGAAAGATTAATAAGAAAATTTTTACTTCCTCCAGTGTATTATTTGAGATTTGTTAAGAGTAGGAGAGTATAATTTCTTTATTATTTTCCAAGATATAAACTGTTTAAAATATGACAAGTATAAAAATACCTAAATATTTCTAAGGAACTTAGAATTCGAATGTATACAAATATCTTTCTTCTAACTGCTACAGAAATTGCGGAGATTCATGAATTGTGTAGCAAGTGACTCCCTTGGACTGCCACTTCTTATGGGACCTTAAGATGGACAAATTCCTTCTCATTTTTGTAAAATAAGAGGAAGGGTGGTCAGATAGTATGGTTTCTAATTTCTACTTCATGTCTCATGTTCTATGGGTTCTATGAAATATATTGAGAAATTGTGCACATTTAGACCTAGGGCAGACCTGGGTTTGAATCTCAGTTCTGCTTTCCAATGACCTTGAGTAACTAACTCACTTTGGTTCTTTGAGCTTCAGTATCTCTAAGTGTAAAAGGTAAAAATTAGAAATAAAACATGTAAAGCATCTGCTTCAAAAAAAAAAAAAGTAGCCATGACCAATGTACCCTGTACTAATGGGGAAATACAAAAGAAAAATATAGGACATTGGATCAACTTTCTAGAAATTTCCAGTCTGTTGGGGGACACTATTTTCCACAATGATCTTTTTAAATATACCTCAGCTTCTGCTCAGGTAACTATAATCTAACCTTCCTTAACCAAGAACATTTTTCATTAGCATGAAATTTTCCCAAAGCTTTTGAGGGTCAGCCAGTACACCCTATTCTAACATTAAATTTTCCCAGCCTCAATACCTGCAGAAAGCAGTGGTTTCTCTTTTCATTTCACTTACATTCACTGCCCTGTAATTTGATTCTTCCTCTTCATTCCTGGACTCTGTCCTTTCTTCTCAAACAAGAGGGCCTGCTTTGGTTTTGACCAAGCCCTTCATCTTTCTGAATTTTTCAACTAAACCATTGCTAACGCTTCCCTTTTTCCAACATAAATAGTCCTGTTCGCTCATTGTCCCACCCTGCCTCACCTCTGGCTCCAATTAGAGCAATATTTATTTTTCCTTTTTAAGAATCTCTCTAGCCTCTACTCTTTAGAAACGAGGCAACCCAGCTCGTGTTAAAAGCGCTTTATTATGGTCACAGAAAATCTGCTCTGACAAGATCCACCTCGACAAGATTGTGTCCTGGAGATCCTTCGCTCATTTTATCTGTCATCTCACTTTCTAGGTCACATCATTTCCTAGCATCTAAAGTGTTGTCTGTTTATTTTTTTTAATGGAGTAGAATGCAGAGTGAGTGCCTTGTGGTGCAGGAACATAGAAAACTGTCTGCTAACTTCAATGTAGGGCATTCTGCCATTTTCCAGAGAAGGAAGAGGAACAAACACACACATATAACCTTTTCTCCAATGAATCAGTCAATTTTGATGGGGATTTTAGTTCTGTGAGACAGCCAATGACAGGCCAAAATCCAAACATAGACTTGGGTTTGCTCAGGTAAGATTCAAGTCAAACCTTCAGGGAAGTGAATGTGAAAATTTTTTGGAATCTTCTGAAAACACAGACAGCATCGAGGAGCTGGGGCCATGAGAACTCCAGGATGACCCTACAGGTCCCACTCAAAATAGCCAATCACATAACATGCCAGCTTGCATTTGGCTGGCACAATACCGTCACACTGATGTCTTGTTCCTCAGGCCAGTCTGTCACCTCCCTGATAACAATAATGTCCTCTATTTACTGAGTGCTTACCAGCTACCTGCACTGTGTTAGCATGTGACAAGTGCTATCACAGGCACTCTTTACAACCACTCTCATAGGGAGGTTCCATTATTAGCATTCCCATTTTACAATGAGGAAACTGAGGCCCAGTGAGCTTAAATAACTTGCCTAAAGTTGCCAAGTGAGTGGACAGCAGTTGGAATGTGAACTCAGGCAGCGGGGGATCAAGTTCCAGGCTCTTAGCTCATCTTGGTTAATATTATGGGTTGAGTTTGGTCCCTTCAAAAAAGATTTGTGGGAGTTCAGCCCCACAGTTATCTCAGAATGTGACTTTTTTTTGAGATAGGGTCTTTACATAGGTCAGCAAGCTAAAGTGAATTCCTTAGGGTGGGCCCTAATCCAGCATGACTGGTATTCCTATAAAAATGTGGAAATTTGGACAAACAGACATGCATGGGGAAAGGTGATATAAAGAGACACAGGGAGATGGTGAGGAGGCCTGGAACAGATTCTCTCTCATAGTTCTCAGAGGGAACCAAACCTGTCAACACCTCAATTTCAGAATTCTGGCCTCCAAAACTGTGAGACAATATGTTTCTGTTGTTGAAGCTCCCGGTTCGTGTTGCGTTGTCACGGCAGCCCTAGCAGAATAATACAGTCACTGATCCTCATGATAAAGCAAAGACACTCTAAAATTCACTTAGTCAAAACTCTTGGTTTCCCTTTCAGTATAATTATTTAAACCTGGCTGGGTTTCATTCAAATACTCTTAAATCCTAGGTGTACAAAGTCTGAACCAATAGGTGTTAAAGGATTCTTATGCAAGGGTGAGTGGTGTGCACCCAGATTGTGTGCATCAGCAGGCAGGGCCCAGTGTGAGCCTGGGATTCCACTGAGGCTGGGTGGAGGGCAGCAGAGGTCCCAGAGCTCACTCACTGCAGAATCAAGTTACTCAGGTTTGCATAAAGGAGAATAGCTTCATGTTACTTTAGAATCAGCACCCAGCGGGACACTCAAATTTTTTCCCAGCCCGCCAGACTTGGGTCTGGGTCTTCAAGACAGGAAACCATGGGTGAACAATGTAAAAGTGACTTACATGTGGCATCTTAGTAGTATGCTGCTTACAAATAAATTCCCAACTACTCAAACATATGACTATCACTGCCTAGTGTCTCCAACAGAGTGTATGTTCCATCAGCTGTGGATTCAGGACCAGGTTCTTAGATGATCTCATTGAGCCTTCCTACTTTAACAAAGCAATATCTGATATCTTCTGTTTAAACAGTGTTGGCCAACTAGATACTTGTTCTTTCTCTATCCTTCCTTTCTTCTTTCCTTATTTATCTATCTATTCAAGGCATGTCCTTTGCATATTTTCATTCTGATATGGATATATTTATAAGAAGGTGTATTAGTTTCTTTTTTAATTTTTCTACATTTACTTTTAATCTTTTTATTAATATTCTAATACAGTTGTCTCCATTTTCCCACCACCACTTTCCCCCATCCCACTCACCCCCACCTCCCACCCTCAATCCTATCCCCCTTTGGCTTTGTCCATGGGTCCTTTATACATGCTCTTTGACAACCCTTTCCCTCATTATTTCCCTCTCCCATCCCCTCTGGTTACTGTCAGTTTGTTCTTAATTTCAGTGTCTCTGGTTATATTTTGCTTGCTTGTCTGTTTTGTTAATTAGGGTCCACTTATAGGTGAGATCATATGGTATTTGTCTTTCACCACCTGGGTTATTTCACTTAGCATAATGTTTTCCAGTTCCATCTATGCTGTCATGAAGAGTAGGAGTTCCTTCTTTCTTTCTGCTGCATAGTATTCCATTGCATCAATGTACCATAGTTTTTTGATCCATTCATTTACTGATGGGCACTTAGGCTTTTCTAGCACTTGGTTATTATAAATTGTGCTGCTATGAACATTGGGGTGCATAGGTTCTTTTGAGTTAGTGTTTTAGGATTCTTAGGGTATAATCCCATCAGTGGAGTTGCTGGGTCAAAAGGCAATTCCATTTTTAGTCTTCTGAGGAAACTCCATACTGTTTTCCACAGTGGCTGCACCAGTCTGCATTCCCACCAACAGTGTACTAGGGTTCCTTTTTCTCTACAACTTCGCCAGCCATGTACTAGTTTCTGAGGGTTGCCACAAATTACCACAAACTTGGTGACCTAAAACAATACAAATGTATTCACTTGTAGTTCTGGAGGCCAGAAGTCCCAAATCAAGGTGTCAGGAGGATTGGTTCTTTCTTGAGGGCTCAGATGGAGAATCTGTTCAATGGCTCTCTCATAGATTCAGGTGGTTGCCAGTTGCCAGCAATCCCCAGTATTCCTTGGCTCTTGGCAGCATTACTCAACTCTCTGCCTTACTGTCACAGGACATTCTCCTTGTATGTGTCTCTACACCCAAATTTCCCTCTTCTTATGAAAACATCAGTCACATTGGATTTAGGGCCCAAGCTAATCTGGGATGACCTCATCTTAACTTGATTACATCCATAAGGTCTCTGTGTCCAAATAAGGTGACATTCACAGGTTCCAGATAGACATGAACTACCTTTTGAGGGACACTCTTCAACTCAGTGCTGCAGTTGACTACCAACAAGCACATAGTTAGTCCCCTTTCCAGTTGCCATGGGCTCCCTCCAGGTCCTTTTCAATCAAAACCAGTGTGAAGATCAGAGCAGCAGCAGAGCCATCTAGTTTCCAGATTACCTTGGTTCCACAATTCAGAACCAACTGGGCCCTGAATTATGCATTCAAATCTGCAGACAATAATTAAATTTCAAGTCTGCTTAAGAAGTAATCCCACCATCTTGTCACCCTGGGATATCACTAGATTTCCAGGGGAGACTTCAGCCTGCCCCCCTGTATATGAGCCACTTGGATGGTTCTGCAGACCAACTGCCCTCTGTCTTCTTGCGGGCTGGTTGCCACATCAGCTCACAGAACTTGGATGTTATTTATTTTGCCCTCTTTGGAAATACTGAATCATGTGATAGGAACCAAGAGGAGAATGACTTTGTGAATTTGTGGCATTCATTTTCAAGACTGGTTGTGTCCAACAAATATCCAGTATAGGCCACTTTCCTTTTTGTTCTTACTTTTTAAAAAAAAATATATAGATTTATAGTTATTAACATAGAAAGCTGAAAGCTATTATGTTAAAAATAGTGACAAGAGAGTATAATTTGATCCCAGTTGTGTAGAAAAAAAATACAAAGATACATATAGAAGTAGTAATAATAATAATAAACAAATGTTGAATATTCTATGCTACCTTGTGATAAGCATTTTACAAGTTTTAATCCTCACAACAGTCCCACAGAGGTTCTATTTTTATCTTTACTTTACCACTTTCAATAGAGTTGGCTAATCTGTTACATATTAAGTGTGATAATATTTATATTTACAAATTACAGGGGAAAGGAAAGGGCTTACTTTAAATATTTAAAAATAGAAATTAAATCCTGTGAACCTATAGAAAATCATAAATATAAATTTAAATAAGCTATTAATGTGTTTTTGTTTTATCAAATTTGGGATTTTGAGGGGCTTGATTCTTCCTCAAGTATAAACTGTTTTCTTCTGGAAAGTTCCCTAGTTTTTGAACTCATATTCCTATCCTTTGATTCATTCAATTTTTGGCTATTCTCTCATCAGCTTAAAAAAAAATCTCTTGAGGGGAGAGGGGTGAGGAGTTGCTCAGAGTTTTGTGGGGAACAGCCAAGTTCTTCATTTCCAAAATCTGCTGTGTACTTCCTGCTGCTCTCACTGGGGGCAAATAAAAAACAGGAGATTTAAGAGACAAATTATCCCTGAGAAAGCCCCCTAGAACAGAGTAAAAATAATTGAAAAATGATAACAAGTGGCTGAAATGTTTGGAGAGATAAACATGATTTATCATAAAGCACATAAGCACAGACGTGAAATTTTAACTGCAGACTTCCCTTAACATCTGTGTGACCCTCGGAGCATCCATAAAACTTCCACCACACGCGAAAAAACATGTATTTCTGATTGGAGGTGAAACCTGGTTTGTGTTTCACTTTCTCAGATGTACCTTTTAATTCTTCTTGTTTTGTATTTTAATCCATCTTGAGAGGCATTTCTTAGGAACTTAAGCAAAAACTGAAAACAAAAGCAATTTTGAATCGATATGTTGTGAAGTCAAGGCTGTCTGCGTTGCTGAGTCTTTATGTATGGAGATGTAGAAGATTGTTTTATAAGACATGTTTTCTTCTCAACATATTTGCTAAAGAAAGGGGAAAAACAATGTATGCTTGTTGCTTCATTGTTATCAGTGAGTTAGTTTTAAGTTTCTGTCATGGCAGTATTTTCTCTTCTTATAGCTGACTTTCTCACCATTCTGTGACAAAATATGAGACAAGCACTGCCACGAAAGAGATAAAGGTTTCCAAGAGGAGCCTAGTGCTCTTTGGTATGGAAATGGGCGGGGGGGGGGGGGGGGGGTGCTTCTTTGAGTTTATTTTTTTAAGTTTTGCAGCCAAGAATTCAAGAGTTAAGGCTGATAAAATTGCATTAAGATTATCTCACCTGCCCAAGTGTGGGAGAAAACATGAGTCCAGAATAAATTGCTTTTCTCAAAATAGAAAGACTTTTCTGGTTTTATTTGGCCTGGGAACAAAGCTCAAAGGTAGGCGGGGCTTCCCCCTCCAACATCTGCTTCTTGGATTGTTGGCAGCTCAGCAACTGGAAATCCCCCAAGTACCTTTATGGATGAAGCGAAAACTTGGGCTTCCCCGAAGAGCAGAGGGCAAGAGATGGGCACAGGCAGCTTCTGGGTGTTTCCTGCATCCATGAAACTCACAGACTCCCACAACATCAAAAATTGTAACTCAAGACCTGGCACTTTGTCTTAAACAAAATAGGACCCCTATCAATATCTGCTGAATTACAGTCTAACACATATCTCTATGGACGTTTTAAAGACATCGTACTTTCCACACACAAAAGTACTCTTCAGGTGAAACCTACACAAACCCCAACAAGGGTGCTAAGTATGTATATTACATATAGTACAACATTTTATAATCAAATACTGCTATCCCCATTGCAAGCCATCGTCATGCATGTACTGTGGAAGACACGTTCATTACGAACACAAAGTGCTGGCCATGCTCCATGTAGGCCCACCAAACCCAACCACTGACAGAACTCTTTGAGTTGTTCTTATCCAAACCGACAACTTTGAATTCCCTGACTCTGCTGGCCAAGCAATTTGTCAGTTCCTTTTAACATATATATCTTCCAAACCCACCATCTTCCCAAATCAGGCCTGTTACCCAGAAATCAATTCTGAAGCATTATTTGTTTAAAATTTTAAATTACCATTTAATTGCACATGCCATGGGATCATGGACCAAAAGCCCAGGTGGAGAATAATAATTTTTTAAAACTGCTCTGGTAAGAATGACCTTGCAGAAATGTATTTTGCACATGTTCCATTGGTGGATTTCTCTCTCTCTCTCTCCCTCTCTCTCTCTCTCTTTTTCTCTCTTTAATAAGAAGCCATCATTGCAGGAGATAATATAGTAACCTCAGTTAATTTGTATGCTACTGTTCAATTGGAGTCTGAAAGCTGAAGGCCACAAGGTTGTGCTGTAATGGGAAAAAGCTTTTTAACTAAAAGCCAGGAGACCTGGGTTCCAATATCAGCTGTGCCACTGCCTCATTGTCAGACAGTGGGCAAGTCGCTTAACCTGCCTGCATCTCAGTCCCTTCATCTCTAAAATGGGGATAATAGCCCTGTCCTTGTACACCCAGGGTTCTTGCAAAGATGAAAAGCAGTGATGGAAGTAGAAGCCTGTTGTGAATTTGGACCACTTTATATTTGCCATGTGTTTGCCATCGTGTGGTTTTCTCCATGCTGCCTTCAGACACCCAGCAATCTGGCACTGCCTCAGGGCACTTCAAAGCATCGTGAGCCTGGGTATTGAGTCTGACCAGCCTGACGGCAGAATCCTGGCTTCACTCTTTACAAGTTGAGTGACTTCAGACAAACTACATAAATTCTCAAACTCTATGTAGCTGCAGCTATAAAATAGACACAATGATATCTACCTCTTTGGCTTGTGGTAAGACCTAAAAAAGTCATGGAGACTAAATACACACAGTGAGGGCTTAATAATGTTATCATCATACTTCTTAGGGCCAGGCATGTAAGAAGATATTCTTTTACGGAATTAAATTCAGGCATTACTATGTCCCAAGTCTACTCTTCTGGTCCCTGATTGCATTTCAGTAGCTCACCCATGAGTAAGTCTGAAATACTTGGAAACTAAAACATCAACTGTCTCCCAATCATGTTCTCCAAAGAATTCAGATAGTATTCAACTTGGGATTACCCACTTCCCTCCAAAGGCCAATGGTTCCTTAGGGGAGACAGGACCACAGGCAGAGGTTATGTGGGAGCCTGCAATATAAACTCCCTAAGTTCCAGCACTGTCTGGAATTTAGTTCCAACAAGTCTGAAGTTCAAGTCAAAAATGGGATCATCTGGAGGGGGCTGCCCAAATAGTTATTAATTATTCTGGACTTAAAACATAAATCTAGAAATTCTGAAAGCAGAAGGACTTGAGATTTCTTTGTAATTGTTTAAAAAATCTTAATATAGTGAAGTATTTTTAATAAGTACATATATACTTATTTTAATACATGTACTTATTTATAGTATATACAGGGTGGGGAAAAACAGGTTTACAATTGTGAGTACATGAAATACAGAGTTTTTTACTTATATTATTATTTATTATTATATTATTTTCTATATGAACAACCATAAACCTGCTTTTTCCCTACCCTGTATTTTACATATTACTAATTTATATACTAATAATATATTTACATACTTATTTTTAATAAACTATACATTCAGATTCAATACACTCAATAAACATTCAATATAATTTAATGTTCCAACTGTCTCCTGCATGCAGTTTGTTTTCAAATTTCCATTTCAGTCTCTGAACCTAGTTTTCTCCATCAAGTTTCAGAGCAAGAGGCCCAACTCAATAATAAAAAAGTTACTGCAGATTCATGCCTCAAACATGTTTTAAGGACCTGCTGTGTGCCAGGTAAGCACACATGGAGCTTACATTTTTGTGAAAGATAGAAGAGTTGAATGTGTATGAGCAGAGTCACAAGGCACCTGGGCACAGCTGCAGGGGCTACCTTCCCTGCCATGGGAAGCAGGTACAGCCCTCTGGAGGCAGTGAGGTCTCAGCTGACATAGGTAGGGCAAGTCAGCTGGGTGTGCAGAGGGGATTCAAAGGATCATTCAAACAGAAGGAACCGCCTATGTAGTGACCCTGAGGCAAGAGAAGCCATGCTGAAATGGCTGGAGAACCAGTTGTTTGGTGTGGGGCACCATGGTCAGGTTCACACTGTAGAAATCTTTCCAGAAACTATGAATATTTAAAGGAGCAAGACAGGAGGTAGGAAGACCAGTTAGGAGGCTGTGTGGTAATCCAGGCAGGAGACAGTAGATGGTGCTTGTTAGTGGGAACCAGAGATCATGTATGGAAGTCTCCACTGACTATGAAGCTCCCAAATAAACACATTAATTTCTCCATATTCTTTTTATTTATTTTGGTGTTGGAATATTCTTAGATCCCATTCCTTCATTGAGGAACTTGGACCAGGCCTTCCAGGCAGCAGCCCAGCATACCAGTCTTTAGAAAGCATTTCAACATCAAGACTAATCTGGAACTATGTTGTCAGTTAACTAAGATTTCACTCAGGATTCAAAATATCTTGAAGAAAATAAATATCTTCAAGGGTTACTTGTTATGAATTGAATTGTGTTGTGCCCCGCCTACCCAATTTACTTGAAGTCCTAACTTAATTGGAGATAGGGTCTTTAAAGAGATAAATAAGCTAAATGAGATCACTAGGGTGAGTCCTAAAGTAATGTGACAGGTGTTCTTATAAAAAGGGGAAAATTAAACTGGATACTGACACGCACAAAGGGAGAATGCCAGGTGAAGATGAAAGCAGAGTTTGGGATGACATGTCTATAAGCCAAGGAACACCAAAGTTTGCTGGCAAACCAGAAAGCCAGGAGAGAGACATGATAATACCTTCATCTTGGACTGCCAGTCTCCAGAACCAAGAGCCAATAAACTCCTGTTGTTGAGGCAGACCTAGAAACCTACTACAGTCCTAATCCTCCAGAAATGCAAAGTAAAGTTGTTCCTGGGAGGCTATAGAAGCTGTTTTGTGGGGGTGGAACAGTTCTGTGTCTTGACTGTGATGGCTGTTACACAAATCTATACATGGGATAAAATTGCACTGAACTACACACACACAGACTCTCAAATAAGTGCAGGTTTTTAGAAACTGGTGAAAACTAAAGGTCTGTGTCTCATTAGAAATATACTAATGTCAATTTCCTGGTTTTGCTATTGTCCTACAGCTACATAAGATGTCATCTTTGGAGATTTCCAGCCAAGATGGAGGTGTAGGTAGACACACTGTGCCTCTTTGCACAACCAAAAGAAGGACAACAACAAATTTAAAAACAAAATACAGCAGCGGCTGGGGGAATCGGTGGGGCAGCGATTGTGGACCAGGGCAGAGCTCATGGCCCAGAAGCCCAGGGAAGTGTCTGGCTCCAGGAGTACGGAACGGTCGCCATTGATCCCTCCTGCCCCCGCTCCCGCCCCTGCCCCCACATATAACGTCACAATCTAGCGACTGGGGCACCCAGCCCGGTGAACACCTAAGGCTCCGACCCCTACCATAACAAGAGCGACCAGACTGGAGAAAAAATAAATAAATAAATAAAATAATAGGAGAGATAGGGAAAGACAGAAGATATGTTTCCAGCAGAACAGATCAGTCCCCCAGGACTCATCCTTTTGAGTGACCAAGAAATAGCCAATCTATCAGATGCACAGTTCAAAACACTGGTGATCAGGAAGCTCACAGAACTGGTTGATTTTGGATGCAAATTACATGAAAAAATGCAGATTACCATAAAAGGGATGCAGGAAGATACACGGAGGAGAGCCAATAGTGAAAGGAAGGAATCTGAGTCTCAAAACAACACAGTGGACAAGAAGGAAGATAGAATCAACCAAGCAGGAAAGCATGATGAAATAAGAATTCAAAAAATCGAAGAAAAGCTTAAGACCATCGAGGATACCTTTAAACGTTCCAACATCTGAATTATAGGGGTACCAGAAGGGGAGGACCAACAAGTGGAAAAGTTATTTGAACAAATAATAAAGGAGAACTTCCCTAAACTGGCAAAGGGAACAGTATTCCAAGAAATCCAAGGAGCGCAGAGAGCCCCAAAGAAGTTGGACCCAAAAGAAACACACCAAGGCACATCATAATTACTTTAGCCAAGGTAAAAACGAAGGAGAGAATCCTAGAAGCAGCAAGAGATAAGGGGACAGTCACCTACAAAGGAGTTCCCATCAGACTGTCAGCTGATTTTTCAAAAGAGACCTTACAGGCAAGAAGGGGCTGGAAAGAAATATTCCAAGTCATGAAAGACAAGGACCTACATCCCAGATTACTCTATCCAGCAAAGCTCTCATTTAGAATGGAAGAGAAGATAAAGTGCTTTTCAGATAAGGTCAAATTAAAGGAGTTCATCATCACCAAGCCCTTACTTTATGAAATGCTAAAGGGACTTATCTAAGAAAAGAAGATAAAGAAAAGACATGTATAGTAAAAGGACAACAAACTCACAATTATTAACAACCACACCTAAAGCAAAACCAAAAGAAACTAAGCAAACAACTAGAATAGGAACAGAACCACAGAAATGGAGGGCACATGGGGGGCTAGCAGTAGGGGTGGGAGGAGGAGAGAGGGGGAAAAGGTATAGAGAATAAGTAGCATAGAATGTAGGTTGAAAATAGATAGGGGGAGGGCAAGAATAGTACGGGAAAAGTAGAAGCTAAAGAACGCATAAGTATGACACATGGACATGGCCTAAAGGGGGGGAATGTGGGTGGGAGAGGGGGTACAGGGGGGAGGGAAGTGAAGGGGGAAATGGGACAACTGTAATAGCATAATCAATAAAATATATATAAAAAAAATACAACCAAAATGACAGAAAAGTAAACTGTATGGAAGTCCAACAACCAAGAAGTTAAAGAAGAAACATTCATCCAGACCAGTAGGAGGAACAGAGACAGGCAGCCACGTGCAGAGGATGAGCAACAAGGCAGTGGCTGAAGGACTGGGAGGTCCCACATTCGCATGCAGATAAATGGGGAGGAACAACTGGGGAGTGAGACAGACCACACAGCCCAGACTTCAAGTGCGGGGAAATAAAGCCTCAAAGCCTCTGACTGAAAACACCTGTGGGGGTTGAGGAGGCAGCAGGAGAAACTCTCAGCTTCACAGGAGATTTCACTAGAGAGACCCACAGGGTCCTAGAATGTACACAAGCCCCCCCACCTAGGAATCAGCACCAGAAGGGCCAAATTTGCTTGTGGGTAGCGGGGGAAGTGACTGAAAACCAGCAGAGAGAGGAGTAAGCCACACTGTTTCTTCTCGGACCCCTTCCCCACATATAGTGTCACAACCCAGCAAGGTGGGTTACCCTTACCTGGTAAACACCTAAGGCTCCACCCCTTACTATGTAACAGGTATGCCAAGACAAAAAAAAATGGCCCAAATGAAAGAACTGATCAAAGCTTCAGAAAAAATACAACTAAGTGACAGAGATAGACGACCTATCAGATGCACAATTCAAAACACTGGTCATTGGGATGCTCACAGAATTGGTTGAATATGGTTGCAAATTAGAAGAAAAAATGAAGGCTATGCTAAGTGAAATAAAGGAAAATGTACAGGGAACCAACAGTGATGGGAAGGAAACTGGGACTCAAATCAATGGAGTGGACCAGAAGCAAGAAAGAAACATTCAACCAGAACAGAATGAAGAAACAACAATTCAAAAAAATAAGGAGAGGCTCAGGAACCTCAGGCACAACTTTAAACGTTCTAACATCCAAATCACAGGGGTGCTAGAAGGAGAAGAGGAAGACAAGAAATTGAACACTTATTGGAACAAATAATAAAGGAGAACTTCCCCAATCTGGCAAAGGAAATAGACTTCCAGGAAGTCCAAGAAGTTTAGAGAGTCCCAAAGAAGTTGGACCCAAGAAGGAACACACCAAGGCACATCATAATTACATTAGTCAAGATTAAAGACAAGGAGAGAATCTTAAAAGCAGCAAGACAAAAGGAGACAGTAACCTACAAGGAGTTCCCATCAGACTGTCAGTTGATTTCTCAAAAGAGATTTTGCAGGCAAGAAGGGACTGGAAAGAAGTATTCCATGTCATGAAAGGCAAGGACCTACATCCAAGATTGCTCTATCCAGCAAAGCTTTCATTTAGAATGGAAAGGCAGATAAAGTGCTTCCCAGATAAGGTCAAGTTAAAGGAGTTCATCATCACCAAGCCCTTATTATATGAAATGTTAAAGGGACTTATCTAAGAAAAAGAAGATCAAAAATATGAACAGGAAAATGACAACAAACTCACAGTTATTAACAAATGAACCTAAAACAAAAACAAAAACAAACCAAGCAAACAACTAGAATGGAACAGAACCACAGAAATGGAGATTACATGGAGGGTTATCAGTGGGGGGATGGGAGGGGAGAGAGTGGGGAAAGCTACAGAGAATAAGTAGCATAAATGGTAGGTAGAAAATAGATGGAGAGTTAAGAATAGTATAGGAAATGTAGAAGCCAAAGAACTTATATGTATGACCTATGGACAGGAACTAAAGGGGGGAAATGCGGGTGGGAGGGGATGGGAGGGTGGAGGGAATAAAGGGGGGGAAATGGGACAACTGTAATAGCATAATCAATAAAATACATTTTTAAAAAATGTCATCTTTGAAAGAAGCTGGGTAAAATGTATACAGGACTTTTATTGCTTTTGTAAACTCTTGTGAGTCTATAATGATTTCAAAATAAGAAGTTTTGAAAAATTTTAAAATTCCATTACTTATCAACGCTGCCCTCTTGATACTGAGTATTTCTGCAGTACTCCCCGCCAGGCCACGTACCAACGGGGGCACACAGCCGAGGCCAGCCAGCTGGTGGGGGCGGCCGGTGACATTCTGAAGCTGCACAGTAGCACTTAGTAGCACCGTGCTATTATCAGGAACAAGTGGTATAGTTTATCAACATTTTAAACACTCTAATGTTCATCTAGAACCTGGTCAGTTACCAGTGATATCCTGACAAAAGAAAATGGGGAAAAAAACAAGGCCAGAAAGGTGGAAAACGTCATGCCGGATCCCTTTCAGAATGCTGATCCTCCTTCAGCTAGTGGAAGTGAATTAGTAAGAAAACAAGCCTGTAACTACAATTTTTATCTTTACAAAATCAGTGTCTTCTAAATCCTCCTAAATTCCAGGTAATCGATTTGTTTTTAAAATTTTTCCTTTAAGGGAAGTCAAATTGCTGACGTCCCTGGGGTGCTTTCATGCTTCTAAACCCAGCACTGGAAGTACATAGAGGCTTTCGAAAACAACTTATCTTTAATCAAACAACCTATCTGAAATCAGAGCTGCATATGGGTGCAAAGGCACGTGAGGATTAGACTGTTGAGAAATACTGATTCCTCTCAGCCCATCATCCCAGTGCTGTCTCTCGACTACCCCTTTTCTTTGCTTGCTTTCTCCTTTTTCACCCCTCTATTTTCCTATTCATTGTTTCATGAAGGGATACTTGCAAAGGGTCAATTCTGCCCAGCATGGTTCTGGTGGGGATACAAATCACCATCAGCAACAACTACAAGAAGTAGATAAAAATTATAGGATGCTTTTCTCAAAAGGAGTTCCAGAAATAGAATGCACTGCAACCATCCTGAAGATTGAGACTTGATCAACACTTGGAGGAAATGAAGCCACAACTCCTGGGGCTGTGTCTTTGGTCAAAGGTAACCATTATCCTGGGATGATTAACTCCCCTGAAAACAGGTTCTTCTCCATTTGTCAGATGGAAAAATGAAATTCTTCCATTTCCAAAAATGGCAGTTACTCAGAATACTTTTTACCCAACAAAATGATTTTCTTCCTAACCTCCTGGGTCTGGAGGTTGTACTGGCTGCTTCATGGGGTAGATGGTGCAGCAGGGAGAAATCGCTCATCTGTACTCTTGTTGCCTTCACACTTGGTGCTTTGTCTCTTGGGGGCCTTTGATAGAAATAGGTCATTTGTGATTTTGATGTAGATAGATTTATTTTTTTTCCTTTGCTGAATAAATTTATCATGAATGGCCTCTGCAAAAACATGTTGTGCCTGCACTTTTTTACAAAGCTCTATATACCTTACCTATGAGAAGTTGAAAATAATGGTTAAAAGTAATTTTTCCAGAAGGAAAAAATTGTAATAATAAAGAGAGCTTTAGCAAACACATGCCAAAGTACCATATTATAAGCTTAACTCCTGCCTTCACAGTCTTTGCCTCTGTCCATGTCACATGTCTCCCAGGTCCTTGTCAGTTTATTAACATAGCCCTCCCACTTGAGATGCCAACTTGCATTTTGATTTGGCACAGTACATACTTTGTAGGCCTTGGGCTTCTGGATTTAGCCTGAATTTGAGTCTTGATCTTATTAACTAGTTGTGTGACCTTGGATGAGTCACTGAGCATCTTTGGGCCTTTATTCAACAAACACTAGTTGAGCATCTACCATATACCAAGAACCATGATAGTGAAGAGGGCCCCTATCCTAAAAAAGGTTCAAATTTACCAGGAGAAAAATAAAGGAAAGGAGGAAAGAGAGAAAGAGAAGAAGGCAATAAAAAGGGGACTGGTGTTAAGCTTCGAAAAGGAGGCAGGGTTTAGTTTCTTATCATTGTGTATGGAGTCACAAAGTAGATTTGCTTACCCATGTCTGGTGTCCCAGACCAGACTCTTCTTCCCATCTCTGGAGACCTTCCTCTTGATCTTCCAGAGAAGCACTTGAGCACTGGAGTCGGCTATGACTGGAAAATGAGGCAGAGGAATGGCTGGGTAATACTCAAAGAAATTCAAGGGGTGAGTTAATAAAATACATACATATCAAATCCATGATGATTTATTTTTCAGTTTTATGAGTATTATGAGTATTATTTATGAGTATTATTTGATTCAATTATTTTTTCTTTTTAATAACACATTTCTTTTTATGACAAGAGCAATTCACAAAAGCGAGACAAGGAAAGAAGAAATCAGAAGGCGCTCACAGCCCTATGTACCTAAGCAACCACCATCAGGACCTTTGCTGATGTAGATCCTTCCCCTCATCTTAAACACACCTGTAATTGTTTCAGTTTGCAAAAGTGGGATTATACCAGTCTTAGTGTTCTGACACTTGATTTTGCTCTAGGTAGAAAAACAAAATTTATATTTTAGATACATTAATAGAAAATGTTTCTTTTGTGTTGACTAACATAAAGTAATTAAAACATAAATCAGTATGTTTTAATTACTCTCAATGACCAATCTTGCAAAGCAAGCATCTATTTCAATGGGTGACACATTTTGCTCCTACCTTCAAGGAAATATATTTAGAAAAAAAAAGGGAAATTTAATATGAAAAGGCTATAGTGTAGGCACTTGTTTTTAGTGTCAAAGTTCCAAATCATGGACCTTATTACATTGATTCTTGTTCAGTTCTTAGGATTGGAAGGAAAAAAGATTTATGAACTAAGATGTTTAATGATTACAAAAACTGTATCTATTTTTTCCTTAAGACTGATCTTTTCCATTTGCTACAATGGAGTCTCATCACTTTGTAAAGTTGTTTCCAACCTTTTGAATTAAGGATATAAAGAAATTTGTTCTCACCAGGCCATGAGCTTCCACTGAGTAAAAATATGTAATAGTTCAGATTTTCAAAAGATGTTAAAAATGTTCCATTCTATGCATGGCAACAAGCACACCCAGTACAAAACTTCTTTCCAAACTGACATGAAAATTCACTGGTTCACCTGCTTATCATTTGTGACAATTAAGGAACATTGACTGTCCTTCAAAGGTCTGACCTTAGAACAATTTAGCTCTCTGTTCTCTTGCATTCATATTGAAAGGGATGAGAGAGAGACGTTGGAGACTTTCTAGAAAGGTTTAAGTTTAGTTCCATCATGGTAACTTGGTTTCTCTTTTGAGAAGGGAGACTTAATGCAGCCACAATGTGATGCCCTCATAAGAGTCCCATGGTTCTCTTTTGCTCATGTGCCTTTGGGTGAAGGAATTCATCTTCACATCCCCTGATGCTGCTGTCTCATTTGCTGGAAGACAAAAGTAACACTCTGTTTGTAGGTAGATCTTGCCCAGTTCAAGCCTGGTGGTAGCCTTTGTAACCTGCATGGGAATGTTGATGATGAAAAAAAAAAAGACTGTAATTTGGATTGCCATTCACACATATTGTAGTCGAAGACAACTCCAAGTTGGCCTTATCTCTTTCGAATCAACTGCATCTTCTGTCTCTTTAATTTTATAGAACTTTAATACTCTAGATTGGGTTCGCTTTCCCTCTATTATTTAAGCTAAATTTAATTCCTCTTTCCATCTTTTGTTCCGCAACTATCCTTTCTCTTGAACACTCAACATCATGCATCCTCTTCACTGCATCTTCTGCCTCCATCTAAGGAAAACAGGAACCCTGAGACATTATGTTCTAAAAGGATGCAGGCCAGAAACAGAAATGAGACATCTTTTATACTTGGTGTTGGAAAGCCATTGTCCCTGGGGACTCTCCCATGCCCTCCCCAACCGTACAAGTGCAGGTGTCTCTAGTCAAGGCCCCTTCCGTGATACATTGACTCTGATCTGGAAGTCAAAACAGCCCAGGAGGTTGTAATGACAGCCCCAATTAAGCAAAAATAGTCCTTGTTTTTGACAGACATATACAGAAAGCTTGGATTTATGCCTCATTCCAGGAAGCTGGCATTCACTTGGCTAAGTGTTTCTCACCTATCTCATCAAGTCTAGTCCTAGGGTTATTCACCAACCTGTCTTCCCCTATTCCTCAACTTTCTAGGAACATACAGCATGTTGTTTCCATTGTCAAGTATTTGTATCATAGGTCAAATGTTAAACATGATCCCTATGCTACTCCCCAGAATCTCAGTAGTATTTTTCGGTATAGGAAGAAATTTCATGGCTTAATTAGAACAGATAAAGAAATATGAACAACGGTTAATGCAACCATCCAACAGCCAAGATTTTATTAAACATGCTTCAGACAGGCGCGGCTCCTATTACCTACTATGGTACATAGTAGTCTGTAATTAAGACTACCATTTACTATTAAGTGTAAGATTGCAAAGATAGTTAAGCAATAAATATTACCTTTATTCCCTTTTATTTTGCCAGGGCTTATGATAGTCATTCATTCAACAAATATGGATGAATATCATAAGATGTTGAGCATCTCCTCTGTGCTAGGCCCCGTGGTTAGCATGGAGAATAAGTGCTAAAAAGACAGACTCGCTGTCCTGGGGGGACATATGCTGTTGACTGTGAAAGCTGATTATTACATGTAAAAAAAAAAAAGAACAGGTAAATTTTGGAAAGGAAATCCCTCATTGTCTTTCAATTTAAAAACTAGCCTCTGAGACCATGCCTGGAGTTTTGGCTCCCTGGGGTCATCCATTCTATGCAAATGACGCTAACCTCACTCATCTTTTTGAAACCTTCTTTTCTATTCTGGTCAGGCTTTAAGAGATTTGGGTTTTTATTTTTCTGGCTGTCTCAATCTGTCTTTTGAACCATGACAGAAAAGGATGAACAGCCAGAACAGAGGGCCTGACAACTCAATTCTATCACCCAAGAGTACTTATTAAGCTGCCACCTGTACACAGCCCTGTGTAGGATGCTCTCGCTAATAACATGTGTGTGTCTCTTCTCCCTACAGGACCTTGGCACACACCAAACTTAACAGGAAACTGAAGCTTGAAGGCTCATGGTGAGTGTGAGGTTAGGGCCTTGGATGAAGTGCATGAAGAAAAAGGCAGATACATGTCTAAGGTTAATTACATCCCCGGGAACTCAAACTCTTAGAAACATTGTGGGGAGGGGCTGCCTCGTGACCACGTGAAGGTTAATGACACTATTATAAATTGAAAGAGTCTATATTGTGCCAATAAAGAGACACACTTCTTTTTAACAGTGATAATTGACCGTAACCACTCCTCTGGTGCACTGAGCTAGAGCAGTGAAAACATGGGTTGTTATTAGCAGACACGTGCATACATACACCCACACACATGTGCACACCCCAAACACTGTGCCAAAGAGACTCACTCTACTGTCTTTGAGTTCTCAAATGATCGTGGCATCAGTTAAAAAATCAGAAGGACTTAATTATTCCTTTGGTTGTTGGGTGAAACCAAAATGCTGAAGTTTAGCATGGAGAGAGTTTAAGATTCTCTTAGAGCAGGATTTTCAGATGATGTAACAGTTTCTGAATTGGAGCTGGAGAAGACATAAGGAGAGGTCAACAGGGCAGGCTTGAAATCTGTCTGCCTCACCACATCCTGGGTGTAGAGTACATATTCTCTGAATATTTGCTGAACAAAGACTCTTCAAATCTAAGAAAGGTGGGCAAGGCTGCTGCTCTCCATTGCCCCAAGGGCAGGACAAGAGTAAAAACAGGAAACTATTGTTTTCAGCCTCAGTTTCCTTTTCTCCGAAATGGAACTATTGCCCTAATTTTGAGGATTACATGGGGCAATAACTTCGAAAATACTTTTTAATTATTAAGAGGATTATAGTTGTAGATAAATCATTTTTAATTAATAAGTTAGAGATGTTTAAATGTTTCAATTTATTAAAGGTAAGAGTAGAATGCTTTAAAAATGATGTATATATAAAATCCAAGTGACTTTTAGCTCACCCAGGTGACGTAAATGGGGTTTGATGAAGACAGAGGCCTTAAAGATCTCAGGATCACCATTCATGCCAGTTTGCCCAAGACTGTGGGGTTTCCCAGGATGTAGGATTTTCTTTCCTTCTTTTTATGGCATTATTTTTAAATATATTTTATTGATTATGCTATTACAGTAGTCCCATTTTTCTCTCTTTGCCCCATTGTACCCAGTATCCCCATTCCCTCCGGTAGTCCCCCCTTAGTTCATGTCCATGGGTCGTGCATATAATTTTTTTGGCTTCTTCATTTCCTATACTATTCTTAACATCTCCCTGTCTATTTTGTACCTACCATTTATGCTTCTTGTTCCCTGAACCTTTTCCCCCATCCTCCCCCTTCCTCCTCTAGTTGATAATCCTCCAAATGATCTCCATATCTATGATTCTGTTCTGATAGTTTGCTTAGTTTGTTTTTTTAGATTCAATTGTTGATAGTTATGAATTTGTTGCCATTTTAATGTTCATAGTTTTGATCTTCTTTTTCTTAAATAAGTCCTTTACATTTAATGTAATAACAGCTTGGTAATGATGAATTCCTTTAGCTTTACCTTGTCTGGGAAGCACTTTATCTGCCTTTCCATTCTAAATAATAGCTTTGCAAGGTAGAGTAATCTTTTCATCACTTTGAATACTTCTTGCCAGGCCCTTCTTGCCTGGAAACTTTCTTTTGAGAAATCAGCTGACAGTCTTATGGGAACTTGCTTGTAGGTAACTCTCCATATTTCTCTTGCTGATTTTAAGATTCTCTCTTTATCTTTAACCTTTGGCATTTTAATTATGGTATGTCTTGGAGTGGTCCTCTTTGGATCCAAATTGTTTGGGACTCTCTGTGCTTCCTGGATTTGCATGTCTACTTTCTTCACCACATTAAGGACATTTTCTGTTGCGCGTGGGTCACCGGCCAGCAGTGACCACGGAACGCTGTGGATGGCTCGCCGAAAAACACGCGAGAAAACATACACAGAGACAACCAGGTCATCTGGGGAAGTAGGGACAGAATGGCCACCCCCCCTAGTGGGGAGGGCCCTGATTTACCATCCATACATGCTTTTATTGGGCTCATTTTGCATAATAATTCAGGTAAAGTACAGTACTTATCAGTGGGAAGTAAGGAACTATAGAAAACAAGGAACTCTGCTGGTCTATTGAGTCGGGGTCAAAGAGCTGTAAGACTTTGAGGAACAAACTTCCTCCTTGGACCCCTCTCATTCAACTGAGAGCATCCTAAACAAAGAAGGTTTCACAGTAATTTACATGTTCTTTCTTAGGCCTGATCACCCGGGGAATCCGCTCTTTTCAGCACAGAGCTGTACCACCCTATCATTGTTTTAGGCTTAGCACGGGAACTAAGGCAATAAGATTTTCTCCAAGACATGAGAACTCAGGCTATGTCAAAGCCGAGGAGCAAGGGTCCATCACCCTCTTCTGCTGCAGCCCCCAAAGTCCTTCTTTTGGGGGGCCTCCCAAAGTGATCGTGCCTGCCTTAGGTTGTTCCCCCTGTGGGGAAGCTTACCCGTCTTTGGCTAACCGACCAAGCTTTTTGGGGTTCAGCAGCAGAAGCAGCATTCCTGCCAGGGAGATAAGCTTTTGTCTCCTTGCTGGCTTACGGTTCCAAGGGCGTTCCCTTAGCCTTAGCCTAGGCGGGGGTTTCAGCTTCTGATACCAGTCAGGGCAGTTCCCAACAATTTTCTTTCAATATTTTTTCAAATAAGTTTTCAATTTCTTGCTCTTCCTCTTCTTCTGGCATCCCTATGATTTGGATGTTGGTACTTTTGCAGATGTCCCAGAGGCACCTTATACTATCCTCATTTTTGTTTTGAATTCTTGTTTCTTCATTTTGTTCTGCTTGAATGCTTATTCCTTCCTTATGTTCCAAATCACTGATTTGAATCCTGGCTTCATCCCCTCCACTGTTGGTTCCCTGTAGATTTTTCTTTATTTCACTTAGTGTAACCTTCATTTCTTCCTGGGTCTTTTTTATTTTTATTTTGCCATACTCAATGAGTTCTTTAAGCATCCTGATAACAGTGTTTTAAACTCTTCATCTGATAGGTTGGTTATCTCCATTTCATGTAGTTCTTTTTCTGGGGCTTTGTTCTGTTCTTTCATTTGCGCCATATTTCTTTGTCTCCTCAGTTTGGCAGCCTCCCTCTGTTTGTTTCTGTGTATGAGGTAGAGCTGCTTCGACTCCGTGTCTTAGCATGGCCTATTGTACAAAACTTACCTGTAAAGTTTGTGGGGCAAAGCCTTAGGTAATCACCAGGGTGGGGCAACACACTTCTCTTCTTTGTGGCTCTGTTTGTGGGGAGGGCATGGAGAGGGGACAATGCCGCTCCCTGGTTTCTGGCGGTTTGTCTGGCACTCCTATGTGCAACTGACACCCTTCTAGCTGTTGCCCTGGTGCTGAATCCCAGAGGGGGTGGGTCTGCATGCATTTTAAGTCTGTGTGGGCCCTTTAAGCAGAGTCTCATAAATATTCAGAAGTTTCTTCCACCACCCCAAACT
The DNA here is from genome assembly GCF_004126475.2 of Phyllostomus discolor. Lineage (NCBI taxonomy): Eukaryota > Metazoa > Chordata > Mammalia > Chiroptera > Phyllostomidae > Phyllostomus > Phyllostomus discolor. The sequence continues at coordinate 39,924,242 of NC_040908.2, forward strand.
CCACTGGTTTTTACAGCCAGAACTTATGGCAATTTATCTTCCTGGTGCTGGAACCCTGGGCTTTGTGGTCTGGCCTGGGACTGGGATTGCTCACTCCCACTGTGTGCCTGATTTTTGTCCACCACGTGTGAATATGGAACCACCCATTCCCCCACCATTGCATCTCTGCATCACACGCATCTCCATGCCTCTTTGCCTATCTCCACATCTCCATGCCTCCTACCCTTTGGGGTGAATGTGGCTTCTGTAAGTCATTGGTTGTTTGACTTCAATACAGCTTGATTTTCTGATGGTTTCGGGTGTGATTCGTTTTGAGGTCTAGTTGTAATTCTTTCTGCAGTTGTGCAGGAGGTGAAGCATGTTTATCTATGCCTCCATCTTGACCAGAAGTCCGGATATAGGACTTTCAATGCTAAAACTGGGACAGATCTGGGAAAACTGAACTGACTCATTTGTCCTAGTCCTTCCTGTTCAACCCTCTTAATTTCACAACCTCTAATTTTAGACCTCTCATTTATAACAGCATTTTAATAAATCTATGAAAATAAGGGCAATATCCTTTAAGTGAATGGCAGCAAAGCTGTCCCTATGTTTCTTGGTGACATTTTAGGGGTATCAGGGGAAGAGAAGGAAAAATACTTTATTTCGTTCCATTTATTTCTCCCAGGTTCCTGTTACCCATCTTTGAAAAGAGCTGTGAGTTAAACAATGAACACCCAACACTGCCCACCTGAAATTAGTCACCATGCGACTGCCAGGCTTCTCCAACCACCAATATGCAAGCATAATGTTTCTAGCATGTCAGTGGATAACATAAGTTCTACTGAGCACAGACTTGGAAGGCAACTAATCAAGGTGTTTACCTGATGAATGAAGAGAGGGGAGAAGGCAGTATCATTTCAAATATAACTAGCATTTTCCCATTAAGCCACAGAACATGCAGGTATTAATCATCAAAATGAATGCAACCTGCCCTTAGGTGCGTGCAGCCTTGCATGAGGGAAACCACCAGTACAGCACTTCCTTTCATCAAATTACCAAAGATGAAATGAATTTTGAAACAATATCCCAGGTGAATTAGACATTTAGCTACTTAACAAGAGGCTTTGCTAGGACCCTCGTTTATTATTTTGAGAAGTTAAGTCAGTTCTTGCCAATAATTCTGTACCGTCCTGTTCTCATCTCCATTATTTCACAGGCAGGAGATTCCATGGCTAATGGCCAGAACCTATTGTATCTTGAGTTTGGCATTGGAAATAGTTCTGAGAGCTTCCCACTGAGCCAAGAGAGTCAAGTTAGAGATCTCCTGTGCAGAAAGGGGTGGGCATTCCATTACTCTGCAATACAGCAGAGTAAAATAAGTAGGATTTCATTTAAGCTGTGTTTCTCTTTTAGATTAGGTTAAATGGCCAAGATGCTAAAAGCCTCTATCTTATACAAATCGAGTGTCTCTGTCTGCTGATTCTGACCATTCTGGCTGTAAGTCATATTCTGAAAAGCTTTTGATAAGCGTCTTAAGTGTAAAAAGACATCTCATGTGTCTTGCTAAGAATGGCCACATTTTCATATTGAAAAGGTACTGCTCCATCCTTGAGTGTCTTTCTTCCTTCAGGGGTATTTTTGAAGGAAAGATTGAGACTTTTAAAACCAAACTGTAATTTTGAGTTTCAAATGTTAGTCCCCAGTTGTTTGGTTGGGGGCGGGGGGATGTTTAAAGGACAAACCAAAATATCAATATTTCAACTGGTACCCCTTAAAAAGATACCTGTTTAGGAAGGGAGTTCTTAAAACAGAGAAAGATCATTTCCCAGTTTAAAAAAAAAAAGCACAACACGGAAAAGGAAAAGGCAGTATTGGTCTACCTTCTACCAAATTTTCCTCCACCCATATCTGGTCTGACCCTGGCCACTGGGGACAGCCCTTCTCTCCCTTCGAGGCCAGAGGGAGGGTCCCTCTGGCAGCAGAAAATCCTCTTTCACCCACTGGTTGATGCTTAAAATTGTACTATTAGGACTTAATCCCTTTAGTTTCAGCTTTGATCCCAGTTAAAATGCAAATACCTCTAGGTGGGGTAACTTTTAAACTGTTATCAGCCTCTTGCAGTCCGCTGAGAAGGCAGGCGCAGGGCAGACCTCAGCGGGGCTGAAGGCAGGGTCTGCAGGCCACAGGGCAAGGGGACTGACACGTGTGCACAGAAAGAGCGTTCCCAAGCCCAGGAGACAGACACCCGCCTTTCCCAAACCCTGACTCTAAAAACAGAAATCGTATTCTGACCCATCAGGACGGTACAAATTTATGTAGAAATTCCTCTACCAAAGAGTCTGAGGAAAGTATTAACTGAACAATGGACCAAGCTTCCATTCCACTGAAAGATAATTCAAATGTTGGGGCCCATTCTGGGATAAAACATAATGGCTAATCCTTAGGGCTCAGCCTTTCTGTTCTAACTTTAACTAAGGAAAAAAGTTTAGCCTTGTTAAAGCTATTATCTGTTCCTAAATTGCATAGTATATAAAATGTAAATGTGATCACACCACTCTTAAATTATTATAACAATACGCCATTCTGTTTTCTTCCCCTTGACATTTACAAAATTCATTTGGAAGAGTGGGATCTACCTCACAGAGATTAGTGATAAATCATGTATTTTTAATGAATATCAATAGAAGAAACCCCATGACATAGCCCACCATCTAATTTGATTAAACTGTGCTTAAGGCAACACTACCTCTCTGGCTAGGGAATAGCTCCATAATGACTTTGTGAGCATTATTGCAGGCTGTTTTAATGATTTAATGAACTGCCTCTATATTTAGTTCAATAGCCTTAAAATGATTAGTGTTTAAGAAAAATTAGCTCACTTTGATTTGATTCTATTTGATGGTAAGTTTAAATAACCTAACCCTTCAAAACACAGTGGAAAAAAAATCCTAGAATCACAGCCAGCTAACTGCTAGAAAACATTATGACCATCATTAATAACCGTTCATTTATGTTTAGCTACAGTATCCAGCCTGACATGCTCATCGAGGAGCTGGGCTGTAGGAACAAGGGCTAATGCTGCATTTCATCTTCCCTTTCTACAGATGGGAAGAGGAGGGAGAGGGGAGGAGATGAAAGAAGCATGAAAGAGTCTTCAATTTCATATATTGGGGTATAAGGAATTTTCTCTAGTTCAGGTCCAAAGTGGGTATCTGTCTACACTTGGGAGAAGTTCCAGGTTTCCAAAGGAGGAGGAGGGGAAAATTGGTGTGAGGTTTTGAGCCAACCACTCCTGCTGTGATGTGGGCAGCCTGCATGGTTCGGTTTGAGCAGTGTGGTCAGGAAGCTTCCTGGGACACCCTGATGGGATTCAGGGAGGCTTTCTGCAAAGAACACTGAGGCAGATGGCATTTTTTAACAAGGGTAAGTGATCTGAGAGTTGGTGTGATGCAGCAGGGACCAGAGCCAGCTCTTTGCTGCCAAATAAAGAGGGTCAGAGCACACAAATAGAAGCCTGCTCTGTATCCCCAAGGGTTACCACTCTACATCCACACTCCAACACATGGACAGTAAGAGCAGTATTGGGGAACCGAGTTCTGCATCCATCTGAAAACATCTTTGCCTATTGTCCTTGGATGGTGCAGAGAACACAATGTTAAGGAACCTGCTTAGAAGAAAGTCATAAATTAGAAGGCAAGTCCATTAACTTTGAACTTTGGTATAATAGAGAACATGTATTGAGCATCCACCAAATGCCAGGCACTGCTTACTCTTCATGTAAACTCTCAGAGGTTTACGATTATCCCCACTTTCAGCAAAGAAGCCAAAGGCTCAGAGATTCAACAGCTTGCCTATAGTCACACAGCTAAGGCAGGGGAGGAAGGGAAAACTTGATGCTAACACTGAATTCAGTTCCAATGTTCTTACCCACTCTGTCATATTCCTTTCACTTCTCCATCAGTGCCATGTGATGTGCTGAGCATATTCTAGTTGAAATCAGACAGATTTAAAGAAAATGGATGTCAGAGGAGCATTGGTGAGTATCCAATGATTCACTAAATGAGGCTGCTCACCCCAGCCTTCATTACTCAGAGCTGTCACCGTGGATTCCTGGGCCTTGGGGGCAAGAATGCAATCCACTAACCATCAGCACTCCTTGTCCTTGGGAAGAGAGGGGAAATATTTCTAAATGAACCACTGTCATCTGATAATAAAGCCCTGTATTTCTTGGCATGTATTATATACCCCTAACACGCTTTTCCTCTTTTCTCTGTCTTCCTGTTAATGTCCAGACTCCCTCCACTGCCCCATCCTGCCCGTTGCCACACTCAGACACGTACACACACGTGCACATACATGCACATGCACATGCACATACACAGGCACATGTTCCAGTCCCATTTCAAGGCCATGTACTGAGCTCCTAGCATGGACATCTCTAACACAGAGCTGAATGAAACAGGTCCCCTTCCCATGTTCTGCACTCGAGGAAACACATTCTCCTTGGGAGAAGACACTGGTTCACATCATTGTGTACAGCTCCCCATGGTCATCACATGTCCTTTGCCATAACCCCAGACAGGCCAATACTTTTTCAGAGTCTTCTTTGCAAAGGTGCCAGCCTCCTCCTGGTATCACCTTCCTGGGGTCTCAGAGCCACCTCTTGTCTTTGACACCCTTACTCCAGACCTTGACCTTACTTCCCATCACCTCCACAAAAACCTGCCCCATAACTCATGACTCATTTTCTCAAAGCCACCTGTTATGGTGCAGTCGTTCTGGACTTACACACAAATAACTGAGAATAACTTGTGTCTTTTCCCCTCCAGCAGAGGCTATAAGCATTTATCTTATGTTGTTAAAGCCTATTAGGCTATTTGTTTAGGGCATTTCTCGATGGTGAAGTAGCAAGTTCTTGTAATAGAGAGCAGGAAATGTAAGGGAATGAAGCAAGCCACATGGGAACTGGCAAACTGGAGACACATGTCCCGTCCGCAGGGGGCAGCACTGCTCAGCGACAGCCCAGGGTTTCCAGGCAGGGGTGCCAGTGTTGCCCAAGCACTGAGTTTATGTGGAAACCTCAAAATCCTGAGTTTTGCATGAAAGGTTCTAATTTTTTAAAGTTGGCTCACTAAAAAATAAATGGACGAGTGAGTACTGTACAGGCTAAATGAGACATGCCTGTGGTTCAGGTACAGCCCACAGATGCCGGTGCGCAGCCTTGGCCCCACAGTAACATGACTGCATGGACAGATGCAGCTAAGTGAGGACCGAAATAAGAGGGAATTTCCGCACGGAGGCCACAGCTCAGCGTGCAGGGATGTTCTCCCCAGATGGTCATGGCCAGCACTCTGGACACTAAAATAAGCACATAGCATCAGATGAAGCTGACATGTGCCTCTTGGGGTGAACCGAAGATTCTCAGTGTTGCTGCTAATGACTTTTCCTGTAACCCACCCAAATCTCTAACTCTTGACTGGGGGAAAAAAAAGCTCCAGGCTGTGCATATGCAATATCCAATCAGAATTAGAAAGTATTTGACCTACATTTACATCTTCTGACTCTGGTTTTGAGCACTGTGTTCTTAAAACAGCTGCTGTGGAGTTGAGGATTCTTGCTTGTGATTTGCTTCTGCCCTGCCTCTGAAAGCTTCCTGGAATCATAAGATTCAGTTGTTTTAACAGACAAAATGAACTGGTATGCAGAAGATAGGTCTTGAAATTTAGAAAGCTTTATAGGAAATTGGGAGACCATGATTTTCTTACAGTGGGGAATTCCACAAATTTCCCATTCTAAATTCCATCCTCTCCTGGTGAGTGGAAAACTTACCCTGAAAACTGGGGTAAAGGGATGGAACAGCGGTTTTGGACCCAAAAGGCAAAATCTCAACAGGTTTCCTATATGTGGAAAGCCACTTGAAATTGAGTATGTGTCAACACGGATTTAATTAACTCCCAGCCAGGACATATTGGAAATGATCCCAGAAAGTTGGGACAAAGGAGAAGGTGTTAATTTCTCAGCAGGAGAGAAAGTACCTTTTAACTGCATTGGATTATGGCTCAGGGCTGGGTGAATTTTCCAATGATTTATTTCAGGTGGGCTGAAAACAGGTGGCAATAATAAAAATCAACAAGTCAGTCCCTGCCAGTAAGGCTGGAAGACACAGGACAGGGTCCAGTGAGCAACACTGCACACATTCAATTATCCAACGGACAGGCGCTGCCGGAATCCCCGGTTCCAGAATGGACAACAGTGAGGTGTCCTCGAGAACTTAAAATCAGGTTTCTCAGCAAGAGTTAAATCTATTTAAAAATGTTTTTTAAGTCCCACATCTTGGATGTGATTCCTGACCTGTGGGAGAAAGCCAAGAGATTAGACATTTGGGGAGTCTCAAACCCCAGCTGATAATGGCAGTCCCTGACCCAAGTTCTTCCCCTGCATCCCCTGCAAGCCACAGAGATCCACAGGACGGCATTAGTAATGCATGCTTCAGCCATGCCTTCAGCATAACTAGGAGACTGAGAACACTAGGAATTTCAAATGACCTCTTAATGATAGATAGATAGATAGATAGATAGATAGATAGATAGATAGATCACCAACTGAGATGGTGAAATAGAGTATAATCTCAGTGCTATAGTCTGAATGTTTGCACCCCTCACCCCCCAGTTCATATATTAAAGCCCTAACTCCCCTATTAGAAGGTTTGCCCTTTGGGAAATAATTAGGTTTAGATGAAGTCCTGAGTGTATCTTTATAAGAGGAGAAAGAGACCCCAGAGCTCTCTCTCTTTGCATCACATGAGGGTATAGCAAGAGTACAGTCTGCAAGCCAGAAATAGGGTTCTTACCAGGAACCAAACTGTGACCTTGATCTTGGACTCCCCAGCCTCTAGAACTGTAAGAAATAAGTTTCTGTTGTTTAAGTCACCCAGTCTATGGTATTTTGTTATAGCAACCTGGGCTGACAAAGACACCTGGGGAAGCAGAACTGAATGTAACTGTAATTTAAAAAGCAGACACAAAATCAATTATATTGTATCCCATTAGGAGAAAGCCTGGAACATAGAAAGGGAAGTCTGCAGAGCAGGAAGCTGGCCAGTTCATTCACTGGTGTTCAAGTTGGAGAGGCACTAAGTCCAGAGGGTGTGAACTTTTTGTTCCTTGGGCTCTGTTGTGGGGTAGAGGTGACTCATAAAGCCACATAGCGGACAAGACTGACCACTACTCAAAAAGGTTTACTTCTCCACACCAAGTTCACCAACCAACCTCCTCAATACAACTCTGGCCTCTCAGGCATACAGGTGCCAGGAAGCAGGAAGCATGCACTTCGGTGATCAGAAAACAGCTCCCACTCCAAAATAATAAGCTGATGTCTGACTGCTATACATCAATCTCCTCTGAGCTTGTTTCATGTGAGTCTTCCTTCTCGACTCTAATCAGCTCCTGATATTATGTCAAAGAGCCAGACCCAAGGCAACAGTGCATTTGCCAACAAATTTTCCTTTGTTGGATAGCAACTCTAACCACCTCTATGCTCCCTAAAATGTTTTATGTATGACCCAGCCCTGTTCTAGGTGCTCAGAGATTACAAAACATGGTCCTTGGCTCCTAGGACTTGCCAATTTACCTAAAACTCGACACACAACAATTAGAGAACAATATATGACAGCAGATGATTATCTGTGGGGCTTATCAGATGGCATTCCAGCCAACAGAGGAGCACAACCCTGGGGATTAGGGATGTGATACCAATGATCATAATGTTTAATTTTGTCACACTTCATCCTCAATCAAGCAATTGCACATATTTTATCTGATTTAATCCTCTGGTTTACTAGTAAGCAAGTGTTATCATCTTCTCATTACAGATTAAAAAAGAAAAAGAAAAAAACCCCTGAAGTCCAGAGAACCTAAGTAACTTGGTCAAAGTCTTATGGCTAGGTGGAAGTCAATCCAGGCCTCAAGTTTAGGTATTCTAATTCCAACGCCAGTGCTCCTTCAATCTGCAATACCCAGCTGAACACAGAAAAGGAAATGAGATGAATCCTATGGCTATTCAGTGGGGGAGAAAAAGACACAAGCTGGTTCCTGACACTCAAGGAACGCTTCCCGAAAGATACCAGATGTGAGGGAGACCCTCTCAGGTGGATGGGAATAAGACAGAGGGAGTAGGGTGGCTTTGGACTCAAGGTCAGACCCTCCTCCTCGAGATGTCCTCATGTGTCCCTGAGTCGTGCCCTTGCAAGACAAAACAAAAACAGTAATCTCTGCCATTGCTGTATCTAGCTTTGTAGAGTCCAAGGTTTGTAAAATTAAAGACAAACAATACAAATTATAAATACAAGATGGTCTCAGGCTCCATGGAATAGTTCTCTACAAATATTTTACACCTCATAAACCTACTTCTGGTCAGTCACTCTGATATTCATTAGTCTCCACATTCTATTCAGGGCTCATCTGCTGATCTTTTTCCAAAGCTGTGAAATGCTCCTTCTCTTCCCCGGGACCTGATTTATAGAAAAGACCTGTATTAGAAGTAGGTTCAACTGCCAGGGACAACAATAATAACAGCAACACAAAAACAGTGGTTATAAATGAAAGAGAAGGTTCTGTCTTCTAACAGAAATGTACACAGTTTGAGGTCTACATGGCAATTTAATGATCATCAGAGATCCACACTCCTTGTATCTTTTCGTTCCATCACACATGGCTACTATCTCATGGTCCAATATGGCTGCTTGAGTCCAGCAATCATCTGTATTCCAGCCAACATAAAAGAGAAATTGCTAGAGGACATGTATACTTTTTCTTTAAGGAAACTGCTTGAGAGTTGCAAACATCTCATGCTTGCATCCCATAGGTTACAATTTAATCACATGGCCACCCCAAGAAATATGGTCTTTATTCTGTATAATTATGTCAAGAGCTAAACATGAAAAGTACCGTTATTAAAGAAGAAGGGAAAGTGCATATTAACCCACAAAATACAAGACACCTGGGGAAGCAGAATTGGATTCCTTTGAGAAAGACTGTGGAGCTCCCAGTGAGGGTACTAAGAATGGACATAACACAGTAGTGCCCCCCTTTTCGTGGGGGGTACATTTTAAGACCCTCACTGGATGCCTGAAACCGCAAGTAGTACAGACTTCTATATATCCTATTTTTTCTATACATACATGTGATAAAATTTAATTTATAAGTTAGGCACAATAAGAGATTAACAACGATAAAACAAAGCAGTGACAGAAATATACTATCATAAAACTTACATGAATCTAGTCTCTCTCTCTCAAAATGTCTTGTATTATACTCAACTTTTCACTTAAAGGAATCACTTTCCAGGTTCTATTTGGCACATCCAAATTGCCAGCATCACTATTCTTCCGCTTTGTGGCCATTATTAAATAAAATAAGGCCTACACACACACGAGTACCGGGAAACTGCAATAGTCAATCCAATAACTGAAATAGCCACTACGTGACCAACAGGCAGGTAACATATGCAACGTGGATATGCTGAACAAAGGGAGATTCACGTCTTGGGCAGGAAAGAGTGGGATAGCACAAGATTTCATACATTATTCAGAATGGCCTGCAATTTAAAACTTATGAATTGTTTAATTCTGTAATTTTCCGTGTAATATTTTTGGACTGCAGTTGACCACAAGTAACTAAAACAGCAAAATGGGAAACCACAGGTGAGGGAGACTATCTTAATGATTACTCTACAACTTGGAAGCAAGACCACACCCAGGCAAGAAAGAATTCGCCTCATGCACCCTGCTTCAAGCCTTAACGAAAACCATCAGGGAGGAGTGCTGAACACATGCAGCTCTCACACCATGTGTACCCTCAGGGGCCTAGCTCAGGTTCCCTGGGAAAACCTGGGGTCAGCTCCCAGCTCCTTCAGTTCCCTCATGTCTCTAACTAGCTAGGAGCTGGGCAGGGTCGGCCTCACCTGAATTGCAAGGACTGAGAGTGTAGAAGGAGTGGTTTTCCCAGCAGACACTCAGGATGCTTATTAGCAGAAAAGGGGGGAATTATGCTGGTCAGGCAGAAACAACAGAAGCTTATTTTTTCATCTCAGTATAATACTAAGCTTGTCAGGCAGTGATGAGGATTAAATGAGATACATGTATGACTGTATCTAGCATGGTGCCAGACACATAGCAGAAGCCTAATAGATTTGGTCCATTATAAGGCATTACAACAGAGTCAGGAACCAGGGCAGAAACTTTGAAACAGAAGACCAGTGGGTGATGACCGGGGACAGAGACAGTTGAGATAGAAGAGACCAACTGAAGTGTGGCAGGGCAGGGGAGAGAAGTCCCAGAACAAGAGTGTAGATGTTCCCCAGAGGGGACCAGCAGCCAGGAACAAGCCAAGCAGCTTCAGCAGGTCAGGGTTCAGACCCAGAGCTGAGAAAGCTGTGGCAGGAGGGGCAAAGACTCAGAACCCACTCAGAAGGGTGTGACTGAAGAGCTTAATGAAGGGGTTATTTACAGAAGTGTGGTTAGGGTTAAGTGAGCCCTAAGGGGCACGGAGGCCCCAGAGACCAGCAAGAGAAGATGGCAGCATCCCTTGGCCAAGGCGCTCGGGAGCAATCGTATTGCTGGAAATGAGGGAGAGCAGGAACCCTACCCCACATGAGGAAACAGAAACTGATGTCACAGAGGGACACAACCCCTGACCCCAGACCAGGGCTCTCTCTCCTCCCGCCTGCTGACCTCCTGCTGGTGCCTGCTCTTGGCTGATGGATCTGCAGCACACAGGAGTCGGGGTGGTCAGTCTGCTGAGGGCCACCTCCCAGGACACAGGTGAGGACAGACCTAGATCTGGAGAAGATGGAGTCCAGCCACAGTGATGGGTCTTGGGAGGGACCCTAACTCCCCAGAATTTCTGCCCCCAACACAGAGCTGCAGGTAGAGGAGTGATGCTGATTTTTCCTCCTACTCATAATCTCCTGGTGAAGAATGGTGTGGCCCTAGAGGGTCGAGAAGGCATGCAGGCCCAGGAACTCCTGACAACCCTAATTTCTCATGGGTGGAAAATGGTCCCTGCCTATCTTAGCGTGGCCAGCTGGACCTGACCAAGACCTTCACCTCACAGGCTCTACTCCAAGCCCTGAGCCAGTGAGACAGTGGTTGGCAGTGGGGGTGGGGCAGTCTCTGTCTGCAGGGTCTGGGGTCACCTGTGCCATGCTCCTGGAGAGAACCTCTAAGGACCTGCATGTCCATGCAGCCGTGACCTCCCACAACCATCTCCCATCTCCAAAGCCCAATCCACACGGTTAGGCTTGTGCTTCTGTTCATGATTTGTTCCCTAGCTCCTAGCATACTTGGACGCTGGCCTAAACCATGGCCTATTTGGCCTGACACTTTGAAGGCCGTGTTCTAAGTGTGGTCCTGGTCCATTGTGCAGTGGTACTTACTAAACGTTTCTGGCGTAGTTTCAAAAGGGAGCAGTGTAAGGTTTAAAGTACAAACCCTGAGGCCAGTGCCTTCCCGCTTACAGCATGCCCTTGGGTAAGTTATCTGACCACTCCTTCCCCTTGTTTCCTGATCCACAAAATGGGGATGATGAAGGTACCTACCTCATACAGTTGTTGTGAAGCCTAAATTATTTAACAGATGTAGAGGGCTTAGACCGTGCTCAGCAGAGAGTCAGAAACTAACTTGAGGTAATTACCCAGCATAACTGCATTTTGAATGAACAAAAGCTGAGCCAGTTGTGGCAGAAACAAGGGCTGAAATCAAGAAGCTGGTTTTGAGTTATAAAGCTCCTCCCTCATGGGTGAAAAAATGACCAATGTATCTCCTCAATTATATTCTACTTGGGTTTGAGGATCTCCCTGGGAGATTCCTATCTTGATGATGCAAAGCCATGCTCTGCATGCTTTTGTAATTACACTCATTAACCGAATGAGGAGTGAAGTTATTTTTGGTGTGTCTGGAGACAAATCAGAAAGTCCACAAGAACTAAAATTTTCTAAAGTATCCATTGGCGATCAGTGTGTGTTTACTGACTCTCTGAGCATGAGTAAGGCATGGCATGTGTTGCACGCTTTGCTGAAATTATATTCAATTCATAGAAATAATTCACCCTCAAGCCCCACCACGTCCTTTTTACTTTAAGAGATAAAGAAACAAAGATTCATTTTCAGTTATGAATATGCTTCCCAAGTTCTTCTCTTGCCCCCTCCCGGTCCCACACACAGCTCTCCTCACCCTGAGCAGTCATGTGGGGTTTCTCCTCCTTGGGCTACTTGATAGTCACGTCAGGTTCTGAGGGTCTCTCCACTGTTTTCCTCTGCCTGTCAATCACTGACACCAGAGCTGAAGCCCAGAATCCCTCCTCACATTCATCCATCCAATGAGGGGGTAAAGCTGCATGCTGGAAGTGTTGGATTTGGAGGGAATCTTACAAATCATCTAGAATCATCACTTCAACTTACTAATAAGGAAGCTGTGGTCCAGGGAGGAGACAGAACTTAAACAACATTGTAACGACTAATGTTTCAGACCCAAGAATATAACTTAGATCTCAATCCTTTCATGTACACATGCATGCATTCATAATTCAGCTGGGGTATTCGACAAATATTTTTACGTATCTATGATGTGCCAAGCCCCAGATATATGAGATAGGCAGAGTCCTACCCTCACAGAGCTTTCATTCTCTTAGGGGACATGGGCAGTAAATGGACCATTTCCACATGACTCTTTCCACTAAACCTCATAGCTGGTATTTGGACAAAGAATCTGACTCTCCTCACCTGTAGAAGATGATGCCTCTGCAGCTGAGATACACCTGACTTACAGTCATTCCAACAAGAATCACAAGAATAGCACCAAACCACTCACTTTAATCTATCTGATCTGTGATGAAAAAAAAACAAAACAAAAATTCACACCCTGAAACACCATCCTTCTCCAGAAAGACTGTGTGCATAAAGAAAAAGCATGGACTTAGGGATCACAGGGACTCGAAACTCTGATCTACTGTTAATACCTGCTGGTCGTGTGACTTCACTTCTCTGGGCCTCAGTCATCTGCAAAAGATTTCTCATGTATGAAAAGGGGACAATAATTCTGTTTTATAAGGTTATACAGGATTAAATGAGATAAAGAGTGCGATGCACATCACAGCGCTCAAAATACATCAGCGACTTTTCTTCCTCTACTACTCCCTCTTCTACAGTTAGCACTGGCGGTTCTGTGACGGGTACCTTTGAAGAAATCGTGGCATTTAGGAGACTTGGTAAAATGAGGTACCTAGAGGTCAGTAATCTGATCACAAACAAAATCTTCAACCACTTCTCCTTTTACTTCCTAGGTTGTTTTTTTTTTCTTGAAATCTACTATCTTTGTACACATTAATATTGATAAATGTTAGCATTTGCCCCCTAGTGGCTGTGGCACACAGTGTCAGTTTTTGCTACTGACAATTCAGCCCCCAAACTTTTCCCCTGTGTTAGATTAACCTTCAGCAGTGCCTAGTCACAACAGGTTTTAATCTGAACAGAAAAATTAAACAGGAACAACTGTGACTAAAATGAATAGGATTCATTCTTTAACATAAAGGTTAATCCTGGCTGCACATTCAAATCACACACACCCTCACACATACCCAAACACACACTCACACAAATAGAAAATCAACACCCAGGCCCCACCCCAAACCAGTTGACTATGAACCTCTAGGGAGAAGGGCTGAGCCTGGACAGTTTTTAAAGCTTCCCAAGGGACTGTGATGAGCAGCCAGGATTCAGAATCAGCACTCGACAAAGGATAACAAAGACGACCCCATTGAAAGCAGCCCTCTGAGAAGCCCCCGCACTCTCTGGAGAGGCTGTCCACACCCTGAATGGTTCTGGTCTCCTCTTGGGGAGTTGCTTTCAGATCGCATGGCATATATTTTGGAGCAATCTCAATACTGGAAAATTTTTGTCCTTGGACAGTGGATTTGAGTTTGAATAAAAACCCTAAAGTGATTCTAAAATCAAGCCAGATAAATATGCTGGGCCATTTTGCAGGGTAAGCTAGATAAGACCATTTTTTGGTCAAAAACAACATATGGCCAAGGGGATGGATTTCTCTCATGTGCCTCATAATTGACACAAAAGACAATTCCTAAAGAGGGCCACATTTTTATTAGTAACAGCTGTATGGAGCCTATGTCCTGCTCCCTGAAGTGCTATCTTTAAAAGACAGTGTTCATCTGGACGTGTGAGGTCTGGAGGGACTATTAAAAATCTACCTCATTATTTAGGGGTCAGACCCACATTCAGAAGTGAGAGGGGGAGCACTGGTGGAAGGGGTCAGAACCGACAGCTCCTTGGTTTTAGGGAACTCTATCCAGCGCTGGCAGAATCGAATTTGCCCATAGGGAAGGACCACATTCCAGGACATCAGAGCAATGGCTAGCCCCGGGAGCTGGGGGTCTCTGCTCAGGAGCCCCAGCACTTGGCTGCTCGGGGAGCTCTGTGGCTAAGTGAGATGACTGAATGCTGCATTAAGATTTTTGTTTGCCCTCTAAAGCCTTGTAATGAAATTCTCTAACATTCTATCAGGTAAATCCTAACTGGTGAGAACACAAGACTGGTGAGCCCTAATCATTAATCATATATCAACTAGACTACATTTCCAACTCCAATATTTCGCAGTTATTTTCTTCCCCAGGTGAGGTTTTATTCCTCTCTGATGCCTCCTCAGTCTACAGTGAACATTAACTCGTACGTCCTCCCATCTGGGCGTCTCCTGTCTCTGCAATGGTGTTTCCCAGTATGCATTCCAAGGCACACTGGTTTCGTAGTACCCATTTGTTCATTCATTCATTCATTCATTCAATAAGTAAGTGTTTGTTGAGCACCTCGTGTGTTCCATGGAGGGGCAGGTCCAGGTTGTGCGGGGCCTGAAGCACAAGAACTGTGGAGGACCTCTTTAAGGGAAAGAACACAGAACTGTGAGTGCAAAATTAGGTACAGGGCCTTGGAAGGGGCGTCCTGAAGCTTAAGCACCATCACTCCACAATAAACAGGTCCAGGCCCACTTCTGGGCCGTGGAGCTGTAATCACGGGTAAAACAAAGACCTGCCCTTCTGAAGCTGATGTTCGAAAGGGATAGAAGTAGGAGCTGGAAATGAATGGAATTTAGAGAGAGGTGAAAATCCATGGTCACATAGGGACTAAGAAGCTAAGCAAAATTTAACAGGTTTCTTCATCTAAGGGCTTCTTAGAGCCATCCAAATGCTGATGTGTGCCCCATGAGTTTCTAAGAGGGAAACCGTTTACATCATTTCTCAGCTTTACTTCTCGGAGAATCCTCTTTGGTGCGACATCCCTGTGGACTAAATTCCATGAAACCCACTTTGAAGAAATCCTGCTCTGTAACGTGTTGGAAGCTCAGCCTGCGAACATCATCTGTCATCTGCCATGAAACTGGGTCCCCTTCTTGTCTGGTTTCTGCATTAATGAAATAATTTAAATCATTTCTCATTATTGTAGTTTTCTAACTCCTCTTCACTTATCTCATCACCTCTGCTTCCAACATTTCAGGACTATAAATCTCAAAATACGCATTTCAAAACCTTCCCAATCAGGCCTTGAATTTTGCATAGCATGGGTTCCGCTTCAAGTAACAAGAATTCACCTTATGAGGGATTCTCAAATTTAGAAATGCAAAATACCGGGACACCTCGTGGCTTAAAAATCATCTGTTCTCCTCAAGAATCACAGAAGAGTGAGCATTTGGGGTCATAAATCTGCCTTTGCACCTCCCTTCCACTCCTCCACCAGGGTGAGAAGGCTCTTGTGGGGGGCCTTGCTTTCCAGTGGTAAGAATTATATTTGTCTCGGGTGCTGGTTGCAGAGACATCTGTGATGGCAGCCCATCCAGCTCCGTTCTCAGGGAGCTAACTTTAGCAGCCGAGTCTGCATCTGCTGGCGGAGTTTGACACAGCATATGTTTTCCAAAGCAGCCCTTCCCAATAGCTGACTCCCTTCTCATGTGAGGACATTTCATATACCCTGAGAACTAATCATCTCCCCCCTCTTCCCAAACGTTCAAGCTATTTTTAATTTCATCCGATTTAACAAGCAGTCATGTCTGGAGCCCATCTTTTGATTTCAAAATAAATTAAAAAGAATTTCTATGACTCACAATAGATTTCACTTCTGTGCAGGCCAGCAAATCTATCCACACCTTTCTCCAAATAAAGACCTTCCTGAAACTCATGTTAACCCTTTAACCTCTTGAGGGGGTTAAATACAAGTGAGCCACCACTGCGGTGGTTTTAAATTATGTCCATAATTTCCTTAACACTTCCCTCCTCAAACAGCGAAGCTTAGTATCTTTTCCCTTGAGTGTGGACCGAACTCAGTGAGTCGACTCGAAGAACGAGAATATAGTGAAGTGGTGCTGGGGGACTTCCAAGGCTGGGGTATAAAAGGCCCTGTGGCCTCTTCTTTGTTTCTTTTTGGACCACTCTCTCTGGGGAAAACCAGCTGTCACATCATGAAGACATTCAGGCAGATCTAAGGAGAGATCTACACATTGAGGAACCGAGGCCTCTTGCCACCAGCCAGCCAGGAACTGAGGAATTTGCTCACAGCCTGGTGAGGACACCGTCTTGGAAGTGGACCCTCTGGCCCCAGCCAACCTCTTGAGAGTCTCTGAGACAGAATCACCCAGCTAAACTGCTCCCAAATTCCTGACCTACTTTGCAAGATATAAATGTTAACTATTGTTTTAAGTCATTAAGGTTTGGAGTAATTTGTTACATAGCAATAGATAACTAAATAACCATCCTAGGGGTTCTTATATAATGTCTTAGCTGCACTCCCTGAGGTACTTGTCTCTCCTGTCTAAAACAGTTGGCCAGACATATAATCACTTGAGTAATGGAAAAAATGTCCCTGAACTTGACCCTGTGAGTAAAGCTAAGTCCTATTAATATAGAAGAGCTAGCTTCTGTTAGCCCCAAGGCCTTCTTTCAGGATTCCCAACCCCTTGTCTGCTTCCCACATGCCATACAGCTACCACTGATCATCTCACAGGCCCTCTTTGTACTCCCCCAGACCACTGCACAAGCCACTGTCATTGTCCATTCCTTGACTTCTGAGTCACACTCTCTGAGGACCTGTTGTTGTCACTGTTTACTGGACTATCTAACACATGTCCTACCTTCTGTTAGAATCTCTTAAAGGTGTCCCAAAGTGCGGCTAGGGCTCCTTCACCTTTACACACACAGCCTTCCTTCTCTGGGGGGATGCCTGCTGGGAGGCCACCTGCAGGTGGTGACCAGCATACCAGAGAAGGACCGCTGCTCCCCTTGGGCCCTAGAGCCCTGTTGTGGAATTTGGCTAATCATGTTTAACACTTTTGTTTTTTAGAGTAGATTCTCTCTCAGACCCTGCTTGCCCCTTCTTGTATTTTTTCTAAGGCTTTTTGTTTAGAGCAATTTTAATTTCACAGCAAAATGGAGGGGAAGGTAGAAATTTCTCACATACCCTCTGCCTCCACACATGCATAGCCTCCCCCATCACCCACTCCCCCTCCAGAAGGGTATATTTGTTACAATTGATGAACCTACATTGACACGTCATTATCACCCAAAGTGCATAGTTTACATAGGGTTCACTCTTGGTGTACATTCTATGGGTTTGGACAAATGTGTAATAACATGTATTCATCATTATAGTATCATACAGAATATATTCACTGCCTTAGAAATCTTCCATGCATCTTTTATTTATCCCCTATCCCTACCCCCAATCCCTGGCAACCACTACTATTTTTACTGTTCCCATAGTTTTTCTTTTTTCAGAATATTATATAGTTGAAATTATACACTATAATAGTATGTAGCATTTTCAGATTTGCTTCTTTCATTTGATAATATGCAGTTAAGATTCCTCCACATCTATTCATGGCTTGACTCACTTCATTTTGGTGCTGAGTATACTCCATTGTCTAAATGTACCACAGTTTATGAATCTACTCACCTACTGAAGGACGTCATGGTTGCTTCTGGGCTTTGGCCATTATGAGTAAAGCTGCCATAAACATCTGTGTGCAGGTTTTTGTGTGGATATAATTTCTTGGTTCCTTTTGGGTAGATACCAAGGAGCACAACTGCTGTATTGTGTGGAAATTGTATGTTTAGTTTGTGAGAAATCACCAAACTGTTTTCCAAATGGTGATAACATTTTGCATTCCCACCAGCAATGAAGGAGAATTCATGTTGCTCCACATTCTTGTCTGCATTTTGTGTTGTCAGTGTTCCAGATTTTGGCCATTCTAATAGGTGCATAGTAATATCTCATTGTTATTTTAATTTTTATTTCCCTGGTGGCTATGAGCTGTCTATTAAGGTCTTTGGCCCATTTTTAATTCAGTTGTTTTCTTATTGTTAAGTTTTAAGAGTTCTTTGTATATTTTGGATACCAGTTCTTTATCCCCTCCCTGAACTTCTAGCAACCACCATGCATCAATGAACACAGTAAGTCCATCAAACATTCCTATAGAAAAATGCATCCTACTTATTTATCTTAAGCTATTTTCCTAAAAATATCCTTGGCTGCCACAACAGTAGAATAACTCTTTCTATGCATGGGGAAAACTCTTAATTTTTAATCTTAATGTCCCTATTGAAAAAACATTCCTAAGACAAGTACATATGTGTATATGTTGTGTGTGTTGGGGAGGGGGGAGGTTGTTAAGCAGTGCCTGGCCTCTCAATGCTCTCTTTCTGAAAAGAATGATGGCTATATTTATAAATCACCAAAACCTCAGTGTTTCAGCATTTTCCCAAATACATTGTAGAGCACACTAGGTTTTCAGGATGCTGGGAGCAGGGTGGGCTTCTGTGATCATCTTTGGGAAATGCTATAGTTAAGGCGCTTCTCTGCTATTGGGTCTCAAGCCTTTAACATGCAAATATTCATCATGAGGCACTAAAATAAGGGTATAGATTGGATATGCAGTGTTTCCCAAACTCAATTCACCACAAAGCATCTTGTGGAACTAGTGTTACATGGAACACACTTTATAAAATGCTGGGCAGGACCTAGCCCCAAAGCTAATGGAATGTAGCAAAATCAAACGTTCCTTAATATGGTACCTGTCTTAGACGATCCAGGTTAGCCAATTTTGATCTGCTCCCAACAAGTCTTAAGAATGTGCATGGCAAATCATTTTTTCAAGACATAGACATGAGATCCAAAGAATCTGTAATCCAAAATTAGCTTGTTTTCCATCCAAGGACAGAAGGAATCCAAGGATGCTCAATAGATATTTGTTGCTAAGTCAAATGCAAATTTTCTCTCAGTCATTAAACTAGGACCAAGATCTGCCACCTCAAGCCCCATACTGAAAGCCAGGGATGCTAAGGCAGAGAATCATCATAGCCAAGGCCCATAGCCCATCCATCCCTCCTTTTCAAAACACCTCCATAAAGAAGGTAGGAGGTGGGGGATGGAGAGAGAGGAAAAAAACTTTATTCTTTCAACATTGACCCATTTTGTTCAGGTCTAACAACTCAAAAGCAGCAGAGTCATTGAAACATGGATTGTAAAACTATAACACTCCTCAATTACTTCTTGTTGGCCAGACAAGCAAACCTATTATTTGACAATGCATCATGCTCCAAGATAGTAAACTTTATCATACAGAGGTCATGAGAAAAAGACCACAGGTACAGTTTGCTAACCTCCACTAGATAATTTTTCACAGTTATCATCCAAGCACTGTAAAAGCACAAAAGATATGTTATCTTCGGGCTCAGTTTATTATAACGTGTGGGTGAAACTCCCTATAAAACCACTTACTAGGTAACTGTTGCACGTTTTCCTGCACAGAAAGTCAAATCAGTAAAACATCTTTTTGACAGTGTCTTTTGAAGTGTCAGGAATAAAAGGACGTGCTCTTAAAGGAGAGGTAGCGCACTATTTATCATCTCCCCTCACTTTCCCACACATACACACACAGATCCCCATCGCCTCTCTGCATGCCAGAGACACTCAAAAGAATTCTTCTCAGTAGTCTCGTTTCTTTTACAGCTGAGTATTTCATGGCAGAATTGTTCCTGGATAAAGCTGCAAGTAACATTAACTCAAGATGCTATAGGTGCCAACATTTCAAGTACTAGTCATGGTATTTTCTTCCCCTAGAGTCATAACACCAAGTGAGACCCAGGAAATACAAAATAAAAGGATGATAGATTCTCTGAGCAAATGCTCTCAAGAGTCTCAGATTTAATACTAGAGCCTAAGAGAGGTCATCTAACTCTACAGCTTAAAACTTGGATGTTTTAAAGAACTTACCTTTCTCTCACAGTAATGTTTTCATGGTCCCCAAGGACACTTTAGTGGTTGGGAGAAGGCAAGTCTTGGATGATTAAATCCCAGGATGTATAATGACGTCCCAGGAAACTCAGGATTCACAATTCTATTCCCAAAAGGAAAGACAAGTTAAAGAGTGTGAAGTGGGGAATTCCTCCCAGAATGCAATTCTCCGTAGAACTCACGTCTTCCAACAGTTCAAGTCTAAGAGCATCATTATCCATTGAAAGGAAAGAAGCAGCTTTGTAGATTGGTACAAACAAAAGCGGGGGGGGGGGGGGTCCAAAAGAAACCAACAGAAATTCGGGGAGTTAGTTAATCTTCCCACAAAAATCTGCTGAATAAACAATGAGGGGCTAGATATGGGCTATGAGAGAGTCAAAAGGATTAAAATGTGCAGTCCCTAAACAATACTGTAAAATTTGTACTTTTGTTGAAGAAATAAGATTTTTGCATGAAGAGTAATTACTAAAATGTTAAATTGATTGTCTTCCAGTAAAAACATTTCTTCATTACCAAAATTATGACTGGGGGCCAATGAAAGTATGTTTACAAAGTTCTCTTACCTGGAGCTGAGCTCAAAAATCAACTCAAGGAATTTGAAATACAGCCACAAATCTTGAATGGCTAAGCAAAAACTTATTTCCAGATCATTTTCCTATAAATCCACGTTGAAAAGCCTTGGAGATCTTTCTAGAAAGTGAATTCCTCTTGTATTCAACATTTATCATTCAACAAACATTTATGGAACACTTTCTATGAGCTGGATACATGGGATGCAGGAGTAAAAGTCTCAGTCCATGCCCTCCCACAGCCACAGAGATAAACATGGGATCTATTCTGAGCCCAGGGTAACCATACATTAGGATAGTTAAACCAGACCAAGTGGATCACAGAAAATTTCTCGAAAAAAATGATACTGAGTTGATATATGAAGTTTAGTGTGAGTTAGTATGTTGGAAAAACATGTATCGTGCATAAGGGTCAGGAGGCTTGGGGAAGTTTGGTGTGGTCACAGAGCTGCAAGTCATTTGACTTGATTGGAGAAGATGTAAGAAGAGTTCAAAAGAAAGCAAAGATCATTTTGGGTTAAAGGACCTGGGGAGGCTTCTTGGAGGAGACGTATTTGGATCAGAGAATAGTCTGATATGTTGGAAGGATAAAATCCTTATGGAGAATGCATAGGAGATGAGGCAGGAAAGGTAAACGGAGGCCATATTAAGTAAGTACTACCTCTCAGTTAAGGAATGTGGGGAAAGGCACTAAGCAATGGAGAACCATAAATAATGTTTGGGCAAGATAGTGACAAGACCAAAATGCACTGCAGAGATCTTTGGTAGGATGGAGAAAGGGAAGACCAAAGTCCAGAAGCCAGTTAACATGCTAAGGATGTGATCCAGAAAGGAATAATTAGGCGCCCAGCTAGGTGGGGGCAGAAGGAAGGGAAGAAACTTGTGGACTAGTTAGAGGCAGAAAGAGGGCACTGTGGTGTGAAAGAGGAGTTACAATGCTCTGAAGATGTTAAGCTCTATGTTCCAGATACTAAAAACCACTTCAAAATTTAGGGCTTAAAACAACAATTATTTATTTTGCTTATAAATATGCAGTGTGTGCAGGGATCAGCAGCAGGGGGAGTTTCTTCTGTGGTCCATGCAGCATCGGTCTAGGCACCTGACTAAGGGCTAGAGGACTCTCTTCCCAGATGCTTTCTTACACAGCTGACACCTTGCTGGTGGTGGTCACTGGGAGCTCAGCTGGAGCAGATGGGTGAGAGCACTCAATTTTTCTCCATGTAGTCTCCTCCATGTGCCTGGGTTCCTTTACAGCACAGTGGCTCATCCTAAGGGCAAGCATCACAAGAGAGAGAGGCAGGCAGAAACCATATGGCTTTAATGACCTAGCCACAGAAGTCTCACAGCATCATTTCTGCTGTTCTCTGTTCATTAAAGCCATCAGAAAGGCCCATCCAGTTCAAGGGAAGAGGGATAGTGGCAAGGTTCTAGAAGCGCATATTGGGAAGGAAATAGTATTGTAGCCTGTGTTGGGTTAAATGGCGTCCCCCCCAAAATTGTGTTTACCCAGGATCTCAGAATGTGACCTTATTTAAACATAGAGTCTTTGCAGATGTAGTACTGGATTAGGGTGGGCCCTAACTCCAATGACTGATGTCTTCATGAAAGGAGGAGATGACACAGACACAGAGGAGACAGACACACAGAAGAAAAGGCCCTGTGAAGACAGACAGAGATTGGAGTTATGCAGCCACAAGCCAAGGAACTCCAGGAGCCACCAGAAGCTGGGGGAGTTGAGGAAGGACCTCCTCTAGCTCTTTTGCAGGGAGCTGCTGACACCTTGATTTGGGACTTCTGACCTCTAGAACTGTGAGAGAATACAGTTCTGTAGTTTGAAGCCACCAAGATTATGGTAATTTTTTATGGGAGCATAGGAAACTGACACATGGTTCTTTATGGAGAATACCACCTGCCACACTCAGTGGCCTGAAGACTGGAGGTCTAGTCTTGAAACATAACATCAAGAGGAACGGCTGGCCTAGAGGGGTGGGTTCTAGTTTCAGAATTCACTTGGTGGAGCTTATTGGGTGTGGCAAATGCCAGGATGGTGCTAGTTTAAAAGGAGGAGCTGTTGTTTAGAGAATCAGACTGGGATGGGAGATGCAGTTTTTAAATCCTGACCATGAGCGAGAATCTCGGCACAAAGGTAGACATCCTCTGCATTACCACTTCCTCTTGGGGCTACATCAGGTGACCGCACATGTTTCTACGTTTTAATTATTTACAGTGCACAGTCTGAAGAGGTGTTCAACCAGCCTAATGACTCTGGGTGATTGAATCAAAGGGGAAGGAGATTCGTGCTCTACACGGAGAGTTTCTAATAGACTTCTTTGGCGTGTACAGCTGAAGGAAAGAACCGCTCACTCCCTCTGCTTTCTAATAGACTAACAAACCTCTCTAAATCTTCTTCCGAGACCCCAAAGGTACCCGCCAGTTGCTCTTTCATTCGAGAGCCAAAATGAGTACAATAAGTTTTGTGGCTGGCGCAGATGAAATTAGGAATTTGTTAGTGAAATGTTCTTTATGCTGATTTTCCTGACAACCCTCCCATGGTCGTAGATAGTAGTCCCTCATCAGCCAGATGCCAATTAAAAGAGAGCAGCCGTTTCACTCATGCAAATATTTCCACTTTGCTCAGAAAGGATTCCAAACAGTCCTGGGGTTCTCACAGATGCTTTAAATCTTTGTTCCTAGGTAGACGGCATTTTCAGTTTTCTTTTTAAGATTCTCACCCTTCGTGGCAAAGCTCAAAAATAAATTATATTTCAGTTTGGCCACCCCCCCACCCCCTTGGTAGGGCATTTATTAATTTAGATATCCTGGGAACTCTGGTCACTCCTGGCTTGGGCTGGTAACAAAATCCCATTAAAGATAATGAATTTTTTTTCCTAAACTTTTTTTGGGCTGATAGTTTTCCTTGAAAGGTAGAGTGACAGAATTTTTCTTATGAGGCAATAAGCTGAGACCACTGCAGATGAGTCCTTGGAGAGCTCTTTGAGGATGAAGAGTAAAAGATGGGGCTCCCTGGAGAGGAAAACATGCGGCAAGGGGGCTGGAAGCCCCCTTCCAGAGGGAGGAGGGAGAAAGACATAAAGATCCTTTGCTGCCATAAGACCATTGAAGGTTCTACCAGTGCTCCACAGCTTCGAGATTAGGCGAGTCGGAAACCTGCACACAGTCAGGGCATTTGGGAGACAAAGTGTCTGTGGACTCCAGAAGGCAAGACAGGGACAAATGACAGGCCAACCTCAAAAGGCTTGCTGCAGGGACTTCCAAAGAAGGTCCTGCCCTCCTCTTCACCCTCCCAAGTAAAACCAACACTCTTGTAAAAACTTGGGGTATGGGCAGGTGTGGGGGGTGGGGTGGGTTCAACATCTTTCTTCACCAGTCTCTTATTAAAGACTAATTTTTTTGAAAGGGGGAGTGGTTTTCAGGTTATATTTGCAACAGAAATTTAAGCTCACTGTTTTTCCAAGTTATAGAGAATAAATTTAATAATACAGCTAACATTCAGTATTTAGTTACACCAAGAATTGTGTTAAGTAGTTTATACATATTAGCTTATTAAAATTTCACAAGTTTGCTATGTGGTTGGTACTATTGTTAGATGAGAGAACTAAGGCATGCACAAGTTCCAAAATTTGCTCTAAATCACTCATAGCCAGGATTTGAACTAGGTAGTCCAACACCAGAGCCCACCCTTTTAACACTTACTCTCCACCAGACCATTGTCTGGACTATGGGAAAAACATCAGGAGGCATAACATACTGAATGAAGTGAGCTAATGGTGAGGTTCTTCATTGAGGGGCTCTGCACATTGTAAAGTAGAGGTTACAGAATAATATTTAAAGCTGAAGGGACTTTAGCAATCATCGGTCCCAGTTGGATAAACTGAGGCAATAGGGATCACTAACTCAAGGTCGCACAACTTCTTTGTGGCAGGGATGGGTTAGAATCAGAGGCTCCTAACCCCTGGTTTGCTGTGAGGATGCACCAACATCATGCATCACCCAGGAGACAGTATATGGAAACATCCAGGTGTGCCACCCCACAGGGAGGGGGAGTCCACGAGAAAGAGCTGGTCACAGAGACCCACAGGGCAGATACTGGAAAGAGAGAGCATCTTTGCTTTACCCTCACCTTCTGTGGCGGTGAACCCCAAACCGCAGGTCTGTCATTGGGAACACAGAGGGAAAGAAGGTGTTGATGAACCGACCCTCTAGAGGTTGAAAAGTGTATCTGAACAAATGGTAAAGGAACTGGAGCTGCAGAGAGAGAGCTGAGCTGCAGAAAGGCTTCTTATTTGTGTTAACAAAACAATCCAACCTTTCCTTAGATCCCTTTATGGCAGATTAAGAAGACTTTGGGGGATCCCCGCATACCTGTCACAGAGCATTTGCATTTCACACTGCAAAAACCCTTTAGATTAACGACCTCCCTATCTGCAAGATATTCTTGTCTTAATAGTCAAGTTATGTGTAATACCAATCCCACCAAGATTAAAGAGGAAAGAATTTCTGGTACAAAATTTTGCTAATGACTGACGAAGACATAAAATCTTGCTGCAATAAATTAACACATGTCTTCTAATATGGACCTACTGATTTACTCAAGGCAAAATTACTCCGGAACCACACACCTGGGCATCGTCGGCCCCCCCTTAGAAACGGAAGGTTTATATTTATGCTCAGCTGCAGTGAACCCTGAGGACAGCCATCTGGAGCTGCAAGTACCAATAGCCCTGAAGTGGTGAGTGGCATTTCTGTAATGCTGCAATCAATAATCCTGCAGGCACTGTGCAGTGGAGAGAGAAAAGGACACCTCCATAGGCCCATTATTACCACCTAGGCACTCCACACTCCCCTTTACTGCCCTCCATGCGTTAGACATTTTTACCCAGTTTGCGAGTGTTACCTGCCTGAGAAATAGTGCCAAATTCTGTGAGTGTTCTCTCTCGGTTGTATAAAGCAGCACAGTGTGGGAGGAGGCCAGAATAGCCTGCGCCCTAACCACAAGGATTCCGACCCTATGCTGACTTGGTTCAGATCCCAGTTCTGCCACTTATTATTCACATGGCTTCCAACAACTGACCTCTCTATGCCTTCGCGTCCCCATCTGTAAAGAGGGAGAATTATACCCACATACATCACTTAGAATAGCTCCTGGCAGAGAGTAGGACATTAGAGGACAGGTGTAGGGCTGGGCTTCTTCCTTCTAATTTTTCAGCCCAGGCCTTCATGAAGAGAAAACAGTTGACCCCCAATGCCCACCAAACTGTAGCACTTTTCATGAGTCATTTTGAAGGCCATGAACTACGCAAGCTGCCTCCTTACTGAGGCATCTATTTAAGTCTGTGCACTGCAAGGAGGGTGCTTCGTATCACCACTGAGTGAGCTTAGCCACCTGCCCAGCATTAGGCTGCCCACAAGCTCAGAGGCTCTACCCCCAGCAGGCACCTCCACTGCTCCCCCATTTCATAAACTCCCAAGTGCAGGCGGTTCCTCAGACTCGGGTGCTTCACAGTTGTATTGCTTGTTGGTTTCACCTAGACCTTTTTCTGATGTTATGGAATTCTGTCCATCAGCTTTGCAAACATCAGTTGAACTGGTTCAACCCATAGCCCAGGAGGGTGGCTGCCAGGGGCAGTCTCAGAGGTCAAGCCTCAAACCTGAGTAACTCAAAGCCCAAGTCTTTATATCTGGATTTATCTAATTGGTTCCAATGATTATGAGGATTCCAGATCCACTTCCTACCATTCTCCGCTGCTCAAGTCTGGCTGAACAGGGCATCTATTTAGAACCTGAAGGGCCCCAGCAACCCCCTGCTTCCTTCCCCCTCCCCTGTGATTCTGACCACTGAAGGAATATTGAAGTTTGTGATGATGGAACACTCAGCAGCTTCAGATTTGTGAGATCAAATGCAGCCCTGTGTAACATGGTGGCCAGTACTCCCAAAGCTTCCACAGGGGTGCTTTACTGTGAGAACCTCTGGCAGGAAGAGGGGAGCAGGCCTGAGACAGAGCTGGCTCCCGCAAGTTGCCTTTTCAAATGTAACAACTTGAATTGAGAGTGAGTGTGGAGGTTAAGGATGGACACTCCTATCTTCAGCATTAAAGGTTAAATTGAATTCTCCACATCTCCCCGTCACCCCCACTCCCCTACACACCTATGTGACTCCAGAAACCACCCACCATCCTGACACTCCTCTGCTGGGACCTTACTTGCTGACAAACTTCTCTTAGGGCCCCGGGTGTTGCCAGTGGCCTTTAATCTGAATGGTTCCTCGGGACTGAACTGGTAGTCTTATATAATGGGCTCACTGGGCCCCAGGAGAAAGATCTGGAATGCTGTCCCCACTCAAACCCTGCCACACTCACCCTCCTCTCCTGCCCCCTCTACCTGGGACTTTAACCGAGGGGATGGCCAATGATATGGTTCCAGGGGATTCTCATTCCGCTGCTCAAAGGCTTGTGACTGCTCTCCCCAGCACGTTGCCTCAGCACGCACTGTGTGTACTGAACTCCTGTGTGGGAGCCCCGCTGACTTGGAGGCCCACAGAAGCAATGCTTTTCTAGTCATTTGGTTTGGCTCATTGTGTGCTGAACAGAATTCTGAGATGTGCCCCAAGACTTCTGCCCCTGGGGTACATGTCCTGCATATTACAACACCCTCCCCATCAGGGTAGTTGGGACCTATGAATATAAATGAATATGGTGGCTACGCATCCCTGCAAATATGTTATGTGATATATGTGGCTGATTTAATGAAGGTCCTAATCAGCCAGCTTTGCTTTCAGTCAATCAAAAAGGAGGCTATCTTGGATAGGCCTGACTCAACAGCCCTGAAAAGGGACAAGAAGCAGCAACAGGCATTATCCTTTTGTTGTCGCCAAGAGCAAACCACCGTGTTGTAAACTGCCCAGGATCAGCCCATGTGGACCTGAGAGCAGCCCTAGGAACTGAAAGCAAGAAAGACAGGATTCAGTCCTACAACCACAAGGAGCTGAATTCTTCCCAAAACCTGAACGAGTGTGAAGGGCCCCTGAGCTCCAGGTGAGAACGTGGCCCTGCCAACACCTTGATTTCAGTATTGTGGGACCCTGAGCAGGGAATCCAGTTATCCTGTGCCCACAGTTCTAACCTACAGAAACCTTGGGATAATAAACAGGTGTTATTTTCAGTCACAAAGGTGGGGGTAAGCTGTTACACAGCAATAGAACACTGATGCATTCACCCTGGGGCTTCTTCGTGCCACACCAGTTTTCATGTAGGGCCTGACGGAAGCCTGTTCCTGTTCAGCTTGGTCATCTTTAGCTTTTTCCTCACATACTTCTCACACATCTCTCCATTTTTGCCTTTGAGCTCTCTTTGTCATTTTACCAATATGCTCTCAAGTCTTGCCTCATCATCCTGCTTTGAAACACCTGTGAATTGCTCAGTCCACCCGGAAACCCTCAGAGTCCCACAGCACTGTGACTGGCCGGGTTCTCTGGCAGCCCAGCGCCGACATCTGTATCTCAGCACGAGTTTGTTTTTCTCTGCTTGTCTTCATCTCCACAACACTCCCCAAGAAGCGCTACAATGGAGTTCCCAACCTTGGAGATTGTGACGTTCTCTCGGCTGTATCCCTTGAGGATATCCTGGGGCTAGTGTGCCTTGGAGTCCCACATGGGATATAATTGGTAAAGATTGTAACCGATCTTCTCAATTAAAGTGAAGTCTTCAGCATTGTAAGGAGGGTTTGGAATGGGAGTCATTTGAATGAATGACACCAAACATAAATACAGTAAATATCCTCTAATGAACCAGTGGCATCTGCATAAATGAGGTTTTACTATGTTTGATTCAGATTGCAGAAAGCTTCTCTATGACTGCCACAAGAGTGTGATTAAGGTTGTAAATGAATGAATGTCTGAATAAACAAATGAGTGAATGAATGAAACATTTTACTCAAGCAGCAGTGGAATTAAGGGCCAGTAAGAATGGTACCTAATTAAGCATCAGCATTCACAGTTCTTTACCTTTTGACTAAACTGTGTCATCCATTTGAATACAATTGTCAGTAATATTAATTTTGCTCACTTGTTTCAATAAAAATGACTCTTTTTCAAAATCCCATTTAATTTAGAATAGAATGGGAAGATATGCTAACCTTTCTCCATTTATGCCCATCGGGAGAATAGCTAGCCATCCCATAAAATCATAACTAAGACCCTTGAGGTGACAGACACTTCCACCATGGAAGGCAAAGGATCTTTGGGAAAAATAATTGGCCACCTGGATATTATCCCTGCAAAACTCAAATCCACAGTGCAGTACTAAGCAAGTTGAAATTTCTTTATAAATATTTTATAACTCTCAAAAATTGGAAACAATTTAAATATCCATTGATATAGGATGAGTTAAATAAATTATGAATATATCTGAATGGAGTAGTATGCAGTCATCAAAAATAATGGTGAAGATCTATATTTATTGACATGAAGATCTATATTTATTGACAGTATCATGAATATGATACTGTTGAGTAAAAGAAAAGCATGTCAGAAAACAGAATTTACAATATAAGACAAACAAAAAGGCTATATAATGAAAAATGCTAACCATAGCCATCTTTGGGAAATGGAGCTTATAGGTGGGGCGACCAAATTTTCTGGTTTGCCTGTGACAGTCTAGTTATAAGAGCACCCCCATTTACTCTCAAAAGTACTCCTATTTATATGATAAATTATGTGCTCACACTAGCTATTGTAGTTTTATCAATACCTAATTCTTATATTTTTGCATTTTAGCATGGCTCTCTTCTTACCATCCAGGAAATAGCTACTTTCATTTTGGGAGAAAAACATTTTATTATGTTAATTTCTCAGTCATTTAAACTGACTATCCCTGGGTTAATTTGAAGTGCTTGTATGTGTTTTGGCTCAATTCAGCGATACTCCCTAAACACTAGGCACTGTGCAAGGAAGGCACGGGGGAGCCAAGAAGAGGTTCATTCCTAGTTCTCCAAGCTGCAGAGTCTGGCACCTATGAGCCTCACGACTCTGAGGAGGAGGTAAGCACTGTCATTATTCCCTTGTGTACGTGAGGAAGTATCAGAGAGGTGATGCTACTTGCTCAAGGTTGCACAACCAGAATTTAAAGCCAGGCAGTCTGCTCCTAACTGCCAGCTAGAGTACAAAATCTGGGGACAGGCAGCAGACAGAAGTAGGTAAATACAATAGCGTATGGAAAGTCCTGAGATAAAAGTATGCAGACTGCAGTGAGAGCACCGAGGCTGGGCAGATAACCCAGCCCAGGATAGTGGGAGTTGGCATTTCATGAAGGATAAACAGAAATAGGAGGTGGAGAGAGTAAGTGAGGGGCGAATCCAAGTGGAGGCAACAGAATGAGTATTCAGCATTGACGGAGTATTAGGGAAGTGACAAATGGAGTTGGTGACCTGTAATGTGCAAAGGGGAAACGGGGAGACCACTGGGGAGCTTCACCCATGCCCAGGAGACAATGGCAGCTCAGGGAGGATGGTGAACAGAGACCTTCTACAGACTCTGGTGAAGGCCATCGCCAGGTGGTCTTGGAATGTGAACTGGAGGGCTGAGACGGTGCTGGGCGCAACAGTGAGCCCCCTCTACCTAGTGGCAGGAGGATATACTGTGAAGCTATTGAAGTGTCAGCTTCAGGGCCCAGCCTCAGCAGAGCCCCCTTCCACGGCCTGTTTCTAATTTTGTCTTCACCATTTCGTAGTCTTTCTCTTAGAAAGCCCCCTCCCAAAACTGTTTAAGCTTCTGTTCCCCAAACCTAGATCTGTCCCCTGTGAATAGTGATTGTTTTCTTGTGCCAGCTTCCAATTCCCAGCACTTCAGTAAAACCCATCTTCTTTAAATTCCTCTTTTGACTTTAGTTTCTCTTCCTCTTTTTTAAAAGAAATACCTTGTTTTTCTTAATATCCTAATCTATTCTTATCATCTTGTTTTCATTTTGCCACCTAGTTATATTTGTTACTGTCAAACTTCTGCTCCATTTCATACCATTCCTCTCTCTCTGCTGCACCTCATAATATTTTAAAGTATAAACAACAACAGAGTCTGGTGAACTGGAAACGGGAGAACGCTGCATAGACCCCACCCATCAGGGCCTCGTGCTGCCGGAGAGCCCCGCAGGCCCTCTCTGCCCTTGATGCCCAGCCTCTAACCAGCTTCTCAACTCTCCAGCTTTCTTGCCCTCTTACCTTCTGTCCCCAAATGTTCTGCTAATTTACTTGTCTTCTAACTCTTTTTACTTTGCCTCAGGTAAGCCTAAAGTTACTGCTCCAGGCCCTGTCTTTCCACCAAAATCAAGCTTGTTTCCTCAATGCGGTGATCATTATGCACTCTAGCAGCAGACAGCAATGGGTAAATACTTCCTTAAGTCAGTGATAACGACCAGGTGCCCAAAACATGGGATGTTCAGGATAGGTGCTAGATAAGGAAACAGAGAGGTAGAGCCCACATGCAGTATGTGCACTCATGTGCATTTCAACTGCATATTCAAGTCAGTGTGCAATGCTCACCCCCAGGTCCCCTGGCTCAAGCTTGCTCTGGGTGCCCATCCTCAGTGTTGAAGCACCCCAATTTTAGCATTACCTGTGTCCTTTCCACCATCCATAGACCCATACCTTCTGAACCTTCTGGCAGCACCTGATTTAATTATCTAACACCAATGACTGCATGTCCAACAATGCAACCAGTTAGGTGTTCCCATTAGCAGATTAGTTAATATGGTCACCTTACCCATATTTCAGGACTCCTTGTCCTGAAATACCCAGAAACTCCTTGAGGGAAACAGCTAGTTTTTTGTTCATTTGTGTGTTTGTGTGGTGGGGTGGGGGAGGGGGGAGGTTTGGCTGTCTACTAAAACTAAGTAAATATTTTGTTGTATAAATGAAAACCCAATGAGATAGTATGACCTCAAAATGTGCCTTTCATCATCCATGCTCACACAATTCACCCTGCTTCCCAGACCATCCACCCATCTCCCTCTCCATTGCTGGCCTGGAGAATGTGCCTCCTGGGCCTACTGCTCCATGCTCTCACCAGCCAAAACAGCAGGTCAGAGAGCAGAAGAGACATGCACAAAAATGCCTTAGTAACAAGTCCTGGGCCATTGAGTCTCCCAGCAGGGTCAAACAGTGTTTCACTTCTGAGAGCATTTTTCACCCTCCCAAGTCAAAGCAGCCAAACAAATGACCACACGTCCACACTCACAATGTCAGATCAGTCAATAGCAATTAAAGGTCTTGTTTAAAAACTGGCTGGTTGGCCCACAGAACTGGCAGGACTCTTGTTCGGGCTACTGAAGATCAATGTCAGCATATGTATCATGATGCCAGACTGGTTATAGTTAAGAAGATGTGTGAGCAGAAAGGTCATGGTGTCATCTAGGGAACGTCAGCTGCCAAGCCTTCCAGAGACCTTGTGGTTTGGATGCTCCTGATGAATATCTCACTGTCCAACATCATACTTGCAACTTTAAGTACTTGGAAAATGGACTTGATCAACAATCCAAGATGATCAGACTTCCAGTACTAAACTCCAGCTAATTAAACTCACAAGAGACTAAAATAGAAATCAGAACACTAACTTTTTCTTTGTACACGGATCATTTCTAGAAGCCAGAAAATTCCAGTTCCCTAACCCAAGTTCCGCCCTTTCTCTGTGTCATTCTGAATGAATAACCTGAAGGTTGTTTGGTGAGATAGAAGCAGAGCTGGGGCAAATCATAACTTTATTTTTAACTTCTTGAGAAACTGCCAGTCTCAAAACTGTGACCCTGTTTTCCAAAGCTGCTGTACCATTTTACATTCCCACCAGTAGTGTGTGAGACTTCCCATTTCTCCACATCTTTGCCAGCACTTGTTATTATCTGACTTCTAGTTACAGCCATCTTGTTGATGATGAAGTGGATATCTCATGAGGAGCATTTCCCTGATACCGTTTTCATGCACTTATTGGCCATTAGTGTATCTTCTTTGGAGAAATACCTATTCAAATAATTTTAATTGGGTTATTTGTCTTATTATTATTGATTGTAAGAGTTCTTTCTATGTTCTAGACAAAGACCACTTATCAGATATGCATCCATTTTTATGCAAATTGTACATATACAAATGGTAGTGACTAAAACATTAAAGCACTCGATCTCCTTCCCATTTACAATGTTTCCTTGTCTTTAAAACTCAAAATTTTTAATTCTACTTTAATATTTCTGGCACTGAAATACTTTTGTTGACAACGTGTGTATGTGTTTCCTTTCCCTCCATCCCCAAAAGCTGGAGTTAAAGCGATGGTGTATCTTACAGTCCAGGATAACTTGTCAAAGGGCATCTCAAGGTTACCACTGGGTAGTTATGGTTTTGTAGACAGAAGAAGGAAGGACCAGTGGGAAGAAAAAAACCGGAAGAGGAAAACACCATCTTCAGATGTAGACTAGGAACTCCTGGGAGGGGAGTGTGGGAAATGTTTTTGTAAATATTTCTTAATATAGAAAAAATCAAAATGCTTTTCTTTGTCAGGCACAAGGAAGCCCCTAATTAGCCTCCTGACTACCAAGTCTTCACCAGAGATCAGCGGCTGCTCTAGTCCTCATCAACCAGAAATCAAACCACAAGGTGCTTACATGAAGTAGAGGCTCTAGGCTTTATTTCAACAACCTTCTGCACACTGGAAGAGGATAGAAGGGATTCTTTATAAACTAAAATGGCAGATCTGCCAAGCACAGTAAAGAGCTGTTTTTACTAAAGAAAATGGGCTCTCATCTTGTTAAGGCTCTCCTGGGTGTTAAGAATAGACACTCCCATCCCCAAGCTGGCTAGGATACAGAACAGTGGGATGGCCATCATACAGAGATGCTGCCCAACCAACTGACCTCGAGCACTCGTAGAACCTTGGCAGACCTCAGGGCAGGGGCCACCAACCTCCACCTCATGCTCTTATGAAGTTAGGGGTACAGGGTATAGGGATGAGGATCGGTAATCATAATAAAGGGAACATTTACTGAGGGCTGGCTATGTGTCAGACACTGTTCCAATCATTTCACATTAGCTCATTTAATCCTCACAACAATCTGAAACACAGGCTTTTATTATGTCCCTTTCAGAGATAAGAAAACCAAAAAACTGAGAGATAACTTGTCCAGAGTCACACAGTTGGAAGTGGTGGAGCCAGGATCCAAACCAAAGCACTTTAGTTCCAGAGACCATGCTTTTAACCCCTGGGGCTTTGTTTTCCTTTGATCCAGGGTCACAGACCGAACCTCACATTCCAGACAAACTGCACACACAGAGGGATGAGGTGTAAACTGCAAATGAATCTACATTTTTCCTTATCTTAGATTCTTAAAGCTGAGCAAGACCTTTGAGATGACCTAGTCCAGTGGTTCTCACAAGGAAGTCCACAGACCTCTGTGAGTCCCCAAAACCATTTGGGGGGCATCTGAGAGGTCAGAAGTTATTTCATAATAATACTAGACACTATTTGTCTTTTTCACTGTGATGACATTTGCACTAATGATACAAAAGCAACGGTGAATAAGGCTGCTGGTGCCTCAGTATGAATCAAAGTAGTGGCACCTAACTGCAGTAATGGTCATTGTATTCCTCACCGCTATAGAGCAGCAGTTTAAAAGCAAAGAGCCAGGATCCCTTAAAAATGTCCCTGATGTGCCCTGGCTGGTGTGGCTCAGTGGGCTGAGTGCCAGCCTGTGAACCACAGGGTCACTGGTTCAATTCCCAATCAGGGCACACACCTGAGTTGCAGGCCAGGTCCCCAATAGGGGTTGCGTGAGAGGCAACCACACATTGATACTTCTTTCTCTCTCCCTTACCCTCTGTCTAAAAATAAATGAATAAAAATTTTTTAAAGTTTTTGATAAAACAGTAAAAATTATTAATTTTATCAAATCTTGACCATGGAGTTAACACGCTATGGGACGAAATGGGAAGTACAGAAGGCACATCTGCTGGATTCCTAGAACAATGATCCTGGGCTAAAGCACTTGGACGATGGTTGAGCTGTAAGCTGGACCAGCTGGTTTTACCATGCAACATCATCTTTATTCGAGAGAACACCTGACAAGCTGTGGTTCTTCAGACTCAGGTGTGAGGCCAACATCTTCTCAGAAATAACTGAGTGAGCCTTCATGGAAAATAACTGGCATATTTGTTGCAAATGATAAATTCAGGCTTTCAAATACAACACTGAAGAGTTTGGAAAACCTGCACCATAGTGAGCTTGACAGCTTCCTAATACTTAAAGGCTTTTCTGGTAGATCTGTAGTGATGTTAACAAGTGTGATTTTTTCATATTGCATATTTGGTATTGTGTAATGGGATGTGTCAACAATCAGAACATCTCAGTAAAACAAAATTGTCTAATTCGTGAATATATGATGCTATAAAACCCATCCAAAATACAAGATAGACTGATGAATTTTAATGAAACAGCCTGAAAAGTTCATTGATATCATTTCATATCCCACATTTATTAGACTTCTCCTCACTTTTCCAATTACACATCTCTCTAAAGTTGGATTCTCTTCATACACTTTAGCAAAGCAACATATCACAACAGATTGAATGCAGAGTGGATATTAGGAATCTGGATCTCTTCCACCTAAGCAGACATTAAAGATACTTGCAAACATGTAAAACAATGTGATTCCTCTCAATACTTTTTAGTTTTGAATATTAGTTACTTTTTTGAAAAAAAAAAAAGGTTGTTTACATTAATATGCAATTTATTATTATTTTTACAGAACTAATAAATATTTTAAATGTATACCTTTTAATATTTAATATGATAAATAATGACAGAATAGCTCACATAAGTAAATGTTCCTTAGAATTTTCAACAATTTTTAAGAGTCCTGAAAACCAAAAGTTTGAGACCCTCTGATCTACTTCAACACTTACCAACCATATTCCAGAAGTTTTTTCTTTATAAAAAACAAAAGTTATATAGCCAAAATAAGTTTAAAAACTCCTGCATTTAAAAAAAAAATATACAAGGTCCGGCAGAAGTAACACCCGCTTGAGTGTGCTTGGTAGGGTAATAATATGGGTGTGATAATTTATAGTTTTAATTTGAAGATTTCACCTAAAATGTCATATGGTGTGCTTGAGTGTAATATTGTTATATTAACAGAGTTACACACTTATGATTTTGTAATTAAAGAGTCTGTAATAAAAAAGGGACATTGTGCGGGACCCTGTATATGGCCCTGGCTGGCGTGGCTCAGTTGGTTGGAGGGTAGGCCCATGACTAAAGGGTTGCGGGTTTGGTTCCTGTTCAGGACACATACCCAGGCTGTGGGTCAGATCCCTGGTCCAGGTGTGTATGGAAGACCACCATACACACCTTTCTCTTTCACTTCAATGTTCCTCTTTCTTTCCATTCCTCTCTCTCTAAAAAGCAGTGAAAAAAATGTCCTCAGGTTAGGTGAAAAAACAACAACAGTGCATGTATATATGCAAAGTACATTATATATATGCATATTTACATATGTTTCTTTACTTAAGAACACAAATTATATGCTAATGGACATTGTGATGCTTTAGAGGGAGATGATGGTATACAGATTTCCCCAAACGTACTTGATCTCCAATTCTTTATTCGTGGAATATTTATTAACATTTTGAAGAACCAGTTTTCTTTGGACCACCTTTTGAGAAATGTTGGTTTAGTACTATCTCCTCATTTTGCACAGAAAACTGACTCTCAAAAAGCAGGCTGCCATAAATTACACTATGAATTAGCAGCAGTACTGAGATTAGGACTTAGGTGTTCAGGCTGCCAATCCAGCCTTCTTTTCCTCACTGTAACCCTGCGGCCTCCCCAGGTCCCACCTTCACTGGAATGGACTACAGCATGGACTTCAGTTCATTTGCACCAACCAGTGCTTCTAATCTTCTGCCTTTGAGAGATAATCCTCAAAATGTAACAGAAAGTAGATTTCAAAACAGACAGAGATTACTTTTTATTGGGAGGGGATTATCTCTGTAATCCAATTAACCCAGCAGGCCCTGAGGAAAACATAGGCTTTAGATTAGCATTGGGGGTGGGTGGGGAGGAGTTAGAAAAAGAAGTTAATTCATATTAACAGGTTGGAAAATAAAGTGCATTTACACTTTTCCTAAATCCTAATCATTAATTGCGAGGTGAAAAGGTAGCTTTGAAAAGAATCTTCCAGCCATGAATCCAACAGTTGTAATGTTTAGAATGCTTCCTCGTGGATGTCCCAGTTTCCTCAGAGAGCTAAGTGCATTACTCCTTCCTAAATGATAAGTCCATAACTCACTATATTTCCCTCTACTTCTTGGCTGCCAAGAAGCTTTGAACCAGGCAACATATACATCCAGGTAACCAAATAAACATTATGATCCCACAGATGGTTCCCAGATTCCTGAAGATGGGAGATTATCTAGGTCACATGGATTCGCTACATAATCTTTCACCTCTTGCCCTCTCCAAATGAAATTACCAGCCACTTCCAAATTACCTTAACAATCTTCCCAGGTTTTCAGGCAAGTTTCTGTCCCAGCTCATGGTTGTAGCTGCTGAAAATCAGAGTGGTGGTCAGATTGTTATTCTACTTTCCTTCTCAGTATCTCCTATGCTAATGTGATCAATAATTATGCAGAGGGCAATAATATTAAACCACTTTTATCCCCTGAAGGAAATGCTTATGTGCTCAAGACAGCCTGCATTTTCTGAGTATATTCCAAAATCTCTGAAGATTTTATTCATGCAAGGTAAGTTTGACCTTCAACTAAACTCAAATCTATAATTTAAACTGGCCTCTTT
Source organism: Phyllostomus discolor (assembly GCF_004126475.2). Classification (NCBI taxonomy): domain Eukaryota; kingdom Metazoa; phylum Chordata; class Mammalia; order Chiroptera; family Phyllostomidae; genus Phyllostomus; species Phyllostomus discolor. The sequence goes on from NC_040908.2 coordinate 39,961,976, forward strand.
GACTCAAAATCCTTTCCATTTCAATGCCAAATGGATCATCAGCTGCTCTCCAAGTAATATTCGCTCCAAAGGAAGGTTCCTGCTACTGATCGATGCACATTTTTGCATTTCTACACAGAGACTTACGTTCTGCTCTCCAGTATGTGACTGCAGCTTAATTGATGGAGGAATGCAAAGAGATTCGCAGGCAGTTGACTACTGTAGACTCATTGACTTCCCTCAGAGAATTCTTTCACTTGTCTTTTAAATTTTCCTTTCTTGTCAAAATTGCAGGTGCAGATAAATGCTGGAATCTTATTTCAATCAGAAAGTGCCAAGAACAAGAAAAGATGGAGAATTTTGATTGTCGCTGAGGACAGAGCCTCAAACAGCTGGAGGCCTTCCATTCTCTTTTAGCTTCCATCCGTACTCAAAAAAAAAAATGCACTAAAGATTTCACGCCGTTTGTGCAGAAGATGAGGAAATTTACACTGAAGTGAAGAACCACACTCCCAAAATAACACTAAACTAGAAGAGCAATGCTGGGGGAAGAGAGACCTTGGATATGGTAGGTTCCACCTTTGGGAGAAGGTCAAGGGGATGCCCCAGACGAAATTCCTGTGCAGCAGGTAGCTGATAATGCACTTGCCTTTCCTTCCGGGAAGCCTTAGAGCCAGCTCAGGGATTCTCACCTCAGCCAGACTTTCTCCCTCAGACCAAACAAATGTGTGTTTCCAACAACTTCTGAGTAAACCTGGAAACAGTTAGGAGGAAGGAAAAAACAAACCAACCCAACTCTTACTTAGCTGTCATGCAGAGCCTCTCCCACAGGGTGGGTGGAACAATCTGTCTGAGGGTCCACCCAGTGCCTGCTCATAAACCTGCTGCCACGCAGATCTGAAAGATTCTGTTTCCAGCTGTCTCCCCCACTAGTCTGGGCCCAGGGCCTCGGCATCAGAGACTGTGCTTGAGAATTTATGAATTACCAGCCTCCCGCCCAGCTCCTAGCATGTACTAGGTGCTCAATAATAAACAGAAATGCAGCACCTGGTAAATATTTGTTCATGTACGAAAACACCAGCATCTGCTTCAAGGCCACATCTTTATCCTTCCCTGTTATGGTCCTAATTTCCCCCAGACCCTGGACTTACCATTTCCTGCCCCTTGCTCTTCCTGTGCTCAGATTCACACTGTCCAATATGATAGCCATTGTCACATGTGGCCACCGAGCACTTGAAATGTGGCTGGTCCAAATTGGAATGTGCTGCAAGTGTCAAACACATGCTGGATTTCGAAGAGTACAGAAAAAGAATGTGGACTATCTCATTGGTAATTTTTATATTGATTACATGTTGAAATGGTCATATTTTTTATATATTTCATTAAATGAAATATACTATTAAAGTTGATGTCACCCATTTCTTCTTCTTTTCTTTAAATGCAGCTTCTAGCAAAGTTAAAATAATCTGTGTGTATCACGTTCTGTTTCTACAGGACAGCAGTGACTCAGGCCTTACCTGGCTCCCATTCTGACCAGCCAGTCGAATGGCCAGCCCAATGACTTCCCCAGCATGATGTCTGTCCAGCCAGCCCTGAGGTCCTCCAAAAGTTCCAGAAAGTCCCAGAGCAAGTAGCAGGCCACTTCCCAGAGAGACCACAGTCTCTGCCTCTGATCCACCACGCTGCAAATGCAAGCAAGGGCCTGCAGCAGAGCGTGCTTTGCTGCCCTCTGCTGGCAACATCCCAGTTCCTGCGAAGTTGGCAGGCTCTGACTTCTCTGGACTCTTCCTGCTACACCAGCTGTCTTGGTGCGTCTTCTCTGCCTCCCACTTCCCCATCCTTAGCATTCTGGTTTTAAGAGTAGGAGTAGGAGGAAAAAGGGAGATTTCACCTTTTGAAAAGGAAGCTGTACTCTGGAGAATGCAGGGTTTGTTGTGTGTGTGTGTGTGTGTGTGTGTGTAGGTGTTTAAGATCACTATGTATGTCCTACAAAAACAGCAGTATTTTGTATTCCTCACACTTCACTCAGGATTGATATCACCTGGGATGTTTGCTAAATATACAGATTACCAAACCTCTCTACTGAAAATGCTGGGTCCGTAGTTAGAGGTGAGAGCTCAGGAATCTGTTTTAAACAGCACCCTAGGTGATTCTTGTTTCCTCAGCAATTTGAGAGCTGTGGCTACGGAGCAGAGCTTCTCAAACTTGAAGGAGCTCTCTGACCACCTAGGACCTTGTTAACTGCAGATTCTGATCCAGAAGGTCTGGGCTGGGGTCTGAGACGCCACACTTGTAACAGGCTCCCCAATGATGCTGGTGCTGCTGGTCAGTAGCCACACTTTGAGGAGTGAGGTTGTAGATGCTCAGGATCCATGCCCCCCCCCACCATGTGCCCTTAACAGCACACCTATTCTTTTTAGAATCACTGCCAGGTCTGCTGCTACCTACCACTTCCACTGAGGTGTCTCCAAAAAGCAAACTCAAATTCTTATTTCATTCGTCTGGAAAAGCAAGGATGCCCCCTTTTGACAGCTCAAAATACTTCCTGTAAAATGTCAGGAGAGGAACAATAGGTGTATTTTCTTCTGAAACAATTATTTTGAGTTATATGGGTTACAAAGAATTCCCCTAATAGACTATTAATTCCTGTGTATTGAAACCATGTAGGGATTCTGGACATTTAAGCTGAAGATATGGGGGTGGGGGCAGTGCCCCGGCGCTGCTGTCTGAGAGGGTGCCCTCTGAAAGATTGCCCCCAGAATGAACCACTGTACAGGGGAGCTGGGGCTCGGGAAGTGAGTGGCTGCCTTTACGCACTCTCCATGTCTCCACTCTTTAAACTCAGTTCCTGCCTTTCTTTCTTAACCCTTCCCTCCTTGACGCCCAGCACACATTTTTAGTGCTATCCAATCAGGCCCTCGTACTGGTCAGGCCATTACTGCTCCCAGCGGGTCCCAATGACTCTCTGAGAGTTAGATCGTGGGGGAGTGAATGGGGAGGGCCTCTGTTGTACTGGCTTTCGTTAAACCAGAGTTTAAACTTTCTCTTTCTAATGGAGAATTTGGATTTACCCAAAGTCATGCTTGAATTTCCCAAGACATCATGAGACTGCATCATAAACTGTGCAATTTCCAGACAGTAAAGTTGTGTTTATTAATCAGAAGCCCTTTTGGAGGGGACCGTAAATGACAAAACATGACATAAGCTTTAGGTAAAAATTATCTGACAATTCTGTTCCTGGCCTAATTCCAAAGGCTTAGAATAAGTCTAACATAGATCCACGTACCTTATATGCTGGTCATTTGGTGGGAGCGGGTTGTTTGTTCATTTTGTTTGCTTCAAGGCCAAGGAAATAATCTATCTTCACAGTTAATACCTTCCCACCCTCACCCCTGCATTTTCAAAAGACTCCTTCCATAGTTAGCCACATAGCGCCCATTAAAGTCAAATTTCCTTAGATGAGGAAGTCACTGAATGCCTAATTACACATCCAATGCTGGAAAAAAAATATTAAGACTGCATTTACATTGCCAGCTTTTCTTTCCCATTACACAACAGAAGATTTATCCTTTCATCTGGTATGTGAGCATTGCTCTTGCAAGCTTGTGGTTCCATGTAACATATATTAGTATATCATTCACTATTAGCACCAATCTTGACAATCTAGAAGTTATGCCTCTCTCAATGTTATATATAGTCTTTCTTCTGAGCTAGAAACAACCCAAACCAAAAATAATCACCAAATCCCACATCCTGGCTGTCACTTACCCAGACAGAATGACATTGCAACACCCCAGGGCCCCACAGATCTCTTGTGAGCTGTGTGGATTCCTGCCATGGGCTGCACCCACTCAACTATCAAATGCAGTTCACTGGCAGAAAGCCCATTGAAACCTTTATCCAGTGGCAAGTTTGGGTTTTTTCTGGACAGGTTGCTTCTACCTGTGGAAATAAGTGAGTGTTCAGTGATCTGTCACTGTCTAGGGACCCATCTTAGGTCACACTGAAAGTGACCCAACAAAACGTGCAGCACACATGCATGCACACTCACCTACATTAATTTCCAAATGCTTAGACCTTGGAACATGTATGCAGTTTAATCAGAAGCAAAGCCCAATACCCACGCTCTCAGACTTCAAGGTCAGAAGGTAACAAAAGAAAAACTGCAACCTTTAATTGGGCTGCTGCCAAGGCCTCAGGTGTGTGGGTGTCACCTAGTTTTTCCAGATGTCAGCAGAGAGCCAGGATATGACAGATAGATAACTTAGCCCTCAACTCTTGGGAACTGCTACTTCAATGCCTGGATCACCTACCGATTCACATTGCTAGCAGGTTCCTGATAAATGCAGCTGACAGACTATCGAGCTAAGGCACCTACACTAGGGAACAATTTGCTGAGTGGCCAGACAGAAGTCATCGTGTCACACAGAGCCTCAGCAACCTGCTTGGGGCATGACCCAGCTTCCTGGGCTCCTTGCCCTGTGCCTCCCAAGACTGCGCCAGGATGAGCCAAGCCTAACCATTCAGCACCCAGACACTGGCACGTGGAGCCTGGGCTGAACAGTGAGGCCTTGGGGTTTTCTGCTTCTCATAGCCGCTGTCACAAATGCTCCCAGCTCTAACTTCCCAGACTCCAAATGAGTCTTATGTTTGCAAAAGTGAGAGTGAGAGGTGGAACCCCAAGAAGAGTCTTCCTGGGCTCAGAGAATAGAAAAACACCTACTGCTGATGAGTGGCAATGGCCAACACAGCCCCTTGGAGCCTTGGCATCAGCTTGTAGCTCTCTTATAAGGGAGATGCCCCAGGGCCAGATTTCCAAAGTCTCTAGGACTCTTCTCAAGCTCAGGGTTTAAACCTCCTGGAGTGACAATCATGACCCCTGCCCAGAGAGCCACCATCACACCAGTATAATAGCATTGATTAATTTTTAGACAGATCCCATAATTTATAAATTCCCCCACTACCCCAGTCTGTTTATCACAGTGGTTCTCAATTTAGTCTCAGGATCCCTTTACACTTAAAAATTACTGAGGACCCAAAGAGCTTGAGTTCATGTGGGTTACACCAATCAAGATTTACCATACCACACACATTCCATCACCCAGCAGACCAACATCTTCACATGTCAAGTAGCCTCTGGAAAATGCCACTGCACACTTGTGAGAGACTGACAAAGGCGAATAGCGTCTTAATATTTATGTGAACAGAGTTTTGACCTCCCAGACCTCCTGTAAGTGTCTCAGAAACCCGCAGAGGTCCATGGTTCACACTTAGACAATCATTGACCTATCGAATGACTATTATCTTGTTCATTTGGTTCTTTGGTCTCCTCCACCTGCATGTAAACTCCGTGAAAGCAACCACTTGGTCTTCTTCACCCCTGTAACCATAGTTTCTAAAACAATGCCTGAGATATAAGGTATGCACAATAAATTTTTGTTACAACAATGAATAAATGACTGAGGTAATAGTGCAAGATAGACCCTCCCAAGACGAGTGCTGGGAATTCTAAGATAATACAGTAAAGCATGTTGCCCAGCACCGAACACATAGTCTGCATTCAATCTCCTTACATTTCCTTGTGGCTGAGAGGGTGGCAGATTGAATCCTGCAGGATCCCCAAAGCCTTCACAGGCCAAGAAATGAATAGGGATCTGGGGTTGCTAAGAGCCCTCCCTCAAGGCAAGATCCTAGAGAAATCCTTGCTATTTCTCAGGCACAGATAAGGATCCCTAAACAAGAGTATGGCAGAAATTCCTCCTTCTTGCAGCTGGGTTCATTGATTGAACTCAACAAGGGTCCAAATTCTTCAGTGCTGATTAAAATCGACTAGCGAACCAATACTTAATCTCCACTCCACTATGAAACATAAAATAGAATTACCACTGCCAGAAGGTGAAGTCACTAAGTTCTGTTCTTAAACAAAAAAATTTAAAGTCAGTTTTCTGGGACATTTCCTGATTGGCAGGTATACCCTTCCCACCCTGCAACATCCCTTCCTCCAGACTGGCCTTCTGCATTGCCTAGGTCCCTAGACCCACAGCGCAGGCAGGTGACCCTGCTTCTGTCTTGTCTCCCTCTGGTCAGTCAACATCATACAATGTTTTAAAAAAATTGCTTTAAATACAGGAAGGATGTAGACTTTCACCGCAGTGTTCCATTAATCAACAGACGTGAGTTTTGCTCTGTAAACTCAGGATGTAAGAAATACCACATTGACTTTTTTTAGCTACTCTCCCTTCCATCTGGTGGGATATTTCACACCAGGTGTTACAGTTACTCCCTCCCCCATGGCAAGCCCAACAGTGGTCATCACTGAGAAAAGGTGCCTCCAGGAGCATGGACACCTCAGGAAGTAGGTGGCTTTCTCAGGGGATGGAGAGTGATGGGGGACGAGGGTGTCCCTTAAATGAGATAGCCAGAGAAAGCCAATGTGGCCAGAGCAGAGTGACAATAAGGTCAAGAAGGAGGGGGAGACCACTTCATGTCAGTCTCATGAGGTTTGTCAAGGAGGGGACTTTGTTCAAAGTGTGATAAATGCCATTGGATGGTTGTGAGTAGAGGGTGACATTGCTGACTTGCTCTCTGTGTAGAGCACCCTCGCAGCTGTGTGGAAAGCAGACTGTTGGTGTGGGAGGAAAGCAGGAATTGTGGCAGAAAGACCAGAAGATAGGAGGGTATTACAGGGGCCCATAGGAGATATAGGGGTGACCTGGACTCGCAGGCAGAAGTGATGAGACATTATTCCACCAAGATGTGTTTTGAAGATGGAACAGCTATAGCTCGTGGTTAGACCCATGTGGGTATAAGGAAAATAGAATAATCAGTGATGACTCCTGGTTGTTCAGCCTGAGCAACATCTAGACAAATAAAATAAGATGGAGAAGATGGTAGTAGGAGCAGATTTGAGGGGGAAAATGAAGTTCTATATTGAAGAAGTCTAATTTGAGATGCCTCTTGGGCTTCCAATTGGAAATGTCAGATAGACAGATGGACTTACGAAAGTATGGAGTTCCAGGGTGTGGCAGAGACTGGAGCTGAAAATATATATTTGGAAGACAGTGGTGGGTAGACCTCCTCACTAGGAGGTCATAACTCAACTTGTGTGATCCTGTCTTCTCTCTTTTTTTAATAGGCTAAGAATTGACAGGGAAAGTAAAATTATAATTGGGACAATGAGACAGTTAAACCATCTCTTAATACATTCTCCTTTGTCCCCATCCTTGGCCCTAATCATCAGTTCCAGGAGCACAGGAAAAGTCCCCGTCAATAGGGTACTTCAGAGATAAACCTCTCCTGGAATATCACTGTTCACAAGAGAAGGGAAATGCAGGCACTGCTGGAGAAGAATGTGGGATCAGAAGGTATTTTCTTAACTGGGAAATATTGCCAGTGAATATGCATGTATGCTGAGGGAAATGGCCTAGTAGAGAGGAGACAGTAATGATACAGAAAAAAAATCATCGTGGGAGCAAGATCGTGGGGAGGCAAGAAGTGAGGGACCAGTGCATAAGTGGCACCTGTTGCAAGGTGGAATATTCATCGTGCCAGCCAGGAAGCAGAGTGTGTGTGGCCACCAGTGCAGGTATATTTGAAGGTTTTGAGGTCATTTCCTGCAGATTGTTTTTATTTATTCAGTGAAAAAATAAAAAGGAGCCAGACCAATAGCTAAGAATGAGAAGTGGAGATCATATCAGATGACAACAGAGGAAAAGATATGGAATAGTCATTTTGGAAGACGAGACTAGCTTAACCCTGGCAATGTGCTGGCAGCAGGGCAAGGCTGTAGGCTCTCGAGATTGAGCAGAGTTGAATCAATTGTGGGCTTTTCTTCAGTCACATCCAGCTGTTCAGGGGCAGGCAGGGAGTGGAGGAAATAATGAGTTTAACCAGAGCTGAGGTTTTGCTAGGGAAATGTGGAGGGAGAGAAGGATAGGTACATTGAATATTCTGTAAGAGTGTCATTTTAGGGGTGAAGTGAGCAACGTGGGAAGTAAGGACATGAGGAGGGATGTAGGGAAGTGGGAAAGTGAGGTGAGGTTGGTGGAGCAGAAGTCCCAGTGAGGCTGAAGAATGCTGAGCCTCATAAAGACAATACACGGGGGGTTCCCATAGATTTCCTTCACACTGTAACACACATGTTCCCACTATTCTTGCTGTGATCCTTAGCATTGCTTCATTTCCTACCTTGCTGTTAGGTCAAACTGAAGTTAGGTTAGTAGTTTCTGCCACCTGAGAGGTATGCCTGCCTCAATTCCTCTGCAGATGAGATTCATAGCTGCCCAGACCTACCTCACTTTCACTGGGCAGAGAGAGACCTACTTCCTTCTGTTCATGATCATTTTTCTTCCCCTCTCTTGGTTACCTTCCTCCCTTACATCCACCTCTCCCTCCATGGGCCACCTGAGGCCCAGTAGAAACTTTTTTCTCTCCAACCAACCCACTGACTCCTTTCCCTATGGTGCCTCCTGCACTACAGTTGTGTCCTAGTTTTTCTGTTGAATACTTTTCTGTGCATCAAATTAGAATAATGAGTAGGTACAGGTAAAGTTTATAGGGAAAGGATGTGGCTGCCATCCTCTTCACAGGAAATAATTGGCAATAGTATAGAACTAATTCAGTCGGTAACAGCACATGCAGTCAGAGAGAGCACCTTGTTCTGTGTGCATCTCTTATGACAGCATAATTATTTGGGAGCCTGTCTTGCTTGGGAGGATGGCTAATGTAGAGCCATAGCTGGCTCTGGCCATGTAATTAAGAGCCCCAAATTTGTAAGGAAGAATGGGTTACTAATCTGTCAAGAGGTTGGGAGGTATTTGTTTCAGCACAAACTCACAATCTCCTCTGGCTCCAAATTTTTTAAATCTGCTTTAAAGTAATTATTTTCTATAATACCAACACCTTTATTTTAGCAAAGACTATTCATTGTATCTCAAAATCTATTCTCTCTCTCTTTTTTTAATAATAGTACCTCTAAATTTTAGCTGGACAGGTGACCACAACAATAAAAACTACATTTCCCAGACTCTCTTGCAGTAAGGTGTGGTCATATGTCTAAACTCTGAGAACAATGGGAAGTGAATTTTGGTGACACTCTTAAAGGTAAAAGATGTGCCAGTCCTTCACCCTTTTCCCTGCTTCTATCCTGCTGCTTGGAATGGAAAGAAACAGGATAGAAGGTGCAAGGTCCCTGATGACCCTGTGGAGCAGAGCCACTATATCTGCCCTGCACCATCCTTGCAAGGGAGAAGTAAACTTCTCTCTTGTTCAACCCACTGTTACTTGGGGGCTCTGATACATGTATCTGAAATGGCATCCTAACAGCCTCATCCTTCTCTTTCTTTAGCCATGTATGTGTCAAACACATACAAAATCCTAATTCATGGTCTGATTTTCCCATCCTTCATTCCATTCTTGAATCTATCATTGATGAAATTGTCACTTTGGTGATTTTCTCCTTACTAGTAGAAATTTTTAAATTATATCTAAGGACAAGTCTTCTTTCCGAATGTCTTATGTCTACAGATGCAATGGCTAGATCCTGTCCCCAAATTTCTGGTGATAAATGAATGTCTTTAGGTAAGTCAAATGGCAAATGCTGGAGTAACTGAACAGTAATTTTTTAATAGTAACCTTTAAATAGCTGTGTTTAGTTCTGAGCATTCTAATAGAAATGATTTCCTTTTCAAGATGTCATCTTGCCCCTACCCCATTTGTATTGTTATTGCTAAACCTCCCTATTTTAATTATCATTTAATTATCTTTATCTACAGTTGAATGCTCCCCCTTCTGTTGGAAAGCTTATTTTACATAAACCAAACCATGGGTAATTACCTATCAAAAGCAGATTTATCTAAATTCCCACTGAAACAAGATGAGGCAGTTCCTTTAAGTCATAAAATCACTCAAAATTAGATCCAGGGAAAAAGGACAGCATTGAATTTATAGAACCAACAACACCATAGTTACCATAGGGAATCAACTCTTACCCATGTTGACTACTGTGGGAGTATGGAATCTTAATTCTAGATTCATCGCCTAGGATGAGTATTTTGGCAGATACTAGAAGTGGATTCACTCACCCCTTTTTCTTGCCTTTGCTACAGAGGCTATGGAAAAAAATAAAACCTTGTGTTCTTGGCCCTGTCTTATCTGCTTGCCATGAGGAGACACCATGATACAGTTTGGGCCAAAGAGACATATATAGAAATCTCCTATTTAAAACATGAATTCTCAGTATTTCCACCCTTAGGTATATGCCCAAATGAATTGAAAGCAGGGACTCAAACAGATACTTGTATACCCATGTTCATAGCAGCATTATTCACGATAGCCAAGGGGTGGAAACGATTCAAGTTTCCATTAAAAAATGAGTAGAGCAACAAAACATGGCGTATACACACAATGAAATACTATTCGGCCATAAAATGAATGAATTCTGATGCATGTAACAGTAGGGATGAATCTTGAAAACATTCTGCTAAGTGAAATAAGCCAAACACAAAAGGACAATATTGTATGAGGTACCTAGCATAGGTAAATGCATAGAGACAGAAAACAGAGCAGAAATTACCAGGGGTTGGGGTTGAGGGAAAATGAGGAGCTGTTTAATAGGTTCAGAGTTTGTACTGGGGATGATAAACAAGTTCTGGAGATGGATAATCTTTGCACAATATTGTGAATGTACTCAATGCCACTGAACTGTCCACTTAAAAATGGTTAGCCCTGGCTGGTATGGCTCAGTGGACTGAGTACCAGCCTGTGAACCAAAGGGTCAGTGGTTCACTTCCCAGTCAGGGCACATGCCAGGGTTGCACGCCAGGTCCCCAGTAGGGAGCATGTGAGAGGCAACCACACACTGATGTTTCTCTCCCTCTCTTTCTCCCTCCCTTCCCCTCTGTATAAAATCTTTTTAAAAAATGGCTCAAGTGTTAAATATTATGATATATATAACACCACAATAAAATTATGAATTAAAAAGTGTATGCCTATTTTTCATATCTTTATTCTTTATGGTTGTTCTATTACAGTTGTTCCAATTTTCCCCCATTGTTCTCCCCTGCCCCGCCCATACCCACCTTGGTCCCACAGTTAATCCTCACCCTGTTGCCCATATCCATTGGTTGTTTATACTTGTTCTTTAACTAGACCCTTTCCCTTCTTTCCACCCATATGCCCCTCCCTCTTCCCCTCTGGTCACTGTCAGTCTGTTTCTTGTTTCCATGCTTCTGGTTCTATTTTGCTTGTTTGTTTTGTTCATCAGGTTCCTTGTATAGGTAAGACATATGGTATTTGTCTTTTGCTGCCTGGTTTATTTCACTTAGCATAACACTCTCTAATCCATTCACACTGTCAAGGAAGGCAGGAATTCCTTCTTTCTTTGTTGCATAGTATTCCATTGTATAAATGTACCATAGTTTTTTTATCCACTCATTTACCAATAGGCAGTGAGGCTGTTTCCAGCATTTGACTATTGTAAATAACGTTGCTTGTGTGCCTATTTTTACTTAACAAATTGCAAGTCTGGATCTCTCAATTCTGTATTTTATTTAAAGATTCAATATGCTACTGACTTTAAATAGAATTATAGTTCTGTTCTGCATAATTATTGCTAAACCTCCCAATTTTAATTATTATTTATCTTTATCTATAGTTGAGTGGCCCCCCTTCTGTTGGAAAGCCAGTCAATGTGCCTTTAAGGTAGCTCATTTTTACCCTGAGACTAACTAGAGATAGAATCTATAATAAGCAAAGACAGAGGATTGTGGGTCCCTAAATACTGTTTTGTTTCTCCACCTTGAACACTTGGAGGACAGATAGTATATTAAAAGAAGGAAAGATGTACAATTTGCCACTTGGTGGTGATAAAGAAAGGAGCCCTTTCTGGAGGCAGGACATGCCCATGGCAGATGAGCAAGGAGAGATATCCTTCTTGGTTTTTATTGTTTTGTTTTGTTTTGATTTTTGCTTTTTAATTCTCACCCTAGGACATTTTTCATTCCTTTTTAGAGGGAGAGAAAAGGAGAGAAGTGAGATAGAGAAACATCAATGCAAGAGAGAAGCATCTATTGTTTGTCTCTCATACACTCCCAGACCAAGGATCGAACCTAGGTATGTGCCCTGACCGGGAATCAACCTTGATCCAATCAACTGAGCCACACTAGCCAGGGCGAGAGATATTTTTCACAGAAGTTGGAGCCATTCCTCCATTTGGGGGTGTCTTGCCACAATATTTTATCTGCCCATTTGGGAAGCATGTCAGTGAGGGGCAGTGTCAGCAAAAAGACTGAGCCATTATCACACCCTGAGTATCTGTGCTCACATGCTCTCTCCTCCTCTCCTCTGGGTTCTGGGTCCCTGCTTGACACATGGTTTTTACTTGCTAATAATAATAAGCTAACATTCATCAAGTTCTTACTTTGCCAGGCACTGCCAGAAGCACTTTACATATACTAGCTCATTTAAGTCTTACTATATTCCTGTCAGGTACATACATATTATTATATCCACTTTTCAGATAAGAAAACTGGGGCAAAGAAAAGTTTGAATAATTTGTCCACGGTCACACAAATAAAAAGAAGCAGAGTCAAAATCAGAACCCAGACCCTCTGGCCCCAGATCCCTCATACTTAACCCCAACTTTATGCTGCCTCTTAGGTCCCATAGATAACTGTTTACTCTTGGTAGTATCTCAGTCCTCAATCATGCTTTAACTTCAAAATATTTTTAATTAGTATTCCTTCTGCCATCACCATGGGTTGTTTACAAAGGAACAAAAATAATGTGCATCTCTGTGTGTGATTATACAAGTCAAATAACTTTCTATTTCATAATTATATTAATTAGGGTAACAGCGGCTATTATGCCTACAACACCCGAGTCTTATTTGTCTAACACAAATAAATTTAATTCTTGCTCAAGTAGAGTGCAAAACAGCCATTCCTAGTCAGATGATGACTCTTGCAAAAAGATTTCCATCTTATGGCTCCACCATCTTGGAAACTCATGGCTTCTGAGAAGAGGAATAGCCATGCTCTTCTAGACTAAGAGGAAAGAGAAGGAGTGGAAGTGGGAGGGGGGCAGTGCTCATCTGTTAGAGGATCTTAGGGGCCAGGCCTGGACGTGGCACACATACATGGGCCATTGGCTACAACTCAGTCACATGGCCACACCTAACAGCAAAGAAGGCTGGGAAATGTCCACCAGCTGTGTGCCAGGGAAAACAAGAAAATGAGTTTTGGGTGAACACATGGCAGTCTCTGCCCTAAGCTTTCCCACAATGCATTTTCATTTTCAGTGTTTTTATAGCTCTCCTGAGCGAGAGATTTAAGTGACTGCAAAGTGTCACAAGCAAATAGGAAGGATCAAACCAGAAAGTGAAGACTTTCCCCAGTCCTCCTCTATACTACATCTATTATTACCTACCCTTATGCCTTTTTTAACCTTACAGATTTTAAATCCACAAGACAGTTTGAAGCTTCCACTGATTGCTCCCACAGACAAGTATCAGCTAAGGTCTGATAATATAACCAAACACAAAGGCCCCAGCTATGAACACTTTCGTGAAGTTTGTACTCAACACCATTGTAAGCAAATATTGTCTTCCAACAAATAAGATCACAATCTCAACCAGGAGGAAACAGTTATAATCTTAGCCCCTCTGTGTTTAATTTATACTTTAATACACTGATATGAGTTATAGGTTAACTGAATGTGTGTTTCTATGTCATACCAGATAAAAAGGGGATGGTACTGTGGTCTCTCTATCAAAGCTAGGAATGATCTCAGAAAGCAAATAGTCTGCATGTCTATTATCAAACAAAAATATATTTATTCCCTGTAGTGGAGTAAGATACTAGTTAAGCTGTAAGATAAATTAAAGTGTAGCTTTTAAAACACTTTAGCAGTGTAAGGTGACTTTTAAAGAAAAATACTATTCCTTAAAAATCTAGCATGATATATTCATAAATTTGGTTGGTAATTGCTATAAATACACCTCTTGCAACTATGCCAAAAGTACATATTTAAATAAGGACCAACAGACAATATTCAAAATTGAAAAGAGTAACTATGATGTTCAGACAATGTGATTATAGGTGATTTATTTAACTTTTCAAACTTTTCTCTAATATTTCTGTTTTTTATAATTTATTGCAAAAAAAAAGGAAGAATCCTTTCCTGTCCTTAATTCAACCATAACAAGTCTTCCATTCTTCAGTAAGAAACAGTCACCATTTCTATCTAGTTTGGCAAACTGAATAGTTCCAAAGTGAGGTGAAGGGCTTTTAAAAATTATAGTTTCCTGATAAGGATGGATGAAAATTAATTTTTTAAAGACTGACAAAAGAACACTTTCCTAGAGGATATACACACACTGGTTAGGTTTTTCTGAACACTGAGGATACCCAAAGCCTACTACCCTGACCAGCTTTTCATTATTAAGAAGCTGAGAGGTGAAGATACTCTTTGACTTAGAGAATATTTTATTTGCAGAGGCTCCAAAGCGATCCTTCTTTTAAATATTCACTGTGTTCAGTGTTCCCTCTCACCTCAGGGATTTACTGAGAACTCCAAGAAAGTCTGCTTTGCATCCTTAGGCAAAGGTTAGCCATTTCAGGGGGTTGGTGTATGTGATATGTTTTCCTATGGACAATATAATTCTGTCCCTGAAAATCGCTTTTTGTCTACAAGGTCATTCAAACTGCCTAAACATCCTTGAGATTCTTAAGCTCATCAGTGAGTAACAAAACATGTCACTTGAATTCAAGCCCATAATTGCCTACATTTATTAAAACATTTGTTTTTGTGGCCATATTAGTGCTTGGGAGTCCTCATCTCACCTACTTAGATGTTACTTAACATCCAAGAACACTTAGGGGTGTTTGAGGCTTCCCCAAGAGTCCAAGCCAGGCATTCGGGGCTCTCTCCATCATTTATTCTGGTATTTTGAGCTGAGACATATGCAGAGAATTATTATAGTTCTCCACATCCTGTGTTCATAATCCAGTATTTATTTCCAACAAATCCTTTACACATATAAAAGTTACCCACTAGCAGATGATGCTTAGGATGAATAACCCTGGCTTGGTGATAAAAAACATGATGCAGAAGATAGGAATTCACACATGACAGTGGGTCAGGAAAATGTCCCTACTTCTTGTTGGAAGACAATTCTCTGTGAGTCCCTTGTGTTTCTGCTCAACTTGTGACAGCTTTTATTTCAGATTATCTGTTCAAGTGCACAGTCTTAGAAGATAGAGATAGTGTCTCCTGCAAGGACAGAGAGAAAATTTGGTTGCTGTCCAGGATAATAAAAATAATGTTTCTCTCCAGGGCTAAGTTTAAACAGGATTGCAAGCAACCCACTTGTTAAGAATTGGTTGTTTCCTAAGCTCTCGGTCCCTCAGCTGTTATGTAAATCCACTGTATGTTCAGCATCCCCTATGGGACCAAGGGGAATAGGTCAAAATACGAAGATCATGTTGCCTACTGTGCCATAGGTAGCAAAGTCCTTTGTTTTTGACCCAGAAGCCTCCTGTCTTGTTCCAGCTTCCAGGAAACTGGAAGACTATCTTGTTAGCCTGAAAGGATAAAATATGAAACCCTTCCCCATTCTTGACTCTTCCAACAGGAGGTAGCCCACAGTTAGGATGAGGATTCTCCTTACCCACAGTAGAAGGGAATTTGAATTTCACAGGCAAAACAAATAGGTATGTATGATGGCAAAGTACTAATGTGTGCCTTCCACTCTTATGTACTTATCTCTAGTGACTTGCTATAATGAAACATTCCCTGCACTTACCAAAAAACATAATTAATGTCAACTCCACACAGACATATTAATAGTGCTCCCTAAGTATCTTTAACAAATGTAATTCCACTATAAATACCAGCAATGGGTACACACTTACTTTTGAAAGGAGATTTCCATGGAGGGAGCTGGTCTTATTCTCATCAAATAGATTAGAGTTTGTCCAAGAAAAAAAATGGTACTTCTTTTCTTATGAATGAAATTCAACCACTGTCTTGCAGTGTTGTTTGATGGATTGTTGTTCAGTGTCCATTGATGGATTGTTGGATAAAGAAATTGTGGTATATATACACAATAAAATGTTATTCAGCCATAAAAAATAATGAAATCTTGCCATGTACAACAATATAGATGGACCTTGAGGGAATCATTCTAAGTGAAGTAAATTCAAACAGAAAAAGATATAGTCCTATCTTATATATGGAATCTAAAAACAAAAAACAAAAAATAACAAAAAAAACAATTAACAAGCCCACAGATATAGAGACCAGATTGGTGGTTGCCAGACTGGTGTGTAAGGAATATTGGTAAAGGGGTCAAACAATAAAAATGAAAAGTAAAATTAAAAAACAAGAAAAATTTAAACTGTAATCAACCAAGAGAGATATCACAAAATCTATGCATAAAATGTTCCTAGTATTATTTTTAAAAGAAAGAGAGGGAATGGTGAAAAACTACTAAATCAAATAACCTTCAGTTAGGAAACAATAAAATACCTAAAAGCCACATGCAGATATCCGAGTTATAAAATGGACCATTAATATCATGTCAGTCACACCTAAGGACATTCTGTAATTTTTAAAAAAATCAATTACTGTCTATGTAAAGTGTTCATGTTTTTCTAAGAATGAAAAAAACTAAGAAAATAAATTATGATAGAATGCAACCACCTTCAAAAGTAACTGAATTTTTATACTGACTCACAACCTTGTGTTAGATAACTTTGATCTACACAGGTCACCTAGAATGTAGATATAGTTAATATTTTGCTATTAATAACCATCCAGGGCCCTGGCTGGTGTGGCTCAGTGGATTGAGTGCCAGTCTGTGAACCAAAGGGTCACCGGTTCAATTCCCAATCAGGACACATAGGTTGCAGGCCAGGTCCCCAGTAGTGGGAATGTGAGAGGCAACCACACAATGATGTTTCTCTCCCTCTCTTTCTCACTCTCTAAAAATAAATAAATAAAATCTTTAAAAATTTTTTTCAAAAAAAGAATAATAACCATCCAGGAATATTTTAGGAAATTTGTTTTCAGTGCCTATGTCTTGTTTTTCAAGCCAATACAACTCTAGATTATTCTAAAAGATGTATAATCATGTTAAATCACATATTTTTAAGACATTGTTCTTGCTTAATCTGAAATCCATTATGTATTTGCTACAAACTATGAAAAAAGCAGGTTTAGCAACTTCTAGTTTGTACTTTACTCTCTTGCTTTCCACTAAAATGATGGAGCCCTAAAGTACAGTTGTACACTATTTCTTATCAGTATTGTCATTTGTTACCAGTGAGAGGTTCTTTCATGTCCAATGTGTTTTGGAAGAAGATGGGCCAGTATAGAACCTATCCTCATGGCATGGGAAATGTAGCCCAGCACCCACTTGGAAAGGCCAGTGGGGAGTAAGGTCCAGCACATAGGACCCACACCCATGGATAGGTTCTCCCATGGGTAATCAGGCCTGCATTGTACCTAGGCTGCTATGAGGCATGCTTTTGCTAAAACTCCCTTACCCTGAATTGAGGCAGCAAATATTTACTGCATATCTTTAAAATAACTTCCTAAAATCTATGATAAACCTCCCAAGGATGAGTATAACCAGTTCAACCACTTTTCCCTTTGCATTTGCAAATATCTTTCTTCTGTAATGTAATTAGCAACATCCTCTCCTTTGTTATCTGTAAAAGGTAACCATCTAAAGCAAACCTGTGCATAGTAAATGAGGACTGTCCTCAATGTAATGAGCTCAGAAAAGCAATAAAAGCTTATCCAGGCAGGGGCGAGGCCCTCTCTCCTCAGAGAGTGGCCATGCCATCCCTTTTTCTCCACAGGACTTCTTTAGTCTGTGTGAATTTGTTTATAGCAGCCACAACATGGGTGGGGGGTCTTCATCAGGCCGGTATTTTAAAAGATAACTTTTAAAATGGACATTGAATTCAATCCAAATTGCAATTTCTTAATTTTTCTTCTTTCCTTTTTCAGAAACATCCCCCAATGGATCAAACCTATTCACACTAATAAAAGCTCAAATTATAATCATACTGCCATGCTGAAATACATTTTTTACCTATAATATTTACAAAGATAAACAGATTTGAAAAGACACTGTGTTACCAGAGTACATTAAAATAAGCATCATCATATTCTGCTTAATTCAAGAGTAAACTGATAACAATATCTACACAGAGCAATTAGGCAACATCTCAGAATTTTAAATGTGAAAACCCTTTGGCTTCCAGGAACTTATCATACTTGCAACATGCCATGTGCCATGTGCACAAGGCTATTCACTGAAGCATTGTTTGAAATAGCAAAGGATTGGAACAACCAAACACAATGCAGTATTGTACCGCCAATAAAAAGGAAAGGCACAAATCTATATATAATATGGTATGACCTCAAAGCAATGTGCAAAGAAGTATACATAGTATGGTATCATTTTTTTGAGAACTTTTAAATGGTACCTTTATACAGAGATAGGCAGACATCGGTTTACAGTTGTGAATATAAGAAACACAGAGTTTATTCTTGTATTTTTAATTATTAACTAGTGTATTATTTATTATTATTATTAACTTACTTTTGCCCAGCCCTGTATAATGCCTATAGACAGTAGTCCTCACTTTATCTGTGGGAGAAACATTCCAAGATCCCCCAGTGGAAGCCTAAAACCTCAGATACTATCAAACCCTTTTTATATGTTTTCTGTATATATACATTCTTTATATATACATATTCATATTTCCCATCCACAAATTTAATGCCTTTTCCATTTTAATCAAGCACATATCATGCACTGGGTCTATAACTTTTGCAGTTTGAGGTGAGACAGCAAAATTTCTTTTTCCTTCTTCACAGTTTCACGGATAAAGTGCGAGTTTTGTTCTTACTGTAGATCTTAACCATGGCTTATGATTATTTTTCTTTTCTTATAAATTGAGAACTTTCACTTCTTCACTTAAAGGAAGCACTTTATGGCTTCTCTTTGGCATATCCTAATTCTAGCATCACTAATGTTACACTTTGGGGCCATTATTAAGTAACATAAGGGTTACTTGAACACAACCAGTGGGATACTGGGACAATGGACCTGATAACGCAGACAGCTTGAAGAAGAACAAAGACATGATTCGCGTCCTGGGTGAGACAGCACAAGATTTCATCATGGTATTCACAATGGCGTGCAATTTAAAACTTTGCTTGTTTCAGAAATTTTCCATGTAATATTTTTGGACCGTGTTGACTGTGGGTAACTGAAACCTCAGAAAGAGAAGCCATGGATAAGGGGGGACCACAGCAGGGAGTAGATTTGACTAGCCTGAAGTACACTTCCCAGAATTCCTTTCCATGTATGTTTTCAGTTAGAGTGAGCCTCAAGAGGGATTTTTGCACAAGATCTGAAAGGCTGAAGTAGAGCAGTATCCATGTTCATTTTTATGCTTGTAAGGTAGAAACAGGTACTTCTGTGATTAACACACATTGCTGTTTGTCTGGTGGCTAATCTCTATGGCATAGGGCAGCAGCCAGGCCTGCACCTGCTTCACTCTGCCCTGGATTCCCCTGCAGTTTCTCCAACTCTGGGCCCAGGTGAGTGCTTGTTTAGTTCTGTGGAGCATACCTGCTTCTTCTGCAGAGCACCACACCAACTGTGCAATGAGAATTGATAGATGTTCCAATTTAATTCTGTAGATTCCAGCTCATGCTCATGGGTTCCAGCTTGCTCTCTCCTATTTTACATTCATCTTCCCTCAGCTATCTGTCCTGCAGATTTTAAGCTCTAGAACCACACATGAAAACAATAACCTAACAAGGACTGTTTAGCCAACTTCTTCAATTGCATGAGATTAAGCCTCTACAACAAATCCACGTGCACACATATATACACATAGTGTGTATACGAGTCTGTGTGCATGTATATACACATATATGCACACTCATACTCATGTGCAATGTCTAGGACACATAAAAAATTCATCATGGTAGTTGAGTCCAGAGAAGACTAGACGTAGGGTAACTAGGAAAGGGGAAAGAAGGCATATCATTTATGCTTTTAAGTGTTGTACCATATGACTGTTTTAAAAAATAAACATTTGAAATGTTAAAAAATTCCTGAAACTATCTTCCTTGATTTTGCATGTACAGATACAAAAATATATACTCTTTGTTTCTATTTCTTTAAATAGGGTATGATTTGTTTTCTACATTTATAAAGTTTTGCATATCACAGAATACTTAAAGTTACGGGGAACAGGGAATTTATATGGGTTCTCTCTCTAGAATCAGCCCTTTGTGCAAAAGTGCACAAAGCTAGCATAAACAAAGCTAGTATACTGGTTCTCATGCACCCTTTGTCTCTTGCTATTTCTAACATCCTCCATCAAAGGATCCCATTTCTGGGGCCACCTAAGACTTCTAGCACTTTAACTATAAGGCACTTAGAATGCCCTAGGAGAACCAGTTCCTCTTAAGACCTACATGTGATCAGCACAGATAATCAGCTGTGTGACCAGCAGGAAGCACACTCTGTCAAAAGCAGCTCACATTTGAATGGTTTGTTCAGTGTCCTCTGATCAACCATGCTGCTTACAATCACAGTTCCTGTAGGGGGTTTTATCCTCAGGACTTTGGAAAGAATAGAGAGAATCGGTTTAAAGAACCAAAATATGATTTATGATAATGATAATTGTTAATAATTATATAACTTGATAATTTTCAGTGTTTCTATATACATTACTCATTTCTCAATTATATAATAATAGAAAATATTATTTTTCACGTATCAGAAATTGTGCAAAAACCTCAGCATACTCTGGTGAATCCTGAGGTTACCATCGTTAACTTCATTTTATAAATGAAGACATTAAGACTTAAAGACATTGGCCCTGGCTGGTGTAGCTCAGTGGATTGAGCGCGGACTGCGAACCAAAGTGTCGCAGGTTCGATTCCCAGTCAGGGTACATGCCTGGGTTGCAGGCCGTGACCCCCAGCAACCGCACATTGATGTTTCTCTCTCTCTTTCTCCCTCCCTTCTCTCTCTAAAAAATAAATAAATAAAATATTAAAAAAACAAACAAATAAAGGGTAAATTAAAAAAAAAACTTAAAGACATTGAAACTTACCCCATATACCCAAGTAAGTATTACAGTTGAGATTTAAACCCAGACCCACCTGACTCCAGAGCCCCTGCTCTTCACTGGTTCCCAGTACTGTCTGCCTGTCACTGTAGCCCTGTGAGGAAGGTAGAATGAGTTATTATTAACTCCTTTTTACTAAAACTAAGGACCCAGAGGGGATGTGATTTACCAAGGCCACATAGTGGAAATCAAAATAAGAATGGCTGATGCTATATATCACATTCTGGTTTACTTAGCCTCAGCTGATTATAATATGTATACAGCGTGGGGCAAAAGTAGGTTTACAGTAGTTGATATGGAAAATAATACAATAATAAATAAATAATAATACAAGAATAAAGTCTGTTTTGTATACTCACAACTGTAAACCTACTTTTGCCCCAAACTGTACAAGAATTCATTCTTGTTTGGCCTTGTCTTTGCTACAGATTAGTAAATTCTTCTGTGAATAGCTGTGAATATCTTTTGTGATCCTGAATGCGGTTTTTTGGGTGTTTGTTTGTTTGTTTGTTTGTTTTTGGTCCTGGGAATGTGTTGACTCTTTCTAAGGCATATCATAGGGACTTAAGGTTGGCACAGAAGTTGTCAGACTTCTGCAGTTTCCTGTGCCACTTCTCTACTCCTACCGCTGTTTCTATAGACTCTTCTCCCTTCTTCTCACCTCTAAATGTATTATCTTTGGAAAGCCTTGCTTTCTTAAAAAAGAAAAATAATCACTGGAGGATTTCTGGCCAAGATGGAGGCATAGGTAGACACACTGTGCCTCCTCGCACAACCAAAATAAAGACAACAACAATTAAGAAACAAAAAACAACCAGTACTGACAGAAAATTGAACTGTATGTAAGTCTGACAACCAAGGAGTTAAAGTAGACACATTCATCCAGACTGGTAGGAGGGGCAGAGTCCAGCAGCTGGGACAGAGAGGAGTCACGGCAAAGTAGTGGCTGATGGACTCCAGGCATCAAGGCAGCAGCTGGCGGACCCAGCAAGGCGGCAGATTGTGGAGCGAGGCGCAGTACAAAGGTGGCTGACGGACTGGGTGGTCCCACATTCACGCGCAGATAAACCAGGTAAAACTGGGGAGCAAGACAGACCATGCAACCCAGGGTCCAAGCGTGGGGAAATAAAGCCTCAAAACACTGACTGAAAACACCTGTGGGGGTTGAAGCAGCAGGCGAAACTCCCAGCCTCACAGGAGAGTTAGTTGGAGAGACCCACAGGGTCCTAGAACATACACAAGCCCACCCACGTGGAAATTAGCACCAGAATGGCCCACTTTGCTTGTGGGAAGCAGGGGAAGTGACTGAAATCCCTCAGAGAGTGGAGCAGGCACCATTGTTGCCTCTCGGAACCCTCCCCAACATACAGTGTCACAACCCAGCAACTGGGTTGCCACGCCCTGCCCCTCACTATGTAACACATGAGACAAGACAAAAAAAAAATGGCCCAAACGAAAGAACAGATCAAAGGTCCATAAAAAAATACAACTAATCAACGAAGAGATAGCCAACCTATCAGATGCGCAGTTCAAAACACTGGTGGTAATCAGGATGCTCACAGAATTGGTTTGAATCGGGACACAAATTAGATGAAAAAATAAAGGCTACGCTAAGTGAAATAAAGGAAAATGCACAGGGAACCAATAGTGATGGGAAGGAAACTGGGACTCAAATCAATGGAGTGGACCAGAAGCAAGAAAGAAACATTCAATCAGAAAAGAATGAAGAAAGAGGAATTCAAAAAAATGAGGAGAGGCTTAGGAACCTCCAGGACATCTTTAAACGTTCCAACATCCAAATTATAGGGGTACCAGAAGGAGAAGAGGAAGAGCAACAAGTGGAAAAGTTATTTGAATAAATAATAAAGGAGAACTTTCCCATTCTGGCAAAGGAAATAGACTTCCAGGAAGCTTAGAGTCCCAAAATAGTTGGACCCAAGGAGGAACACACCAAGATGCATCATAATTACCTTAGCCAAGATTAAAGATAAGGAAAGAATCTTAAAAGGAGAGAGTTACCTACAAAGGAGTTCCTATAAGACTGTCAGCTGATTTCTCAAAAGAGACCTTATAGGCAAGAAGAGGCTGGAAAGAAGTATTCCATGTCAGGAAAGGCAAGGGCCTACAACCATGATTGCTCTATCCAGCAAAGCTTTCATTTAGAATAGAAGGGCAGATAAAGTGCTTCTCAGATAAGGTCAAGTTAAAGGAGTTCATCATCACCAAACCCTTATTATGTTAAATGTTAAAGGGACTTATCTAAGAAAAAGAAGATAAAAAACATGTACAGTAAAATGACAGCAAACTCACAATTGTTAACAACCACACCAAAGACAAAAACAAAAACAAAAACAAACTAAGCAAACAACTAGAACAGGAACATAACCACAGAAATGGAGATCACATGGAGAGTTAGCAACAGGGGAGTGGGAGGAGGAGAGGGGGGAAAAAGGTACAGAGAATAAGTAGCATAGATGGTAGGTAGAAAATAGATGGGGGGGATAAGAATAGTATGAGAAATGTAGAAGCTAAAGAAAGAACTTATAAGTATGACACATAGACATGAACTAAGGGGGGGGGATATGGGTGGAAGGGGGTATGCAGGGTGGAGGGGCGTGAAGGGGGGAATGGGACAACTGTAATAGCATAATCAATAAAATATATTAAATAATAACAATAATAATCCCTGATGGATGCACAAAAATGCAGGAAGAAATCAAGTGCCCTAGAAAAGGTAAGTATGTGGATAAATTTATGTAACGATTAGTTGTATCAAATATTTGATGTGGTTTGAAATGTATAGAAACAACAGCCCATGAGGCAGGAGGTGGAGCTAAAAGGAATTTAACTGTTTTCATGAAAATAAATGTGTTTATATGCATTTCAAAGAATATCAGAAAATAAATTATTGTCAGAAATAAATTATTTAACACATCTCTATGATAAATTAATGAAAGTAGTCAAGATCAAAACTATGTAGATCTAATATAATTATTTTTAACAAATTATTGAAAACATTAGTAAATCTATATGCTGTTTCTCATTTCTTAATTTATAAAAATGAAATGTAAAATGCAGCTAAAATAATGGAGCTTTCTAAAATCAGGACCAGGATATTCTTTCAGTAAATGTGTGCATGTATATGTACTGTAATGCTGGCTTTCAGAAATAAATGCTTTTAAAATTACAAAATTAAAAAATAATTCCATATATATAATGATAAGACACAGTGTATTTAGTAGGAAAACAAACTCTTTGAGCAACCATAGCAGTTCAGGTTGACAACACTGACCCTGGCCATTGCAATGCATCCTGGGATTACCACATTTTTCAAGTTACACTAAATAACACCTGCAAATGAGTTTTATATGACTTCTTTTAAATTGTGTCATTCAATAAACTTTTTAAAAGTATTATACAAAATTATTTAGAAACATTCTGAATACATTCTTTATTTTATTATACTGTATAAAATGTTTTAATAAGTTCTACTTCCTGTTATCAAAAGAATACTATAAGATGCTAGCTGCTGGGGCAACTTACTTTTAATAGTATACACAGTGCCATGAGGTCCTTGCATTTTCCATGATGACGTTTTCCTTTCTGTCTTGAGATGAATATTAAGAATAACTGAAAAGTTGCAGATGAAAACCATTTTTAGTATTCATTTTCTCTCAGCATTCTCTTTGCTTTATTCTCACTAGTTTCTCACTTAGTCAATTCATTCTTTGACCATTATTAGGGGTTGAAGAGTTAAATTAAGGAAAAGTTCATTAAAGAAGGAGTATGCTTTGGAAGAAGGGTAGTTATGAAAGAAGAGATAGAAGCCTCAGGAGTCACTTGGGAAAAGTACACACGCAAGTTGAAGATTCCCTTCACTATTGGTCCCCCAGAACCCTGGCAAATTCTTTATATAATCACAAGGATATATACACACCTTAGTTTGAAGACCACTGCTCCAGAGTATATGTTAACACAGGAATTACAGAGTCACAAGCTGTACATATTTTCAACTTGACTAGATATTGACAATCGCTGCTAAAGCAGTTGAATCAGTTCATACACCCCAGCAGTAGTACTTCAACATATATTCTGATTTTTCATTGGCATTGTTTTGTTTGTTTGCTTTGTCCTTCCCTGGTTATTAAAATGGTTGAGTATATTTTCATATGTTTATTGATCATTTACATTTCCTCATGTGTATCTGCCCTTTTTTACTAAGTTATTTGCCTTTTTCTTACGTATAAGATACATTTGCACATTCTGGATACTCATGCTTTGTCACTTGTATGCATTTCCTTACCCCCCCCCAAAAAAAAAGCATAATAATACCTTCCTAAAAAAAAGTTAAGTCACTTAATCCACAAAACAACTCTATGAGGTTGATATAGTTAAGTCCATTTTTCTAAAGAGAAAACTTTTCTAGGTTATATCAAATTGTTTACCATAGAGGTTGCACCAATTTTTATCCTACCATCAGAATATATATGTCCTTTTGCTCCATTTGAAATGATCAGACTTTTAAATTTTTGCCAGTATGGTAAGTGTGAAATAAAATCTCCTTGTTTTTTACTTTGTATTTCCCTGGTAATGAGGTTGAACATCTTTTCATATGTGTTTTTTCTATTCTTGGTTCCTCTTCTTTAAAATGCTTGTATCTGCATTTTGCCTATCTTTAATTGGGTTGTCTCTTTCCTATTGATTCATAGGTTTTCTTTATATATTCTGGATACATGTGACAAGTAGCTTCACCTAATTTGTACTTACCCTTTTTATTTTCTTTATGTTATTACTTGATGAAAACAAGTTTCTAATTTTAATATAATTTGCTCTGTTTATCTTTTCATTTTAGGTTATGCTTTTTTTAAGCTTTTTACCTTCCTTTAATTTCTATGTCACAAGAATACCAGCAGAAACATGCTTAATCAAATCTTATAACTTTTTGTCTTTTAACATGTATCTAATTTGTGTATATTTGTTGCTATCAATGATACATTCAGACCTATTTCTACTATTTTATATTTTAATTTACTACTTGCAGTTCTTCCTATCAGCTCTTTTCCCTTCCTTTCCTGTCTTCTATTGGGTTCATAATTTTTTTAAATTTTATTTATTTTTATAGAGAGAGGAAGGAAAGGAGAGAGGAAGAGAACCATCGATGTGTGGTTGTGTCTCACACATCCCCTACTGGGCACCTGGCCCACAACCCAGGCATGTGCCCTGACTGGGAATCTAACCAGCAACCCTTTGGTTTGCAGGCCCGTGTTCAATCCACTGATGGGTTGATAAATTTTTATAAATGTCCTGCATTGTTAGAATCTATAGATTGCATATCTATTTGTTTAGGCTGTCTTAAATTTAACATGTATTTTAACCATAAAGTTTTAATAAACTCGAAAGTTATTCCACATTTGTAAACTGTTAAGGACTTTAGTGATACATGACACAAAATTGGCAAAGTATTAATTACTATTAAAGCTGGGTGATGGTAAACTGTTTTAAAGGACTTACCATATTTACCTACCCATTGAACACACACATGTTTATACATACAAATGACCACAATGTTATTGAGGATAGTTTCAGTTTTTATCTTTTTAATTAAAACATGCTAAATTTCATTTTATGGGGGACTTTTCAATCACATAAACACATTTCCAGATATACAGGGTCCAAGAGAAGTAAGGCTTGATTGAATGTGGTTGGTAGGGTGTGTGAATGTCTTGCATGAGATGGACAGCAATTTGAACATTTCACCTAAAATGTCACATGGTGTGCTCGATATTGTTATGTTACAGAATTGCATGCTTATGATTTTTTAATAAAAGATTTTGTAATAAAAATGGGGTGTTATTTGTGCCAGACCCTGTATTTTTATCTGTGCCAGTCCTCACTGTTTTCAGTCCATTTGTTTTTGTGCCACATGCTTTCACTCTAGGTTCAGTTCTCCTCTTGATTTAAAAAAAAAAGATTAAGTTTCTTCAATAAGAGCCTGTCAAGTTTTACTGTTCTTTTTTGGGTAAATGATAGTTTAACTGGGTATGAAAGTGTAGGTTGATGGTCATTTTTCCTCAATATTTTTGTAATATTACTCTTTTGTCTTCTGACATTTTTATTGTTGATGAGAAGACAGCTGTCCAATAATTGTAATTCCTTTGTAGATAAGATGCCTTTTTTCTCTGGCTGCTTTAAGATTTTCTCATTATCTATGATGCAATGTGCCTACTGTGTGGATTTATTCACATATACACTGCTTGGTATTTGGAATGAGCTTTAATCATATACATCTCTCTTTACTTTTAGAAATTTTTAAATTATCTCATCAAATATTGCTTGTTCATAATTTCCTTTCTTTTCTATAGAACTCTTATTAAATATACCTAAAGCTTCCAAAATGTATCCTTCACATCTTTAACTAATTGTCTATATTTTTCTTTACTTTGGGTGCTGAGTGAATTTCCCACCATTATTTCCCCATTTACTATTTTTCTATTCTTTCTCAACTAGAGTTTGTCCAGCTATTGATTTCTCTTTATAAAAAATGTTTTCATTTCTGCTTGTTTTTTATTTTATTTATTGATTTTAGAGTGACAGATGAAGGGAGAGAGACAGACAAACATTAATTCGTTGTTCCACTTATTTATGCATCCATTGGTTGCTTCTTATATGTGCCCTGACCAGAGATCAAGCCTGTAGCAACCTTGGAATGTCAGGGCAACAGTCTAACCACCTAAGCTACCTGAACAGGGCTCTGCTTGTCTTTTAAGTGGATATTGCTCCTTAATTTATCTTTTTGAGGAGATGATATTTTGAGGAGATGAAAGTAAAAACCAGGTAAAGTGGCATGTGTAGAGCACTCTAGGCAGAAAGAGTCCTTTGGGAACTGAACATTGTAATTTTTCCTTGAAACTCTGTCGGCTCCTTAGTCAGCATTTATTTTCAATTTGACCTATTTTATAGGCGCAGCTGATTACAGCTCAACCTGCTGACTAAATATAGAAGCTTTTGATGTGGTATCCATCAACTCATTACCTAAATTTAGGATGTGAACGACATGATGCACAGAACTTCTGAGTGGCTGAATGAGTCTTGGCGTCACTGAGTAAGTGCACATGCAGAAGTAATACAGAAGTACACATACAGAGTAAGTGGCATGCAGACACCTTACACCCCAGGTCAGTTCAGCCATAACATATCCCAGGAATAACTGTGGGCATGAGCTGATGAGTAACAGACTGCACGTTGTTAGTAGTCAGTGACAAAATGCAAATTTTATTTTTGGTATTAATCATGTTCTTTATGAAAAACAATAAAATAATCTTGTAGATATTAACAGAGTAGTTATATTTCACCACTCATCACATCTTGATTATATATAAAAATGCATACTTGGGCATTAAAAATCATGTGGCAGTACTCACAAAGATATAATAGAGAGGATTCAGATACTCCAAGCTATGCTTATGCTAATTTTTATTGCAACTTATGATTTAACTTGCAATAAAAATACTTAATCTTGTTAAATTTGAAGGTCCTAGTTAACTATTGCTCCCACTCCCTATAGGCAGGGAAAGTATTTTGAAGGGTAGTGGTAGTAGACAACCCTTGAGTTCTTTTCCTTGTGCCGCACCACCTCTAATGACACAGTCAATCCATTTATGCCCCTTTTCTCCCTCTTTACTCCCTCCTTCTAGCCAAGTGCATTCTTAAAGTTGCCTATTTTGGACCAGGGTATAGTATTGTAGTATTATAGTATAATATTGTATTTTCTGACTGGAAAACTAATGCGCACATATGTTGCATTATCTCATGAAGTGAGGTTTACCATCATCCTGCTAGACTGTTATTACCCTAGTGCTCAGGGTGCTGATGTACAGGTAGGCAAGGCACTCTCCTTGGTCTAACATAGCAAAGCACAGTGGGCTCACTGACTGTATACAAACTGTCTTCCAACCATACAGTCACACCGAACATTTTCCTTTTATAAACTTTAAAGCACTGCTTTTGTGTAGCATTCATCTCCCTCATTTCTCACAATGCTTCTTCTAGAGTAAGAAATATTTAGAACAAAAATGACTATTCTGCACTGAGCTTTAAATTTGAAACTCGTTTCTGAAACTTTTTGACAAAGTATAAGTGATGTTAAGTTTTTCACATTTTCACACTGCAGAAAAACAAGTACATTTTAGGGCTTCACCAATTTTAGTTAAGCCTTCTTTTTGGATGAGGCAGGTCAAATATGGAAGTCATATTCCTGAAAAGAGAGAGCTTTCTCTAATTTCTCCCCAGGAGGAAGACATGAAGTTCACTTCCTTCAAGAGAACAATATCCCATATAAGTGAAAATGTTTTTCAACAAAGAACCTATTGTTCCAATTCAATATCCTGTTTTAATTCCCTACCAAATGCCCATAGAAAAAGAATGTTTAGTGCCAAGAATATCTATGCTCTGATAAGCCAACAGGTCAAATCAGTTATTATGAAATCAAATTCTCATTTTAAAATATTTCTTCCATTTATTTAGAAGCAAAGTATAGGTATAGATAATTTCACCAAAGCTAATTTTTAAAGTAACTGCAAGTTGTTGAGAGAGAATGAAAGTTGTCATTAGTGAACTTTCCATGGCTTTTGAGGTCACCCACAGCCTGCCAGGGCTGGTGTGACACGCCCCTGACATTTCCTTCACCACCACTCATGCTTTATGCCACTTGCTAATTTTGTTCTAGTTGTGTCGGTCTTCTGTTAGCGACTACAGCAGGCCAAAATCTTTCCCATAACCAGGCCTTCTCACTTGTTGTTTTCCCTGCTCAGAATATTTCTCTGCCTCTTCCCATCTTAACTATCACATCTTCAAATTATCTTCCCTGACCACCCTATCCAAAGTAGTTCATCCTCCTTAATCTCTGTCACAACACTCTGTTTATCTCCTGCATAGCTTTAATTAAAGGCCACAACTTCCTTATTTTTTTATTATTCATGGTCTGTTTCCCTACACTAGAATATAAGCCCCATGAGAGCAGGAATCTAATTTGTCTTATGCTCCACCCAAGACCTTATGTGCGTGGCACAGAAGTCTACTACCCAATAGTGTCTTTCTAATGCAGTCACTTCAGACTTAGAAATATCATCAGTGTAATTCAAACAATAAATGTCTATATGCCTATATGGATGTCATGTATAATTTACTGTAAAATGGAATTTAGATACTCTGAATGTCACAAACCCTAGCTTTAGGGGTATGAAAGTTTTTATTCATTTTTGTTAATTCTGCATAATGACCACTAGAGGGAGACATAGCCAAATACTATACTCCCACATTCTAAGATTTTTCTGTTAGAATTTTAGAAGCCTGGCAGCTCAATCCTCCCCTCAGTTTCCCTGAAAAAATGTCATCCAATTTATTTTTAAACAAATCAAAAATTACAATGGAAAATTCACTACCCCATGGGACAGACTATTCTATGGCTGGGTGCCACTCTTCTTGAGAAAGTTCTCTTTCTTATTGATGTATATGTAATTGCTTCTCCTTGTCCTTCTCCTTGCCTAAATTATTAAGAGACTGACTGTCTCAGGCCCCACTCTGAGCTTCATTATTTAGAATGTTATTTGGAAATTTACAGCTAGCCAATCCCAGCATGCCTCACACCCTTCTCATCCTTGGCCATTGCTGCAGATGGAAAGTCCCTGTGTTTTCTCTCCTTTGACTCACTGGTCCACTGTTCCCTCCCTCCACCTTTACACAGATAATACAGTTTGATTGCACTGCCTGGACTCATACAAGGACACCAGAAGTTTTACCCGTCGCCACTGCAAATAGCAACACAGTGAAAAGGCAAATAATGTCCCATTGTCATTATGAAAATAGTTTCAACTTCAGAGATCTCCTAAAAAGCCCTTGAGAATCCCCAGGGACCTGAAGACCACAATTTTTGAGAACTGCAAATTAGGCTATAAATCAAGTCTCAACAAATTCAAAAGAATAGGTAATAATAATGCAGACCACAGTCTCTGCCCGCAGTGTAGTTAAATTAAATCTCAATTACAAAAAAAAAAAAAAAACATGTTTCCAAACATTTGGGAATTTTAGAACATTTGTAAACAACCCATTGGTCAAAGGAGAAATTATAACAGAAATGAAAAACATACTTAGAAGTGGAATGATAATAAAACTACAACATAACAAAATTGAGATGCAGCAAAAGTGACACTTATAGGAAATTTGTAGTCTTAAATGCTTATATTGGAAAATAAGACTAAAAATGAATTACCTCAATACTCAACAAGTTGAAAAGAGCAACAGACCTAGCCCAAAGAGCATAGACAATATGGGTAAAAAAAAAAGAAATTGAAGAAATACGGGGGAAGAAATGACATAAAGAATCAATAAACCCAGAAGTTGATTCTTTGAAAAGAAGCTGAGCAACCCCCAAATAAGATAAACCCAAGACAATCCCTGCTTAGACACGTCATAATTAAAGTTCTGAAAATTAATGGCAAAAATATCTTGGAGCAGCCAGAGAAAAAAGACACTTACCAATAGAGGGAAAACAACCAGAATGACAGTGGACTTATCATTAGTACCAACAGAAGACAGAAGACAATGATGTGGTATTTTTCAAGTGCTGAAAAAAGAGTACTGGCAACCCAAAATTCTATACCCAGTGAAAATATCCTTCAGGAATGATGGGGAAATCAAGACATTCTCAGAGAAAGGAAAACTAACAGATTTGTTGGCAGCAGACTAAAAGAATGGGTAAATGAAGTTTCCAAGCAGAAAGGAAATGATAAAAATGAAAGCATGGAGTATTCACAAGGAAGAAAGAACACAATGCACAAATATGTGGACAAATACAATTGGACTTCCTTCTTTTGAGTTTTCTAAATTATGTTTTATGGTTGAAGCAAAAATTAAAATGCTGATGTGATTTTAAAAGTACGTAGAGAAAATATTTAAGACAACTATATTATACATGGAGGAGGGTAACACAACATAAGGATAGGTACTGTTTCTGTACTTCACCAAAACTGGTAAAATAACATCAGTATACTGTGATATGTGTATATTATATAATGCCTAGAACAACCATTTTTAAAAAAAACTATACAAAGAGATATACTAAAAATTACTATATATAAGTCAGAATGGAATCTTAAAAATATGTTCAAGTAACCCATGGAAGGCAGGGGAAAATAAACAGAGAAACAAACACAAAGAACAAACATAAAGTAAAATGGCATATCAACAGTAGATATAACTAGACAGAAAATAAGGATATAGAAAATTCAACATCATCATCAACCAACCAAGGATCTAATCAATATGCATAGAACACTTCACCCAACAACAGAATACACATTCTATTCAAATGCCCACAGAACAAAGATCATCCATATCCTAAGCCATAAAACAAACGTCAACAATCATAAAATAACTGAAATCACACTGAGTGTCTTATCTGACCACAAAGGAATCAAGCTAAAAATCAATAACAGAAAGATAACAGAAAAATCTCCAAACACATGGGAAGTAAATAACACAATTCTAAATTAATCCAGGGGTCGAAGAGAAAGTCTCAAGGGAAATAAATGTTGGGAACCGCCCTGACTGGTATCAGAAGCTGAAACCCCCACCTAGGCTAAGGCTAAGGGAACGCCCTTGGAACCGTAAGCCAGCAAGGAGACAAGGGCTTGTCTCCCTGGCAGGAATGCTGCTTCTGCTGCTGAACCCCAAAAAGCTTGGTCAGTTAGCCAAAGACAGGTAAGATTCCCCACGGGGGGAACGACCTAAGCCAGGCATGATCACTTTGGGAGGCCCCCCAAAAGAAGGATTTGGGGGGCTGCAGCAAAAGGGGGTGATGGACCCTCGCTCCTCAGCTTTGACATAGCCTGAGTTCTCATCATCTGGGAGAAAATCTCCTTATTGCCTTAGTTCCCTTGCTTCAGCTAAGCCTGAAACAATGACAGGGTGGTGCAGCTCTGTGCTGAAAAGAGCGGATTCCCCGGGTGATCAGGCCTAAGAAAGAACATGTAAATTACTGTGAAACCTTCTTTGTTTAGAATGCTCTCAGTTGAATGAGAGGGGTCCAAGGAGGAAGTTATGTTCCTCAAAGTCTTACAGCTCTTTGACCCCGACTCAAAATAGACCAGCAGAGTTCCTTGTCTTCTATGGTTCCTTACTTCCCCCTAATGAGTACTGTACTTTACCTGAATTATTATGCAAAATGAGCCCAATAAAAGCAGGTATGGATGGTAAATCAGGGCGCTCCCCACTAGGGGGTGTGGCCATTTCGTCCCTACTTCCCCACAGAAACTAGTTTGTCTCTGTGCATGTTTTTTTTTTTTCTCTCGAGTGTTTTTCGGCGAGCCATCCACAGCGTTCCGTGGTCACTGCTGGCCGGTGACCCACGTGCAACAAATAAATGCATTGACCTGGATGGTGTCTGTCTCCTGGCCTGTGATGGGGGTTTGGGGGACCTCAGAAAAGGAACAATGGCCTCTGCCAGCACTTTTGTCTGGCAGAAAGCTGTCCCCCCAACCCCGGCTCTCACCCTGACATCAGACAATATAGTTCCTCCCTATATGTCCCTGGTGCCTTTCAAGCTGCTGCCCCAGGCACTGGAACTCAGAGGAAGTGAGTCTGAGGGATACAGAGTAAGCACAATTTATCCTGTCTCTCCCACTGCATATAGTCATAACATCTATGCAGACAGAATGTATGCAATAGCTATTTGAAGACTCTGGAAAATAATTGGCAGCACTAAGATCAGAGAAGACATTGAAATACTACTGAACTGTTGAGACTTTGGCAAAACTACCTCAGAAAGTAGAGGTTTACTGTGTGGACACAAGACAATAGGATATTTTCTGTTTTCACAGAAGAATGCGTAGGTAGCTAGATAATAAAAAATATGAACAGAAGACTTCCTTGGTTCTCAAGCCTTTAGACTAGGACTGAATTACACCACCATCTCTCCTGGTTCTCCAGATTGCAGAAAGCAGATCATGAATTTCTCAGCCTTCATAATAAATAAGCTAATTCCAACACACAAACTCTCTATCATCTATCTGTCATCTTCTATATCTATGTATCTCCTATTGTTTCTGTTTCTCCAGAGAACCCTGACTAATACACCTACCGACTGAGATCTGGGAGGATAAGGAATTATTTTATTTATCTATAAAAGTTGCCTTCAAGAAATTCTTGCTGTTTTATAAGGCGATCTTATCTTCTGTAGAGGAAAGAACACAGACTTTGGAGTCCAACAGACCTGGATTTAACTTCCAGCTCAGCTATTTTCATAAGTTTATATCCAGGAAAAAAATTTTAAATACACTGAACTGAGTGAAAATGAAAATACAACATATCAAAGTTTGTGGAACACAGTTATAGCAGTGCTGAAAGGGAACTTTGTAGCACTAAATACATATATTAGAAAAGAGAAAAATCTCACATCAATGATCTAAGCTCCCACCTCAAGAACCTGAAAAAACAAAAGCAAAATAAACCCAAGGCAAGCAGAAGAAATGAAACAATATAGATAAGAGCAGAAATCAGTGAATTTGAAAACAGAAAAACAATAGAGAAAACCAATGAAACAAAGAGTTGGTTCTTTGAAAATATCAATAAAAATCATATTCTAGCAAGAATGACAAAAATAAGAAAGAAGACACATATTACAAATATCAAGAATGAAACTGATTAAATGCAAAACTTGAATCTATAAAATTCCTACAAGAACACATAGGGGAAAAGATTCTTGATGTTGATCTTGAAAATGATTTCTTGGATATGATACCAAAAACTTAGACAATAAAAGTAAAAATAGACAAGCGGAACTGTTACAGGGTGTAGCCAAGAGGGGGGACCCCAAATGGGCATTTGAAATGCGGTCCAGAACTTAAGGTGTCTAGGAGATTTTAAGATGTCTCCATCCCCCACCCCAGGGTGTGGGTTGGGGGAAGGGACAAATGGAGCAGGGCCATTGAGAGCTGTTTAGCATAGCAGCAGCCTTGCAGCTAAGCTCCGGCATGGTCGTTTGGCATATCTATAACCTTTGACTGGTTGCATAGATAAGTTAAGTAACTGTGATCAGCTCTAAGCCAGGGGAATGGAAGTAACTTCCCCACCCAGATGTAACTGGGGGTGGGGCGGGTCCCCTGAGTTACAGCGCCTGCGTGGGAGCTCAGAGAGGATTGGCTCCAGGACATGGGGCCACGCCTGCCCAGACTCATGATGGCAGCCCAGTAAAGCTGGAAGGATACGAGTTCTGGCATGTGAAGCTGAGTGTGGGAGGAGTCGGAAATGAGGCTGCAGAAGAAGATTGGCCGCGGGGATTTAAAAACCCAGACTTGGCGGCCATTGAGAGGAGAGGAGAACCATGCTGCTTTAGGAGGAGAACCATGCTGCTTTAGAAGGGAGAACTATGCTGCTTTAGGAGGAGAGCCAAGCGCAGCCCTGAGAAGGAGAACCATGCTGCTTTAGGAAGGAGAACCATGCGGACTTGATGGAGTGGAGGCTCCTGCAGCCCTGAGAGAGAGGATCACAGCCGTTGGAGAGAGAGCCACACAGCTTTAGCAGAGTGAAGACTCCCGCAGCTCTGAGAAAGGGAGAACCACGCGGCCTTGACAGAGTGGGGACCCCCCCCCCGCCGCAGCTTTAGAAGGGGGAACCACCACCTGGTTTTAGCAGAGATCCCAGTGACTCAGCGGAGGGTCCCGGGAACCCAGGGAGGTCTCCCAGTCGAGAGGGAGTACTAACTGGGAAGAACCAGAGGAGTGCCTAAGCCATGGACTTCTATTTCCTTTCCTGAGATACGGTACTCTGGACTGGGCAAAGGGGGAAGGAAGGAAGGACTGTGTCTGTTTGTGGGTGTTTTAAGGGACTTTGGGATTTTGGTGAAGACATTAGGTCACTACTTTAAGTTAGTATAGCATTAAATAAACATTTCCTTTCCTTTTCACAAATCTCTGGCATTGAGAGACATCTTTCCTCTGGTGGCGGACATAATGGACCCGGGGCCTTCTTTCAATAATAGTATATTGTCCCAGGCCCCCCTGTTGTGTTCTGTAACAGAACTACCTCAAAGTTAAAAGCTTCTTCACAGGAAAGGATGCAGTCAAGAGAATGAAAAGGCAACCTATGGAATGATGGAAATTATTTTTAAGCCATATATCTCTGATAAAAGATTAATATCCAAAATGCATAAGAAATCCTACAACTCGATACCCAAAGGACTCAATTAAAAAATTAGGCAAAGGACTTGAAGAGACGTTTTCTCCAAAGTTACACAAATGGCCAACAGGCCCATGAAAATGTGCTCAACATCACCAATCATCAGGGAAATGCAAATGAAAGGCTCGATGAAATATCACCTCATATCCATTTGGATGGCCATCATTAAAAATGAAAAATAAAAAGTTTTGACAAGGATATAGAGAAATTGGAACACTTGTACACTGTTGGTGGGAGTATAAAATGGTGCAGCTGCTATGGAAAACAGTATGGAGATTCCTGGTAAAAAGAAAAATAGAACTACCATATGATCTAGCAATAACACTTCTGGGTATATATCCAAAAGAACTGAAATCAGAATCTCCAAGGGCTACCTGCATTTCCATGTTCCTGCAGCACTTTTTACAATAGCCAAAGAATGGAAACAACCTGTCTATTGAAAGATGAACAGATAAAGAAAATGTTGTGTATACATATAATGGAATATTATTCAGCTTTAAAAAAGGAAACTTTGTCATATGCAACAAGATGGATGAATCTGGAGGACACTGTGCTAAGTAAAATAAACCAGTTACAGAAGGACAGATACGAGTACTGCACTAATCCACTGATATAAGGTATTTGAAATAGTCAAACTCATAGAAGCAGAGGGTGTAACATTGGTTGCCAGGGGCTAAGTGGAAAGGAAAATGAGGAATTGTTTAGTGGGTAAAAAGTTTGTTATGCAAGATGAATAAGCTCTAGAGATCTGCTGTATAACCTAGCACTCATAGTTAACAATACCATATTGTACACTTTAAAAATTGGTTAAGAGGGTAGATCTCATATGTAGTGTTCTTATCACCAATAAAGAAGGGTGAGGGCATGGATAAACTTTTAAAAGTGATAGGTATGTTTATATTTCATGATTGCATAAATCTAAACTTATCAAATTATATATATTAAATATGTGCAGTTTTGTATATAAATTACACCTCAATAAAGCTGTTAATTAAAAAATAAACAATGAAATAAAATATCACTACAGACCCTTACAGACATCTAAAGGATAATTATTTTAAACTCTATGCACCTAAATATATATATAAAAAAATGAAGTCTTAAAAACACAAGCCACCACAACCCACTCAATATGAAATAGATCATTTGAATAGCCTTATAATGATGAAGAGAATTGAATTCATAATCTTATAACTCACAAAAAACAAATCTCCAGGCCCAGATGGTTTTACCAAAGAATTCTGCCAAACAAAGAAGAGTTAACATCAACTCTGCACAGTCTCTTCCAGAAAATGGACGAGAACATTTCCTAATTCACTTTATTGGGTTAGTGTGACCCCGATACCAAAACCAAAGCTAGTACAAAAAACAAAACCACAGACCAATATCTCTCATGAACTTAGAAGCAAAAATCCTTAACAAAATATAAACAAATCCAAGCCAGCAATGTACAAAAAGAACTGTACACCATGACCAAGCGGAACTTATTCCAGGTATGCAAGGCTTATTCATTTTTTAAACACTCATTGGAATCTATTATTATCAACAAGCTAGAAAATAAAATTACATGATCATATTAACTGATGCAGAAAACCATTTGACAAAATTCAACACCCATTTATAATAAAAATAGGGATGGAAGGGAGTTTCCTCAACTTTATGAAGAATATCTACAAAAACCATACAGCCAACATTACTGTTCATGATGAAAAAAAAAAAAAATGAATGTTTTCCCACTAGAAAGAAGGCAAGATATCCTTTCTTACCACTCTTATTCAGCATAATGTTAGAAGTCTTCAAATAATGTTTTGTCTTATGTCAACGTATCTTGAACACGATCAAATATCCATTCTTGAGCTTGAACACTTGTAAATTGTCCAATACAGAGATGCTGGCAGGTGGTGTGTTAAGGAAACCCAGGAGGGAAAACTTTCCACAAAACTCACCCGTCCCCCCTGTTTATTCCAATGGTATATGCCTAGAATGCAGGGTGAGCACATAGCACCAGGAAACCTACAGGCTCCAAGACACTGAGGCAAGTGTCCAGACAAGTGAGGGGAAGGCTGCCATGATTTCCTGCCTGAGCAAGTTACTGCAGCCATGATTGCGGCCACTCAAAATACCACCCCTGTGAAGGTAAACTTTATTTTTTCCCCAGATTTTCCATTTCCTTAAGGTTATAATTTATATTTCAAAGGTTAAAATGTCCCAGACACCTCAAATCATTTTTAAACCAAGTTAGACTCAAATTAATTTTCCAAAAAATTAACTAAAGAATCCCCTTGGCTCTTGCCAGCGACATAGTCCTGCCTGCAATGCATGACTAAATAGAAGTAGCAAGTCTCTGAGCCTGTTTCCTCACCTTCAAAGTAGTGAGCGTAAGGATGCCTTATCTTGTAGGGACTTGGAAAGGATTAAAGGTACTAATTCAAATGGAGCGCTTAGAAGAGTGCACAGAGTAGGCCTCCAGAAGTGCTCCATGCTTCTGCCCATGGTTATGGGAGGATCAGTCTTTCTGAAGGACATGGAAAAGACTGCTTTCTATAAATGCCACTCTGTATCCAGAAATGATTAGCCCACACTGTGGTTGCTCATCACTATTAACTAAAGGCTGATGCAAAGGAGAGCCATTTGGAGAGTACGCCAGAGATCACCCACTTACTGCCTGCAACTGCATCCACTGATGGTTTGGGGGGGGGGGGGGTTGCTTTTTTTGGTTTGATTTTCAGGACCTGCCTGGCCCCCTGAGGCAACTGATATTTTACTAATCTTCTACATTATAGAATCCCCCATCACTTTAACCAAATAGCCATGGTTGATTGGCTGAGAAAGAGTCCCAGAGAAAAAGAAATAAAAGAAAGATTTTAGCATTTGCCATCACCTTATGATAAGCCACTTATTTAAAAGTCTCACATGTGCAACCTCAAAACTAAGTGGAGACAGGGCAGAGGCGGGTTTTAGGGAATTTCAAAGATACTTTGGGTTATTCTGCTGTGCTGGATGTCTTCTGTTCTCCCTTCTTATCTTTTCTCTACTCTCCCCACCATGTGCTATGCCAGAGACTACATCGACAGGCTGCTTTGCTTGCTGGCTTCCAGCTGGGTTCAGCCAAGGGGCAGGAGAGAAAAGTCAGGGTGTTTATTTCCCAGTGGAGTCAGCTCAAAGGTCTCTGCTTTGGTCAGTGACCTAGTCTGTACAGCTTTTTCTGTCCCTGGATTCCTGTAACCACTCCCTCCCATGGCCACTGCAAGCCCAGAAGTAGAAACAGAACCTGCTATTACAAGCCCTGGATACTGCACAGTCCCTCATGGTTTACCTATACACAGTAGACACCTTTGTAAGTCATCTCTGTAAAATAAAAAAAATAAAAATAAAAATAAAAATAAAAATAAAAATATATATATATATAGGTCTCTATCCTTAGTTCCTGACATAGACCTCTTAAATCCCTTATAAATAGGGCTGCTAGGAAAATCTTTTGTTCTAATATTTAGTCTTTGACCTGCCCCCCACCTACCCACCACCCGTTCCAGAACTCCTAAGACCTTTCTAATTCTCTGCATGGTGAGTGTCTGACACAGAGCTCCTAAACTCCTTGGAATTTCCTAGGGGATCAGAATGTCTTTTGCTCTAAGGAAGCAATTCTTGGGGACTCCTAGATGGAGGCTGGTCACCAGAAAGACCAAGCCTTGATTAGAAGCTTGGAAATTTCAGCCCCACTCCCATTCTCTGGAGAAAGGAAAGGGGTAGAGGTGGAATTAATAATCCACTGTGGCTATGTGATGAAGCCTCCATAAAAATCCCTGAAGTATGGGGTTCGGGGCTGGTGAACACAGCCACATGGCAGGAGGTGATGCCTCCCAGCTCCTTAGGGGCAGAAGTTCCTGTGCCCAGGACTATTCCAGACCTCTCACTGGGTATTACTTCATCTGTCTATTCACTTGTAGCCTTTAATATATCCTTTGTAATAAATCTTCAAGAGCAAGTAAACTGCTTCCCTGGGTTCTGGGAGCTGCTCTAGCAAATTATTGATCCTGCGTATGGGGATGTGGAAACATCCAATTTGTAGCCACGTCAGACAAAAGTTGTGGGTATCCTAGGAACTACCATATTTTTCAGACCATAAGATGCACCTAGGTTTTAGAGGAGGAAAATAGGAAAAAAAATTTTGAAGCAAAAAATGTGGTAAAGTATTTATTTAATAACATAAATAACATACTATTTCACCAATGTAAATGTAAACAGAACTCGACTGCAGCATTAACAACCATTATTCCTCCCATATTTGTGGGGGCTGGGGGGGAGTGCGTCTTATAGTCTGAAAAATACAATAACTCCTTTTGACTGGCATCTGAAGTGGGGGTCCTATGAATCTGAGTCCTTAACCTGTGGTGCCTGTGCTAACTCCAGTTAGTTTCAAAACTGGATTGGACTGTAGGACATCCAGCTGGATCAGAGAATTTGGTCAGAGTGGAGAAGCAGCCCACAAACTGATTATGTGTGAGAGTGAAGGAAAACACAGTGAGTTTTTCCTAGACATTCCCTTAGTAAAAGCTCTTGAAATATGTTCATTGAACAGTGCCTTCGAGTTCTTAGCATTGTATCTGACAAATTTGTTTTTTACCTTTGAACCTAACCCCTTGGTAAAGTATAATTCCTTATACCAAGGGCCAGGGTCAGTAAGGGTAGTAAGTGCAAACGTCAGTCTGAAAATTCTCAAGTGTACAGAAAATACAACTTCTTCTACTTTTCCATATCCCAACTTAATTTCTGTTTCAGCCCCAATCCTCCAAGGTGGCAGAAACATAAGCTAAATCAGTTCAAGGTCACCCCTGACAATTAATAAGTATAAGAATAGAACTACACATTAGGAATCTGGCAGCCAGGAAGAGGATACCTAACAGCCTCAAAGGAGGAAAAAAGGACTTTCAGGAACAGCCTGGAGAATGTGATGTGTGAGATGAAACAAAAGGATGAATGGAGGTAGCCAAGCAAAGAAAGAAAAGAGCATGCCAGGCAGCTGGTACAGTCTCAGCAAAGGGAAGAAATAGCAGGATGTGTAGGAGACTACAAGCCATTCAATGCTGCTGGAGCACAAAGTTGAAGACAGGGAGAGCAGACGGGTAAAACAGTGACCAGAGGTACCGTCGTGAGAGTCACCATCCGCCACAACAAAGATGAAAGCTTGCCCAAGGAGCCTGAGAGCCAGGATGTCTACCTAAGGCTGTGGGTCATGCTGTACAGGTTTCTGACCAGAAGAACCAACCTTCAAACAAGTGGTGCTGAAGAGGTTTTTCATGAGTTCCAACAACCGGTTGCCTCTGTCCCTGCCCCAGATGACCCAGCAGATGAAGCTTCCTGGCCAAGAGGGTTAAACCACTGTGGCTATAGGGACTACAGCTGATGACATGCGTGTGCAGGAAGTGTCCAAACTGAAGGTGTGTGCACTTCGAGTGAGGAGCCCCACTGGGAGCCGCATCCTCAAGGTCCAGGGTAAGATCCTCGCCTTTGACCAGCTGGCCCTGGGCCTCCAAGGGCTGTGGCACCATCTTGCTTTCCAATCCTCGAAAGGCTGAGGTGTACAGGCATGTGGGAAGGCCTCGGGAACCCCTCACAGCCACATCAAACCCCATGTACAATCCAAGGGCAGAAGTTCCAGCATGCAAGAAACCAAGGGGC
The DNA here is from genome assembly GCF_004126475.2 of Phyllostomus discolor. Taxonomy (NCBI): domain Eukaryota; kingdom Metazoa; phylum Chordata; class Mammalia; order Chiroptera; family Phyllostomidae; genus Phyllostomus; species Phyllostomus discolor. Next base: position 40,004,032 of record NC_040908.2, read on the forward strand.
CACTCATGGCTACAAAAACTATCCTCATATCCTGCCTTTTGGATGCTGAAAAACAAAACAAAATAAAATCAGGGACCAGCTCTTGAAGAGCTCTATTACATCACATTCTAGGTCAGTGGTCCCCACCAGGGAGGTCCACACACCCCAAGATGTACAGGAGAACATTCACTAGAATACAGGAAGAAAATGTTAGAACTTTTATCTTATTTAATTATTTTATTTTTGTGTGTGGCTTATAATGTACACACTATGTTGGTGTCATAGGACATGTTATGTAATAAACAAAAGTATTATGCATACCCTGAAATTTCAGTTCAACCTCAGAATTCAATCAGAATCTGCCAATTAACTTTGGCTCTGACCAAGTGCCCATTTTCATATCATTGATGACGTCCCTGAACCCATGTAATCAGTGATCTCATAAAAGCATAAATCACCATCCTATCTAGTCACTGTAACAGCAACAATTATATAAGCAAGCCACAGATTTGGTTTCACTGTTAGTATCAGAATATAATGTCTAAAATGAGTGAGCATTCTCTTCCCATAAGCAGTCAGAGGTTACCTCTGACAATGGTTTGCTAATCACTTGACCCAGAAAACCCCACAAATCAAGAGCTTCAAATCTTTGAGTTTACTTAAGAACACTTGTGAAACTGCCCAGGCCATCAACAGCATGCATATCCAAAAAGCCACCAAGTACATAAAGGATGTCACTTTATAGAAACAATGTGTGCCATTCTGTTATCACAAAGGTGGCATTAGCAGGCGTACCCAGGCCAGTGGAGCTGGACACAGGGTTGATGGCCCAAAAAGAGTGCTGAATTTTTGCTGCATGTGCTTAAAAATGCAGAGAGTAATGTAGAACTTATGAGTTTAGATGTAGATTGTCTGGTCATTGAGCACACCCAGGTGAACAAAGCTCCTAAGATGTGGCACAGAACTTACAGAGCTCATGGGTGCATTAACCCATACCATGAGCTCTGCCTGACACATGGAGAGGATCCAACAGGAAAAGAGCAGATTGTTTGTAAAACAGAAGAGGAGGTTGCACAGAAGAAAAAGATATTCCAGGGGAAAAAACTGAACAAAAAGTTATTAGCATAAAATAAATGCTAATAAAAGTAAAAATAATAAAATAAAATGAGTGAACATTCTAGATGTAATTTTAAATTTTCCTTATGTGTTTTATTACTGAAAATTCTACCCATTGGATGAAAGATGTATAAATGTATATTCATTATTGCAAGAGTAGAATGCTATAATAATCAATGATAACTGTGAAGCTAACAATTTTATATGTAAAATCATTTTAAAACTTTTAAATTGTTAAATAAACAGAAAAATAAATTTGTACTAATATGAAGATTTAGAAAGAGTGCAGAAGCTGCATAAATTCATGAAGAATTTTATATTCTTTTTGAGCCAACATTTGTAAAATTTATTGAATAATATAATGCAAAATAAAAAGCATTCTATTATATAATAATTCTCATATTTGCAGAAGTATTTGGTGTACTGTCTTGTATTTATAACACATGGTAATCGATAAGAACTGTATTTAAGTTTGTTTTTATTGTTTATGCCATTACAGTTGTCCCACTTTTTCCCCCTTTGCCACCCACTTCCTTAATCAGTCCCTTCACCATTATCCATGTCCATGGGCCCTTCACATATGTTCTTTGACTAATTCCTTCACCTTCTTTCAATCAGTCCCCACCTCACCACCCCCTTACAGCTGTCAATCTGTTCCATGTTTCTGTGTCTCTGATTCTATTTTGCTCATTGGTTTATTTTGTTCATTAGATTCCTCTTATAAGTTAGATCATATGATATTTGTCTTTCTCTGACTGGCTTATTTCACTTAGCTTAACAGTCTCCATTTCCATCCATGCTGTCACAAAAGGTAGGAATTCCTTCTTTCTGCTGTGTATTTCATTGTGTAGATGTACCACAGTTTTTTTCTCCACTGATCTACTGATGGATACTTAGGCTTTTTCCAAATCTTGGCTATTGTAAATAGCACTGCTATGAACATGTGGGTGCATATATTCTTTTGAACTTATGTTTTGGGATTCTTAGGGCATATTCCCAGCAGTGGAATTGCTGGGTCAAAAGGCAGATTCATTTTTAGTTTTCTGAGGAAATTCCATACTGTTTTCCACAGTGGTTGCACCAGTCTGCATTCCCACCAACAGTGCACTAGGGTTCCCTTTTCTCCACATTCTTGCCAGCACTTGTTGTTTGCTGACTTATTGATGATAGCTGTTTTGACAGGTATGAGGTGATATCTCATCGTGATTTTAATTTACATCTTTCTGATGACTAGTGACACTGAGCATTTTTTCATAAGTCTACGGGCCATCTATATGTCCTCCTTGAAGAAGTATCTGTTCAGGTCCTTTACCCATTTTTAATTGGGTTATTTGTCTTCCTGATGTTGAGTTATATGAGTTCTTTATATATTTAAAGATTAAACCCTTGTCCAATCTATCATTGGCAAATATGTTCTCCCATGTGCTAAAGTTTTAATTATTTAATTCCATTTTGGCCATGAGACTTTCAAGAAAACATACTTACTTGGGTGTTCGTTACATCTTGCAAACAATAAATCACAGCATAATGTCAACTTTGCCACTTCAAAATTTTACTCCTATTTCAAGGACCACAATATCCAGGTAAGGTTTCCAGGTAAGGTTTCATAGCCTTCTTACAGTATCCTTCTTAAGTATGATGTCATAAACTTAATGTGAAAGAGGACTGTATAGATTAAAGATTTCCTTTTATTATTGCACATTAATTTATTAAGGTTATCTTGACAACTCCTTATTCTTGGCTACATTCTAAAAGTTGTGTGTGGTCAAATGGTTTGGTACAAAAATAAAAACCAGAAATCCTGAGTCTCATTCCTAGGTCTAATTTTACACAGAGCACTTAATTTCTTCAATGCTTGCTTTTTCATTTTCAAAGTGGGACTAATAATTCTAGTCTGCAAAGTACTTTCCTCAAGAGAGAGCCATAATTTGAATGCAATTAACTGCTTCTAATTTTTCAAACATAAAATTCTACTGATGTTCACCTAATAGTACAAACACAGTGTCTCAAACTAATTGTTTCCTAAGTGATTATTTTTTAAAGCCATCAATTCATTTTGAGGTAGCTTTATGAAATAGAGATTAAATTAACTAACTTAGCTAAAAACATGATTCTTTAACATTAGCCATAATAACAGCTCGGCATTATCTCAATAGGAACATTGTACAACATGAGCAGGGTGGAGGAGGAAGTAAAACAACAAAAAGTGAATTTCTACATAACACTCCATGGTTTCAATAATTATTGGTATCCACTTCTCCTGTAAATTTTCTCAGAAAGCAGCAGACAGAAATATACATAGCCCCAGAATGAAATTAATGGACTTATAACAGTAATACCCTGGACATAATAAAAGATTCTACAATGGGGTGTTAGTGTCAGACTTTAATGTTGAAGACCGGCCTTGGGGCCATACCTTACTTTATTTTTTTAAAGATTTTATTTATTTATTTTTAGAGAGGGAAGGGAGGGAGAAAGAGAGAGAGAGAGAGAGGGAAACATCAATGTGTGGTTGCTGGGAGCCGTGGCCTGCAACCCAGGCATGTGCCCTGACTGGGAATCGAACCTGCGACACTTTGGTTCACAGCCCGCGCTCAATCCACTGAGCTACACCAGCCAGGGGTGATACCTTATTTTAAATGGGGGCTAACAGGGAGGTAGAGCATTCAGGCAGACACTAGTTACAAATAAGATACTTTTGTTTGCTCATTGTTATAAACCTCCCTTACCCCATCACTTCAGAGTGTCTTTTTGTTTTTAGTTTTAATTTCTTTTTAGATTTTATTTATTTATTTTTAAAGAGAGGAGAAGGGAAGGAAAGAAACATCAGTGTGTGGTTGCCTCCCACACAGCCCCAGTGGGGACCCAGCCTGCAACCCAGGCACATGCCCTGACTGGGAATTGAACCAGCGACCCTTCAGTTCATATGCTGCCACTCAATCCACTGAGCTATACCAGCTAGGGCCAGAGTGTCTTTTATATTGTTCTTGAGGGAAACTGAAGGAGAAGAAAATAGATCATGTATTATTCATCACCTCCCCTCACAGAGAAACAATTACTTTTATAGTACGGTAATTTTTTAATCGTATTCCCCCTTTCTATTTTAATGTGAGTCTTTAAACAGACAGACTCATAAAATAATATCTATAAAATCATGAACTATGCCTATAGTATCAGATATGGAAGAAGCTAATGCTTAGAACCTGCCTGAGAAAAATTCTACAGTCCCTGGGTAGGGTTTCAGGAGCCATAGGTCATAGAATCATTTTATTTAAAAAAAAATATTGAAGTATAACACACAGAAAAGTACACAAGCCCTAAGTGTACAGATGGATAAAAAGTGACTGCAGCCATGTAGCCAACAATCAGGTCAAGAAATAATAATCCATGAAAAAAAACTAATTCAGGGTAAAAATAGGTCAGAGTAATGGTTAACATTGTGAGTTATCATCTGGGATGGGACACATCTGCTGGGGTATTCAAAATGTTCCACATCTTGATCTCAATGATGGTTTATCATGATAATTTACATATTTAAATATCATCTTGTACTTTTAATATCTGTGCATTTTCTCTACTTGTTATAATTCAGTAAAAAACAAAATTTCTTAAAGGATTGCTTTTTCCTGTTTTTGAACTGTATATAAGTGGAATTATATCACATGTTCTTTTGTATCTTGCTCAGCACTGTGTTTGAGAAATTCATTCATGTGGTTGAATATACCGTAGTTGCAGTTCACTCATTTTTATTGCCAATAGTGTTCAGTTGTATGAATATGCCACAGCTGATTTATCCATTCTACTTTTGGGTTATATCTAGTTTGGGGCTAATATAAATAATATTTCTGCACGTGTTTTGGTATATATGTGTATACATTTCTGCAGGGCATATTTTTTTTTCAATGTAGTCATAACAGTTTACATCCCTACCATCAATGTATGAGAATTCACGCTAGCTCCATATCCTCACCAGTAATTGGTATTGTCAGTCTTGGTAATTTTAGTCATTCTGGTAGGAGTACACAGTGAATTTTATTGTTGTTTTCATTTCAATTTCCTTGATTACTAATGAGTTTGAATATTTTTTCATACGTTAGTAGTCATAAAATTTCTTCATATCTTTTGCCCATTTTTAAATAGCTTGTGCTTGCATTTAGTATATAGTCTGTATTCCTTGGTTTAAGTTTGTCTGATATTTCTTCATGATTATATTAGGTTATGCATTTTGAACAGAAAAAAACTGGCAAAGTGACATTGTCTCTTTCTTGGTGCACTATATTGAAGCATATAATGTCTGTTGTTTCCTTTGCTGTTAATGTTAACTTTGCTCACTTGGTTAAGGCAGTATCTGCCAGGTTTATCAACTATAAAGTTACCTATTTTTCCCATTTGATGTGTTTGGGAGTTTTTGATGCTATTTTAATAGTATTTTTAAAATGTCATTTTCTGACTGTTGATGGTACATAGAAATTCAGTTGATTATAAACAAGTATATTGTTACCTTGTATCCAGAAATCTTGCTAGATTCTAACTTTATAATTTTTAATGCTTTAACCCTTTAAAAAATTCTTTTCATTCTAATAAATTATCAACAGATTATTTATGAGTTTTTATATATACAAATATGTCAGTTGCATATAATGACCATTTTTTTCATTTTGTCCTAAGCCTTACACATTTTATTTTGTTTTTTGCCCTTGGTACTGGCTAGAACAATATTAAATAAAAATGGTGATAATGGAGCTCTTTGTCTTGTTCCCAACTTCAGGGGAAAGGTTTTTATATTTCATTATTTAACATATTTGCTATAGCTCAGGTTAGGGAAGATCCTTTCTAGCTATTGGAACCAGAATTTTTTTCAATCATAAATATATGTAGTATTTTGCCAAATACCTTTTTCTCTATTAAATTGATAATATTTTCCCTTTATTCTGTAAATATAGCTAATTACATTGATTAATTTTTTAAACCCAAGCTAGTCATACTATGGTCTTTGCTAGGTACTTATTTTTAAAACAAATTGTAGTTACCTCAATTTTTTTCTTAAAAACCCAAACATTCAGGTTCCTTTTTCCAGACACTGGTTATGTAATGAATCACCAAAACTTAATGACTTAGAACAACAATATTTTTATCTGTTATGTTATCTATCTGTCAAGAATTCCAAAGAAACTCAGCTGAGCACTTCTGCTCAAGGTCTCTTGTGAGTTTGCAAGTCAGGTTGGTTGTAGTTATAGTTATTTCAAAGGCTTTCTTACTCACAACTCGGGGGCCTAGGCTGAAGAGACTCCACCAGCTTGTTATTGGAACACCTTGTGGATGTTCCACAAACATAGCCCCCTAACTCTGTGTGGTCTCTCCAGCATGGCACCTTCAGGATAGCAGGACTTCTTCTATAGCAGCTCAGAGTTCCAAAGGCATATGTCCTGAGAGAGAGGCTGGGGTAAGCTGTGTTGACTTTTATGACCTAGCCTTACAAGTTACACAGAATCATTTCACCATATTATTGGTTGAAGCAGTTACACAAGCCCACTCAGTTTCAAGGGCTGGGAATAGAACCCCATCTCTCCTTTTTTAATTGAATTTATTGGGATGAAACTGGCTAACAAAATTATATAGTTTCAGATGCATAATTCTACAATAAATCATCTGTACACTGACTGTATTGTGAGTTCACTACCCCCAGTCAAGTCTCCACCCATCTCTCAATGGAGGAGTGTGAAGTCACATTGTAAAGAGAACATATGAATCAGATGTATATTGGCGAGGCCACGTTTAGAAAATGCATCCTGCCACAGCAGCATCCCAGAAGTCCCACAGCCAGCTTACACAATCATTCACGTCTGCCATGATACCCAGCTCCAGCCTGTCTACAGTAGGTCCCAGACCTCCTTTCTTATCTTTACCCCCAGTAGCATAGCTCATCTTCACTCATTGTCCTTCATGCACAGACACACACTGGAGTCCCACAAACTCACTCTTAAGGCCAGTCTCTCAGATATCATCCCTGGAGTTTTGGAGCATGAGGAAAAAGTCCAGTGGGCTGGAGAAATAGGTATGACACGTCTCCCAGGTTAGAGGTCCTGAGAAATGCCGCTGTGCACTTGGGACAACTGGACAAACCTCTGAATGCATCTTCATGACAATAAGCCAAGAATGAAATTCTTTCCCTAATGCTTGATACAACTTCTTAGTGAGGACCTCCTGCTGTGTTAGGAACTGATAGCATAATCATAAAGAAGGAAGGAACTCGCAGTGGAAAGGTGCATCTGTAACCTTGTCAGAGCATGATCCGCAGGATATGGGGAACATTTAAAGGTTGTTAAGCCAAGAAGGATCATGATCAGGTTTGCACCTTAAAAAATCATTGCTATATTAAAGCAAAGCTTTCTCTGTCCCTCACTGCCAGGAAAAATGCATTCAGTGGCACTGTATATACAAAATCTCCACTACAATGTATAAACCTGAGGGGGATTTCTTTGATATGAAGTGTCTTTGAGAGGGAATCAAGGCCTTGCTTTTTTGTGTACACGCCAGGAAACACAAACTAAAGAAAACATGCAATGGAATGGAATTTGCAGAAGACAGAATTAGGAGTTGGAATAGCAATGACCTCAACTTCTAATGAATTTACTCCAAATTCTGGATTATTCTTCACCACCCTGTCTATGGGCTAATTTCATTCCCAAGCAATGAAAAATGGGCATAGCAACATCCTTTGTAAAATACTTCAGAAATGTCTTTGATTTATTAAAAATGCCATGGATACATGCAGCAATGAACTCCTGTAAAGTCATCACAAAGATGCTAAGTATTTTCACACTAGCTTTTTATGGAATTCAGAGTGGTAGCAACAATTCCCGGCAGGATTGTCTCTTCTTGCACCATAAGCGATATTGGACAAGGAAACTGTATATCTGATTCAGGAAATCAAAGTAATAAAACTGTCAGCAACAGTGCAGCCAAGTGATTAGAAGAAGGGTGGTTGAAAATTTAAACACCCTTTTTACTCATTAATCTCCAACTGCTAAAGACAAACAAAAAGCAAAATTAACATGATTGTAAACTAAGCACTTGTGTCCTGTGGCTACCAGGTTGGCCTGCTGAGAGGGAATGAGTTGATCAAAGCCAGTGAGTCCGCAGAGAACTGTGGGATTAGTGCTGCTTCAGGGAGCACACAGCCAGGATCCATTACCCAGCCTGTGTCAGGAACAGGTGAACACCGTAATTAATCTTGGCTTCAATTTGGAGGGAAGCAGGGAAGCTACCTGCCCTGTCTGCCGAGTTTATATGTTAATCCTCTGAGCTCTGAGAAAAAGTTGTTAAATTGGCATAAAGACTTTTTCTGCCCTTCTAAATGTATAGAGAAGAAATAGTTGGGAGGGGTTGCTGGGTTCCCTAACTTTAGGCAGTTAAGACAAGATGCCTCCCAGGAAAACTGCTGATTGCCACCTTACTTCATTTGATGCATCTCAGCGCACAAGGCAAAGGGTCTTCCAATGAAACCGGCAGGTTTTTTAATGCAAGAAAACACTTGGAGATGCAGGGGCCTTACCCACAAACATGAACCATAAAAACCCATGTACTTGGAATTGGAGTTGCTCTCAGGGGCAAACTCATCTAATCAATGGGCTCTTGAATTGCTTAAAACTTGTCCAGGACTTTACATATTATTCTAGATACAGAAAAATGAATAGACATGTGCCTTGTCCCTACTTTGCACCAATTTCATGTATTTTTAAAAAGCAATAAAACGTACAAATGAAATATCTGCATCAGCAATAGAAATTTCACATTAGAAACATTGACAATTTGCCCTAAAATTCCATGCTGAATGAACTGGGGAGCAAAATAAAACCAAACTACAGAGGGCAATCCTTCTTCTAAGGGAAGACAATTTATGAAAATAAGCAGGAGATGCTAGAAGCAGTCCTCTGACACCCTAACATGGAGTGGCAGAGGCCACTCCATTGCAGAGGGCTGAAAGAAATGCAAGTTGAGAGGCCTGTTTGGAATTGTAACACTTGGGTGCCCTTTCCTCTTCCACACCTCAGAGACAGGATGAGACCCCAGTGCGGCACAAGCTAGCCATCCGAGCATAAAGCTGTAAACAGTAAGCTCCTTCTCCCAGAGACCCTCCACATTGTTAGACAAGTGGCTTCACTATGACAACCTCCCCCATTCCAGTCTTCTCCTCCCCCACAATTCTGTAACAAAATATTACTACATTTCCGAAATATCATTACTGCCAGCTTTTTATCTCTCTTTATTTCATCTGGATTTGATGTCCTACTATTAAAAATTTGGCTGGGAACCTGTCTTAGTCAGATTGGGCATCTATAACAAGATATCAAAGACTGGGTGGCTTAAGCCACAGAAATTTATTTCTCACAGTTCTGGAGGCTAGAAAATCCAAGATCAGAGTGCCAGCCGATTAGTTGTCAGCTGAGAGCCCTTATCTTGGTTTGTAATCGCTGTTTTCTACTTGTCTCCACAGCAAGGCAGAAAACAAAGAGAAAAGAAAGCTCTCTCCTGTCTAATCTTACAAAAGTACTAATCCCATCATGAGGACTCCACCTTCATGAACTAATTACCTCTCCAAAGCCCGGCCTCCAGATTAGAATTCCAATTTATGGTTTGGGGTTGGGGGTGGGGGTACATACAAACAAGCAGTCCATAATAGAACCCATATTGATTTCTGACAACTGGACATGAATCATTGATAGCAAATTCAACCATTCTAAATGTTGTTCAAAGCAGGTAGGGAGTCCCTGCACAGTTGCTACCAATCATGCAACAGGGCTTGGGATGAATTCCATTCCGTTATTCTGCTTCAATTAAGGAACAGGCTTCAATGGGGAAATTTACAAGGGGAAGATGGCTTGGCCTCAGATTTTCCCATCATCCCTGAGAGAGTGATGCTATGGCTAGGTGCTATGTTTCCAGTGGAAGGAGATGTCCCCTGAAAAGACACCTTTTTAAAGTAAAATTTTGAGAAAGCACCCTTGTCAGAATGCGAACAAAGAGACTATTTAGAGCCAGGGTGACTGAGTTTAGGTACCAGCTGCCAAACACGTAGGGTCCCAGGGGCCCTTAGGAAGTTGCAGCCCGTTTTGCTAGGGGCCATTCTGGGAAGCTGAGTTTGAGCACAACCTCTTCTGCTGGCAGAAGCAGAGACGCTAGCCTCTCCTGGCACTATGTGTTGGCAACCCCAGGGTTAGCTCCCAAGGTCATTTTTGGACAATCCTACCCAAAGCATCATACTCATCTAATCATTCTTTAATAAGTGTTAGTCATAATTAGCTAATGACCAATGAGAATCATACCATGCTACAACAACCAGCCTGGCAAAGCAAAAGTTTTGAGTAGATGAAAGGTTGTTCAGAGATGAAAGAATTTCAGCCCTAGCTGGTATGGCTTAGTGGATTGAGCGCTGGCCTGCAAACCAAAAGGTGATGGGTTCAATTCCCAGTCAGGGCACATGACTGGGTTATGGCCAGGTGCCCAGTAGCGGGCACGCATGAGAGGCAGCAACACATTGTTGTTGCCCTCTTGTCCTCCAACACATTGTTGTTGCTTTCTTTTCCTACTTTTCCCTCTGTCTAAAAATAAAACAAAATCTTTAAAAAAAAAAGAGTTTCAGTGGAGTAGTTGTACAACATTCACACACATCCAAATAGTAAGTCAGAGGGAAAAGGCAAAATGGAGATAGCCAACCAATTAAGGAAAAGGAGGAAGAGATAATGAGATGAAGAAATATATGAGGGACTAATATATGAAGTAAATTCATTCAACCAACATTTATTGAATACCTGAGCTAAGTTCTGAGCATGAACTGGTGAGCAAGACAGAAATGGTCCCTCCTTGTCCCACAGACAAGTAAACAGCCCAGGAAATCTTATAAAGCTAAAATAATAATTTTAAAGATGATTTTTTCCTGAATTACTTGCTCTAACATTTTAACTCTCCCAAGTTGCAATTCTGAAAAGGAAACAAGCACTTTTCCTTTATAGTAGGAAATGCATCACAGAGTAACCTAAAAGTAGGAAATCACAATTTGCCATCCTTAAGGAAATAATTAAGCCAAGAATTATCAATGAATGCTGAAACCCTTAGGTGAAAGGCTGATGGAGGGCTGGATACTCACCTGGTGCCAAAGTTATCAGACTGCAGGTTACTAGCTAGTTCTGTTACAGAACACAACAAGGGGGGCCTGGGACAATATACTATTATTGAAAGGCGGCCCCGGGTCCGTTATGTCCGCTGCCAGAGGAAAGACGTCTCTCAATACCAGAGACTTGTGAAAAGGAAAGGAAATGTTTATTTAATGCTATACTAACTTAAAGTAGTGACCTAATGTCTTCACCAAAAATCCCAAAGTCCCTAAAAACACCCACAAACAGACACAGTCCTTCCTTCCTTCCCCCTTTGCCCAGTCCAGAGTACCGTATCTCAGGAAAGGAAATAGAAGTCCATGGCTCAGGCAGTCCTCTGGTTCTTCCCAGTTAGAACTCCATCTCGACTGGGAGAGCTCCCTGGGTTCCCGGCACCCTCAGCTGAGTCGCCAGGATTTCTGCTAAAACCAGGTGGTGGTTCCCCCTTCTAAAGTTGTGGGGGTCCCCACTCTGCCAGGCCGCGTGGTTCCCTCTCTCTGGGATGCGGGAGTCTCCACTCTGCTAAAGACGCGTGGTTCTCTCCCTCAGGGCTGCCGCATGGTTCTCCCTTCTAAAGCAGCATGGTTCTCCCCCAATGGCTGCATGTGGTTCTTCTTCTCAGGGCAGCGCATGGCTCTCCTCCTCAGGGCTGCGCATGGCTCACCTCCTCTCAATGGCTGCCAAGTCTGGGTTTTAAATCCCCATGGCCAATCTTCCTCTGCAGCCTCATTTCCGACTCCTCCCACACTCAGCTTCACATGCCAGAACTCGTATCCTTCCAGCTTTACTGGGCTGCCATCATGAGTCTGGGCAAGCGTGGCCCCATGTCCTGGAGCCAATCCTCTCTGAGCTCCCACGCAGGCGCTGTAACTCAGGGGACCCGCCCCACCCCCAGTTACATCTGGGTGGGGAAGTTACTTCCATTCCCCTGGCTTAGAGCTGATCACAGCTACTTAACATATCTATGCAATCAGTCAAAGGTTATAGATATGCCAAACGACCATGCCAGAGCTTAGCTGCAAGACTGTTGCTATGCTAAACAGCTCTCAATGGCCCTGCTCCATTTGTCCCTTCCCCCAACCCACACCCTGGGGTGGGGGATGGAGACATCTTAAAATCTCCTAGACACCTTAAGTTCTGGACCGCATTTCAAATGCTCATTTGCCCCCCCCCCCCTTGGCTGCACCCTGTAACAGTTCCAAGATGACTGTCACCACATAACCCAGTGGTCAATCTTAATATCAGCAATAATGGGATTACCAGAGCTTCATTATGTAACTTGTGGTGTGATGTACTGTTTCGCTGAATCTAAACAAGCCTTTAGATTCAATGTCCAATAACAAAAAATATGGGGTTTATTGTTGGATGACACCAAAAGTAAGCAATCACAAAAATCCAGAAACTGGGGCATTCTAGGGAACAATTGTCCTGATCTTTGAAAGTCAATGTCATAGGAAAAATAAAAAGCTGGGGTGGGTGTGAGAGGGAGATTAGGGGGAACATGAAAGCAAATGTCTGTTCTAAAGTAAAATACACTTCAGAGACCCAACAACCAAACAGAGTCATGCTTCTTGATTGTATCCTAATACTGAACAAAACTTGCTTCAAAAGACATTTTGGGGACAAGCAAGGGTAACTTGGGTGTGTTGATATTATTAGGGTTATGTAAGAAAGTGTTCTTATTTAGATATGCATATCAAAATATTTAGGAGTAAAATGTCATGATATCTGTACTTACTTTAAAAGACTTTAACAAAATATAGGTAAAACATGCAAAAATGACAATCATTAAATCTAAGTGATAAGTATAGGGTGTTTATTATACTATTCTCTCTACTTTTCTGTACATTTATAATTTTCACAGTAATTATAAAAAGTATCTTTAACACCTAGCGTTTGTGAGGGTTTGAGGAAACAGGCCATTCCATTCATATTGTTGGTTGAATTGTACATTGGTATAGTCTTCACAGAGGACAATTTGGAATATATAAACTTTGTTTAGGTTTTTATTTTTTAAAATATTTTATTTATTTATTTTTAGAGAGAAGAGAAGGGAGGGAAAAAGAGAGGGAGAGAACATCTATCATTGCCTCTCTTACACACCCCAACCAGGGGCTGAAATCGCAACCCAGGCATGTGCCCTGAACGGGAATCAAACCGGTGAACTTCGGCTTTGTAGGACATCACCCAACACAGAGCCACACTAGTCAGGGCTAAATTGTGTTTTAAAACATATATACCCTTTGACATAAAAGTCCCATCATTAAGAATCTATTCAATGACTAGTGATACCAAGTGTAGAGGATGTATCCATTAAGATGTTTATTATAGCATTATTTATAATATAAACAAATCTGAGATAACAGGGAAATGGTTAAATATATTTTGACAGTACCAGGTCAGTTGGAAAGTATCCAGCATTGTAATATGAAACACACATTTATTGAAAATATAAGATACAAGAAACATTGTACATAGGACAATGACTCACTCCCTTTCAAAGAAGGCACCTTGGGACTTCACACAGTTCCAATCGCCATCAGCTGCTTAGTTTTATTTTCCTGAATCCCACTGACAGTCTGAAATCTCTTCCCTTTCAAAGGTGATTTTAGTTTTGGGAATAGCCAGAAGTCACAGGGCAATAGAGGGGCTGAGTCACCTGAGTGATCTGATGTTTCACCAGAAAATTGCATGAGATGTGATGCATGAGTGGGCATGTTGTCATGATGAATCTGCCAATCACCAGTTGCCTGTAGCTGTGGCTGTTTTTGTCATCTGAATCTCTCAACTGATGAATATTGAGGTAGTACTCCTTATTAACTGTTTGGCCCGGTGTGGAGGTGGTGTACTCATGATGGACAATACCATCCCAATCAAAAAACACAGTTACCATGGTCTTGATCTTTCTGTGACTTTGCCATGCCTTGTTTGGGCATGGCGAACCAGGCAACTTCCATTGGGATGACTGGGCCTTCCTTTCAGGATCATACCCATAAACCCATGATTAATCTCTAGTTATGATCTTCTGGAGGAAATCTGGTTCATTAGTAGCAGTTTGAATCAAGTCATTAGCAACTGCAGCACAATATTCCTTCTGCTTAGGTAGCAGAAGCTGCAGAACAAATTTTGCCACTACATGTTTCATGCCCAGATCCTTTGTCAGAATCCTGGACACAGTTTTTGGAATCCACAGATCGGCTTCTAGTTCTCACCCTGTTAGTTACCGATCTTTGATGATTGAGTCTGTACACGTTCAACATTCTCTCAGGTGTTCTGCTTGTTGCAGGCCTTCCAGAATGTGGGTCACTTTCAACAGATTCTTGATCATCTTTGATGTGTTTGTGCCACACTTTTACTTGCACTGTACTCATTGTATCATCCCGAAAAGCCTTCTGAATCATCCAAATAGTTTTTGAGGAAAAATGTTCAAACTTAATACAAAATTTGATGCAGATTTGTTGCTCTACTTCCTCAGTCACTTTGAATGTGATGGCCACACAGTACACATGCTCACTCAATGGTGTCTACCACCCCCACTATCTAGTACAGTGAAGTTGTCATTGTTTGCATATGTGAATTTCGGTCCACTCTTCTTGGCTGCCAGGTCACATTGATGTTGCACAAACTGTATATTAACAATGGCTGGACTTTTTCCGGACAGAGCTTGTATGTTACATATTATATGACAAAGAACAACATGTCACTGTTAAAAATAACAAAGTAGTCTGCCACAGAGTAGGCGGGTAGCTTAAACAACAGAAATTTATTTTCTCACAGTTCTGGAGGCTAGAATTAAAACAAGGTGTCAGCAGGGCTGGTTTCTTCTGAGGCCTCTCTCCTTGGCTTATAGATAGCCATCCTCTCCCTATGCCTTCACATGATTGTCCCTCTCTACCCATTTGTGTCCATGTTTCCTTATAAGGACACTAGTCTTACTGGAATAGGAGACACACTAATGACTTCATTTAAACTAAATTACCTCTTTAAAGACCCTGTTTCCAAATACAGTCACATTTTCAGGTACTGAAAGTTAGGATTTCAATATGTCTAATTTAGGAGGACACAATTCAGTCCATAACATTTATTGCCATGGAAAGGCATTTATGATTTTTAGGTTAAAAAAAAAAACAGGGAGCAGAACAATATGTACAGTGTGATCCTCTTTTTAAAAAAAAATTTTTTAAAAACAATGAAAACAAACCCTCTGGTATGGGCTTACATACAGTTTAGGGTATATTGAAAACATCCTGGAAGAATAGATACCCAACTCTCAATAATGGTTTCCTGAGGAATAAAATGATGAAAGGTCCGTACAGATTTCCACTTTTTTTTTTACAAGCATGGGTTAATTTAGTAATTGGAAAATTTTAGCTAAAAAAAAGTACAGCTACAATGTTAACACCCCCAGCAGAAAAAGGAAAACATGTTGTTCCTTGAAACAAAGTGTCCTTACTGAAATAGGGGTTGGGGACTGGCGGTCCACCCCAGGTAGATTAATAAAAAGAAGAAAATTGGGAAGAAAACAACTAAAAACAATACTTTGACACCATCTTAAATATTGGGGAGGAAGAGACACAGGACATCCAAATTGTCTTTATCTGCCAGCTCAGAAGAATGAGTGACTCATTGTAAAAAACTAAGTGTTAGAAAATAAAATGATATTTCTTCAGATTCATATGTTTATACATACTCTTCTCATCTTATTCTCATGCAACCCTACTATCTTCATTTTTCAGACGAGGAAAGAGCTTATTAAGGTTAATTTTCCCGAGGTCACAAAACTAGTAAGGTAGCAAAACTAGAACTCAAATTTGGGTCTCCCTCATCCTGAAGCCAGTGCTAGCTACTCCTCTGTGCTGCCTGGAATAGGTTTTGCCTTCTCCCTATCACCTGCACCCAATCACTACTCCCAAATCTTGCTAATTTGGAAAGCATCTCTTCCCCCAAGTTTAGGCAGCTCTCTTTAGGTCTCCCTAAATCCCCTGACTCCATATGTATCACAGACCATAATGCAGTCTGATGATCTCTGTATATGGTTTTTCTCCTCCACTGGACTGTGAACTCTTGAGAGCAGCAATTCAGTACCACCCGTGCCTGGCACATAGTAGGTGCTTTAGTTCAAAACTTCTTATGAAGTTCCTCTGAACTTCATAAGATTAAAGACTACATCTGGTTTTATGCACCATTAAATCACTGGAGCCTAACACATGCTTGGCACAGTTAGGCTTTCAAAAAAATAAATATTTTTAAATAAATAAATAATTCTATAAGTAATCTTCTCTATTTACTGTGACTCTAAGTCACATTCCAAGAAAAAGCAACTTCTTGACATACTTTTTCTTGTAATGATTTAGTATTTCACATTATTTCTACACTTCAACACTTTAAAATTCATCATTATTTTCCCGTTTTTGTCCTTACACTCACATGGAACATGACCTCCAGTATTTGGGAGTGAGATTCTGATTCTGCCTTACATTTATCCGCCTATTGCAAACTGCTAGCGATTCCTGTCAACCTTCCTCACTTAACTGCCGAAGTCCTGAAAGTCCTGAAAGTCCTGAATGGAGGGGGGAGGGAGGTACTTAGAGGTAAACAATTAGCCTCCATTTACAAACTTGCTTTTCCCTGGGGTAATTGCAAAGTTACAAGTTCCTGGACGTGAACCTTTCCTGGCAGAATCTCCTCAACGAGTGGATTGATGACGGATGACTATGATTAAATATATGAAATAACAAAACACTTAAAACAGTATTTGCTGGGCAAAGTTCTGCTTTTTTAAAAAATATATGATGCAGAGACTCTCATTAGAGGAACAAGAAAAACATATTCCAAATTACCTTCCAAGCAGTTTGCCTGGATTGAGTCCCACAGACAAACAGACCAGACACTCTATCCGATTAGCGTTTGCAGCCCGAGTTCTAGCCCTTGTGGGCGGGGCCGTGAGTCTCCCGCGAAGGGAGGGGGCGGGATCAGGGGCGGGCCCAGGCCTCCAGGGGCGGGGCCGCGAAGGCGAGGGGCAGGCTGGGAAGCGGCGCCATATTGGCGTCGGCCGCGCTGTATTGTCATAAATAGAGCCGGTTATGTGGTGTTTTCACCACTCGGTTGGATGCCTCGGCCGTAGTGAGTGAGAAAGTGAGCGAGCAAGCGAGTTACAAGCGACCGGAGGAAAGTGGAGAGGGAGAGAAGGGAAGAGCAACAACGGGACTCCACAGCGGGAGACACTCGCCGGTGAGGGAGACGCAGGAAGCGATGAAAGAAACGTCTGCGTAAGTGGTGGGGGGCGGCGGTTGAGGGTGAGGTGGTGAGGGGTGGGCTGAGGTGGTCGGCCCGGGACTTCGTTTCCGTGCTCTGTCCCAAGCTCGCCCGAGTGGTCTTCTCCCCTGCTCCGGTCCGGTCGGCAAGGATACCTCCCCTACACCCAGCGGCTCACCTGGCTACCCCCTCCACAGTCGGGGACTCCAGGAGTCGCCATCTGCTTTCAGCTGTCCCGCATCCGAGGACGCCCCTAGACAAGGGTGCGGCGGGAGGGAGGCGAGTGTGTCGGTGGGGAGAAACTGTCGGTCACTCTCCTGCCCCCCAAGTACTGTCTGAACCGGTCTCTTCTGCCTGCATTGGCGCAAATACCATCCCCCTACTTCCCCCTCCTCCCTTCCGGACCGCTGTCTCCAGGTCTTCAGGAGTGAATGACCTATCCCAGCCCGTTTCTCTGTTATAAAGGCTGTGGTCTTTTCGCCCTCCGCAGTCCTCCCCACCTGCCCATAACATACCTGTGGGTCTATACCGCCTGCTCACACTTCGATAAGTCACAAACGGTTTCAGTGCTTGGCGGAAGATTTTGTTGTACCTCATTACATTTTGGTGTATTAGGAAATAATAGGGAAAATGCAAAGAAAAACATAAGCATCACTCGTGTAAACAACATTCATCTCCCTAAAGCATAACATTGTGTATGTGTAGACACGTATCTTTATTTAAAAGAAATCAGTCCAAATAACATCTGAAGGATTCTCCTACTTTCTAATCTTGTCACATTCGCCTCTCTCCCCAGAGTTCCCCACGGTCCTGAATCTGATGGTTATTGCTGCATGTTGTTTTAGTGCTGTTACTACATACTGTGTATATGCCCATAATAACTGGCATTGTTTTTGAGCTTTATATAATCAGTATCACACTTGTCATTCTGCAGCTTCTTTAGTGCAGTATAGTATCTCTGAGCTTTGTCCATGTTAGTATTTTTAACTCGAGTTATTAAATCATGTTAATTACTGTATTGCATTCCATTGTAGGGATACACCCTAATATAGTTATTTTCCTGTTAGTGACTATTTTAAGTTGTTTCTAGTTTTTAATGTTACAGTGTGGCAGTGAACATTCTACATGTCTTTTTGTACACTTGTACTGGAATTTCTCTAGCATGTTATCCTGTAAGTGAAATTTATGGATTGAAGGGAATGTGGAATTCTGTTGCTTGCTATTTCCCTTCCTGTCCAGAGGATGGAGGTTCAGAAATATAGACTGGGAATTTTAGTGCTAGTAGGAACTTAAATAGCTAACTTTTTCAGCATACATATAAAAAACCGGGACCCGCGATCGTGATTAGTGTCAGAACTGAAGTAGTTCTAGAAGGGAGAATGGAATGGTGGAAAGATCTCGGGTTTTGGAGTTCAGATTTTGACTCCTGTCTTTCTCCATCTAGGGTGCTTACCTGTAAAGTGGCAGGGTTATTAAGGGTAATTGAGTGATCATATATAATTAGTCTCTTTCATCCATTTACCATACACATATAAACACACACAAACTATACCAAAACACCTCTCTAGCTGTCTTAGAGGTAAAAGAGCTAAATCTTTTAAAAAGAAATTACAGCATGAAATAACTAATTGAAATTTTATTTATTCTACAGCAAAATAAATACCAGAAAGAAATTAAAGTCACTAGTATTATTGTTTCCCTTTTGTTTGAGCCATTTCTGAAGGTATATAGACTATTTTATCTTTCACTTGATTCTCCCTATCTAAAGAAAATTTTAAGTAAAAAGCATGTAATAAGCCAATGTTTTGACCAGTCACTATTGTCGTGTTTTTGTGTGTTATTGTTTGCAGGGCTAATTTTTTTCATTTAAAAGACTATTCTTTGAGGTTACATTCTTACTGTAGGTGTTAATGGTCCTTCATGAAAGGATGGCTAAGATAGGTGATAGGGTTAGTTGATGATTGTGGTGGTTGTTTTTACTCTCCTTTTTTAGCATAATTAAAAGTTTTACCAACCCATGTTGGTCCCAAATTTTATTTTGAAATTATTAGTCTGTGTAAATCCAAAATCTCAGATACTCGATTGTGCTGTATTCAAGACTATAATTTCCTGATGGCTTGGATCTTTTCAAGGGTAGCTTATATCTTGTAAAGGGTTGTCATTTAGCGTAAAGAATTTGATAGTTATTCAGTGTGAAAATGGTTTAGCTACCAGTCTAAATGAAGGAACAATTACAATCAACAAAACGTTAGGACTATAAACTCTGAGTCAAGCAAAGGATGTTAATTTAGGTATCTCAAAGAAAAATCTAGTTGTGATTTCTTTTTTAAAGAATATTTCACAAGGACCTTCATGTGGGATGTTTTTATTTCCTGAAAGAGGGGGGGGGCATTGTTTTTATTAGAGTTTTCTTCCAAGTGGCTGACTGTTTTTCAGAGATTGAATCTAGATGGTACTTAAGTCTGTAGGGTATAGTGGAGGTGGCCCTGGCCCAGTTCCCATTCAGGCTCTTTGCATTTGGCTGAGTGGTGTAGGCACAGTTGCCCCAATGCCAACACATGCTGCTTTTGGCTTGAAAAGACACCCTAACCATTAAAGATGAAGACAGTATGAATAGCCTTTCATCAATATAAACACAAAATAACCCTTTTTTCTTTAAAAAAAAAAAAGCGCCTGCTCTGTTAGGACTGATAAGTAAACTTTTAAGGTAGCTAAATTAATGAGTGGATTGAGATTCAGTGTATCAGTATGATATGATGGTTTAATTTTTTCCTGCCATTTCATTGTCTTGAACAGAAACACTGTGCTGGACAGCCAGCGTCAACAAAAACATTATGGAATCACCTCTCCAATTAGTTTGGCATGTCCTAAAGAAATTGATCACATTTACACACAGAAATTAATTGATGCCATGAAACCATTTGGAGTGTTTGAAGATGAGGAAGAATTGAACCACAGGTATGTCACTTAAAAATGTAAAATGTTTTATAGTATGGTACTTAATCATTAATTCTACAAACATGTATCAGGTACCTACTGTGTCCCTGCCTAGAAATTTAAAAGAAGGAAGAAATGAAAAGAAATATTGGCCCTCCTGGAGCTTACATTTTAGGTGGTTAGGGAAGGAGACAAACAATTAGACAAATAAGTAAAATAAATACATGTGATGAATGCTGCTGAGAAAAAAGTAGTGCTGAGTAGAATAAAGCTGGAAATAGAGGTTGTCAGTGAAGGCTTCATTGACAACTCAGGAAAAATCTGAAGGTAAGGGATGGAACTATCTGGATAGTTGAGGGAAGAGCATTCTAGGCAGAAGGCTTGAGGGGAGTATACCTGTTTTGTTTAAGGAATATGTAGCAAGGCAGCTTGGGTGTCTGAAGCAGAGTAAATAAGTAAGCAGGGGAATATGGACTTAAAGAAAGTGAGGTGGAAAGGTGTTTGGAGGGGAAGGTAACTTAGGACATTGTAAGCCATTGAAGAAGTTTTGGCTTTTACTCTGAATGAAATGGAAAGCTGTTAGGGTTTTGACGAGAAAATTGACATGATTTACTCATGCTTTAACAGTCTCTCTGGCTCCTATATTGAGAATAGTCTGAAGAGGGATCAAGTCTTAACTGAGGAAACTAGGTAGAAGGATATTCTAATAATCCAGGGAGGAGATGATGGTGGTCGGAACTAGGGGGATGGCAGTGGCCGTGATGAGAAGAAGTAGTAGAATTTTGGATATGTTTTAAAGATAGGGTTGTGTGATGATTGTGAAATATGCACGCGTGAGCAAGAGGGAGGGGTGGGGGGGCATGATGATCAAGGATGATGCCAAGGTTTTTGGTCTCAGCACTTCAAGGGATGGAATTTCATTACCTGGGGAAAGCTGAGGGAAAAGCAAGTTTAGACAGAGCCAGGAATTCAGATTTTTGTGTTATCTTTGAGATACCTAATTCTACTTTTTTAATGTGGATTTGGATATGCCATTGAGTGCAAATTTATTTTAATATCAAATTGCTTTTATTAAGAACATTATTTCATAAAAATCAGTCAGTAATTAATTTACTCATTTTAATTATCCAAAGATGTATGGCTTTCAGTGAGAGAGCGCAAATTTTTTATTACCACATTGAATTGATTTTATTCCATAGTAAGGCCCAAAAAGTTGGCTTTTGCCACCTTATTGAAGGTAGCTTTGATTTTACTAGGCTTTTTGAATTTTGAAAATAGCTCAAAGACCAAAATACTATTATCACATTTATCGTCTCTTTGGAACTCTTAGGGACCTAAGAATGCCAAAGAGATGTGCCATGTATCAACAGATGTGATCGCATTAACATGTGTATAATATGCTTTTACCCTAACAACAACACAAAGGTACTGCCTATATGTTTAATTACTTTTTAAAGTATTGTCTGTCTGTCTGTCTGTCTGTCTGTTTGTTTGTTTTAATCTAAAGCATGGTATTTTTTATTATAGGCTGGTTGTTCTTGGTAAATTGAACAATTTAGTAAAAGAATGGATTTCCGATGTTAGTGAGAGTAAGGTAAGACTTCAAACTACAATGAATTCCTAGTTTCATTACATCCTGGTCTTTAGTCTCTGTAATAAGATGCAGGAGTTGAGAATAATAAACTGGCTCTTTGTTATACTTGTTAATAAATTGGTCTAGAGTCTAGACAGTTAAGTCTCTTTAAAAAATGAGAATTTACCCCAGAGGTAGCCATCGTATAGCTAAAATTTCACACCAATGTTTTGCAAGACTCATAGTAGTGGGTCATGACTTAAATATCAAGAGATTTTACTTAAAAAGCCAGATTTCAGACTTCTTGTGAAATTCCAGGTTTGGCAATACTAGGCCTGCCTTTGTAGAAGGCAGGAAGAGGCTTAAATGGAATTGGGCTCCTGCCCTCCAGGAATGCCTGGCAATTTCTAGCATTCCCTGCCTTCTCTGAAGCAGCAACTGTCATTTATATATCAGATTCTATGTTTGTTATGGCTACTAATTTGCATACCTGCCTGGTCCCTGAGACAGGAGTTTACAAACCCTTATTTATAATTGTACATCTTTTTCTCCTTTGGTAGCTTAGCTATTTTTCTTCTGAAATTGATTACATTTTTCTTGCTTTCTTAGAGTATTTTTAATGTAATTGAATTTTTATTTGAGAATCATCACTATGATTATTTTACTTGCTGCACTAAAATGAGGTAGGACATGTTCAACTGGGTGATACTATTTACCCCCTAAGAGGCCCAAACGGTTGTATTTTAATTTTTTGTTTGTTTTTTATAGTTTTCCCATCTTGCCCTTAACAGACATCAGCTGTGAGTTAATGTCTCATAGCAGTCAGTGCATCTCTCTGCAAACTCCCTTTCTAGTCTTTAATCTGCACAGGTTTAGAAATTACATAAATACCTGTTAGTCTTCTTTTCTTTACAACTTTTATTCTTTCTAAACCTATGATACATATTTAAAATTGGTTCTTTTAAACAACACCATGAATAAGGTTGTGAAGACTGCTTAAGTCTCTAGTCACTGAGTTTAAATAAATGGTCTTTATACTGTTTACTTTTGCTACCATATAAATATTGGCTTATTTCTGAGCTCTCAGCAGAGTTAGCAATAGTTGAAGTTTTCAGATAAGTTAATTCTGATCAGGTTAAGTGCTAGTTACGAGTAATTAAACTCATGTTAGTTTCTCTGCTACTAGGTGATCACCTCCTTAAAAAAAAGACATGTCTCATTCACCTGCAGAATCCCAGGACAGGGCTTAGGTATTGAATAAATAAAATATTAGGGAAACCTGTTGTCCCCCTCTAATCAGTCATAATTACAATGGATGTGCAAACCAAATACCCAACTTGCTAGAATAATTTTGTTAAGTCAGAGTAACAAGGTTTCTAACTTCTTGCATATGGTTTTTATGTCAATTTTTGTGACTATGCAGCAGTCTTTGCTCCCATCCCCATTCAAGGATATGTTCAAGATAAGTAATGTGATTGTTTGCAAAGAATTAGATTAATATGTTGAGAGGTGACCTGATTTTCTTACTGTAGGGTTTCTTTGCACTTTAAGGAAATATCCAGTAGAATTCTGTTCCAAAGTCAAAGGTTGTTTTTTTTTTAATAAATAAAATTTAAAAATTGCTTTTTATTACATTTTAATTACTCTAGTGCTTTAATCTGCAAGAACCAGTAGCTGGTTTTTATTTCATTTCTAGACATAAAACCATTGTTAAAAACTTGAAACTTTGCCACAATATGGCTTTTTTCTCTTTTTTTTTTAGCTTTTTTCTAAAGCAAAGTAAATAAAATATCTAATTTTTAAAAAAGTTCAAATTTTTTAAAAGATTTATTTATTTATTTTTAGAGAGGGAAAGGAAGGAGAAAGAGAGAGAGAGAGAGAGAAACATGACTGTGTGGTTGCTGGGGGCCGTGGCTTGCAACCCTGGCATGTGCCCTGGCTGGGAATCAAACCTGCAATGCTTTGGTTCGCAGCCCGAGCTCAATCCACTGAGCTACGCCAGCCAGGGCTTAAATTGGTATTAACATCTTCCATTGCATGGATAAGGTGATTGGTCATTTTCTGTATCAGTTATAATTCCCTTTCAGTTAGGCATGTTTTAGTTTGTAATCTGAAGGACTTGAGTTAGATGAAAGATCATTTGAATATTCTACACACAATTGAGATATTTAAACTTTAAACAGGACTACAAATCAAATCATTTTCTTTTTAATCTGTTTTTTAAATGTTTTTATTTTTTGTGTGTGTAAAGTATATTTATTTACATTGTCTCATTTGAAACAAGAACCCTTTGAGAAGACTGAAGTTGTAAAGACCTACTTCCTACTTTTCCTGTCTCACAATATTTTTAAGGTTGATCCTACATAATATAGTATAATTAAGAGCTAAATTTGGTGCCAATACTCATCCCAGTTTAATAAAGAAACTGAAGCTCAAAGAGGTTAAATCACTTTAAAAAGGAAGGAAATATGTAGGGAAATGAGGAGTAAACCTGTATTTTAAACAATATGCTTAACCATTACATTTCATTTCATTTAATGATTGTAACAAGTCCACAGAAGAGATTTCCAATGACCTGTAGTCTTTTGTTTGTGTAATGTCGCTTGTTCATCTTTTTCTGACTAGCTCTGTATTTGATTCTAACGATGCTGCCTTCTCTCCCATTGGCTTCTATTGCATATTGCATTCTCCTGGTTTTCCGTCTTATTCCTTGATGTTTCTACTCGATCTCCTTCATGAGCTGTTCTCCCTTTTCCCATATTTTAAGCGACCCTACTCCCATGGCTTTTATCCTTGGCTGTCTTCTTTCTTGTGTATATCACCTCTTACTATTTCAGTGTTGATGGTTTCGAAAACAGTATCTTTTTTTTTTTTTTTAATTTTATTTATTTCCAAAGAGAGGGAAAGGGAGGGAAAGAAACATCAGTGTGTGGTTGCTTCTTGTGTGCCCCCAACTGAGGACCTGGCCTGCAACCCAAGCATGTGCCTTTACTGGGAATCAACCAATGACCCTTTGGTTCACAGGCCAGCACTCAGTCCACTGAGCCAACAGCAGCCAGGGCCCAAAACAGTATCTTTAAACCTGATCGCTTCCCAGAACTCATGCAGGTGTATTCAACCATCTACAAGCTTGCTTGCTTGCTTTTTTTACCTTTTTTTTTGTATTTTTTTCTATTACCATTTATCCCCTTTATATCCCTCTTCTCCCACCCCCTGCAATGACCAGACTGTTGTCCATGTCTATGAGTTCTTTTTGTTTTTAGCTCGATCCCTCCACCCCTTGCTCCTCTCCCCACCCAGAGCTGTCATCCTGCTCTATATCTGTGGGTCTGTCTCTGTTTTGCTTTTTTAGTTTGTTCATTAGATTCCATACATGAGTAGAATCATATGGTATTTGTCTTTGACTGGCTTATTTCACTTAGCATAATGTTCTTCAGGTCCATCCATGCTGCCACAAAGAGTAAAATTTTCTTTTCTATGACTGAGTAGTATTTTGTTGTTGTTGTTGACATTATTACAGATGTCCTCATTTCCCCTGCTCCTTTGCCCACCTTCACCCACCCGCTATCCTCCCTTTTCCTCTGGCTATCACCACACTTGTCTATGTCTGTGAGTTATGCATCTGTGTTTTTTGGCTAATGCCTTCATCTTTCATTATCTGGTCCTCCCCCCTTCTTCCCTGACAGCTGTCAGTCTGTTCCATGTTTCACAAATCATTTTGGTTAATATGTTTGTGGCAAAAATATTTTATTCTCTAATTCGGTGTGTTACTTTCTCATAAATCATATAAGAATCATATTCAAAGTAGGAAGATATGAAGGAAGTAGGTAAACTAAAAGGTCCTGGCTTCTCTATCCTTTTGATTCACCTTAATCATCAATGAACTTACCACCTCTTTTCTGGCTAGAAAATTATTTGTGATACTCTTGAAACATTAATATTCATTAAGAAGAGGAAATAACAAACACTATCCTATTATATATTTTTTTTTATTCAAGTTAATTGACAAATATTATTCTTCACAACTTGCATAGGCCATTGTGAGGAATAAAAGAAGTTGGAATCATAGTCTTCATCTTCCAAGGAATTTAAATATAGTTGAGGAGATAGTACTTACACACAGGAAAAGAAAGGTCACTAAGTATGGTATAAAATAGGTTAAAGATAACAGTAGAGGAGCACTGAGAGGAAATAAAGAGCTCATTATGGAGAGGGAGATAGAGAAGGCTTCATGAAAGAGGTGGAACTTAAAGAGAACTTTGAAAAATAAATGGTATTGAGAGACCCAGAAAGGATGGGCAAGCATTCAAGACAGGGAAAATAGCAAATGCAATGGGAAGATGACCAGATTATGTGATGTGTTAATGGTTGGAGCTTCAGAAGGGAAGAATTGGAGACAAGGCAAGAAAGATTCTTAGGAGTACAGTGTGGAAATCCTTAGGATACAAGGATGCTTACCTCAGTAGTCAGGGAAGACTGCATTGGCATTGGCAAGTTTTGAGTAGAAGTGTTATTACAGAGTAATTTAAGAACATCAGTCAGTGAATTTTATACAAAATAGAGTAAGAGAAAGTAAAGACTAAGTGCCCTTAGGAGGATAGTTTTATGATACTATTAGATAGCCTAGAATTGGTTCGATAGTTGAATAGAAAGGAGATGACAAAGATACAAACTAAGAATTGTAAGCCAAGAAGAAGAATGACTATAGGTATGGGCAGAAAGGGAAATGAGGAACAGAAAGAAATCAGGAGGGATACCTGGTTTATCATAGAATTTTTTGCTTGTTTTAGGCATGGATATTGAATTGGATCAAGAATATTCAAGTGAAAATACCTGATGGACAGTTAGAATGGGCTCTAGAGAGAGGTGAAAAGTAGCATTATATTCCAGTACAATCAAAAGTATGTTAAAGTTGTTATATTAGCTCTCATAAGGAAATATGTCAAGATGACCTTTTTTTTGCAGAAAGGTTGCTGAGCTAGAATTGAGAAATTAAGCATATCTGTCACAAAAACCAAAAGGGCAGGTGGGATTAGTCAAGAGTATGATGATGTAGAGAGCCAAAAGCACTTGTGTTTGGGAAAGGTCTTGTGACTCTTGATAGTGCTGGAGCCAAAGACAGGCTACTAGAGGGGACAACTAGGGTCTAGTGATAAAAAGCATTTTCTTAAGATAGAGATGAGTGAATGTGTAATGGACATGAATTTGTTTTGTCTTCCCTCTATGGATATCTTCAGTACTTTAGGCTGTAACCAAAAGAGCTCTGAATTTTTACAAATCTCAACAAAGTTGACAAATATAACATATATCTGTAGCACTTAGCCAGTTTTTTGCTAAGTAATTTGAACAATTGAATGGCTTTTGTTTAATTTTATTTTAGAATCTCCCGCCTTCTGTTGTGGCTACTGTTGGTGGTAAAATTTTCACATTTGGTTCCTACAGGCTTGGAGTACACACCAAAGGTAATTGCTTTTCTGTGTTCTACTGATTAGAACTTTCAATAACAAACTTTTATTTGTTCATAATTTAAAATTACAGAAGAAAAATTCCCCTTATTCCACTACTGAGAGCTAATTATTGTTAACATTTTTCTGCATTCATTATATACTTTATTGTACATATGTTTGTATGTACTTAACAAAAATATAATATACTCTTCTTGATAAGAAATACTTTCATTTGCAGGAGCTGACATTGATGCACTTTGTGTAGCTCCAAGACATGTGGAGAGATCTGATTTTTTTCAGTCTTTTTTTGAAAAATTGAAGCATCAAGATGGCATTAGAAATTTAAGAGTAAGTATCCTCTGGTAGTTAATATTTTGAGCTTGTTAACAAATAGCTCTAAAAGCTAGGGCTTAAGATTGTTGAGGTATTTCAAAATAATGTAGAATGATTGAGAACAGGGGCTTTATAGTATTACATATCTGGATTTGAACTAGAAATCTACCGCATATTAGCCTTTAGATTTTTGGTCAAGTTACCTATTATATCTGAGCCTATTTGCTTATTTGCAAAATGGAGATGAGATAATAACATTTTTATAAGGTCTTTTGATGATTGATGAGATAATTTACACATAAATAAAGTTCAGTTAGTATTGAATAGTAACTCTTTTTATGCATATATCTAGCCATTCATTCAGCAAATAAAATTTCAGTACCAGTGATTCATCATATATTGGCCTTAGTCCCACAGATACAATGGTGACCAGGACAGTTTATGGGAGGGAGAGACTGGAGAACTAACTGAATGAATACTTTTGATACAATCTGAGGTGCTAGAATCAGATGAAGTTCAAAGGATCTTCCTTATTTGGGTGTCTGGGAATGGAGAAAGAGATTAAAAATTTGCTAGGTTGAGGGATTAAGGAAAACACAGACATTTCTACTAAATCCAAACTATATTGACTTATTTTTTTATAGGTCATTATGAGTTCTTATTGTATTTTAATTTCTGACAGTAGTGCTCTTTGTAAATTGTCAGTTTTCAATTTAATCTCAACAAATAGTAAGTATTCAGGTGATAGCAGTTCTGCTTGCCAGTTTACAATGTATATTTTTAGGAGAATAAGTTAGATAACAACTGTCAGACATTTTGTGTATCTTAAACAACAGTCACAAACGTAGAAGTACTTAGGTAGAATGTGAGACTAAGAACATTTTCACTTTTTCTGTTAAAATACAGTTTGGGTGCAAAGGTATTCATATTATTGGCAATTAGGAAGAATGTAGAAGGAATTATACCTTATGTATAGATAATTGTTTTCTTCTTTTTTAGGCTGTAGAAGATGCCTTTGTACCTGTTATAAAATTTGAATTTGATGGAATTGAAGTAAGTGTTCTTAATATTTTTTCTGGCTTTACAGTTGAACTACTTAACCCATAAGTGATTTTTTTAGTTTGTTTTTTTTAATCAGAGTTAATTATTTTAAAGAATCAAATAGCTTTTAAATAATCCCTTACCTTCCTTTCCCCTGTATCTGCTGACTTCTCATGGAAAATGAACCGACTTCCATTCCTACCCCATTCTTCTCATTCCCATAATTTCCTAACGTAGCTAAAATTTTGCTTGGAACAGTATTTAGTGTTTACATTATTATGATCTTATAAATAATGTTTGAAACTGAGCACCAAGTGTCTAGTTTACCATTTTTTTCTGTGTGGCATTTTTTGGGGTGGGGGGGGAGGTAATTGCTCTGTGATTTGTTTGCTTGGGCTTTAAACTTAAGACTAATTCAAAACCACCTTGTCCTTAGTTATCTAAATCTCCTTTAGAGAGATTTAGATTTTTCAGGTATTCTGTAATCATCCTGAAAAAATACTTGTCTTCTTACCTACTTCAATCCACACTTAATATTCTCCATGACTAACATGCTATTATACAGCTGTCATCCTGACATCTTTTTATTTTTATTTACTTTTTTTACTATCATCCTGGGAGTTCCTTTAGCCTCTTTCTAGGGTTTACTTTATTGACTCTCATTTTAGTGGCACTCATCCACTAGCTTCCTGAGAAAGAGCACATGTTTTTGAGATCTTGCATGTTTGTTTAAAAATGTCTTCATCCCTTCCTCAAGCCAAACTGGTAGTTTGGCTGAGTATGGTGTCCCACATGGAAAATGATAGTTCTTGGAATTTTGAAGGTCTTGCTTTGTTGTCTTCTAGCTCCCATGCTGTGTTGAGAAGTGTGATGCCATTTTGATTCCTCCTCCTTTGTACGTGATCTGTTTTGTCTTTTTGGACACTAATATGATTTTTTTTCTAGTCTTCACAGTTGTAAAGTTCATGGTAATATATATTAGTCTGTGTCTTTTCAGTCAAATATGCTAGGTATTCAGTAGTCCTCTTTCAACCTAGGAACTCCTTTTCTTCCGTTCTTGGAAATTGTATTGACTTCTTTTGGATTTCCTGCCTTTGTTCCTCTTTCCTTTCTGGAGCTAATATTTGTATGTTGGACCTCCAGAATGGCCACCCCCCCCCCCCCTTTTTATTCATCTTTTCTCTTCCATTTACTGGCCACATCTGCTTTTTGTGATTTTCTCATCTTCTAAACTTTCTATTTTGTTTTCCATTTCTGCTATCATGTTTTTCATTTCTAAGAATATTTTTTTATTCTCTAAATATTTTTATTTATATATGTATTTATTTACAGCTTTCTGTCCTTATTTCCTGGTTACAATATTTTTTTACCTTTGCTTTTTTAGATCTACTGAGTCTGTTACCGCTTGCCCATCTACTTTCCAGCTTTCATAATATTTGCTTTTGTCTTGTATTTTTCTTTGTCCTAGTGGATTATGTCTTTAGAAACAAAATAAAACTAAACAAAAACAAAAAAATTTTGCTGGTATTTTAGAGGGGCCAAGAGGGGGTGAATGTAAATGTGTGTTGGATCTGCCATCTTTATCTAGAACAGGGATATCAAACTCATGTTCACTGGGGGGCCACATTAGCCTCGAGGTTGCCTTCAAAGGGCCAAATGTAATTTCAGCTCTTCAGCAGTTAAAGAGTAGTAGTTACCTTTATACAGTCTAAAATTATTTTGGCCCTTTGAAGGCAACCATGAGGCTAATGTGGCCCCCGGTCAAAATGAGTTTGACACCCCTGATGAAATTCACTCATTAGGTTTTTAAATTTTTTTGTTAATGCTTAGCATATATGTTCAAATTAAAATGTTTTCTCTTAATTTGGAGATTTAATTGCCTTCACAAAACTTTTTGATTTCCCATGTGAGATTCCTACATAGCCTTTTGGAGTTTTGGTAGAAACTCTGAAACTAGTAATTACAGCTTTTTACATTTTTGAAGTGGGGAGGGAAAATGGACTAGAAGGAGAAAAAAATAATATTTTTCTCTTCTTTTTGCATCTTTCCAAAGATCGATCTAGTCTTTGCAAGACTGGCAATACAAACCATATCAGATAATTTAGATCTAAGAGACGACTCTCGACTGAGAAGCCTTGATATAAGGTGTATTCGCAGCCTAAATGGTAAGCTTCTAAAGACATCTGAGCTACCTCCCTGAAGAAGTTTAACAAATAGAGATCTTTTAGCAGAGTTTTAATGAACTTTTTAAGAGATTGAACTAACTCAGTTTAAAAATTGTCATTTTCTTTATACAAGTAATCTGATCACATTTAAGCATCTTTAAAAGAAATTTGTTTGAATATTGTTTGTGTTTGTAGTAGTGATTCTCAAATGTGTTGGTCTCAGGACCTTTTTATACTCTAAAATTTTATTGAGGATCCCCAAAGATCTTTTTACATGGGTTATATCTAATATTGACCATTTAACATGCTCAGTATTTACTGTATCAGAAGCAACTGAGAAAATTTAAAAATGTTTATTAGTATTAGTTCATTTTAAAATAACAGTAGTAAATCTATTATAAATGAATATAAATATGTTTTTGTAGGAGCATTGGCTTTTTTTGCATTTTTGCAAATTTTTTGATATTTGACTTAATAGAAGACAGCTAGATTTTCATATCTGCCTTTACAGTCAGTCTCTTAAGGTATTTTGTTTTGATTGAAGCACAGGAAGAGAACCTGGCCTCTCAAAGATATATAATTGGAATAGGGAGGAGTATTTTAATAGACTTTTCAGATAACTGTGAATATTCTTTGATATTACACTAAAACTTGACCAGTGACAGTTTTTTTTTTCTTTTCCATAGCTTTATTGTGGTCTAATTGTGTACTGTAAAATTTATCATTATTAGATGTACAACTTAACAGGGGTGTTAAACTCATTTTCACCAGGGGCCACATCAGCCTCGTAGTTGCCTTCAAAGGGCTGAATATAATTTTAGGACTGTGTAAATGTAACTACTCCTTAACTAGGGGCAAGGAGCTTGGCGCTGCCACTGGGTAGAAACAAGGTGCCAGGCTGGATAAAACAAGGTGGAGGGCCAGATTTGGCCCACAGGCCTTGCATTTTCCACCTGTGATTTAGTAGTCTTTAGTATATTCAGAATTTTGCACGACAGTTCAATTTTAGAACATTTTCATCATTCTCAAAAGATCCTTCATACCTATTTGCAGTCACTCCCCTTTTCAAACCCCAGTCCCAGACAACCACTAAAATACTTTCTATTTCTATAGATTTGTCTTTTCTGGACATTTCATATAAATGATATCATACAATATGTGGTCTTTCGTGTCTGGCCTTTTTCACTTAGCATAATGTTTGTGAAGTTCATCTATGTTTGTAGCATATATCAGTAGCTTGTTCCTTTTTATTGCTGAGTAAAAGTGATCTTTTTTTAATGGTTAGTTAGAATATTGAACCTAAATTCATATCCTATCATATCAGTTAACTTTTTATATTCTATTACACTAAAAATCCATTGGTCTGTCTGATTTTTTGACTGAATCTATTACAGCCATGCATGATTTTGTACTGTCATGCCTTGATCATTTAGCAAATACTGGTTTGCAAAGTTATTTGGCTCTTCTAAATATTAATTCACATTTCATTATAAAATATCAAAAAAATCACATTCATTAATATCATCACCGATTTTTATTAGAAAAGTTTTTTTATTCCTGTATTGATGAATTTAGAAAAGTCTTTAAGTATTAGAATGACAAGATTACAGGAGCAGATACTAATTGTCCAAAATTTACTTGGAAGCTCAAATTTATTATAGTCAGCAAAGCTTTGTCATTTGTTTTCCTCAGTGCAAGACTGACTTTGTTTTGTTTTTAGAAAATATCTGCTAAATATGTAAGTATGAATAACCATAGTTTGTCTGTCAATCATCATTTCAAGTAAAACTAGTATTTCTTGAAGAAAGCGGGTAGTTGAAGTTACCTCAGACATGTTCGTATATCTGCACAAGTTTCTTTTCCTATCTTCTAACTGCAAATATTATTGTCTGCTTAGTACAATGTTGCCACAGCTTTGGTACCACTGTTCTGGTACCAGCAGTTTTACTCACCACTGCGTTTGCACTATCAGTGCAAATGTTAACACAGTGAAACAAGCAAAGAAAGCCTTAGTGTAATTATAAAAATATTGTGCTGGCCAAAAAGTTCATTTGTTGTTTTTTTCTGTAAGATTGCTCTTGTAGCATTTAGTTGT
Organism: Phyllostomus discolor; assembly: GCF_004126475.2. Taxonomy (NCBI): domain Eukaryota; kingdom Metazoa; phylum Chordata; class Mammalia; order Chiroptera; family Phyllostomidae; genus Phyllostomus; species Phyllostomus discolor. The sequence continues at coordinate 40,037,127 of NC_040908.2, forward strand.
CTTTAACTTTATTTGAAACAATTTTGTTAAATTGTATTGTGACAACTGTCATATCAGTGTGCATTTAAGGAAAAAAATTATCAAAATTGGTGGATATTCATTTTAGTATTGAAGATGGAAGAAAATATATTCAACATTTTTGGCATTATGCTTTATTTCAAGAAAGGTTAAAACACAGCTAGAATGCAAATAAAGATTTGTGCGCTGTATGGAGAAGGTGCTGTGACTAATTGAACATGTCAGAAGTGGTTTACAAAGTTTTGTGCTGGACATTTCTTGCTGGATGATGCTCCATGGTTGGGTAGATAAGTTGAAGTTGATGGCGATCAAATCTCAACATTAATTGAGAACAGTCAACATTCTACCATGAGGGAGATAGCTGACATACTCAAGATGTCCAAAGCAAAAAAGTTATTGGTGAAAATGAAAAATGTGTCTTTTATTTTATGGAAAAAAAAACTGAATGAACCTTTTGGCCAACCCAGTAGGTTTGACATAACAGATTCCCAGGGGTCCACTGACTGTACTTTGAGAATTAGTGGTTTCTAGTACCTATTGTTTAAGTGAATCATTGTGTTTTGCTGTACTTCCAGAGTGCAACAGTAAGCCACAGTGTTTGTGGATAAGATTTTCATTAAAGCAATAACACTTTTATAACTTGGGGTCATTTGATTAACAGTGAAAACTTATGGAAGAAAGCTGAAAGATAGACCCATCTCTTATTTTAGTGTTGGATGTGCTTTTGAATTCTTTAAAAGCAAAGCGATTTTTCATATATAATTGCTAAATTTTGAAGACAGAAAACAAATCCTGACATTTTATTATCTTTGATATTTTTAGCACTTGAGGGTCTGGAGGTTAGAAAGACATTTAACTAACTGTTTTTGTTGCATAATAAAAAATAAATGCTTTATCTTTTTCAGGCTGTAGAGTTACTGATGAAATTTTGCATTTAGTGCCAAATAAAGAAACTTTTAGACTCACCCTACGAGCAGTCAAATTATGGGCAAAACGTAAGTATCCCCACTCTTTTATGTTTGAATGATAAAATCATAATTTTCAGTTGCTAATGATAGAAGCATACATGAAAACCCCAGAGTATATTGATACTGAGGGATTGAGATCCAATAAGATTTGGAGAAGCTGTTTCTTTTTCAGGTGCAGTGGTTATGGTGCTATAATGTGTGGCTTTACCTCCTTGTCCTTTGGGTAAAAACTGAAAAGCCCCTGACTTTCATCTTAGATTTCAGCGAGGCAGTCAGAGTGAGGTAGGACTTGAAGAGTGCAACCCTCTCTGGTCTGAGCTGTCTATGGGCAGGACCATCTTACTTATCTTTGTCTCCCCATCACCAGCAAAGTTTATAGTAGGTATTTAGTAAATTTATTAAATGAAGAGTGCACAGTGATAGTTTCAACTTGTTTTTACATTATAATACTCTTCTAATAAAATCTGGAAGGAACTACACTAGTTTGTATGTATAGGACATAGTTGATAGCCCAGTTCTGAGCTGGCACAGCACACTTGTATTATTTGTAACTACTTATTTGTATTATTTCAGTAGTACTGTACTTCTGGCACCAGGTTTTATATACTCTTAAATGGTGCTCTCTAATAAAACTTCCTGTGATGATGGAAATGTTTCCTATCTGTGCTGTCCAGTGCAGTAACCATATGGCTACCCTTGAAACATACAAGTGAGGAATGAAATTTTTAAATTTTATTTAATTTTAATTAATTTAAATTCAGAATTAAGTAACACTAAGAGAAACGAAAAGATATGTTCACACAAAAACTTAAACACAAGTGTTCATAGCAGCATTATTCATAATAGTCAAAAAGGAATAACCCTATGTTCATAAATGGATAAACAGATGAACCAAAAGTGGTATATTCATAATATGAAGTATTATTAGGCAATAAAAAAGGAATGAAGTATTGATATATGTTACACCATACATGAACATTGAAACCATTATGTCGAATGAAAGAAGCCATTCATAAAAAACACAATTTGTACAATTTCAGTTACATGAAATGTCCAAAATAGGCAAATCTATAGAGACAGAAAGTAGATTACAGGTTGCCGAGGATTTGGGGGGTTGGGGGGAGTTATAAGAGGGCTCTGACTGTTAAAGGTTTCTTTTAGGGATGATGAAAATGTTCCAGAATTGATTGTAGTGATGGTTGCACAATTAAAAGCCATTGAATTTTATACTTCAAATAGATGAATCTTATGGTGTGTAAATGATTTCTCAGTAAAAGCTGTTACAAAAAAGAAAAAAAAATAGCCATATGTAACTCGTGCCTACCATTGCACTAGATAGTGCACATCTAAGAAGACCTTAAGTGAGCAGAATTTGTCCTTTGGCTCAGTTGTATAGTCGGGGTAAAGTTATTTGCATTGAAAAGATATCACAATTTGTCTTTTGCTACAGATTAAATTAAATACCACGTTTTGTTCATTCTTGGATGCGTATTTTTCACATTTAACATCTGAAATTGATAGTTTGTATTTTTCTTTTGGTTAATGGGATATAAAATCATGCTATATTTTGTAATTGAAAGGATCTTAGATTTTATAAAACATGGTAATGCATTTTTATAGACTGGTGTAAGAAACAATTATACAAGAAATGAGTAGTATCAATAGTGTGCTGTACTTTATGGAGAAGATCCAAATTATACAAAATACTATAGCCCCCAACTTTATATTTGATTTTAAAATGCCCATGAATATGACTACTAATGAAATGTTTATTCTTCCCTGCTTATACCCTCCAGTTATCTTGCCTCCTCCTTTTCATTTCTTTCTCAACCATAAATACTGAAGTGTGGGAGATTCCAATGTTATGTTGGAGGAGCCCAGTTGGGCAGTCAGAACTGAGGCAGGGAACCGGGAGTTGTATTGGAGAAAAGAGTGGTGGCAGGGGAGGGGGTGGTAAGGTGAGCAGCTTCTGGTTTTCTAATAAGACTGTGGGCCTAGCCTGAAGGTCTGCTTGTTGACTGTATTGTTTGTATAGGAGAAAGGATATCTAATCAGTAGTCTTAAGAAGGAAGTAATCTTGTTCTTTATGATTGAATGGCATGGAGAGTGGATCTTAACAATAGTTAACACATATATTAATTTTTTAGGACGTGGTATTTATTCCAACATGCTTGGATTCCTTGGTGGTGTCTCTTGGGCAATGCTGGTTGCAAGAACTTGCCAATTATATCCAAATGCAGCAGCTTCTACTTTAGTTCATAAGTTCTTTTTAGTTTTTTCTAAGTGGTAAGTATTCATATGCATACTTTCACTATTTACTAACCTCTGCCTACATGTAAATTTGTTTGGAAATTTAAAAGCTATGCATAGACTTTTTCTGTTGTCTTACTCTTTTTTTAAATTAGAAGTTTAAGCCCTGGTTGGTGTAGTTCAGTGGATTGAGTGTTAACCTGCAAACCAAAAGGTCACAAATTCAATTCCCAGTCAGAGCACATGCCTGGGTTGAGGGCCAGGTCCCCATTTGGAGGCATGCAAGAGGCAACTGATAGATGTTGCCTGCTCTCTCTCCCTCCCTTCCCTTCTCTCTAAAAATAAAATAAATAAATAAATAAATAAATAATCAATCTTTAAAAAAATTCTAAGTATCAAATTTGAGGCAATGATGACACCAGATGGCACTTTCTGGCAGTCTATAAATGGTCACAATACTAGCCAATTAGTAGCTATGCTGAGGTGGTTTAAGATCTCATACGTAAAATGGAGATGATAATCATATCTACTGCATGGATTTTTTAGGAGTATTTTCAGTAAATCTTAGTTGTTGCTGTTATTATCAGAGTAAATCCATGAAAGTAAATGAAAAGGATGGGAAAAATTCAGACTTGAATTAGATGCAGCTAATTGGCAAAGCAATATTTGCCCTTTGAGAGAAAGAATACTGCTTTAAAATAAGCAGCCTTTATCTTTGTTACTTTCTTCCCTTTCCCATTTTTTTAAATAGCAAATACCTCAGACATTTGCTGTTTGAAATTTGGAACAAAGCCTAATGATTTTAACATTTTGTGTAGTTGCTGAAGTGAGGTCCTATGTGAGTTAATTTTCTTATTCATGTTAGGGAATGGCCAAATCCTGTGCTGCTAAAGCAACCAGAAGAAAGCAATTTGAATTTGCCTGTTTGGGATCCTCGGGTATGTGACGCATTATAAAGTTTCATTAAATCTTTTATGAAAAGGATGATTCTCTAAATTATAGTCTAATGATAATTCCTCTTGTGTGCTCATCTTCTATCTAACTGTAGTCCTTTCCTGCCTGTGCTTTGTTTTTTTTTGGTGCAGATGATGTGTTTCTCCAATGATAATCCAAATGTTATGTCATTAAAAATCACCCATATAAAACTAGATGAGTGGGTGTCGCAACCAAAATGTCATAATCCATTGTTCAAAACTGTCTTACAAATAGTTTCTAATAATAAAGTACTAAAGTTTATAAAAGATTTACTTTGCATTGCAATTTAAAGCAGATTTCATTATTCCTAGCTAGCATAACTCTCACTTGCCTTGCATTTTAATTTGCTTTTAGAGTAAGTGCTCATTTCTCTGAGTAACATAGGGGAAGTTGTCCATTCAGTAGATGCAGAAAGAGTATTGAGAACCATTGGACCTTTTTGCAGCTATGATACTATATCCTTGTTCTAAAAGACCATTGTTTATAAGATGTACCATCAGTTCAACAGCTTTTCAGGGGAAAAATTAACTTCTGCAGTTTTCTTTGACTGTCAGTCACATCTGACTTCAGAAATAAATGTAGTTGGGGAATGGAAATATACTTCTTAGAAATGGGGAAAGGTAGTATCAAATTTATATGTCATATTCTTCGGACTTTTGGGGAAATGAAGCAGGAGAATAGATCAGTTATTTTGTTTCTAATTTCACAGGTAAATCCATCAGATAGGTATCATCTCATGCCCATAATCACCCCTGCCTACCCACAACAGAATTCTACATATAATGTGTCCACATCAACTCGAACAGTAATGGTAGAAGAATTTAAACAAGGTAAACCTGTTGGTTCTGTTGCCCTTTACATATTCCCCTCTTTTTGGTTGACAGCAGTGTAATTCTATATTGCAGTTATGCCTGTTATTTCTTAAAATTCTTTCAAATGTGTGTGTATTTTTTCAGTAGTTGGTTTTCCAGAATATATGATAATATTAAGGCCAAAAATGGAGCCAGCCCAAGCTGGTTGAAATTGGTATTTGTGTTCTTAAAAAGAACATAATAAATGTATATTTCTTTTACCCAAGAATTTGGTGGGGTAAAAGGTTTGGGGGTAGGATAATACAGTAATACAGGAGCTAATAATATGATCAGTGTTCAAAATCAGTCTGTCTGTCTGTCTCCCATTTTAAACTTAGGTCTCGCAGTCACAGGTGAAATTCTTCAAGGGAAATCAGATTGGTCCAAACTACTTGAGCCACCAAATTTTTTTCAAAAGTACAGGTATTTCAAATTTTTCATTTTGTGTGTGTGTGTGTGTGTGTGTGTGTGTGTGTAAAGAATATTAAACTTAGAAAGTTACTATATGATAGGTGAGAGTTGTCACTTATATTTCTAATAAGGTAGAGAATAGGTTAACAGAAATCCTATGTGATGAGATAGTGTCTATATTATAGTAGTAAATGCCCCACTGTTAGTAATGGTTTTTGGGGGGTTTTTTAGTGAATAATTTTTTAATTGTGGGATCTGGAATTAATTTTGTAAAAATCAGAGAATGTTTTGATTTTTATAAACTATGTGGCTTCATTAGTGCTTTTGTTCATTGAGAGAGAAAAGGAAAAATTAATGATAGAAAAGCAGATACAAACAATATTGATGGCTTTTTTTCCCTGATTGTTTCCGAAAATTCTTCATAGACATTATATAGTATTGACTGCCAGTGCATCAACAGAAGAAAACCATCTGGAGTGGTAAGACTTATATTTCAAGTTCTCGACCTACTATATGGTAATAACATTTATATGGTGCTTTACCTTTCATTTATAAAACATTTTCTCTATTTTCAAAGTTAATATGTCTTATTGATGACTGTTGTACATGACCATGGAGCATCAAGAAATGCCATCAATGTTTCAGAATCAAAAGTGACACAAGATAATATGTGAACAGATCTTAGCCTTTTGTCACTTCTCAAAGTCAGTTGTTTTTTCCAGCAATCTATTTTCTTAATGATGCCTTTTTGTCATCCTATTTATTCATTTTTAGAGGGGAGAGAAGATACATCACTGTGATGGAGAATCATCAGTTGATTGGTTGCCTTTTGCACACTCCCCCAATTGGGGACCTGACCCACAACTCAGGCATGTGCCCTGGCAGATAATTGAACAGGCAACTTTTTGGTTCTCAGGCTGATGCTTAATCACAGAGCCATACCAGCCAGGGCTTATGTATTCTTTTAATTTAGGACATAATGGCATGAAAGTTTTCAGAATTTTAAGTTTCTGTCAACAGAGGAGATATTTTGGTCAAGGAGCAGTGCATTCTTTCTAGTGCATGTAAATATATTTCTGTTCCCTCTAGTGTATTGACATCCATAGCTCCATCAGGCAGAGGCTGTTAGGCCACCAGAGAAGATTGTGCTTTCCTCAAGTCTGACTGCTGGAAAAGGAGAACAGAACAATATTGTCTTTTGTTTCAAGGGTTTAATGCTTATTTCATTGATAATTAAAGGGACCCTGAAAAGAAACCTTTCATTAAAACAGAGTTTTTTATTTGTCTGGATCAGGGGTCAGGAAACTATAGTCTGGGCCAAATCCAGCCTGCTATCTCTTTTTATAAATACAGTTTTATTGAAACATAGTCACACCCACTGATTTATATATTGTCTATGGCTGCTTTCCTGCTCCAAGGCAGGATCATACAGTTGCAACAGAAACAATGGCCCACAGAGCCTAAAACATTTATTATCTGGCCCTTAACCAGCAAGTTTGCCAGTCTCTCATTTAGATTCCTCTGAGGAATAATTCAGTGTTTTGTATATCTGCTGTTGAAGCACACACAGTTAAAATGTATAAGCTTTTACTAGTGTTTAAAAAATGTAAAAATGTTCTTGTAGTTATTCTAATTCATAAAATCATTAGTATGATAGCTGACAGTCACATTTCTTAAGTCAGATGGAAAAGTTGCAGAAGTCTGATGAAATTTTTGATATTTTAGTAGTATATGATCTGATTTTAGTGACTTTTTAAATGCAGTATCTTTTATCATTTTGTGAAAATAAGAGCATGTGTATTTCATAAATTGAATGCCAGTTATTAGGTTTTGGAGTCACATTATTTAAACATATCTTAGCCTTAAGGTTTAAACATAAAATTTGAAGGTGGAAGATTTAGAGACAGATGAACCATGTTCAAATTATGACTATTTTATGGTCTTTACATGCAACTATTTTAGATCAGGGATGCATTAAATAGGCCAGTTCTTTTTCAAAAAGGGGAGATTCACTAACTAGTTATTTACTGGAATGGTATTTTAAAGAGTTACTAAATATATTGGACTGGATTTTTTTAATGAATATGTAAAGCATCATACCTGATATGCTGTTTGTTTTACTTGGATATAGCTTCCAAATTTAATATAGAAAAGTCTTGTCTATTTTATTTTAGGGTTGGATTGGTAGAATCTAAAATCCGTGTACTTGTTGGAAACTTGGAACGAAATGAATTTATTACTCTTGCCCATGTAAATCCCCAGTCATTCCCAGGAAATAAGGAACATTATAAAGAGTGAGTTAATTACTTTCTAATATTATATTTTTTAAATAATGTTATTTGACATATGCATTGTTCAAGATCAGTTGTGAGACTTGTTTAACAGGCATTGATGGGGAGTGATACATTATGTATTTGAGTAGTCACGCATTAAAACAAAGTACATGCTATGTTGGTAGCCCACAGACCCCAGCAAAAACTCCATTAGGGTATTTGGAGCATCTTTAAGTATATATTCAGTAAGTCATTTTCAAAACCATTTAATTCTCTTTATAACAACACAGTATAACTTACCAGTGTTCTTGGTGTCAGTTTTAAGAATTTGGCCAAACCATTGAAATTTGTATTTATGCTTCCATAAAGACCAAATTTTAATTACCAAATAACATCTGTAAAATTGTAAAAAATTAATGGAAATTCTTAAATTTTATTTTATAGCAATAATTACGTATCGATGTGGTTCCTCGGAATAATTTTTCGAAGAGTAGAAAATGCAGAAAGTGTTAACATAGACTTGACATATGACATACAGTCATTTACTGATACAGGTAAGACCTTGTCATCATAGAGCTATGGTCCCCAACCTTGGCTGTAATGCAGTATTATCTGCCTACGATCTGTCTGGCTGTATTTTTAAAGTTCTACAATTGGTTAAGTGAATATGGTACATCCATATTATGAAAATCTATGCTGCTATTAAAAGCATGATGAAACAATTTCTATAACATATTTAGGGGAAAAATTGCAGAGCAGTGCATATAGTGCTCTCCTATTTACATAAATAAAAAATATATGCATGTTTGCTTATAAATAGAATACGAGGTCTGTACAGAAGGTATCCAGCCATGTAAGATGAAAAATAGAGACATTATTAAAGAAGACACAAGATACAGGAAACATTGTACATAGGACAGTGATACCTCAATCCCCTTTAAAGTATGAACCATAGGCTATCACACAGTTCTCCTGGTCGCCATTAGCTGTCCCATAATATTTTCCCAAATCTTATTGATGGTCTGAAATCCCATCCCTTTCAAAGGTGATTTTAGTTTTTGGAAAAAACAAGTTATAGGGTACCAAATCTGGGCTGTAGGGGAACTGAATCAGTTGAGTTCAGTTGAGTGATTTTATGTTTCACCAAAAACTCTGCACAAGACATGATGCATGAGTTGTGATGAAGCTGCCAATCACCAGTTACCCATAGCTGCACCCTTCTGAATCATTTGAATAGTTTCCACTGAGGAATGTTTAAGGTTAATGAAAAATGTGATGCAGATTCATTGGGCTATTTCTCATTTTGAATGCAACAGCCACACAGTACATATCTTTACTCAATGGTGTCTACCACCCCCACTGACTGGTACAGTGAAGTCATCATTCATTGTTCATGCATGCACATTCCAGTCCACTCTTGTTGACTGCCAGGTTATATCCTTGTCACACAAACTGTTCTTGTTATATTAACAATGGCTGGACTTTTTCCAGACATACCTCATGTGTTTCTGAAAGGATGAATAGTTTAAAAAAAAAAGAAACTGGCAGAATTGGTTGCTTCTGGATCAAGAAACCAGGTGTATTCAAAGAGACTGCTGAATACTTTTGAACCCTTTGAGTTTTGCACTGTGTGAGTGTATTGTCTGTGCTAAAACAGAAAGACTAGAGAAACTGTACAGGTAATTCTTAGTGTGTACAGCCAGGTGTAATCACAGTCATAAAAATGACTTGATTTTTACTTTTTTTTTTGTTTGTTTTTAAGATTTTATTTATTTATTTTTAGAGAGAAAGGGAAGGGAGGGAGAAAAAGAAGGAAAGAAACATCAGTGGGTGGTTGCCTCTCATGTGTCCCTGGCTGGGGACCTGGCCTGCAACCCAGGCATGTGCCTTGACTGGGAACCAGTGACCCCCTGGTTCACAGGCCTGTGCTTAGTCCACTGAGCTACACCAGCCAGGGCTGATTTTTACTTTTCTTTTTAACATGAAATAAATATCAGTCAATACAGGCTTGCTGAATGTTTAAAATCAGTGAAAAGAATGTCTTTCATATTTAGCTCCCTAAAAACACCTTTTTGGGGTATCTTAATATATTTATCTTAATCTGGAGTTGACTTAATCTAGAATAGTGTGCATTCATACTCTTAATATTTTTGGTTTGACTCATCTGAGATTTCTAGATTCTTTTGAACTAGCCCTCACGTTTCTCATGAAAGTGCAGATTCCTGTGTATCACCTTAGTACTACTGAATCACACTCTAGGAGTGGAGCCAGAGAATCTTAAGTTGAATAAGCACTCCTGCTGATTCTTTTATCAGCAATCTGGAATGAAAACATGAAGTTTTTCCATTATAATTTGACCTCAATTTTCAAAAAAGAGGAGGTTGGGAAATTGTTTATTATAAATTTATTAAATGTTCTCCAGGTAAAGATATTGAGACCCCAAGAGATTAAGTAATTTACATTTCACAGTAGTTACTAAACCTTCCACCCCAGTCTTCAGTAAGCTTATAATTTAATTGGATATTCACAATTAACATACAATAAATAATATGTATGGTAGTTAATATAACTGATTTTCTTACAAGGTATGAAAAGGACTAGGGTGGAAATCCAGAGCTGTATATGTATATTCCAGTCCTGGCAAAGGTGTCCAGGGCTGTTGAGCCTCCTTTCCCCTCTTGTACAATAAGGTTGTCCTTCTAGATGGTTTCCAATATCTGACATTCTGTGACTGGTGCAGTAAAAGAAGTTCATGGAGGGAGAGAATTTGAATTGCATCTTGGGATATTTGGTATAAAGATAAGCTTAGATGTGGGCAGATCATTATGAGAAGAGATTTTCTTTTGGGAAATAGCAGAAAACAAGATTTGGATAAAACTTTTTTTTACACATTTATATCGTTCATGATATTATAGGAAAGTGTTAGAAATTGGACATGAGAAATTGAAAATAGTACTGTGACATGATGCATGCAAATTGGAAATTGAACATAGTACTGTGACCTGGTGAAAATGTTTTAGAAATAATTTGTTCTGTAAGAGGGATGTATGTGTTTGTGTAGTGATGGGGAGTATGCATTTCAGAAAAAGAAAATGGAGCCCTTGATTCAGAAAGAAGTTTCCATTTAACATATTGACATTGTTACAGTGTACAGACAGGCAAACAATATAAACATGCTAAAGGAGGGAATGAAAATTGAAGCAACTCATGTTAAAAAAAAACAACTTCATCACTATCTTCCAGCAGAGATTCTTCAAAAAAAGAAAAAGGTGAGTATATAATCTTAACTTTCCAATATGGTTCTTGTGACCAAATTTACATTCTTCCAGCTCCCAAACTTATTGAGAAGAAAGAGGGGCAGTGCAGACAATTTAAGACCATAAGCTCACCTTCATTAATCACAAAAGATAATTTACTTTATATGTACTTCAGAATTGAAAAGTCATTGTTCTCATTTGCTTTTTGAAATCCTAAAAGCTTTCCCCTTTTCATCAGAGTCTTTCTGATGTCAGTCGAAGTTCAAGTGGACCTCAGTCCAAAAGATCATCTCTGGATGGCAACTGTTTGGATAGCTCTAGAGACACTGATAATGGAACACCTTTCAATTCCCCAGTATCTACAAACAAACCTTCTAAGCCTGATATTTCTCCTTCAGGAGAAACAGAAAGGTCTGTGATTCAAAATTCTCCTTTCAGTCTTCTTTATTTAAGGATACTATACACTTTTCTGTACCTTGCTAAATACCTTTTGTAATTGTTAAATTATTTTATTTTACCAGTTGCTAGTCAGTTTAGAAATACTGAACTATTTTTGGTAATCCTTCAGGACATGGTATAGGTTTATGAATATGTAGAATTAGATTAGTGCACAGAAATGCACGTTTTCTATTTAATTTTTTCTCTTAAATCTCACTGGGTCCTCTGCCCTTTTCTCCCCTTTTCTCTTTTTTCAATGAAATAGTAAAGTAGGAATGCTTGAAAGAAGCAATCCTAACTGTTAAAAGTGTTTTAAATAAGTAAAATTATAGTCATGTAATAATTATAAATTAACACTTTTAGTAGGAATAACGCCGAGCCTGCTGCTGTAACTGTGGAAAAGCCACTGAGTGTTCCGCCAGCTCAAGGACTATCTATTCCAGTCATTGGTGCAAGTAGGTATCCCCTTTTTTGTTAGTACTGATTCTACTACATATACATTTAATTACTAAAGTCTTTCCTTTTTCCTTTTCAGAAGTTGACTCTGTAGTAAAAGCTGTATCACCACCCACTGTGTGCACCATTCCTACCGTAGTAGGACGAAATGTTATTCCTAGGATCACAACACCCCACAACCCTGTCCAGGGACAACCACATTTAAATGGAATGTCAAATATAGCTAAGAGTGTTGCACCCAAGAGATCCCATTCCCCACCTATAGATGGGTCTTCAAAGAGGTTGAAAGATATAGAAAAGGTAAAGTTACAACTTTTGTTGTGATTCAGTAGTTGAGTTTTTAAAAGTTAACTTTTAAAAAGTACTAACGAAACTCACAATTCTCCATAGCTATCTTAGTGTTCAATTAGGATTTGATTGTTTAAAAAGAATATTTACCCTCACCCTAAAGGAACAATTCTAATTGTTCATCCTAAATTCAAATTATTAATGTGTCTGAAAACGTGAATGAAATACAAGTTTCTCCTTCACTTACACAGAAGTCATTATTGGTAACCAAACAATCATATTTATTGTGTTATGTTTATCTCCTCTTCCTCCAGTAGAGGGTGGTAAAACTATTTTATTATAAACTGAGTTGTCTTAACCAAAAGACACTCAAACTGTAGAAATTAAGGGTAGTCATTTGACTAATATAAATCTAATATCTAATCAATCTAATATAAATTCTCTTCTGTAATCAACCCATGTTTGTAAATAGTTTTTTCTTTTTCTATTTTTTTTTATACCATTACAGGTGTCCCTCATTCCCCCCCATGTCCCCACCCCTGCCTTTACTACATTGTTGTCTGTGTCCATAGGCTATGTATATATGCCTGTATATTCTTTGGCTAATCTCTTCTAGTACCCCCCACCCCCTCCCTCTGTAAGTAGATTTGATGATAGCCTAATCACTAACTAGTTTCTCAGTTTATATAGATTTCGTGGTTTTTTTGTAGGTAATAATAGCAATCATTTTAATGTTTATATTTTAGTTTATTCGACTTGAATCAAAGTTTAAGGAATCGCGTGCTGCTGAAAACAGAAAAAGAAAATCAGTGGTAAATATATTAATAGTGTGCTTCAAAATACTAATTTTAATGAATCATGTATCAGGAAAAGTAATATGTTTGAAAGTGGATCAGATCAGATCTGTCAAGTTTTATTTCCTTTAGAAATAAGCATTTGCATATAGGAGAGAAACTTTTTACCCTTATATATAACTCTTCTGTTTTCAGGATGCCATTGGGGGAGAATGTATGCCTATTCCAACTATTGATACATCACGCAAAAAGGTAACGGTCTTATCCATAGGTAATACACATAGGTTAAAATGCATAACTAATGTACAGAGACAAAAAGCTTATTAAGAGCCTATCATTGGGTGAAGGAACAGGGTAGTAAGATTTTGTATCTGTCCCCAAAGACCAGCAGTGTAGTTGAGAATTAGAAATGGAAATAGCAAACAAGGTACAAAGAGTATGATACTGTGTGCCTCAAAAGTCTAGAAAAGACGGAATAGTTTAAGACTTCATGTTTTATTCAGATTGTGTTCAACTTTTGTTTTATATTCATCTTTAAAGAAGCAGTTTGGTGCCCATTAGTGTAATTTCTTGCCAACACTCGATAATATATCTTTTGTTGTGTACTCCTGCTTACTATCAAAATTTAGGTTCGATAGTTAGGAACCATATTCATTAATATTTTTGAAGGAACCAAATGTACCAGTGTACATACTAAGTACCTTAAAACGTAAACTAAAGAGCCTCTAAACTTCAATTTAAAAATTTATTTTTCAAAGAATTACCATTGAATCTAATAATGTATTATTAAGCACAGTAAACTGATAAGCAGGTCCTCAAAAGTCAGTTTTGTATAAATCAGAGAAAGCCCTTCTCTGAGAGTTTATAGTGAACAAAGAACAAAATGGCTTATTTTAGGCCCTCCCCCCTTAAAGAATAAAGTGCTTCTCATCACCATCAACTGTCACCCTGGCAGATTCCCCAGAATATATTGTTCATTCTAAAGCAAAATAGAAAGTGTCCTCATATTTTCTATTAGTTGTTAAATATGTAAAATTTCTTTTAACA